>NC_134486.1:174019306-174619306 GCF_040206685.1 Ascaphus truei | reverse complement strand
GCATTCTGGCAGCCAAGTGGCTTGACCTTTATTAGTGAGCCTGGTTACCCCCTCTCGGAACAACAGACTTAGAAATCGCCAGCTCATATACAGTGCATAAAATATATTTATATATATACCCTTATACACCATTTTAATAAAAAATATCACAAAATTCTTCTAAGTCCCTCGGGAAGAGTGAAAGACGCGCACGTTCATTTTCAGAGCTCCTAGACCTTCCTATAAGAAGTTAGCCAAAAAGTAGCTTCGAAAAACGCTTAGGTTAAGTTTCAGAGTTGCTTCTAATGTACCAAAGCTGGACTTAGACATAATTTCACTCTCACAACATTATGGCTGGTTGGAGACAGTCCGAACCACAAGTACCGGGTCCATGGTTCTGGGCGTATACTGGGGGGACGGGGGGGACTCCCATTAACCCCTGACTATACCGGGGATACGCTTATCACAATGCCTTTCTGGTCTGTGCTGAAGCAGGGCATTCTGGCAGCCAAGTGGCTTGACCTTAATTAGTGAGCCTGGTTACCCCCTCTCGGAACCACAGACTTAGAAATCGCCAGCTCATATACAGTGCATAAAATATATTTATATATATACCCTTATACACCATTTTAATAAAAAATATCACAAAATTCTTCTAAGTCCCTCGGGAAGAGTGAAAGACGCGCACGTTCATTTTCAGAGCTCCTAGACCTTCCTATAAGAAGTTAGCCAAAAAGTAGCTTCGAAAAACGCTTAGGTTAAGTTTCAGGGTTGCTTCTAATGTACCAAAGCTGGACTTAGACATAATTTCACTCTCACAACATTATGGCTGGTTGGAGACAGTCCGAACCACAAGTACCGGGTCCATGGTTCTGGGCGTATACTGGGGGGACGGGGGGGACTCCCATTAACCCCTGACTATATCGTGGATACGCTTATCACAATGCCTTTCTGGTCTGTGCTGAAGCAGGGCATTCTGGCAGCCAAGAGGCTTGACCTTAATTAGTGAGCCTGGTTACCCCCTCTCGGAACCACAGACTTAGAAATCGCCAGCTCATATACAGTGCATAAAATATATTTATATATATACCCTTATACACCATTTTAATAAAAAATATCACAAAATTCTTCTAAGTACCTCGGGAAGAGTGAAAGACGCGCACGTTCATTTTCAGAGCTCCTAGACCTTCTAATAAGAAGTTAGCCAAAAAGTAGCTTCGAAAAACGCTTAGGTGAAGTTTCAGAGTTGCTTCTAATGTACCAAAGCTGGACTTAGACATAATTTCACTCTCACAACATTATGGCTGTTTGGAGACAGTCCGAACCACAAGTACCGGGTCCATGGTT
Source organism: Ascaphus truei (assembly GCF_040206685.1). Taxonomy (NCBI): domain Eukaryota; kingdom Metazoa; phylum Chordata; class Amphibia; order Anura; family Ascaphidae; genus Ascaphus; species Ascaphus truei. The sequence continues at coordinate 174,617,980 of NC_134486.1, read as the reverse complement.
CTGGGCGTATACTGGGGGGACGGGGACGACTCCCATTAACCCCTGACTATACCGGGGATACGCTTATCACAATGCCTTTCTGGTCTGTGCTGAAGCAGGGCATTCTGGCAGCCAAGTGGCTTGACCTTTATTAGTGAGCCTGGTTACCCCCTCTCGGAACAACAGACTTAGAAATCGCCAGCTCATATACAGTGCATAAAATATATTTATATATATACCCTTATACACCATTTTAATAAAAAATATCACAAAATTCTTCTAAGTCCCTCGGGAAGAGTGAAAGACGCGCACGTTCATTTTCAGAGCTCCTAGACCTTCCTATAAGAAGTTAGCCAAAAAGTAGCTTCGAAAAACGCTTAGGTTAAGTTTCAGAGTTGCTTCTAATGTACCAAAGCTGGACTTAGACATAATTTCACTCTCACAACATTATGGCTGGTTGGAGACAGTCCGAACCACAAGTACCGGCTCCATGGTTCTGGGCGTATACTGGGGGGACGGGGGGGACTCCCATTAACCCCTGACTATACCGGGGATACGCTTATCACAATGCCTTTCTGGTCTGTGCTGAAGCAGGGCATTCTGGCAGCCAAGTGGCTTGACCTTAATTAGTGAGCCTGGTTACCCCCTCTCGGAACCACAGACTTAGAAATCGCCAGCTCATATACAGTGCATAAAATATATTTATATATATACCCTTATACACCATTTTAATAAAAAATATCACAAAATTCTTCTAAGTCCCTCGGGAAGAGTGAAAGACGCGCACGTTCATTTTCAGAGCTTCTAGACCTTCCTATAAGAAGTTAGCCAAAAAGTAGCTTCGAAAAACGCTTAGGTTAAGTTTCAGGGTTGCTTCTAATGTACCGAAGCTGGACTTAGACATAATTTCACTCTCACAACATTATGGCTGGTTGGAGACAGTCCGAACCACAAGTACCGGGTCCATGGTTCTGGGCGTATACTGGGGGGACGGGGACGACTCCCATTAACCCCTGACTATACCGGGGATACGCTTATCACAATGCCTTTCTGGTCTGTGCTGAAGCAGGGCATTCTGGCAGCCAAGTGGCTTGACCTTTATTAGTGAGCCTGGTTACCCCCTCTCGGAACAACAGACTTAGAAATCGCCAGCTCATATACAGTGCATAAAATATATTTATATATATACCCTTATACACCATTTTAATAAAAAATATCACAAAATTCTTCTAAGTCCCTCGGGAAGAGTGAAAGACGCGCACGTTCATTTTCAGAGCTCCTAGACCTTCCTATAAGAAGTTAGCCAAAAAGTAGCTTCGAAAAACGCTTAGGTTAAGTTTCAGAGTTGCTTCTAATGTACCAAAGCTGGACTTAGACATAATTTCACTCTCACAACATTATGGCTGGTTGGAGACAGTCCGAACCACAAGTACCGGGTCCATGGTTCTGGGCGTATACTGGGGGGACGGGGGGGACTCCCATTAACCCCTGACTATACCGGGGATACGCTTATCACAATGCCTTTCTGGTCTGTGCTGAAGCAGGGCATTCTGGCAGCCAAGTGGCTTGACCTTAATTAGTGAGCCTGGTTACCCCCTCTCGGAACCACAGACTTAGAAATCGCCAGCTCATATACAGTGCATAAAATATATTTATATATATACCCTTATACACCATTTTAATAAAAAATATCACAAAATTCTTCTAAGTCCCTCGGGAAGAGTGAAAGACGCGCACGTTCATTTTCAGAGCTCCTAGACCTTCCTATAAGAAGTTAGCCAAAAAGTAGCTTCGAAAAACGCTTAGGTTAAGTTTCAGGGTTGCTTCTAATGTACCAAAGCTGGACTTAGACATAATTTCACTCTCACAACATTATGGCTGGTTGGAGACAGTCCGAACCACAAGTACCGGGTCCATGGTTCTGGGCGTATACTGGGGGGACGGGGGGGACTCCCATTAACCCCTGACTATATCGTGGATACGCTTATCACAATGCCTTTCTGGTCTGTGCTGAAGCAGGGCATTCTGGCAGCCAAGTGGCTTGACCTTAATTAGTGAGCCTGGTTACCCCCTCTCGGAACCACAGACTTAGAAATCGCCAGCTCATATACAGTGCATAAAATATATTTATATATATACCCTTATACACCATTTTAATAAAAAATATCACAAAATTCTTCTAAGTACCTCGGGAAGAGTGAAAGACGCGCACGTTCATTTTCAGAGCTCCTAGACCTTCTAATAAGAAGTTAGCCAAAAAGTAGCTTCGAAAAACGCTTAGGTGAAGTTTCAGAGTTGCTTCTAATGTACCAAAGCTGGACTTAGACATAATTTCACTCTCACAACATTATGGCTGGTTGGAGACAGTCCGAACCACAAGTACCGGGTCCATGGTTCTGGGCGTATACTGGGGGGACGGGGACGACTCCCATTAACCCCTGACTATACCGGGGATACGCTTATCACAATGCCTTTCTGGTCTGTGCTGAAGCAGGGCATTCTGGCAGCCAAGTGGCTTGACCTTTATTAGTGAGCCTGGTTACCCCCTCTCGGAACAACAGACTTAGAAATCGCCAGCTCATATACAGTGCATAAAATATATTTATATATATACCCTTATACACCATTTTAATAAAAAATATCACAAAATTCTTCTAAGTCCCTCGGGAAGAGTGAAAGACGCGCACGTTCATTTTCAGAGCTCCTAGACCTTCCTATAAGAAGTTAGCCAAAAAGTAGCTTCGAAAAACGCTTAGGTTAAGTTTCAGAGTTGCTTCTAATGTACCAAAGCTGGACTTAGACATAATTTCACTCTCACAACATTATGGCTGGTTGGAGACAGTCCGAACCACAAGTACCGGGTCCATGGTTCTGGGCGTATACTGGGGGGACGGGGGGGACTCCCATTAACCCCTGACTATACCGGGGATACGCTTATCACAATGCCTTTCTGGTCTGTGCTGAAGCAGGGCATTCTGGCAGCCAAGTGGCTTGACCTTAATTAGTGAGCCTGGTTACCCCCTCTCGGAACCACAGACTTAGAAATCGCCAGCTCATATACAGTGCATAAAATATATTTATATATATACCCTTATACACCATTTTAATAAAAAATATCACAAAATTCTTCTAAGTCCCTCGGGAAGAGTGAAAGACGCGCACGTTCATTTTCAGAGCTCCTAGACCTTCCTATAAGAAGTTAGCCAAAAAGTAGCTTCGAAAAACGCTTAGGTTAAGTTTCAGGGTTGCTTCTAATGTACCGAAGCTGGACTTAGACATAATTTCACTCTCACAACATTATGGCTGGTTGGAGACAGTCCGAACCACAAGTACCGGGTCCATGGTTCTGGGCGTATACTGGGGGGACGGGGGGGACTCCCATTAACCCCTGACTATACCGGGGATACGCTTATCACAATGCCTTTCTGGTCTGTGCTGAAGCAGGGCATTCTGGCAGCCAAGTGGCTTGACCTTAATTAGTGAGCCTGGTTACCCCCTCTCGGAACCACAGACTTAGAAATCGCCAGCTCATATACAGTGCATAAAATATATTTATATATATACCCTTATACACCATTTTAATAAAAAATATCACAAAATTCTTCTAAGTCCCTCGGGAAGAGTGAAAGACGCGCACGTTCATTTTCAGAGCTCCTAGACCTTCCCATAAGAAGTTAGCCAAAAAGTAGCTTCGAAAAACGCTTAGGTGAAGTTTCAGAGTTGCTTCTAATGTACCAAAGCTGGACTTAGACATAATTTCACTCTCACAACATTATGGCTGGTTGGAGACAGTCCGAACCACAAGTACCGGGTCCATGGTTCTGGGCGTATACTGGGGGGACGGGGGGGACTCCCATTAACCCCTGACTATACCGTGGATACGCTTATCACAATGCCTTTCTGGTCTGTGCTGAAGCAGGGCATTCTGGCAGCCAAGTGGCTTGACCTTTATTAGTGAGCCTGGTTACCCCCTTTCTATGAACAACAGACTTAGAAATCGCCAGCTCATATACAGTGCATAAAATATATTTATATATATACCCTTATACACCATTTTAATAAAAAATATCACAAAATTCTTCTAAGTCCCTCGGGAAGAGTTAAAGACGCGCAGGTTCATTTTCAGAGCTCCTAGACCTTCCTATAAGAAGTTAGCCAAAAAGTAGCTTCGAAAAACGCTTAGGTTAAGTTTCAGAGTTGCTTCTAATGTACCAAAGCTGGACTTAGACATAATTTCACTCTCACAACATTATGGCTGGTTGGAGACAGTCCGAACCACAAGTACCGGGTCCATGGTTCTGGGCGTATACTGGGGGGACGGGGACGACTCCCATTAACCCCTGACTATACCGGGGATACGCTTATCACAATGCCTTTCTGGTCTGTGCTGAAGCAGGGCATTCTGGCAGCCAAGTGGCTTGACCTTTATTAGTGAGCCTGGTTACCCCCTCTCGGAACAACAGACTTAGAAATCGCCAGCTCATATACAGTGCATAAAATATATTTATATATATACCCTTATACACCATTTTAATAAAAAATATCACAAAATTCTTCTAAGTCCCTCGGGAAGAGTGAAAGACGCGCACGTTCATTTTCAGAGCTCCTAGACCTTCCTATAAGAAGTTAGCCTAAAAGTAGCTTCGAAAAACGCTTAGGTTAAGTTTCAGAGTTGCTTCTAATGTACCAAAGCTGGACTTAGACATAATTTCACTCTCACAACATTATGGCTGGTTGGAGACAGTCCGAACCACAAGTACCGGTTCCATGGTTCTGGGCGTATACTGGGGGGACGGGGGGGACTCCCATTAACCCCTGACTACCGGGGATACGCTTATCACAATGCCTTTCTGGTCTGTGCTGAAGCAGGGCATTCTGGCAGCCAAGTGGCTTGACCTTTATTAGTGAGCCTGGTTACCCCCTCTCGGAACCACAGACTTAGAAATCGCCAGCTCATATACAGTGCATAAAATATATTTATATATATACCCTTATACACCATTTTAATAAAAAATATCACAAAATTCTTCTAAGTCCCTTGGGAAGAGTGAAAGATGCGCACGTTCATTTTCAGAGCTCCTAGACCTTCCCATAAGAAGTTAGCCAAAAAGTATCTTCGAAAAACGCTTAGGTGAAGTTTCAGAGTTGCTTCTAATGTACCAAAGCTGGACTTAGACATAATTTCACTCTCACAACATTATGGCTGGTTGGAGACAGTCCGAACCACAAGTACCGGGTCCATGGTTCTGGGCGTATACTGGGGGGACGGGGGGGACTCCCATTAACCCCTGACTATACCGTGGATATGCTTATCACAATGCCTTTCTGGTCTGTGCTGAAGCAGGGCATTCTGGCAGCCAAGTGGCTTGACCTTAATTAGTGAGCCTGGTTACCCCCTCTCGGAACCACAGACTTAGAAATCGCCAGCTCATATACAGTGCATAAAATATATTTATATATATACCCTTATACACCATTTTAATAAAAAATATCACAAAATTCTTCTAAGTACCTCGGGAAGAGTGAAAGACGCGCACGTTCATTTTCAGAGCTCCTAGACCTTCTAATAAGAAGTTAGCCAAAAAGTATCTTCGAAAAACGCTTAGGTGAAGTTTCAGAGTTGCTTCTAATGTACCAAAGCTGGACTTAGACATAATTTCACTCTCACAACATTATGGCTGGTTGGAGACAGTCCGAACCACAAGTACCGGGTCCATGGTTCTGGGCGTATACTGGGGGGACGGGGACGACTCCCATTAACCCCTGACTATACCGGGGATACGCTTATCACAATGCCTTTCTGGTCTGTGCTGAAGCAGGGCATTCTGGCAGCCAAGTGGCTTGACCTTTATTAGTGAGCCTGGTTACCCCCTCTCGGAACAACAGACTTAGAAATCGCCAGCTCATATACAGTGCATAAAATATATTTATATATATACCCTTATACACCATTTTAATAAAAAATATCACAAAATTCTTCTAAGTCCCTCGGGAAGAGTGAAAGACGCGCACGTTCATTTTCAGAGCTCCTAGACCTTCCTATAAGAAGTTAGCCAAAAAGTAGCTTCGAAAAACGCTTAGGTTAAGTTTCAGAGTTGCTTCTAATGTACCAAAGCTGGACTTAGACATAATTTCACTCTCACAACATTATGGCTGGTTGGAGACAGTCCGAACCACAAGTACCGGGTCCATGGTTCTGGGCGTATACTGGGGGGACGGGGGGGGACTCCCATTAACCCCTGACTATACCGGGGACACGCTTATCACAATGCCTTTCTGGTCTGTGCTGAAGCAGGGCATTCTGGCAGCCAAGTGGCTTGACCTTAATTAGTGAGCCTGGTTACCCCCTCTCGGAACCACAGACTTAGAAATCGCCAGCTCATATACAGTGCATAAAATATATTTATATATATACCCTTATACACCATTTTAATAAAAAATATCACAAAATTCTTCTAAGTCCCTTGGGAAGAGTGAAAGATGCGCACGTTCATTTTCAGAGCTCCTAGACCTTCCCATAAGAAGTTAGCCAAAAAGTAGCTGCGAAAAACGCTTAGGTTAAGTTTCAGAGTTGCTTCTAATGTACCAAAGCTGGACTTAGACATAATTTCACTCTCACAACATTATGGCTGGTTGGAGACAGTCCGAACCACAAGTACCGGGTCCATGGTTCTGGGCGTATACTGGGGGGACGGGGGGGACTCCCATTAACCCCTGACTGTACCGGGGATACGCTTATCACAATGCCTTTCTGGTCTGTGCTGAAGCAGGGCATTCTGGCAGCCAAGTGGCTTGACCTTAATTAGTGAGCCTGGTTACCCCCTCTCGGAACCACAGACTTAGAAATCGCCAGCTCATATACAGTGCATAAAATATATTTATATATATACCCTTATACACCATTTTAATAAAAAATATCACAAAATTCTTCTAAGTCCCTCGGGAAGAGTGGAAGACGCGCACGTTCATTTTCAGAGCTCCTAGACCTTCCCATAAGAAGTTAGCCAAAAAGTATCTTCGAAAAACGCTTAGGTGAAGTTTCAGAGTTGCTTCTAATGTACCAAAGCTGGACTTAGACATAATTTCACTCTCACAACATTATGGCTGGTTGGAGACAGTCCGAACCACAAGTACCGGGTCCATGGTTCTGGGCGTATACTGGGGGGACGGGGGGGACTCCCATTAACCCCTGACTATACCGTGGATATGCTTATCACAATGCCTTTCTGGTCTGTGCTGAAGCAGGGCATTCTGGCAGCCAAGTGGCTTGACCTTAATTAGTGAGCCTGGTTACCCCCTCTCGGAACCACAGACTTAGAAATCGCCAGCTCATATACAGTGCATAAAATATATTTATATATATACCCTTATACACCATTTTAATAAAAAATATCACAAAATTCTTCTAAGTACCTCGGGAAGAGTGAAAGACGCGCACGTTCATTTTCAGAGCTCCTAGACCTTCTAATAAGAAGTTAGCCAAAAAGTATCTTCGAAAAACGCTTAGGTGAAGTTTCAGAGTTGCTTCTAATGTACCAAAGCTGGACTTAGACATAATTTCACTCTCACAACATTATGGCTGGTTGGAGACAGTCCGAACCACAAGTACCGGGTCCATGGTTCTGGGCGTATACTGGGGGGACGGGGACGACTCCCATTAACCCCTGACTATACCGGGGATACGCTTATCACAATGCCTTTCTGGTCTGTGCTGAAGCAGGGCATTCTGGCAGCCAAGTGGCTTGACCTTTATTAGTGAGCCTGGTTACCCCCTCTCGGAACAACAGACTTAGAAATCGCCAGCTCATATACAGTGCATAAAATATATTTATATATATACCCTTATACACCATTTTAATAAAAAATATCACAAAATTCTTCTAAGTCCCTCGGGAAGAGTGAAAGACGCGCACGTTCATTTTCAGAGCTCCTAGACCTTCCTATAAGAAGTTAGCCAAAAAGTAGCTTCGAAAAACGCTTAGGTTAAGTTTCAGAGTTGCTTCTAATGTACCAAAGCTGGACTTAGACATAATTTCACTCTCACAACATTATGGCTGGTTGGAGACAGTCCGAACCACAAGTACCGGGTCCATGGTTCTGGGCGTATACTGGGGGGACGGGGGGGGACTCCCATTAACCCCTGACTATACCGGGGACACGCTTATCACAATGCCTTTCTGGTCTGTGCTGAAGCAGGGAATTCTGGCAGCCAAGTGGCTTGACCTTAATTAGTGAGCCTGGTTACCCCCTCTCGGAACCACAGACTTAGAAATCGCCAGCTCATATACAGTGCATAAAATATATTTATATATATACCCTTATACACCATTTTAATAAAAAATATCACAAAATTCTTCTAAGTCCCTCGGGAAGAGTGAAAGATGCGCACGTTCATTTTCAGAGCTCCTAGACCTTCCCATAAGAAGTTAGCCAAAAAGTAGCTTCGAAAAACGCTTAGGTGAAGTTTCAGAGTTGCTTCTAATGTACCAAAGCTGGACTTAGACATAATTTCACTCTCACAACATTATGGCTGGTTGGAGACAGTCCGAACCACAAGTACCGGGTCCATGGTTCTGGGCGTATACTGGGGGGACGGGGACGACTCCCATTAACCCCTGACTATACCGGGGATACGCTTATCACAATGCCTTTCTGGTCTGTGCTGAAGCAGGGCATTCTGGCAGCCAAGTGGCTTGACCTTTATTAGTGAGCCTGGTTACCCCCTCTCGGAACCACAGACTTAGAAATCGCCAGCTCATATACAGTGCATAAAATATATTTATATATATATACCCTTATACACCATTTTAATAAAAAATATCACAAAATTCTTCTAAGTCCCTCGGGAAGAGTGAAAGACGCGCACGTTAATTTTCAGAGCTCCTAGACCTTCCTATAAGAAGTTAGCCAAAAAGTAGCTTCGAAAAACGCTTAGGTTAAGTTTCAGAGTTGCTTCTAATGTACCAAAGCTGGACTTAGACATAATTTCACTCTCACAACATTATGGCTGGTTGGAGACAGTCCGAACCACAAGTACCGGGTCCATGGTTCTGGGCGTATACTGGGGGTACGGGGGGGACTCCCAATAACCCCTGACTATACCGGGGATACGCTTATCACAATGCCTTTCTGGTCTGTGCTGAAGCAGGGCATTCTGGCAGCCAAGTGGCTTGACCTTTATTAGTGAGCCTGGTTACCCCCTCTCGGAACCACAGACTTAGAAATCGCCAGCTCATATACAGTGCATAAAATATATTTATATATATACCCTTATACACCATTTTAATAAAAAATATCACAAAATTCTTCTAAGTCCCTCGGGAAGAGTGAAAGACGCGCACGTTCATTTTCAGAGCTCCTAGACCTTCCTATAAGAAGTTAGCCAAAAAGTAGCTTCGAAAAACGCTTAGGTTAAGTTTCAGAGTTGCTTCTAATGTACCAAAGCTGGACTTAGACATAATTTCACTCTCACAACATTATGGCTGGTTGGAGACAGTCCGAACCACAAGTACCGGGTCCATGGTTCTGGGCGTATACTGGGGGGACGGGGGGGACTCCCATTAACCCCTGACTATACCGTGGATATGCTTATCACAATGCCTTTCTGGTCTGTGCTGAAGCAGGGCATTCTGGCAGCCAAGTGGCTTGACCTTAATTAGTGAGCCTGGTTACCCCCTCTCGGTACCACAGACTTAGAAATCGCCAGCTCATATACAGTGCATAAAATATATTTATATATATACCCTTATACACCATTTTAATAAAAAATATCACAAAATTCTTCTAAGTACCTCGAGAAGAGTGAAAGACGCGCACGTTCATTTTCAGAGCTCCTAGACCTTCTAATAAGAAGTTAGCCAAAAAGTAGCTTCGAAAAACGCTTAGGTGAAGTTTCAGAGTTGCTTCTAATGTACCAAAGCTGGACTTAGACATAATTTCACTCTCACAACATTATGGCTGGTTGGAGACAGTCCGAACCACAAGTACCGGGTCCATGGTTCTGGGCGTATACTGGGGGGACGGGGACGACTCCCATTAACCCCTGACTATACCGGGGATACGCTTATCACAATGCCTTTCTGGTCTGTGCTGAAGCAGGGCATTCTGGCAGCCAAGTGGCTTGACCTTTATTAGTGAGCCTGGTTACCCCCTCTCGGAACAACAGACTTAGAAATCGCCAGCTCATATACAGTGCATAAAATATATTTATATATATACCCTTATACACCATTTTAATAAAAAATATCACAAAATTCTTCTAAGTCCCTCGGGAAGAGTTAAAGACGCGCAAGTTCATTTTCAGAGCTCCTAGACCTTCCTATAAGAAGTTAGCCAAAAAGTAGCTTCGAAAAACGCTTAGGTTAAGTTTCAGAGTTGCTTCTAATGTACCAAAGCTGGACTTAGACATAATTTCACTCTCACAACATTATGGCTGGTTGGAGACAGTCCGAACCACAAGTACCGGGTCCATGGTTCTGGGCGTATACTGGGGGGACGGGGGGGACTCCCATTAAACCCTGACTATACCGGGGATACGCTTATCACAATGCCTTTCTGGTCTGTGCTGAAGCAGGGCATTCTGGCAGCCAAGTGGCTTGACCTTTATTAGTGAGCCTGGTTACCCCCTCTCGGAACAACAGACTTAGAAATCGCCAGCTCATATACAGTGCATAAAATATATTTATATATATACCCTTATACACCATTTTAATAAAAAATATCACAAAATTCTTCTAAGTCCCTCGGGAAGAGTGAAAGACGCGCACGTTCATTTTCAGAGCTCCTAGACCTTCCTATAAGAAGTTAGCCTAAAAGTAGCTTCGAAAAACGCTTAGGTTAAGTTTCAGAGTTGCTTCTAATGTACCAAAGCTGGACTTAGACATAATTTCACTCTCACAACATTATGGCTGGTTGGAGACAGTCCGAACCACAAGTACCGGTTCCATGGTTCTGGGCGTATACTGGGGGGACGGGGGGGACTCCCATTAACCCCTGACTATACCGGGGATACGCTTATCACAATGCCTTTCTGGTCTGTGCTGAAGCAGGGCATTCTGGCAGCCAAGTGGCTTGACCTTTATTAGTGAGCCTGGTTACCCCCTCTCGGAACCACAGACTTAGAAATCGCCAGCTCATATACAGTGCATAAAATATATTTATATATATACCCTTATACACCATTTTAATAAAAAATATCACAAAATTCTTCTAAGTCCCTTGGGAAGAGTGAAAGATGCGCACGTTCATTTTCAGAGCTCCTAGACCTTCCCATAAGAAGTTAGCCAAAAAGTAGCTTCGAAAAACGCTTAGGTTAAGTTTCAGAGTTGCTTCTAATGTACCAAAGCTGGACTTAGACATAATTTCACTCTCACAACATTATGGCTGGTTGGAGACAGTCCGAACCACAAGTACCGGGTCCATGGTTCTGGGCGTATACTGGGGGGACGGGGGGGACTCCCATTAACCCCTGACTATACCGGGGATACGCTTATCACAATGCCTTTCTGGTCTGTGCTGAAGCAGGGCATTCTGGCAGCCAAGTGGCTTGACCTTTATTAGTGAGCCTGGTTACCCCCTCTCGGAACCACAGACTTAGAAATCGCCAGCTCATATACAGTGCATAAAATATATTTATATATATACCCTTATACACCATTTTAATAAAAAATATCACAAAATTCTTCTAAGTACCTCGAGAAGAGTGAAAGACGCGCACGTTCATTTTCAGAGCTCCTAGACCTTCTAATAAGAAGTTAGCCAAAAAGTAGCTTCGAAAAACGCTTAGGTGAAGTTTCAGAGTTGCTTCTAATGTACCAAAGCTGGACTTAGACATAATTTCACTCTCACAACATTATGGCTGGTTGGAGACAGTCCGAACCACAAGTACCGGGTCCATGGTTCTGGGCGTATACTGGGGGGACGGGGACGACTCCCATTAACCCCTGACTATACCGGGGATACGCTTATCACAATGCCTTTCTGGTCTGTGCTGAAGCAGGGCATTCTGGCAGCCAAGTGGCTTGACCTTTATTAGTGAGCCTGGTTACCCCCTCTCGGAACAACAGACTTAGAAATCGCCAGCTCATATACAGTGCATAAAATATATTTATATATATACCCTTATACACCATTTTAATAAAAAATATCACAAAATTCTTCTAAGTCCCTCGGGAAGAGTTAAAGACGCGCAGGTTCATTTTCAGAGCTCCTAGACCTTCCTATAAGAAGTTAGCCAAAAAGTAGCTTCGAAAAACGCTTAGGTTAAGTTTCAGAGTTGCTTCTAATGTACCAAAGCTGGACTTAGACATAATTTCACTCTCACAACATTATGGCTGGTTGGAGACAGTCCGAACCACAAGTACCGGGTCCATGGTTCTGGGCGTATACTGGGGGGACGGGGGGGACTCCCATTAAACCCTGACTATACCGGGGATACGCTTATCACAATGCCTTTCTGGTCTGTGCTGAAGCAGGGCATTCTGGCAGCCAAGTGGCTTGACCTTTATTAGTGAGCCTGGTTACCCCCTCTCGGAACAACAGACTTAGAAATCGCCAGCTCATATACAGTGCATAAAATATATTTATATATATACCCTTATACACCATTTTAATAAAAAATATCACAAAATTCTTCTAAGTCCCTCGGGAAGAGTGAAAGACGCGCACGTTCATTTTCAGAGCTCCTAGACCTTCCTATAAGAAGTTAGCCTAAAAGTAGCTTCGAAAAACGCTTAGGTTAAGTTTCAGAGTTGCTTCTAATGTACCAAAGCTGGACTTAGACATAATTTCACTCTCACAACATTATGGCTGGTTGGAGACAGTCCGAACCACAAGTACCGGTTCCATGGTTCTGGGCGTATACTGGGGGGACGGGGGAGACTCCCATTAACCCCTGACTATACCGGGGATACGCTTATCACAATGCCTTTCTGGTCTGTGCTGAAGCAGGGCATTCTGGCAGCCAAGTGGCTTGACCTTTATTAGTGAGCCTGGTTACCCCCTCTCGGAACCACAGACTTAGAAATCGCCAGCTCATATACAGTGCATAAAATATATTTATATATATACCCTTATACACCATTTTAATAAAAAATATCACAAAATTCTTCTAAGTCCCTTGGGAAGAGTGAAAGATGCGCACGTTCATTTTCAGAGCTCCTAGACCTTCCCATAAGAAGTTAGCCAAAAAGTAGCTTCGAAAAACGCTTAGGTTAAGTTTCAGAGTTGCTTCTAATGTACCAAAGCTGGACTTAGACATAATTTCACTCTCACAACATTATGGCTGGTTGGAGACAGTCCGAACCACAAGTACCGGGTCCATGGTTCTGGGCGTATACTGGGGGGACGGGGGGGACTCCCATTAACCCCTGACTGTACCGGGGATACGCTTATCACAATGCCTTTCTGGTCTGTGCTGAAGCAGGGCATTCTGGCAGCCAAGTGGCTTGACCTTAATTAGTGAGCCTGGTTACCCCCTCTCGGAACCACAGACTTAGAAATCGCCAGCTCATATACAGTGCATAAAATATATTTATATATATACCCTTATACACCATTTTAATAAAAAATATCACAAAATTCTTCTAAGTCCCTCGGGAAGAGTGGAAGACGCGCACGTTCATTTTCAGAGCTCCTAGACCTTCCCATAAGAAGTTAGCCAAAAAGTATCTTCGAAAAACGCTTAGGTGGAGTTTCAGAGTTGCTTCTAATGTACCAAAGCTGGACTTAGACATAATTTCACTCTCACAACATTATGGCTGGTTGGAGACAGTCCGAACCACAAGTACCGGGTCCATGGTTCTGGGCGTATACTGGGGGGACGGGGGGGACTCCCATTAACCCCTGACTATACCGTGGATACGCTTATCACAATGCCTTTCTGGTCTGTGCTGAAGCAGGGCATTCTGGCAGCCAAGTGGCTTGACCTTAATTAGTGAGCCTGGTTACCCCGTCTCGGAACCACAGACTTAGAAATCGCCAGCTCATATACAGTGCATAAAATATATTTATATATATACCCTTATACACCATTTTAATAAAAAATATCACAAAATTCTTCTAAGTACCTCGGGAAGAGTGAAAGACGCGCACGTTCATTTTCAGAGCTCCTAGACCTTCTAATAAGTAGTTAGCCAAAAAGTAGCTTCGAAAAACGCTTAGGTGAAGTTTCAGAGTTGCTTCTAATGTACCAAAGCTGGACTTAGACATAATTTCACTCTCACAACATTATGGCTGGTTGGAGACAGTCCGAACCACAAGTACCGGGTCCATGGTTCTGGGAGTATACTGGGGGGACGGGGACGACTCCCATTAACCCCTGACTATACCGGGGATACGCTTATCACAATGCCTTTCTGGTCTGTGCTGAAGCAGGGCATTCTGGCAGCCAAGTGGCTTGACCTTTATTAGTGAGCCTGGTTACCCCCTCTCGGAACAACAGACTTAGAAATCGCCAGCTCATATACAGTGCATAAAATATATTTATATATATACCCTTATACACCATTTTAATAAAAAATATCACAAAATTCTTCTACTGTAAGTCCCTCGGGAAGAGTGAAAGACGCGCACGTTCATTTTCAGAGCTCCTAGACCTTCCTATAAGAAGTTAGCCAAAAAGTAGCTTCGAAAAACGCTTAGGTTAAGTTTCAGAGTTGCTTCTAATGTACCAAAGCTGGACTTAGACATAATTTCACTCTCACAACATTATGGCTGGTTGGAGACAGTCCGAACCACAAGTACCGGGTCCATGGTTCTGGGCGTATACTGGGGGGACGGGGGGGGACTCCCATTAACCCCTGACTATACCGGGGATACGCTTATCACAATGCCTTTCTGGTCTGTGCTGAAGCAGGGCATTCTGGCAGCCAAGTGGCTTGACCTTAATTAGTGAGCCTGGTTACCCCCTCTCGGAACCACAGACTTAGAAATCGCCAGCTCATATACAGTGCATAAAATATATTTATATATATACCCTTATACACCATTTTAATAAAAAATATCACAAAATTCTTCTAAGTCCCTCGGGAAGAGTGAAAGATGCGCACGTTCATTTTCAGAGCTCCTAGACCTTCCCATAAGAAGTTAGCCAAAAAGTAGCTTCGAAAAACGCTTAGGTGAAGTTTCAGAGTTGCTTCTAATGTACCAAAGCTGGACTTAGACATAATTTCACTCTCACAACATTATGGCTGGTTGGAGACAGTCCGAACCACAAGTACCGGGTCCATGGTTCTGGGCGTATACTGGGGGGACGGGGACGACTCCCATTAACCCCTGACTATACCGGGGATACGCTTATCACAATGCCTTTCTGGTCTGTGCTGAAGCAGGGCATTCTTGCAGCCAAGTGGCTTGACCTTTATTAGTGAGCCTGGTTACCCCCTCTCGGAACCACAGACTTAGAAATCGCCAGCTCATATACAGTGCATAAAATATATTTATATATATATACCCTTATACACCATTTTAATAAAAAATATCACAAAATTCTTCTAAGTCCCTCGGGAAGAGTGAAAGACGCGCACGTTAATTTTCAGAGCTCCTAGACCTTCCTATAAGAAGTTAGCCAAAAAGTAGCTTCGAAAAACGCTTAGGTTAAGTTTCAGAGTTGCTTCTAATGTACCAAAGCTGGACTTAGACATAATTTCACTCTCACAACATTATGGCTGGTTGGAGACAGTCCGAACCACAAGTACCGGGTCCATGGTTCTGGGCGTATACTGGGGGGACTCCCAGTAACCCCTGACTATACCGGGGATACGCTTATCACAATGCCTTTCTGGTCTGTGCTGAAGCAGGGCATTCTGGCAGCCAAGTGGCTTGACCTTTATTAGTGAGCCTGGTTACCCCCTCTCGGAACCACAGACTTAGAAATCGCCAGCTCATATACAGTGCATAAAATATATTTATATATATACCCTTATACACCATTTTAATAAAAAATATCACAAAATTCTTCTAAGTCCCTCGGGAAGAGTGAAAGACGCGCACGTTCATTTTCAGAGCTCCTAGACCTTCCTATAAGAAGTTAGCCTAAAAGTAGCTTCGAAAAACGCTTAGGTTAAGTTTCAGAGTTGCTTCTAATGTACCAAAGCTGGACTTAGACATAATTTCACTCTCACAACATTATGGCTGGTTGGAGACAGTCCGAACCACAAGTACCGGTTCCATGGTTCTGGGCGTATACTGGGGGGACGGGGGGGACTCCCATTAACCCCTGACTATACCGGGGATACGCTTATCACAATGCCTTTCTGGTCTGTGCTGAAGCAGGGCATTCTGGCAGCCAAGTGGCTTGACCTTTATTAGTGAGCCTGGTTACCCCCTCTCGGAACCACAGACTTAGAAATCGCCAGCTCATATACAGTGCATAAAATATATTTATATATATACCCTTATACACCATTTTAATAAAAAATATCACAAAATTCTTCTAAGTCCCTTGGGAAGAGTGAAAGATGCGCACGTTCATTTTCAGAGCTCCTAGACCTTCCCATAAGAAGTTAGCCAAAAAGTAGCTTCGAAAAACGCTTAGGTTAAGTTTCAGAGTTGCTTCTAATGTACCAAAGCTGGACTTAGACATAATTTCACTCTCACAACATTATGGCTGGTTGGAGACAGTCCGAACCACAAGTACCGGGTCCATGGTTCTGGGCGTATACTGGGGGGACGGGGGGGACTCCCATTAACCCCTGACTGTACCGGGGATACGCTTATCACAATGCCTTTCTGGTCTGTGCTGAAGCAGGGCATTCTGGCAGCCAAGTGGCTTGACCTTAATTAGTGAGCCTGGTTACCCCCTCTCGGAACCACAGACTTAGAAATCGCCAGCTCATATACAGTGCATAAAATATATTTATATATATACCCTTATACACCATTTTAATAAAAAATATCACAAAATTCTTCTAAGTCCCTCGGGAAGAGTGGAAGACGCGCACGTTCATTTTCAGAGCTCCTAGACCTTCCCATAAGAAGTTAGCCAAAAAGTATCTTCGAAAAACGCTTAGGTGGAGTTTCAGAGTTGCTTCTAATGTACCAAAGCTGGACTTAGACATAATTTCACTCTCACAACATTATGGCTGGTTGGAGACAGTCCGAACCACAAGTACCGGGTCCATGGTTCTGGGCGTATACTGGGGGGACGGGGGGGACTCCCATTAACCCCTGACTATACCGTGGATACGCTTATCACAATGCCTTTCTGGTCTGTGCTGAAGCAGGGCATTCTGGCAGCCAAGTGGCTTGACCTTAATTAGTGAGCCTGGTTACCCCGTCTCGGAACCACAGACTTAGAAATCGCCAGCTCATATACAGTGCATAAAATATATTTATATATATACCCTTATACACCATTTTAATAAAAAATATCACAAAATTCTTCTAAGTACCTCGGGAAGAGTGAAAGACGCGCACGTTCATTTTCAGAGCTCCTAGACCTTCTAATAAGTAGTTAGCCAAAAAGTAGCTTCGAAAAACGCTTAGGTGAAGTTTCAGAGTTGCTTCTAATGTACCAAAGCTGGACTTAGACATAATTTCACTCTCACAACATTATGGCTGGTTGGAGACAGTCCGAACCACAAGTACCGGGTCCATGGTTCTGGGAGTATACTGGGGGGACGGGGACGACTCCCATTAACCCCTGACTATACCGGGGATACGCTTATCACAATGCCTTTCTGGTCTGTGCTGAAGCAGGGCATTCTGGCAGCCAAGTGGCTTGACCTTTATTAGTGAGCCTGGTTACCCCCTCTCGGAACAACAGACTTAGAAATCGCCAGCTCATATACAGTGCATAAAATATATTTATATATATACCCTTATACACCATTTTAATAAAAAATATCACAAAATTCTTCTACTGTAAGTCCCTCGGGAAGAGTGAAAGACGCGCACGTTCATTTTCAGAGCTCCTAGACCTTCCTATAAGAAGTTAGCCAAAAAGTAGCTTCGAAAAACGCTTAGGTTAAGTTTCAGAGTTGCTTCTAATGTACCAAAGCTGGACTTAGACATAATTTCACTCTCACAACATTATGGCTGGTTGGAGACAGTCCGAACCACAAGTACCGGGTCCATGGTTCTGGGCGTATACTGGGGGGACGGGGGGGGACTCCCATTAACCCCTGACTATACCGGGGATACGCTTATCACAATGCCTTTCTGGTCTGTGCTGAAGCAGGGCATTCTGGCAGCCAAGTGGCTTGACCTTAATTAGTGAGCCTGGTTACCCCCTCTCGGAACCACAGACTTAGAAATCGCCAGCTCATATACAGTGCATAAAATATATTTATATATATATACCCTTATACACCATTTTAATAAAAAATATCACAAAATTCTTCTAAGTCCCTCGGGAAGAGTGAAAGACGCGCACGTTAATTTTCAGAGCTCCTAGACCTTCCTATAAGAAGTTAGCCAAAAAGTAGCTTCGAAAAACGCTTAGGTTAAGTTTCAGAGTTGCTTCTAATGTACCAAAGCTGGACTTAGACATAATTTCACTCTCACAACATTATGGCTGGTTGGAGACAGTCCGAACCACAAGTACCGGGTCCATGGTTCTGGGCGTATACTGGGGGGACTCCCAGTAACCCCTGACTATACCGGGGATACGCTTATCACAATGCCTTTCTGGTCTGTGCTGAAGCAGGGCATTCTGGCAGCCAAGTGGCTTGACCTTTATTAGTGAGCCTGGTTACCCCCTCTCGGAACCACAGACTTAGAAATCGCCAGCTCATATACAGTGCATAAAATATATTTATATATATACCCTTATACACCATTTTAATAAAAAATATCACAAAATTCTTCTAAGTCCCTCGGGAAGAGTGAAAGACGCGCAAGTTCATTTTCAGAGCTCCTAGACCTTCCTATAAGAAGTTAGCCAAAAAGTAGCTTCGAAAAACGCTTAGGTTAAGTTTCAGAGTTGCTTCTAATGTACCAAAGCTGGACTTAGACATAATTTCACTCTCACAACATTATGGCTGGTTGGAGACAGTCCGAACCACAAGTACCGGGTCCATGGTTCTGGGCGTATACTGGGGGGACGGGGACGACTCCCATTAACCCCTGACTATACCGGGGATACGCTTATCACAATGCCTTTCTGGTCTGTGCTGAAGCAGGGCATTCTGTCAGCCAAGTGGCTTGACCTTTATTAGTGCGCCTGGTTACCCCCTCTCGGAACAACAGACTTAGAAATCGCCAGCTCATATACAGTGCATAAAATATATTTATATATATACCCTTATACACCATTTTAATAAAAAATATCACAAAATTCTTCTAAGTCCCTCGGGAAGAGTGAAAGACGCGCACGTTCATTTTCAGAGCTCCTAGACCTTCCTATAAGAAGTTAGCCTAAAAGTAGCTTCGAAAAACGCTTAGGTTAAGTTTCAGAGTTGCTTCTAATGTACCAAAGCTGGACTTAGACATAATTTCACTCTCACAACATTATGGCTGGTTGGAGACAGTCCGAACCACAAGTACCGGTTCCATGGTTCTGGGCGTATACTGGGGGGACGGGGGGGACTCCCATTAACCCCTGACTATACCGGGGATACGCTTATCACAATGCCTTTCTGGTCTGTGCTGAAGCAGGGCATTCTGGCAGCCAAGTGGCTTGACCTTTATTAGTGAGCCTGGTTACCCCCTCTCGGAACCACAGACTTAGAAATCGCCAGCTCATATACAGTGCATAAAATATATTTATATATATACCCTTATACACCATTTTAATAAAAAATATCACAAAATTCTTCTAAGTCCCTTGGGAAGAGTGAAAGATGCGCACGTTCATTTTCAGAGCTCCTAGACCTTCCCATAAGAAGTTAGCCAAAAAGTAGCTTCGAAAAACGCTTAGGTTAAGTTTCAGAGTTGCTTCTAATGTACCAAAGCTGGACTTAGACATAATTTCACTCTCACAACATTATGGCTGGTTGGAGACAGTCCGAACCACAAGTACCGGGTCCATGGTTCTGGGCGTATACTGGGGGGACGGGGGGGACTCCCATTAACCCCTGACTGTACCGGGGATACGCTTATCACAATGCCTTTCTGGTCTGTGCTGAAGCAGGGCATTCTGGCAGCCAAGTGGCTTGACCTTAATTAGTGAGCCTGGTTACCCCCTCTCGGAACCACAGACTTAGAAATCGCCAGCTCATATACAGTGCATAAAATATATTTATATATATACCCTTATACACCATTTTAATAAAAAATATCACAAAATTCTTCTAAGTCCCTCGGGAAGAGTGGAAGACGCGCACGTTCATTTTCAGAGCTCCTAGACCTTCCCATAAGAAGTTAGCCAAAAAGTATCTTCGAAAAACGCTTAGGTGGAGTTTCAGAGTTGCTTCTAATGTACCAAAGCTGGACTTAGACATAATTTCACTCTCACAACATTATGGCTGGTTGGAGACAGTCCGAACCACAAGTACCGGGTCCATGGTTCTGGGCGTATACTGGGGGGACGGGGGGGACTCCCATTAACCCCTGACTATACCGTGGATACGCTTATCACAATGCCTTTCTGGTCTGTGCTGAAGCAGGGCATTCTGGCAGCCAAGTGGCTTGACCTTAATTAGTGAGCCTGGTTACCCCCTCTCGGAACCACAGACTTAGAAATCGCCAGCTCATATACAGTGCATAAAATATATTTATATATATATACCCTTATACACCATTTTAATAAAAAATATCACAAAATTCTTCTAAGTCCCTCGGGAAGAGTGAAAGACGCGCACGTTAATTTTCAGAGCTCCTAGACCTTCCTATAAGAAGTTAGCCAAAAAGTAGCTTCGAAAAACGCTTAGGTTAAGTTTCAGAGTTGCTTCTAATGTACCAAAGCTGGACTTAGACATAATTTCACTCTCACAACATTATGGCTGGTTGGAGACAGTCCGAACCACAAGTACCGGGTCCATGGTTCTGGGCGTATACTGGGGGGACTCCCAGTAACCCCTGACTATACCGGGGATACGCTTATCACAATGCCTTTCTGGTCTGTGCTGAAGCAGGGCATTCTGGCAGCCAAGTGGCTTGACCTTTATTAGTGAGCCTGGTTACCCCCTCTCGGAACCACAGACTTAGAAATCGCCAGCTCATATACAGTGCATAAAATATATTTATATATATACCCTTATACACCATTTTAATAAAAAATATCACAAAATTCTTCTAAGTCCCTTGGGAAGAGTGAAAGATGCGCACGTTCATTTTCAGAGCTCCTAGACCTTCCCATAAGAAGTTAGCCAAAAAGTAGCTTCGAAAAACGCTTAGGTTAAGTTTCAGAGTTGCTTCTAATGTACCAAAGCTGGACTTAGACATAATTTCACTCTCACAACATTATGGCTGGTTGGAGACAGTCCGAACCACAAGTACCGGGTCCATGGTTCTGGGCGTATACTGGGGGGACGGGGGGGACTCCCATTAACCCCTGACTGTACCGGGGATACGCTTATCACAATGCCTTTCTGGTCTGTGCTGAAGCAGGGCATTCTGGCAGCCAAGTGGCTTGACCTTAATTAGTGAGCCTGGTTACCCCCTCTCGGAACCACAGACTTAGAAATCGCCAGCTCATATACAGTGCATAAAATATATTTATATATATACCCTTATACACCATTTTAATAAAAAATATCACAAAATTCTTCTAAGTCCCTCGGGAAGAGTGGAAGACGCGCACGTTCATTTTCAGAGCTCCTAGACCTTCCCATAAGAAGTTAGCCAAAAAGTATCTTCGAAAAACGCTTAGGTGGAGTTTCAGAGTTGCTTCTAATGTACCAAAGCTGGACTTAGACATAATTTCACTCTCACAACATTATGGCTGGTTGGAGACAGTCCGAACCACAAGTACCGGGTCCATGGTTCTGGGCGTATACTGGGGGGACGGGGGGGACTCCCATTAACCCCTGACTATACCGTGGATACGCTTATCACAATGCCTTTCTGGTCTGTGCTGAAGCAGGGCATTCTGGCAGCCAAGTGGCTTGACCTTAATTAGTGAGCCTGGTTACCCCCTCTCGGAACCACAGACTTAGAAATCGCCAGCTCATATACAGTGCATAAAATATATTTATATATATATACCCTTATACACCATTTTAATAAAAAATATCACAAAATTCTTCTAAGTCCCTCGGGAAGAGTGAAAGACGCGCACGTTAATTTTCAGAGCTCCTAGACCTTCCTATAAGAAGTTAGCCAAAAAGTAGCTTCGAAAAACGCTTAGGTTAAGTTTCAGAGTTGCTTCTAATGTACCAAAGCTGGACTTAGACATAATTTCACTCTCACAACATTATGGCTGGTTGGAGACAGTCCGAACCACAAGTACCGGGTCCATGGTTCTGGGCGTATACTGGGGGGACTCCCAGTAACCCCTGACTATACCGGGGATACGCTTATCACAATGCCTTTCTGGTCTGTGCTGAAGCAGGGCATTCTGGCAGCCAAGTGGCTTGACCTTTATTAGTGAGCCTGGTTACCCCCTCTCGGAACCACAGACTTAGAAATCGCCAGCTCATATACAGTGCATAAAATATATTTATATATATACCCTTATACACCATTTTAATAAAAAATATCACAAAATTCTTCTAAGTCCCTCGGGAAGAGTGAAAGACGCGCACGTTCATTTTCAGAGCTCCTAGACCTTCCTATAAGAAGTTAGCCAAAAAGTAGCTTCGAAAAACGCTTAGGTTAAGTTTCAGAGTTGCTTCTAATGTACCAAAGCTGGACTTAGACATAATTTCACTCTCACAACATTATGGCTGGTTGGAGACAGTCCGAACCACAAGTACCGGGTCCATGGTTCTGGGCGTATACTGGGGGGACGGGGACGACTCCCATTAACCCCTGACTATACCGGGGATACGCTTATCACAATGCCTTTCTGGTCTGTGCTGAAGCAGGGCATTCTGTCAGCCAAGTGGCTTGACCTTTATTAGTGCGCCTGGTTACCCCCTCTCGGAACAACAGACTTAGAAATCGCCAGCTCATATACAGTGCATAAAATATATTTATATATATACCCTTATACACCATTTTAATAAAAAATATCACAAAATTCTTCTAAGTACCTCGGGAAGAGTGAAAGACGCGCACGTTCATTTTCAGAGCTCCTAGACCTTCCTATAAGAAGTTAGCCTAAAAGTAGCTTCGAAAAACGCTTAGGTTAAGTTTCAGAGTTGCTTCTAATGTACCAAAGCTGGACTTAGACATAATTTCACTCTCACAACATTATGGCTGGTTGGAGACAGTCCGAACCACAAGTACCGGTTCCATGGTTCTGGGCGTATACTGGGGGGACGGGGGGGACTCCCATTAACCCCTGACTATACCGGGGATACGCTTATCACAATGCCTTTCTGGTCTGTGCTGAAGCAGGGCATTCTGGCAGCCAAGTGGCTTGACCTTTATTAGTGCGCCTGGTTACCCCCTCTCGGAACCACAGACTTAGAAATCGCCAGCTCATATACAGTGCATAAAATATATTTATATATATACCCTTATACACCATTTTAATAAAAAAATATCACAAAATTCTTCTAAGTCCCTCGGGAAGAGTGAAAGATGCGCACGTTCATTTTCAGAGCTCCTAGACCTTCCCATAAGAAGTTAGCCAAAAAGTAGCTTCGAAAAACGCTT
This sequence comes from Ascaphus truei, assembly GCF_040206685.1. Classification (NCBI taxonomy): domain Eukaryota; kingdom Metazoa; phylum Chordata; class Amphibia; order Anura; family Ascaphidae; genus Ascaphus; species Ascaphus truei. The sequence continues at coordinate 174,594,358 of NC_134486.1, read as the reverse complement.
AGGTGAAGTTTCAGAGTTGCTTCTAATGTACCAAAGCTGGACTTAGACATAATTTCACTCTCACAACATTATGGCTGGTTGGAGACAGTCCGAACCACAAGTACCGGGTCCATGGTTCTGGGAGTATACTGGGGGGACGGGGACGACTCCCATTAACCCCTGACTATACCGGGGATACGCTTATCACAATGCCTTTCTGGTCTGTGCTGAAGCAGGGCATTCTGGCAGCCAAGTGGCTTGACCTTTATTAGTGAGCCTGGTTACCCCCTCTCGGAACAACAGACTTAGAAATCGCCAGCTCATATACAGTGCATAAAATATATTTATATATATACCCTTATACACCATTTTAATAAAAAATATCACAAAATTCTTCTACTGTAAGTCCCTCGGGAAGAGTGAAAGACGCGCACGTTCATTTTCAGAGCTCCTAGACCTTCCTATAAGAAGTTAGCCAAAAAGTAGCTTCGAAAAACGCTTAGGTTAAGTTTCAGAGTTGCTTCTAATGTACCAAAGCTGGACTTAGACATAATTTCACTCTCACAACATTATGGCTGGTTGGAGACAGTCCGAACCACAAGTACCGGGTCCATGGTTCTGGGCGTATACTGGGGGGACGGGGGGGACTCCCATTAACCCCTGACTATACCGGGGATACGCTTATCACAATGCCTTTCTGGTCTGTGCTGAAGCAGGGCATTCTGGCAGCCAAGTGGCTTGACCTTTATTAGTGCGCCTGGTTACCCCCTCTCGGAACCACAGACTTAGAAATCGCCAGCTCATATACAGTGCATAAAATATATTTATATATATACCCTTATACACCATTTTAATAAAAAAATATCACAAAATTCTTCTAAGTCCCTCGGGAAGAGTGAAAGATGCGCACGTTCATTTTCAGAGCTCCTAGACCTTCCCATAAGAAGTTAGCCAAAAAGTAGCTTCGAAAAACGCTTAGGTGAAGTTTCAGAGTTGCTTCTAATGTACCAAAGCTGGACTTAGACATAATTTCACTCTCACAACATTATGGCTGGTTGGAGACAGTCCGAACCACAAGTACCGGGTCCATGGTTCTGGGAGTATACTGGGGGGACGGGGACGACTCCCATTAACCCCTGACTATACCGGGGATACGCTTATCACAATGCCTTTCTGGTCTGTGCTGAAGCAGGGCATTCTGGCAGCCAAGTGGCTTGACCTTTATTAGTGAGCCTGGTTACCCCCTCTCGGAACAACAGACTTAGAAATCGCCAGCTCATATACAGTGCATAAAATATATTTATATATATACCCTTATACACCATTTTAATAAAAAATATCACAAAATTCTTCTACTGTAAGTCCCTCGGGAAGAGTGAAAGACGCGCACGTTCATTTTCAGAGCTCCTAGACCTTCCTATAAGAAGTTAGCCAAAAAGTAGCTTCGAAAAACGCTTAGGTTAAGTTTCAGAGTTGCTTCTAATGTACCAAAGCTGGACTTAGACATAATTTCACTCTCACAACATTATGGCTGGTTGGAGACAGTCCGAACCACAAGTACCGGGTCCATGGTTCTGGGCGTATACTGGGGGGACGGGGGGGGACTCCCATTAACCCCTGACTATACCGGGGATACGCTTATCACAATGCCTTTCTGGTCTGTGCTGAAGCAGGGCATTCTGGCAGCCAAGTGGCTTGACCTTAATTAGTGAGCCTGGTTACCCCCTCTCGGAACCACAGACTTAGAAATCGCCAGCTCATATACAGTGCATAAAATATATTTATATATATACCCTTATACACCATTTTAATAAAAAATATCACAAAATTCTTCTAAGTCCCTCGGGAAGAGTGAAAGATGCGCACGTTCATTTTCAGAGCTCCTAGACCTTCCCATAAGAAGTTAGCCAAAAAGTATCTTCGAAAAACGCTTAGGTGAAGTTTCAGAGTTGCTTCTAATGTACCAAAGCTGGACTTAGACATAATTTCACTCTCACAACATTATGGCTGGTTGGAGACAGTCCGAACCACAAGTACCGGGTCCATGGTTCTGGGCGTATACTGGGGGGACGGGGACGACTCCCATTAACCCCTGACTATACCGGGGATACGCTTATCACAATGCCTTTCTGGTCTGTGCTGAAGCAGGGCATTCTTGCAGCCAAGTGGCTTGACCTTTATTAGTGAGCCTGGTTACCCCCTCTCGGAACCACAGACTTAGAAATCGCCAGCTCATATACAGTGCATAAAATATATTTATATATATATACCCTTATACACCATTTTAATAAAAAATATCACAAAATTCTTCTAAGTCCCTCGGGAAGAGTGAAAGACGCGCACGTTAATTTTCAGAGCTCCTAGACCTTCCTATAAGAAGTTAGCCAAAAAGTAGCTTCGAAAAACGCTTAGGTTAAGTTTCAGAGTTGCTTCTAATGTACCAAAGCTGGACTTAGACATAATTTCACTCTCACAACATTATGGCTGGTTGGAGACAGTCCGAACCACAAGTACCGGGTCCATGGTTCTGGGCGTATACTGGGGGGACTCCCAGTAACCCCTGACTATACCGGGGATACGCTTATCACAATGCCTTTCTGGTCTGTGCTGAAGCAGGGCATTCTGGCAGCCAAGTGGCTTGACCTTTATTAGTGAGCCTGGTTACCCCCTCTCGGAACCACAGACTTAGAAATCGCCAGCTCATATACAGTGCATAAAATATATTTATATATATACCCTTATACACCATTTTAATAAAAAATATCACAAAATTCTTCTAAGTCCCTCGGGAAGAGTGAAAGACGCGCACGTTCATTTTCAGAGCTCCTAGACCTTCCTATAAGAAGTTAGCCAAAAAGTAGCTTCGAAAAACGCTTAGGTTAAGTTTCAGAGTTGCTTCTAATGTACCAAAGCTGGACTTAGACATAATTTCACTCTCACAACATTATGGCTGGTTGGAGACAGTCCGAACCACAAGTACCGGGTCCATGGTTCTGGGCGTATACTGGGGGGACGGGGACGACTCCCATTAACCCCTGACTATACCGGGGATACGCTTATCACAATGCCTTTCTGGTCTGTGCTGAAGCAGGGCATTCTGTCAGCCAAGTGGCTTGACCTTTATTAGTGCGCCTGGTTACCCCCTCTCGGAACAACAGACTTAGAAATCGCCAGCTCATATACAGTGCATAAAATATATTTATATATATACCCTTATACACCATTTTAATAAAAAATATCACAAAATTCTTCTAAGTCCCTCGGGAAGAGTGAAAGACGCGCACGTTCATTTTCAGAGCTCCTAGACCTTCCTATAAGAAGTTAGCCTAAAAGTAGCTTCGAAAAACGCTTAGGTTAAGTTTCAGAGTTGCTTCTAATGTACCAAAGCTGGACTTAGACATAATTTCACTCTCACAACATTATGGCTGGTTGGAGACAGTCCGAACCACAAGTACCGGTTCCATGGTTCTGGGCGTATACTGGGGGGACGGGGGGGACTCCCATTAACCCCTGACTATACCGGGGATACGCTTATCACAATGCCTTTCTGGTCTGTGCTGAAGCAGGGCATTCTGGCAGCCAAGTGGCTTGACCTTTATTAGTGCGCCTGGTTACCCCCTCTCGGAACCACAGACTTAGAAATCGCCAGCTCATATACAGTGCATAAAATATATTTATATATATACCCTTATACACCATTTTAATAAAAAATATCACAAAATTCTTCTAAGTCCCTTGGAAAGAGTGAAAGATGCGCACGTTCATTTTCAGAGCTCCTAGACCTTCCCATAAGAAGTTAGCCAAAAAGTAGCTTCGAAAAACGCTTAGGTTAAGTTTCAGAGTTGCTTCTAATGTACCGAAGCTGGACTTAACATAATTTCACTCTCACAACATTATGGCTGGTTGGAGACAGTCCGAACCACAAGTACCGGGTCCATGGTTCTGGGCGTATACTGGGGGGACGGGGGGGACTCCCATTAACCCCTGACTATACCGGGGATACGCTTATCACAATGCCTTTCTGGTCTGTGCTGAAGCAGGGCATTCTGGCAGCCAAGTGGCTTGACCTTAATTAGTGAGCCTGGTTACCCCCTCTCGGAACCACAGACTTAGAAATCGCCAGCTCATATACAGTGCATAAAATATATTTATATATATACCCTTATACACCATTTTAATAAAAAAATATCACAAAATTCTTCTAAGTCCCTCGGGAAGAGTGAAAGATGCGCACGTTCATTTTCAGAGCTCCTAGACCTTCCCATAAGAAGTTAGCCAAAAAGTAGCTTCGAAAAACGCTTAGGTGAAGTTTCAGAGTTGCTTCTAATGTACCAAAGCTGGACTTAGACATAATTTCACTCTCACAACATTATGGCTGGTTGGAGACAGTCCGAACCACAAGTACCGGGTCCATGGTTCTGGGAGTATACTGGGGGGACGGGGACGACTCCCATTAACCCCTGACTATACCGGGGATACGCTTATCACAATGCCTTTCTGGTCTGTGCTGAAGCAGGGCATTCTGGCAGCCAAGTGGCTTGACCTTTATTAGTGAGCCTGGTTACCCCCTCTCGGAACAACAGACTTAGAAATCGCCAGCTCATATACAGTGCATAAAATATATTTATATATATACCCTTATACACCATTTTAATAAAAAATATCACAAAATTCTTCTACTGTAAGTCCCTCGGGAAGAGTGAAAGACGCGCACGTTCATTTTCAGAGCTCCTAGACCTTCCTATAAGAAGTTAGCCAAAAAGTAGCTTCGAAAAACGCTTAGGTTAAGTTTCAGAGTTGCTTCTAATGTACCAAAGCTGGACTTAGACATAATTTCACTCTCACAACATTATGGCTGGTTGGAGACAGTCCGAACCACAAGTACCGGGTCCATGGTTCTGGGCGTATACTGGGGGGACGGGGGGGGACTCCCATTAACCCCTGACTATACCGGGGATACGCTTATCACAATGCCTTTCTGGTCTGTGCTGAAGCAGGGCATTCTGGCAGCCAAGTGGCTTGACCTTAATTAGTGAGCCTGGTTACCCCCTCTCGGAACCACAGACTTAGAAATCGCCAGCTCATATACAGTGCATAAAATATATTTATATATATACCCTTATACACCATTTTAATAAAAAATATCACAAAATTCTTCTAAGTCCCTCGGGAAGAGTGAAAGATGCGCACGTTCATTTTCAGAGCTCCTAGACCTTCCCATAAGAAGTTAGCCAAAAAGTATCTTCGAAAAACGCTTAGGTGAAGTTTCAGAGTTGCTTCTAATGTACCAAAGCTGGACTTAGACATAATTTCACTCTCACAACATTATGGCTGGTTGGAGACAGTCCGAACCACAAGTACCGGGTCCATGGTTCTGGGCGTATACTGGGGGGACGGGGACGACTCCCATTAACCCCTGACTATACCGGGGATACGCTTATCACAATGCCTTTCTGGTCTGTGCTGAAGCAGGGCATTCTTGCAGCCAAGTGGCTTGACCTTTATTAGTGAGCCTGGTTACCCCCTCTCGGAACCACAGACTTAGAAATCGCCAGCTCATATACAGTGCATAAAATATATTTATATATATATACCCTTATACACCATTTTAATAAAAAATATCACAAAATTCTTCTAAGTCCCTCGGGAAGAGTGAAAGACGCGCACGTTAATTTTCAGAGCTCCTAGACCTTCCTATAAGAAGTTAGCCAAAAAGTAGCTTCGAAAAACGCTTAGGTTAAGTTTCAGAGTTGCTTCTAATGTACCAAAGCTGGACTTAGACATAATTTCACTCTCACAACATTATGGCTGGTTGGAGACAGTCCGAACCACAAGTACCGGGTCCATGGTTCTGGGCGTATACTGGGGGGACTCCCAGTAACCCCTGACTATACCGGGGATACGCTTATCACAATGCCTTTCTGGTCTGTGCTGAAGCAGGGCATTCTGGCAGCCAAGTGGCTTGACCTTTATTAGTGAGCCTGGTTACCCCCTCTCGGAACCACAGACTTAGAAATCGCCAGCTCATATACAGTGCATAAAATATATTTATATATATACCCTTATACACCATTTTAATAAAAAATATCACAAAATTCTTCTAAGTCCCTCGGGAAGAGTGAAAGACGCGCACGTTCATTTTCAGAGCTCCTAGACCTTCCTATAAGAAGTTAGCCAAAAAGTAGCTTCGAAAAACGCTTAGGTTAAGTTTCAGAGTTGCTTCTAATGTACCAAAGCTGGACTTAGACATAATTTCACTCTCACAACATTATGGCTGGTTGGAGACAGTCCGAACCACAAGTACCGGGTCCATGGTTCTGGGCGTATACTGGGGGGACGGGGACGACTCCCATTAACCCCTGACTATACCGGGGATACGCTTATCACAATGCCTTTCTGGTCTGTGCTGAAGCAGGGCATTCTGTCAGCCAAGTGGCTTGACCTTTATTAGTGCGCCTGGTTACCCCCTCTCGGAACAACAGACTTAGAAATCGCCAGCTCATATACAGTGCATAAAATATATTTATATATATACCCTTATACACCATTTTAATAAAAAATATCACAAAATTCTTCTAAGTCCCTCGGGAAGAGTGAAAGACGCGCACGTTCATTTTCAGAGCTCCTAGACCTTCCTATAAGAAGTTAGCCTAAAAGTAGCTTCGAAAAACGCTTAGGTTAAGTTTCAGAGTTGCTTCTAATGTACCAAAGCTGGACTTAGACATAATTTCACTCTCACAACATTATGGCTGGTTGGAGACAGTCCGAACCACAAGTACCGGTTCCATGGTTCTGGGCGTATACTGGGGGGACGGGGGGGACTCCCATTAACCCCTGACTATACCGGGGATACGCTTATCACAATGCCTTTCTGGTCTGTGCTGAAGCAGGGCATTCTGGCAGCCAAGTGGCTTGACCTTTATTAGTGCGCCTGGTTACCCCCTCTCGGAACCACAGACTTAGAAATCGCCAGCTCATATACAGTGCATAAAATATATTTATATATATACCCTTATACACCATTTTAATAAAAAATATCACAAAATTCTTCTAAGTCCCTTGGAAAGAGTGAAAGATGCGCACGTTCATTTTCAGAGCTCCTAGACCTTCCCATAAGAAGTTAGCCAAAAAGTAGCTTCGAAAAACGCTTAGGTTAAGTTTCAGAGTTGCTTCTAATGTACCGAAGCTGGACTTAACATAATTTCACTCTCACAACATTATGGCTGGTTGGAGACAGTCCGAACCACAAGTACCGGGTCCATGGTTCTGGGCGTATACTGGGGGGACGGGGGGGACTCCCATTAACCCCTGACTATACCGGGGATACGCTTATCACAATGCCTTTCTGGTCTGTGCTGAAGCAGGGCATTCTGGCAGCCAAGTGGCTTGACCTTAATTAGTGAGCCTGGTTACCCCCTCTCGGAACCACAGACTTAGAAATCGCCAGCTCATATACAGTGCATAAAATATATTTATATATATACCCTTATACACCATTTTAATAAAAAAATATCACAAAATTCTTCTAAGTCCCTCGGGAAGAGTGAAAGATGCGCACGTTCATTTTCAGAGCTCCTAGACCTTCCCATAAGAAGTTAGCCAAAAAGTAGCTTCGAAAAACGCTTAGGTGAAGTTTCAGAGTTGCTTCTAATGTACCAAAGCTGGACTTAGACATAATTTCACTCTCACAACATTATGGCTGGTTGGAGACAGTCCGAACCACAAGTACCGGGTCCATGGTTCTGGGAGTATACTGGGGGGACGGGGACGACTCCCATTAACCCCTGACTATACCGGGGATACGCTTATCACAATGCCTTTCTGGTCTGTGCTGAAGCAGGGCATTCTGGCAGCCAAGTGGCTTGACCTTTATTAGTGAGCCTGGTTACCCCCTCTCGGAACAACAGACTTAGAAATCGCCAGCTCATATACAGTGCATAAAATATATTTATATATATACCCTTATACACCATTTTAATAAAAAATATCACAAAATTCTTCTACTGTAAGTCCCTCGGGAAGAGTGAAAGACGCGCACGTTCATTTTCAGAGCTCCTAGACCTTCCTATAAGAAGTTAGCCAAAAAGTAGCTTCGAAAAACGCTTAGGTTAAGTTTCAGAGTTGCTTCTAATGTACCAAAGCTGGACTTAGACATAATTTCACTCTCACAACATTATGGCTGGTTGGAGACAGTCCGAACCACAAGTACCGGGTCCATGGTTCTGGGCGTATACTGGGGGGACGGGGGGGGACTCCCATTAACCCCTGACTATACCGGGGATACGCTTATCACAATGCCTTTCTGGTCTGTGCTGAAGCAGGGCATTCTGGCAGCCAAGTGGCTTGACCTTAATTAGTGAGCCTGGTTACCCCCTCTCGGAACCACAGACTTAGAAATCGCCAGCTCATATACAGTGCATAAAATATATTTATATATATACCCTTATACACCATTTTAATAAAAAATATCACAAAATTCTTCTAAGTCCCTCGGGAAGAGTGAAAGATGCGCACGTTCATTTTCAGAGCTCCTAGACCTTCCCATAAGAAGTTAGCCAAAAAGTATCTTCGAAAAACGCTTAGGTGAAGTTTCAGAGTTGCTTCTAATGTACCAAAGCTGGACTTAGACATAATTTCACTCTCACAACATTATGGCTGGTTGGAGACAGTCCGAACCACAAGTACCGGGTCCATGGTTCTGGGCGTATACTGGGGGGACGGGGACGACTCCCATTAACCCCTGACTATACCGGGGATACGCTTATCACAATGCCTTTCTGGTCTGTGCTGAAGCAGGGCATTCTTGCAGCCAAGTGGCTTGACCTTTATTAGTGAGCCTGGTTACCCCCTCTCGGAACCACAGACTTAGAAATCGCCAGCTCATATACAGTGCATAAAATATATTTATATATATATACCCTTATACACCATTTTAATAAAAAATATCACAAAATTCTTCTAAGTCCCTCGGGAAGAGTGAAAGACGCGCACGTTAATTTTCAGAGCTCCTAGACCTTCCTATAAGAAGTTAGCCAAAAAGTAGCTTCGAAAAACGCTTAGGTTAAGTTTCAGAGTTGCTTCTAATGTACCAAAGCTGGACTTAGACATAATTTCACTCTCACAACATTATGGCTGGTTGGAGACAGTCCGAACCACAAGTACCGGGTCCATGGTTCTGGGCGTATACTGGGGGGACTCCCAGTAACCCCTGACTATACCGGGGATACGCTTATCACAATGCCTTTCTGGTCTGTGCTGAAGCAGGGCATTCTGGCAGCCAAGTGGCTTGACCTTTATTAGTGAGCCTGGTTACCCCCTCTCGGAACCACAGACTTAGAAATCGCCAGCTCATATACAGTGCATAAAATATATTTATATATATACCCTTATACACCATTTTAATAAAAAATATCACAAAATTCTTCTAAGTCCCTCGGGAAGAGTGAAAGACGCGCACGTTCATTTTCAGAGCTCCTAGACCTTCCTATAAGAAGTTAGCCAAAAAGTAGCTTCGAAAAACGCTTAGGTTAAGTTTCAGAGTTGCTTCTAATGTACCAAAGCTGGACTTAGACATAATTTCACTCTCACAACATTATGGCTGGTTGGAGACAGTCCGAACCACAAGTACCGGGTCCATGGTTCTGGGCGTATACTGGGGGGACGGGGACGACTCCCATTAACCCCTGACTATACCGGGGATACGCTTATCACAATGCCTTTCTGGTCTGTGCTGAAGCAGGGCATTCTGTCAGCCAAGTGGCTTGACCTTTATTAGTGCGCCTGGTTACCCCCTCTCGGAACAACAGACTTAGAAATCGCCAGCTCATATACAGTGCATAAAATATATTTATATATATACCCTTATACACCATTTTAATAAAAAATATCACAAAATTCTTCTAAGTCCCTCGGGAAGAGTGAAAGACGCGCACGTTCATTTTCAGAGCTCCTAGACCTTCCTATAAGAAGTTAGCCTAAAAGTAGCTTCGAAAAACGCTTAGGTTAAGTTTCAGAGTTGCTTCTAATGTACCAAAGCTGGACTTAGACATAATTTCACTCTCACAACATTATGGCTGGTTGGAGACAGTCCGAACCACAAGTACCGGTTCCATGGTTCTGGGCGTATACTGGGGGGACGGGGGGGACTCCCATTAACCCCTGACTATACCGGGGATACGCTTATCACAATGCCTTTCTGGTCTGTGCTGAAGCAGGGCATTCTGGCAGCCAAGTGGCTTGACCTTTATTAGTGCGCCTGGTTACCCCCTCTCGGAACCACAGACTTAGAAATCGCCAGCTCATATACAGTGCATAAAATATATTTATATATATACCCTTATACACCATTTTAATAAAAAATATCACAAAATTCTTCTAAGTCCCTTGGAAAGAGTGAAAGATGCGCACGTTCATTTTCAGAGCTCCTAGACCTTCCCATAAGAAGTTAGCCAAAAAGTAGCTTCGAAAAACGCTTAGGTTAAGTTTCAGAGTTGCTTCTAATGTACCGAAGCTGGACTTAACATAATTTCACTCTCACAACATTATGGCTGGTTGGAGACAGTCCGAACCACAAGTACCGGGTCCATGGTTCTGGGCGTATACTGGGGGGACGGGGGGGACTCCCATTAACCCCTGACTATACCGGGGATACGCTTATCACAATGCCTTTCTGGTCTGTGCTGAAGCAGGGCATTCTGGCAGCCAAGTGGCTTGACCTTAATTAGTGAGCCTGGTTACCCCCTCTCGGAACCACAGACTTAGAAATCGCCAGCTCATATACAGTGCATAAAATATATTTATATATATACCCTTATACACCATTTTAATAAAAAAATATCACAAAATTCTTCTAAGTCCCTCGGGAAGAGTGAAAGATGCGCACGTTCATTTTCAGAGCTCCTAGACCTTCCCATAAGAAGTTAGCCAAAAAGTAGCTTCGAAAAACGCTTAGGTGAAGTTTCAGAGTTGCTTCTAATGTACCAAAGCTGGACTTAGACATAATTTCACTCTCACAACATTATGGCTGGTTGAAGACAGTCCGAACCACAAGTACCGGGTCCATGGTTCTGGGCGTATACTGGGGGGACGGGGACGACTCCCATTAACCCCTGACTATACCGGGGATACGCTTATCACAATGCCTTTCTGGTCTGTGCTGAAGCAGGGCATTCTGGCAGCCAAGTGGCTTGACCTTTATTAGTGAGCCTGGTTACCCCCTCTCGGAACCACAGACTTAGAAATCGCCAGCTCATATACAGTGCATAAAATATATTTATATATATACCCTTATACACCATTTTAATAAAAAATATCACAAAATTCTTCTAAGTCCCTCGGGAAGAGTGAAAGACGCGCACGTTCATTTTCAGAGCTCCTAGACCTTCCTATAAGAAGTTAGCCAAAAAGTAGCTTCGAAAAACGCTTAGGTTAAGTTTCAGAGTTGCTTCTAATGTACCGAAGCTGGACTTAGACATAATTTCACTCTCACAACATTATGGCTGGTTGGAGACAGTCCGAACCACAAGTACCGGGTCCATGGTTCTGGGCGTATACTGGGGGGACGGGAGGGACTCCCATTAAACCCTGACTATACCGGGGATACGCTTATCACAATACCTTTCTGGTCTGTGCTGAAGCAGGGCATTCTGGCAGCCAAGTGGCTTCACCTTAATTAGTGAGCCTGGTTACCCCGTCTCGGAACCACAGACTTAGAAATCGCCAGCTCATATACAGTGCATAAAATATATTTATATATATACCCTTATACACCATTTTAATAAAAAATATCACAAAATTCTTCTAAGTCCCTCGGGAAGAGTGAAAGACGCGCACGTTCATTTTCAGAGCTCCTAGACCTTCTAATAAGAAGTTAGCCAAAAAGTAGCTTCGAAAAACGCTTAGGTGAAGTTTCAGAGTTGCTTCTAATGTACCGAAGCTGGACTTAGACATAATTTCACTCTCACAACATTATGGCTGGTTGGAGACAGTCCGAACCACAAGTACCGGTTCCATGGTTCTGGGCGTATACTGGGGGGACGGGAGGGACTCCCATTAAACCCTGACTATACCGGGGATACGCTTATCACAATGCCTTTCTGGTCTGTGCTGAAGCAGGGCATTCTGGCAGCCAAGTGGCTTGACCTTTATTAGTGCGCCTGGTTACCCCCTCTCGGAACCACAGACTTAGAAATCGCCAGCTCATATACAGTGCATAAAATATATTTATATATATACCCTTATACACCATTTTAATAAAAAATATCACAAAATTCTTCTAAGTCCCTTGGAAAGAGTGAAAGATGCGCACGTTCATTTTCAGAGCTCCTAGACCTTCCCATAAGAAGTTAGCCAAAAAGTAGCTTCGAAAAACGCTTAGGTTAAGTTTCAGAGTTGCTTCTAATGTACCGAAGCTGGACTTAACATAATTTCACTCTCACAACATTATGGCTGGTTGGAGACAGTCCGAACCACAAGTACCGGGTCCATGGTTCTGGGCGTATACTGGGGGGACGGGGGGGACTCCCATTAACCCCTGACTATACCGGGGATACGCTTATCACAATGCCTTTCTGGTCTGTGCTGAAGCAGGGCATTCTGGCAGCCAAGTGGCTTGACCTTAATTAGTGAGCCTGGTTACCCCCTCTCGGAACCACAGACTTAGAAATCGCCAGCTCATATACAGTGCATAAAATATATTTATATATATACCCTTATACACCATTTTAATAAAAAAATATCACAAAATTCTTCTAAGTCCCTCGGGAAGAGTGAAAGATGCGCACGTTCATTTTCAGAGCTCCTAGACCTTCCCATAAGAAGTTAGCCAAAAAGTAGCTTCGAAAAACGCTTAGGTGAAGTTTCAGAGTTGCTTCTAATGTACCAAAGCTGGACTTAGACATAATTTCACTCTCACAACATTATGGCTGGTTGAAGACAGTCCGAACCACAAGTACCGGGTCCATGGTTCTGGGCGTATACTGGGGGGACGGGGACGACTCCCATTAACCCCTGACTATACCGGGGATACGCTTATCACAATGCCTTTCTGGTCTGTGCTGAAGCAGGGCATTCTGGCAGCCAAGTGGCTTGACCTTTATTAGTGAGCCTGGTTACCCCCTCTCGGAACCACAGACTTAGAAATCGCCAGCTCATATACAGTGCATAAAATATATTTATATATATACCCTTATACACCATTTTAATAAAAAATATCACAAAATTCTTCTAAGTCCCTCGGGAAGAGTGAAAGACGCGCACGTTCATTTTCAGAGCTCCTAGACCTTCCTATAAGAAGTTAGCCAAAAAGTAGCTTCGAAAAACGCTTAGGTTAAGTTTCAGAGTTGCTTCTAATGTACCGAAGCTGGACTTAGACATAATTTCACTCTCACAACATTATGGCTGGTTGGAGACAGTCCGAACCACAAGTACCGGGTCCATGGTTCTGGGCGTATACTGGGGGGACGGGAGGGACTCCCATTAAACCCTGACTATACCGGGGATACGCTTATCACAATACCTTTCTGGTCTGTGCTGAAGCAGGGCATTCTGGCAGCCAAGTGGCTTCACCTTAATTAGTGAGCCTGGTTACCCCGTCTCGGAACCACAGACTTAGAAATCGCCAGCTCATATACAGTGCATAAAATATATTTATATATATACCCTTATACACCATTTTAATAAAAAATATCACAAAATTCTTCTAAGTCCCTCGGGAAGAGTGAAAGACGCGCACGTTCATTTTCAGAGCTCCTAGACCTTCTAATAAGAAGTTAGCCAAAAAGTAGCTTCGAAAAACGCTTAGGTGAAGTTTCAGAGTTGCTTCTAATGTACCAAAGCTGGACTTAGACATAATTTCACTCTCACAACATTATGGCTGGTTGGAGACAGTCCGAACCACAAGTACCGGGTCCATGGTTCTGGGCGTATACTGGGGGGACGGGGACGACTCCCATTAACCCCTGACTATACCGGGGATACGCTTATCACAATGCCTTTCTGGTCTGTGCTGAAGCAGGGCATTCTGGCAGCCAAGTGGCTTGACCTTTATTAGTGAGCCTGGTTACCCCCTCTCGGAACAACAGACTTAGAAATCGCCAGCTCATATACAGTGCATAAAATATATTTATATATATACCCTTATACACCATTTTAATAAAAAATATCACAACATTCTTCTAAGTCCCTTGGGAAGAGTGAAAGATGCGCACGTTCATTTTCAAAGCTCCTAGACCTTCCCATAAGAAGTTAGCCAAAAAGTAGCTTCGAAAAACGCTTAGGTTAAGTTTCAGAGTTGCTTCTAATGTACCGAAGCTGGACTTAACATAATTTCACTCTCACAACATTATGGCTGGTTGGAGACAGTCCGAACCACAAGTACCGGGTCCATGGTTCTGGGCGTATACTGGGGGGACGGGGGGGACTCCCATAAACCCCTGACTATACCAGGGATACGCTTATCACAATGCCTTTCTGGTCTGTGCTGAAGCAGGGCATTCTGGCAGCCAAGTGGCTTGACCTTAATTAGTGAGCCTGGTTACCCCCTCTCGGAACCACAGACTTAGAAATCGCCAGCTCATATACAGTGCATAAAATATATTTATATATATACCCTTATACACCATTTTAATAAAAAATATCACAAAATTCTTCTAAGTCCCTCGGGAAGAGTGAAAGATGCGCACGTTCATTTTCAGAGCTCCTAGACCTTCCCATAAGAAGTTAGCCAAAAAGTAGCTTCGAAAAACGCTTAGGTGAAGTTTCAGAGTTGCTTCTAATGTACCAAAGCTGGACTTAGACATAATTTCACTCTCACAACATTATGGCTGGTTGAAGACAGTCCGAACCACAAGTACCGGGTCCATGGTTCTGGGCGTATACTGGGGGGACGGGGACGACTCCCATTAACCCCTGACTATACCGGGGATACGCTTATCACAATGCCTTTCTGGTCTGTGCTGAAGCAGGGCATTCTGGCAGCCAAGTGGCTTGACCTTTATTAGTGAGCCTGGTTACCCCCTCTCGGAACCACAGACTTAGAAATCGCCAGCTCATATACAGTGCATAAAATATATTTATATATATACCCTTATACACCATTTTAATAAAAAATATCACAAAATTCTTCTAAGTCCCTCGGGAAGAGTGAAAGACGCGCACGTTCATTTTCAGAGCTCCTAGACCTTCCTATAAGAAGTTAGCCAAAAAGTAGCTTCGAAAAACGCTTAGGTTAAGTTTCAGAGTTGCTTCTAATGTACCGAAGCTGGACTTAGACATAATTTCACTCTCACAACATTATGGCTGGTTGGAGACAGTCCGAACCACAAGTACCGGGTCCATGGTTCTGGGCGTATACTGGGGGGACGGGAGGGACTCCCATTAAACCCTGACTATACCGGGGATACGCTTATCACAATACCTTTCTGGTCTGTGCTGAAGCAGGGCATTCTGGCAGCCAAGTGGCTTCACCTTAATTAGTGAGCCTGGTTACCCCGTCTCGGAACCACAGACTTAGAAATCGCCAGCTCATATACAGTGCATAAAATATATTTATATATATACCCTTATACACCATTTTAATAAAAAATATCACAAAATTCTTCTAAGTCCCTCGGGAAGAGTGAAAGACGCGCACGTTCATTTTCAGAGCTCCTAGACCTTCTAATAAGAAGTTAGCCAAAAAGTAGCTTCGAAAAACGCTTAGGTGAAGTTTCAGAGTTGCTTCTAATGTACCAAAGCTGGACTTAGACATAATTTCACTCTCACAACATTATGGCTGGTTGGAGACAGTCCGAACCACAAGTACCGGGTCCATGGTTCTGGGCGTATACTGGGGGGACGGGGACGACTCCCATTAACCCCTGACTATACCGGGGATACGCTTATCACAATGCCTTTCTGGTCTGTGCTGAAGCAGGGCATTCTGGCAGCCAAGTGGCTTGACCTTTATTAGTGAGCCTGGTTACCCCCTCTCGGAACAACAGACTTAGAAATCGCCAGCTCATATACAGTGCATAAAATATATTTATATATATACCCTTATACACCATTTTAATAAAAAATATCACAACATTCTTCTAAGTCCCTTGGGAAGAGTGAAAGATGCGCACGTTCATTTTCAAAGCTCCTAGACCTTCCCATAAGAAGTTAGCCAAAAAGTAGCTTCGAAAAACGCTTAGGTTAAGTTTCAGAGTTGCTTCTAATGTACCGAAGCTGGACTTAACATAATTTCACTCTCACAACATTATGGCTGGTTGGAGACAGTCCGAACCACAAGTACCGGGTCCATGGTTCTGGGCGTATACTGGGGGGACGGGGGGGACTCCCATAAACCCCTGACTATACCAGGGATACGCTTATCACAATGCCTTTCTGGTCTGTGCTGAAGCAGGGCATTCTGGCAGCCAAGTGGCTTGACCTTTATTAGTGCGCCTGGTTACCCCCTCTCGGAACCACAGACTTAGAAATCGCCAGCTCATATACAGTGCATAAAATATATTTATATATATACCCTTATACACCATTTTAATAAAAAATATCTCAAAATTCTTCTAAGTCCCTTGGGAAGAGTGAAAGATGCGCACGTTCATTTTCAGAGCTCCTAGACCTTCCCATAAGAAGTTAGCCAAAAAGTAGCTTCGAAAAACGCTTAGGTTAAGTTTCAGAGTTGCTTCTAATGTACCGAAGCTGGACTTAACATAATTTCACTCTCACAACATTATGGCTGGTTGGAGACAGTCCGAACCACAAGTACCGGGTCCATGGTTCTGGGCGTATACTGGGGGGACGGGGGGGACTCCCATTAACCCCTGACTATACCGGGGATACGCTTATCACAATGCCTTTCTGGTCTGTGCTGAAGCAGGGCATTCTGGCAGCCAAGTGGCTTGACCTTAATTAGTGAGCCTGGTTACCCCCTCTCGGAACCACAGACTTAGAAATCGCCAGCTCATATACAGTGCATAAAATATATTTATATATATACCCTTATACACCATTTTAATAAAAAATATCACAAAATTCTTCTAAGTCCCTCGGGAAGAGTGAAAGATGCGCACGTTCATTTTCAGAGCTCCTAGACCTTCCCATAAGAAGTTAGCCAAAAAGTAGCTTCGAAAAACGCTTAGGTGAAGTTTCAGAGTTGCTTCTAATGTACCAAAGCTGGACTTAGACATAATTTCACTCTCACAACATTATGGCTGGTTGAAGACAGTCCGAACCACAAGTACCGGGTCCATGGTTCTGGGCGTATACTGGGGGGACGGGGACGACTCCCATTAACCCCTGACTATACCGGGGATACGCTTATCACAATGCCTTTCTGGTCTGTGCTGAAGCAGGGCATTCTGGCAGCCAAGTGGCTTGACCTTTATTAGTGAGCCTGGTTACCCCCTCTCGGAACCACAGACTTAGAAATCGCCAGCTCATATACAGTGCATAAAATATATTTATATATATACCCTTATACACCATTTTAATAAAAAATATCACAAAATTCTTCTAAGTCCCTCGGGAAGAGTGAAAGACGCGCAGGTTCATTTTCAGAGCTCCTAGACCTTCCTATAAGAAGTTAGCCAAAAAGTAGCTTCGAAAAACGCTTAGGTTAAGTTTCAGAGTTGCTTCTAATGTACCGAAGCTGGACTTAGACATAATTTCACTCTCACAACATTATGGCTGGTTGGAGACAGTCCGAACCACAAGTACCGGGTCCATGGTTCTGGGCGTATACTGGGGGGACGGGAGGGACTCCCATTAAACCCTGACTATACCGGGGATACGCTTATCACAATATCTTTCTGGTCTGTGCTGAAGCAGGGCATTCTGGCAGCCAAGTGGCTTCACCTTAATTAGTGAGCCTGGTTACCCCGTCTCGGAACCACAGACTTAGAAATCGCCAGCTCATATACAGTGCATAAAATATATTTATATATATACCCTTATACACCATTTTAATAAAAAATATCACAAAATTCTTCTAAGTCCCTCGGGAAGAGTGAAAGACGCGCACGTTCATTTTCAGAGCTCCTAGACCTTCTAATAAGAAGTTAGCCAAAAAGTAGCTTCGAAAAACGCTTAGGTGAAGTTTCAGAGTTGCTTCTAATGTACCAAAGCTGGACTTAGACATAATTTCACTCTCACAACATTATGGCTGGTTGGAGACAGTCCGAACCACAAGTACCGGGTCCATGGTTCTGGGCGTATACTGGGGGGACGGGGACGACTCCCATTAACCCCTGACTATACCGGGGATACGCTTATCACAATGCCTTTCTGGTCTGTGCTGAAGCAGGGCATTCTGGCAGCCAAGTGGCTTGACCTTTATTAGTGAGCCTGGTTACCCCCTCTCGGAACAACAGACTTAGAAATCGCCAGCTCATATACAGTGCATAAAATATATTTATATATATACCCTTATACACCATTTTAATAAAAAATATCACAAAATTCTTATAAGTCCCTCGGGAAGAGTGAAAGACGCGCACGTTCATTTTCAGAGCTCCTAGACCTTCCTATAAGAAGTTAGCCAAAAAGTAGCTTCGAAAAACGCTTAGGTGAAGTTTCAGAGTTGCTTCTAATGTACCAAAGCTGGACTTAGACATAATTTCACTCTCACAACATTATGGCTGGTTGGAGACAGTCCGAACCACAAGTACCGGGTCCATGGTTCTGGGCGTATACTGGGGGGACGGGGACGACTCCCATTAACCCCTGACTATACCGGGGATACGCTTATCACAATGCCTTTCTGGTCTGTGCTGAAGCAGGGCATTCTGGCAGCCAAGTGGCTTGACCTTTATTAGTGAGCCTGGTTACCCCCTCTCGGAACAACAGACTTAGAAATCGCCAGCTCATATACAGTGCATAAAATATATTTATATTTATACTCTTATACACCATTTTAATAAAAAATATCACAAAATTCTTCTAAGTCCCTCGGGAAGAGTGAAAGACGCGCACGTTCATTTTCAGAGCTCCTAGACCTTCCTATAAGAAGTTAGCCTAAAAGTAGCTTCGAAAAACGCTTAGGTTAAGTTTCAGAGTTGCTTCTAATGTACCAAAGCTGGACTTAGACATAATTTCACTCTCACAACATTATGGCTGGTTGGAGACAGTCCGAACCACAAGTACCGGTTCCATGGTTCTGGGCGTATACTGGGGGGACGGGGGGGACTCCCATTAACCCCTGACTATACCGGGGATACGCTTATCACAATGCCTTTCTGGTCTGTGCTGAAGCAGGGCATTCTGGCAGCCAAGTGGCTTGACCTTTATTAGTGAGCCTGGTTACCCCCTCTCGGAACCACAGACTTAGAAATCGCCAGCTCATATACAGTGCATAAAATATATTTATATATATACCCTTATACACCATTTTAATAAAAAATATCACAACATTCTTCTAAGTCCCTTGGGAAGAGTGAAAGATGCGCACGTTCATTTTCAGAGCTCCTAGACCTTCCCATAAGAAGTTAGCCAAAAAGTAGCTTCGAAAAACGCTTAGGTTAAGTTTCAGAGTTGCTTCTAATGTACCGAAGCTGGACTTAACATAATTTCACTCTCACAACATTATGGCTGGTTGGAGACAGTCCGAACCACAAGTACCGGGTCCATGGTTCTGGGCGTATACTGGGGGGACGGGGGGGACTCCCATAAACCCCTGACTATACCAGGGATACGCTTATCACAATGCCTTTCTGGTCTGTGCTGAAGCATTGCATTCTGGCAGCCAAGTGGCTTGACCTTTATTAGTGAGCCTGGTTACCCCCTCTCGGAACCACAGACTTAGAAATCGCCAGCTCATATACAGTGCATAAAATATATTTATATATATACCCTTATACACCATTTTAATAAAAAATATCACAAAATTCTTCTAAGTCCCTCGGGAAGAGTGAAAGACGCGCACGTTCATTTTCAGAGCTCCTAGACCTTCCTATAAGAAGTTAGCCTAAAAGTAGCTTCGAAAAACGCTTAGGTTAAGTTTCAGAGTTGCTTCTAATGTACCAAAGCTGGACTTAGACATAATTTCACTCTCACAACATTATGGCTGGTTGGAGACAGTCCGAACCACAAGTACCGGGTCCATGGTTCTGGGCGTATACTGGGGGGACGGGGGGGACTCCCATTAACCCCTGACTATACCGGGGATACGCTTATCACAATGCCTTTCTGGTCTGTGCTGAAGCAGGGCATTCTGGCAGCCAAGTGGCTTGACCTTTATTAGTGAGCCTGGTTACCCCCTCTCGGAACCACAGACTTAGAAATCGCCAGCTCATATACAGTGCATAAAATATATTTATATATATACCCTTATACACCATTTTAATAAAAAATATCACAACATTCTTCTAAGTCCCTTGGGAAGAGTGAAAGATGCGCACGTTCATTTTCAGAGCTCCTAGACCTTCCCATAAGAAGTTAGCCAAAAAGTAGCTTCGAAAAACGCTTAGGTTAAGTTTCAGAGTTGCTTCTAATGTACCGAAGCTGGACTTAACATAATTTCACTCTCACAACATTATGGCTGGTTGGAGACAGTCCGAACCACAAGTACCGGGTCCATGGTTCTGGGCGTATACTGGGGGGACGGGGGGGACTCCCATAAACCCCTGACTATACCAGGGATACGCTTATCACAATGCCTTTCTGGTCTGTGCTGAAGCAGGGCATTCTGGCAGCCAAGTGGCTTGACCTTTATTAGTGAGCCTGGTTACCCCCTCTCGGAACCACAGACTTAGAAATCGCCAGCTCATATACAGTGCATAAAATATATTTATATATATACCCTTATACACCATTTTAATAAAAAATATCACAAAATTCTTCTAAGTCCCTCGGGAAGAGTGAAAGACGCGCACGTTCATTTTCAGAGCTGCTAGACCTTCCTATAAGAAGTTAGCCAAAAAGTAGCTTCGAAAAACGCTTAGGTTAAGTTTCAGAGTTGCTTCTAATGTACCGAAGCTGGACTTAGACATAATTTCACTCTCACAACATTATGGCTGGTTGGAGACAGTCCGAACCACAAGTACCGGGTCCATGGTTCTGGGCGTATACTGGGGGGACGGGAGGGACTCCCATTAAACCCTGACTATACCGGGGATACGCTTATCACAATACCTTTCTGGTCTGTGCTGAAGCAGGGCATTCTGGCAGCCAAGTGGCTTCACCTTAATTAGTGAGCCTGGTTACCCCCTCTCGGAACCACAGACTTAGAAATCGCCAGCTCATATACAGTGCATAAAATATATTTATATATATACCCTTATACACCATTTTAATAAAAAATATCACAAAATTCTTCTAAGTCCCTCGGGAAGAGTGAAAGACGCGCACGTTCATTTTCAGAGCTCCTAGACCTTCTAATAAGAAGTTAGCCAAAAAGTAGCTTCGAAAAACGCTTAGGTGAAGTTTCAGAGTTGCTTCTAATGTACCAAAGCTGGACTTAGACATAATTTCACTCTCACAACATTAAGGCTGGTTGGAGACAGTCCGAACCACAAGTACCGGGTCCATGGTTCTGGGCGTATACTGGGGGGACGGGGGGGACTCCCATTAACCCCTGACTATACCGGGGATACGCTTATCACAATGCCTTTCTGGTCTGTGCTGAAGCAGGGCATTCTGGCAGCCAAGTGGCTTGACCTTTATTAGTGAGCCTGGTTACCCCCTCTCGGAACCACAGACTTAGAAATCGCCAGCTCATATACAGTGCATAAAATATATTTATATATATACCCTTATACACCATTTTAATAAAAAATATCACAAAATTCTTCTAAGTCCCTTGGGAAGAGTGAAAGATGCGCACGTTCATTTTCAGAGCTCCTAGACCTTCCCATAAGAAGTTAGCCAAAAAGTAGCTTCGAAAAACGCTTAGGTTAAGTTTCAGAGTTGCTTCTAATGTACCGAAGCTGGACTTAGACATAATTTCACTCTCACAACATTATGGCTGGTTGGAGACAGTCCGAACCACAAGTACCGTGTCCATGGTTCTGGGCGTATACTGGGGGGACGGGGGGGACTCCCATTAACCCCTGACTATACCGGGGATACGCTTATCACAATGCCTTTCTGGTCTGTGCTGAAGCAGGGCATTCTGGCAGCCAAGTGGCTTGACCTTAATTAGTGAGCCTGGTTACCCCCTCTCGGAACCACAGACTTAGAAATCGCCAGCTCATATACAGTGCATAAAATATATTTATATATATACCCTTATACACCATTTTAATAAAAAATATCACAAAATTCTTTTAAGTCCCTCGGGAAGAGTGAAAGATGCGCACGTTCATTTTCAGAGCTCCTAGACCTTCCCATAAGAAGTTAGCCAAAAAGTAGCTTCGAAAAACGCTTAGGTGAAGTTTCAGAGTTGCTTCTAATGTACCAAAGCTGGACTTAGACATAATTTCACTCTCACAACATTATGGCTGGTTGGAGACAGTCCGAACCACAAGTACCGGGTCCATGGTTCTGGGCGTATACTGGGGGGACGGGGACGACTCCCATTAACCCCTGACTATACCGGGGATACGCTTATCACAATACCTTTCTGGTCTGTGCTGAAGCAGGGCATTCTGGCAGCCAAGTGGCTTCACCTTAATTAGTGAGCCTGGTTACCCCCTCTCGGAACCACAGACTTAGAAATCGCCAGCTCATATACAGTGCATAAAATATATTTATATATATACCCTTATACACCATTTTAATAAAAAATATCACAAAATTCTTCTAAGTCCCTCGGGAAGAGTGAAAGACGCGCACGTTCATTTTCAGAGCTCCTAGACCTTCTAATAAGAAGTTAGCCAAAAAGTAGCTTCGAAAAACGCTTAGGTGAAGTTTCAGAGTTGCTTCTAATGTACCAAAGCTGGACTTAGACATAATTTCACTCTCACAACATTATGGCTGGTTGGAGACAGTCCGAACCACAAGTACCGGTTCCATGGTTCTGGGCGTATACTGGGGGGACGGGGGGGACTCCCATTAACCCCTGACTATACCGGGGATACGCTTATCACAATGCCTTTCTGGTCTGTGCTGAAGCAGGGCATTCTGGCAGCCAAGTGGCTTGACCTTTATTAGTGAGCCTGGTTACCCCCTCTCGGAACCACAGACTTAGAAATCGCCAGCTCATATACAGTGCATAAAATATATTTATATATATACCCTTATACACCATTTTAATAAAAAATATCACAAAATTCTTCTAAGTCCCTTGGGAAGAGTAAAAAAAGCACGTTCATTTTCAGAGCTCCTAGACCTTCCCATAAGAAGTTAGCCAAAAAGTAGCTTCGAAAAACGCTTAGGTTAAGTTTCAGAGTTGCTTCTAATGTACCGAAGCTGGACTTAACATAATTTCACTCTCACAACATTATGGCTGGTTGGAGACAGTCCGAACCACAAGTACCGGGTCCATGGTTCTGGGCGTATACTGGGGGGACGGGGGGGACTCCCATTAACCCCTGACTATACCGGGGATACGCTTATCACAATGCCTTTCTGGTCTGTGCTGAAGCAGGGCATTCTGGCAGCCAAGTGGCTTGACCTTAATTAGTGAGCCTGGTTACCCCCTCTCGGAACCACAGACTTAGAAATCGCCAGCTCATATACAGTGCATAAAATATATTTATATATATACCCTTATACACCATTTTAATAAAAAATATCACAAAATTCTTCTAAGTCCCTCGGGAAGAGTGAAAGATGCGCACGTTCATTTTCAGAGCTCCTAGACCTTCCCATAAGAAGTTAGCCAAAAAGTAGCTTCGAAAAACGCTTAGGTGAAGTTTCAGAGTTGCTTCTAATGTACCAAAGCTGGACTTAGACATAATTTCACTCTCACAACATTATGGCTGGTTGGAGACAGTCCGAACCACAAGTACCGGGTCCATGGTTCTGGGCGTATACTGGGGGGACGGGGACGACTCCCATTAACCCCTGACTATACCGGGGATACGCTTATCACAATGCCTTTCTGGTCTGTGCTGAAGCAGGGCATTCTGGCAGCCAAGTGGCTTGACCTTTATTAGTGAGCCTGGTTACCCCCTCTCGGAACCACAGACTTAGAAATCGCCAGCTCATATACAGTGCATAAAATATATTTATATATATACCCTTATACACCATTTTAATAAAAAATATCACAAAATTCTTCTAAGTCCCTCGGGAAGAGTGAAAGACGCGCACGTTCATTTTCAGAGCTCCTAGACCTTCCTATAAGAAGTTAGCCAAAAAGTAGCTTCGAAAAACGCTTAGGTTAAGTTTCAGAGTTGCTTCTACTGTAATGTACCGAAGCTGGACTTAGACATAATTTCACTCTCATAACATTATGGCTGGTTGGAGACAGTCCGAACCACAAGTACCGGGTCCATGGTTCTGGGCGTATACTGGGGGGACGGGGACGACTCCCATTAACCCCTGACTATACCGGGGATACGCTTATCACAATACCTTTCTGGTCTGTGCTGAAGCAGGGCATTCTGGCAGCCAAGTGGCTTCACCTTAATTAGTGAGCCTGGTTACCCCCTCTCGGAACCACAGACTTAGAAATCGCCAGCTCATATACAGTGCATAAAATATATTTATATATATACCCTTATACACCATTTTAATAAAAAATATCACAAAATTCTTCTAAGTCCCTCGGGAAGAGTGAAAGACGCGCACGTTCATTTTCAGAGCTCCTAGACCTTCTAATAAGAAGTTAGCCAAAAAGTAGCTTCGAAAAACGCTTAGGTGAAGTTTCAGAGTTGCTTCTAATGTACCAAAGCTGGACTTAGACATAATTTCACTCTCACAACATTATGGCTGGTTGAAGACAGTCCGAACCACAAGTACCGGGTCCATGGTTCTGGGCGTATACTGGGGGGACGGGGACGACTCCCATTAACCCCTGACTATACCGGGGATACGCTTATCACAATGCCTTTCTGGTCTGTGCTGAAGCAGGGCATTCTGGCAGCCAAGTGGCTTGACCTTTATTAGTGAGCCTGGTTACCCCGTCTCGGAACCACAGACTTAGAAATCGCCAGCTCATATACAGTGCATAAAATATATTTATATATATACCCTTATACACCATTTTAATAAAAAATATCACAAAATTCTTCTAAGTCCCTCGGGAAGAGTGAAAGACGCGCACGTTCATTTTCAGAGCTCCTAGACCTTCCTATAAGAAGTTAGCCAAAAAGTAGCTTCGAAAAACGCTTAGGTGAAGTTTCAGAGTTGCTTCTAATGTACCAAAGCTGGACTTAGACATAATTTCACTCTCACAACATTATGGCTGGTTGGAGACAGTCCGAACCACAAGTACCGGTTCCATGGTTCTGGGCGTATACTGGGGGGACGGGGGGGACTCCCATTAACCCCTGACTATACCGGGGATACGCTTATCACAATGCCTTTCTGGTCTGTGCTGAAGCAGGGCATTCTGGCAGCCAAGTGGCTTCACCTTAATTAGTGAGCCTGGTTACCCCGTCTCGGAACCACAGACTTAGAAATCGCCAGCTCATATACAGTGCATAAAATATATTTATATATATACCCTTATACACCATTTTAATAAAAAATATCACAAAATTCTTCTAAGTCCCTCGGGAAGAGTGAAAGACGCGCACGTTCATTTTCAGAGCTCCTAGACCTTCTAATAAGAAGTTAGCCAAAAAGTAGCTTCGAAAAACGCTTAGGTGAAGTTTCAGAGTTGCTTCTAATGTACCAAAGCTGGACTTAGACATAATTTCACTCTCACAACATTATGGCTGGTTGGAGACAGTCCGAACCACAAGTACCGGGTCCATGGTTCTGGGCGTATACTGGGGGGACGGGGACGACTCCCATTAACCCCTGACTATACCGGGGATACGCTTATCACAATGCCTTTCTGGTCTGTGCTGAAGCAGGGCATTCTGGCAGCCAAGTGGCTTGACCTTTATTAGTGAGCCTGGTTACCCCCTCTCGGAACCACAGACTTAGAAATCGCCAGCTCATATACAGTGCATAAAATATATTTATATATATACCCTTATACACCATTTTAATAAAAAATATCACAACATTCTTCTAAGTCCCTTGGGAAGAGTGAAAGATGCGCACGTTCATTTTCAGAGCTCCTAGACCTTCCCATAAGAAGTTAGCCAAAAAGTAGCTTCGAAAAACGCTTAGGTTAAGTTTCAGAGTTGCTTCTAATGTACCGAAGCTGGACTTAACATAATTTCACTCTCACAACATTATGGCTGGTTGGAGACAGTCCGAACCACAAGTACCGGGTCCATGGTTCTGGGCGTATACTGGGGGGACGGGGGGGACTCCCATAAACCCCTGACTATACCAGGGATACGCTTATCACAATGCCTTTCTGGTCTGTGCTGAAGCAGGGCATTCTGGCAGCCAAGTGGCTTGACCTTTATTAGTGAGCCTGGTTACCCCCTCTCGGAACCACAGACTTAGAAATCGCCAGCTCATATACAGTGCATAAAATATATTTATATATATACCCTTATACACCATTTTAATAAAAAATATCACAAAATTCTTCTAAGTCCCTCGGGAAGAGTGAAAGACGCGCACGTTCATTTTCAGAGCTGCTAGACCTTCCTATAAGAAGTTAGCCAAAAAGTAGCTTCGAAAAACGCTTAGGTTAAGTTTCAGAGTTGCTTCTAATGTACCGAAGCTGGACTTAGACATAATTTCACTCTCACAACATTAAGGCTGGTTGGAGACAGTCCGAACCACAAGTACCGGGTCCATGGTTCTGGGCGTATACTGGGGGGACGGGGGGGACTCCCATTAACCCCTGACTATACCGGGGATACGCTTATCACAATGCCTTTCTGGTCTGTGCTGAAGCAGGGCATTCTGGCAGCCAAGTGGCTTGACCTTTATTAGTGAGCCTGGTTACCCCCTCTCGGAACCACAGACTTAGAAATCGCCAGCTCATATACAGTGCATAAAATATATTTATATATATACCCTTATACACCATTTTAATAAAAAATATCACAAAATTCTTCTAAGTCCCTTGGGAAAAGTGAAAGATGCGCACGTTCATTTTCAGAGCTCCTAGACCTTCCCATAAGAAGTTAGCCAAAAAGTAGCTTCGAAAAACGCTTAGGTTAAGTTTCAGAGTTGCTTCTAATGTACCGAAGCTGGACTTAGACATAATTTCACTCTCACAACATTATGGCTGGTTGGAGACAGTCCGAACCACAAGTACCGGGTCCATGGTTCTGGGCGTATACTGGGGGGACGGGGGGGACTCCCATTAACCCCTGACTATACCGGGGATACGCTTATCACAATGCCTTTCTGGTCTGTGCTGAAGCAGGGCATTCTGGCAGCCAAGTGGCTTGACCTTAATTAGTGAGCCTGGTTACCCCCTCTCGGAACCACAGACTTAGAAATCGCCAGCTCATATACAGTGCATAAAATATATTTATATATATACCCTTATACACCATTTTAATAAAAAATATCACAAAATTCTTCTAAGTCCCTCGGGAAGAGTGAAAGATGCGCACGTTCATTTTCAGAGCTCCTAGACCTTCCCATAAGAAGTTAGCCAAAAAGTAGCTTCGAAAAACGCTTAGGTGAAGTTTCAGAGTTGCTTCTAATGTACCAAAGCTGGACTTAGACATAATTTCACTCTCACAACATTATGGCTGGTTGGAGACAGTCCGAACCACAAGTACCGGGTCCATGGTTCTGGGCGTATACTGGGGGGACGGGGACGACTCCCATTAACCCCTGACTATACCGGGGATACGCTTATCACAATGCCTTTCTGGTCTGTGCTGAAGCAGGGCATTCTGGCAGCCAAGTGGCTTGACCTTTATTAGTGAGCCTGGTTACCCCCTCTCGGAACCACAGACTTAGAAATCGCCAGCTCATATACAGTGCATAAAATATATTTATATATATACCCTTATACACCATTTTAATAAAAAATATCACAAAATTCTTCTAAGTCCCTCGGGAAGAGTGAAAGACGCGCACGTTCATTTTCAGAGCTCCTAGACCTTCCTATAAGAAGTTAGCCAAAAAGTAGCTTCGAAAAACGCTTAGGTTAAGTTTCAGAGTTGCTTCTACTGTAATGTACCGAAGCTGGACTTAGACATAATTTCACTCTCACAACATTATGGCTGGTTGGAGACAGTCCGAACCACAAGTACCGGGTCCATGGTTCTGGGCGTATACTGGGGGGACGGGGACGACTCCCATTAACCCCTGACTATACCGGGGATACGCTTATCACAATACCTTTCTGGTCTGTGCTGAAGCAGGGCATTCTGGCAGCCAAGTGGCTTCACCTTAATTAGTGAGCCTGGTTACCCCCTCTCGGAACCACAGACTTAGAAATCGCCAGCTCATATACAGTGCATAAAATATATTTATATATATACCCTTATACACCATTTTAATAAAAAATATCACAAAATTCTTCTAAGTCCCTCGGGAAGAGTGAAAGACGCGCACGTTCATTTTCAGAGCTCCTAGACCTTCTAATAAGAAGTTAGCCAAAAAGTAGCTTCGAAAAACGCTTAGGTGAAGTTTCAGAGTTGCTTCTAATGTACCAAAGCTGGACTTAGACATAATTTCACTCTCACAACATTATGACTGGTTGGAGACAGTCCGAACCACAAGTACCGGTTCCATGGTTCTGGGCGTATACTGGGGGGACGGGGGGGACTCCCATTAACCCCTGACTATACCGGGGATACGCTTATCACAATGCCTTTCTGGTCTGTGCTGAAGCAGGGCATTCTGGCAGCCAAGTGGCTTGACCTTTATTAGTGAGCCTGGTTACCCCCTCTCGGAACCACAGACTTAGAAATCGCCAGCTCATATACAGTGCATAAAATATATTTATATATATACCCTTATACACCATTTTAATAAAAAATATCACAAAATTCTTCTAAGTCCCTTGGGAAGAGTAAAAAAAGCACGTTCATTTTCAGAGCTCCTAGACCTTCCCATAAGAAGTTAGCCAAAAAGTAGCTTCGAAAAACGCTTAGGTTAAGTTTCAGAGTTGCTTCTAATGTACCGAAGCTGGACTTAACATAATTTCACTCTCACAACATTATGGCTGGTTGGAGACAGTCCGAACCACAAGTACCGGGTCCATGGTTCTGGGCGTATACTGGGGGGACGGGGGGGACTCCCATTAACCCCTGACTATACCGGGGATACGCTTATCACAATGCCTTTCTGGTCTGTGCTTAAGCAGGGCATTCTGGCAGCCAAGTGGCTTGACCTTAATTAGTGAGCCTGGTTACCACCTCTCGGAACCACATACTTAGAAATCGCCAGCTCATATACAGTGCATAAAATATATTTATATATATACCCTTATACACCATTTTAATAAAAAATATCACAAAATTCTTCTAAGTCCCTCGGGAAGAGTGAAAGATGCGCACGTTCATTTTCAGAGCTCCTAGACCTTCCTATAAGAAGTTAGCCAAAAAGTAGCTTCGAAAAACGCTTAGGTTAAGTTTCAGAGTTGCTTCTACTGTAATGTACCGAAGCTAGACTTAGACATAATTTCACTCTCACAACATTATGGCTGGTTGGAGACAGTCCGAACCACAAGTACCGGGTCCATGGTTCTGGGCGTATACTGGGGGGACGGGAGGGACTCCCATTAAACCCTGACTATACCGGGGATACGCTTATCACAATACCTTTCTGGTCTGTGCTGAAGCAGGGCATTCTGGCAGCCAAGTGGCTTCACCTTAATTAGTGAGCCTGGTTACCCCCTCTCGGAACCACAGACTTAGAAATCGCCAGCTCATATACAGTGCATAAAATATATTTATATATATACCCTTATACACCATTTTAATAAAAAATATCACAAAATTCTTCTAAGTCCCTCGGGAAGAGTGAAAGACGCGCACGTTCATTTTCAGAGCTCCTAGACCTTCTAATAAGAAGTTAGCCAAAAAGTAGCTTCGAAAAACGCTTAGGTGAAGTTTCAGAGTTGCTTCTAATGTACCAAAGCTGGACTTAGACATAATTTCACTCTCACAACATTATGGCTGGTTGGAGACAGTCCGAACCACAAGTACCGGTTCCATGGTTCTGGGCGTATACTGGGGGGACGGGGGGGACTCCCATTAACCCCTGACTATACCGGGGATACGCTTATCACAATGCCTTTCTGGTCTGTGCTGAAGCAGGGCATTCTGGCAGCCAAGTGGCTTGACCTTTATTAGTGAGCCTGGTTACCCCCTCTCGGAACCACAGACTTAGAAATCGCCAGCTCATATACAGTGCATAAAATATATTTATATATATACCCTTATACACCATTTTAATAAAAAATATCACAAAATTCTTCTAAGTCCCTTGGGAAGAGTAAAAAAAGCACGTTCATTTTCAGAGCTCCTAGACCTTCCCATAAGAAGTTAGCCAAAAAGTAGCTTCGAAAAACGCTTAGGTTAAGTTTCAGAGTTGCTTCTAATGTACCGAAGCTGGACTTAACATAATTTCACTCTCACAACATTATGGCTGGTTGGAGACAGTCCGAACCACAAGTACCGGGTCCATGGTTCTGGGCGTATACTGGGGGGACGGGGGGGACTCCCATTAACCCCTGACTATACCGGGGATACGCTTATCACAATGCCTTTCTGGTCTGTGCTTAAGCAGGGCATTCTGGCAGCCAAGTGGCTTGACCTTAATTAGTGAGCCTGGTTACCCCCTCTCGGAACCACAGACTTAGAAATCGCCAGCTCATATACAGTGCATAAAATATATTTATATATATACCCTTATACACCATTTTAATAAAAAATATCACAAAATTCTTCTAAGTCCCTCGGGAAGAGTGAAAGATGCGCACGTTCATTTTCAGAGCTCCTAGACCTTCCCATAAGAAGTTAGCCAAAAAGTAGCTTCGAAAAACGCTTAGGTGAAGTTTCAGAGTTGCTTCTAATGTACCAAAGCTGGACTTAGACATAATTTCACTCTCACAACATTATGGCTGGTTGGAGACAGTCCGAACCACAAGTACCGGGTCCATGGTTCTTGGCGTATACTGGGGGGACGGGGACGACTCCCATTAACCCCTGACTATACCGGGGATACGCTTATCACAATGCCTTTCTGGTCTGTGCTGAAGCAGGGCATTCTGGCAGCCAAGTGGCTTGACCTTAATTAGTGAGCCTGGTTACCCCCTCTCGGAACCACAGACTTAGAAATCGCCAGCTCATATACAGTGCATAAAATATATTTATATATATACCCTTATACACCATTTTAATAAAAAATATCACAAAATTCTTCTAAGTCCCTCGGGAAGAGTGAAAGACGCGCACGTTCATTTTCAGAGCTCCTAGACCTTCTAATAAGAAGTTAGCCAAAAAGTAGCTTCGAAAAACGCTTAGGTGAAGTTTCAGAGTTGCTTCTAATGTACCAAAGCTGGACTTAGACATAATTTCACTCTCACAACATTATGGCTGGTTGGAGACAGTCCGAACCACAAGTACCGGGTCCATGGTTCTGGGCGTATACTGGGGGGACGGGGGGGACTCCCATTAACCCCTGACTATACCGGGGATACGCTTATCACAATGCCTTTCTGGTCTGTGCTGAAGCAGGGCATTCTGGCAGCCAAGTGGCTTGACCTTTATTAGTGAGCCTGGTTACCCCATCTCGGAACAACAGACTTAGAAATCGCCAGCTCATATAAAGTGCATAAAATATATTTATATATATACCCTTATACACCATTTTAATAAAAAATATCACAAAATTCTTCTAAGTCCCTTGGGAAGAGTGAAAGATGCGCACGTTCATTTTCAGAGCTCCTAGACCTTCCCATAAGAAGTTAGCCAAAAAGTAGCTTCGAAAAACGCTTAGGTTAAGTTTCAGAGTTGCTTCTAATGATCCGAAGCTGGACTTAACAAAATTTCACTCTCACAACATTATGGCTGGTTGGAGACAGTCCGAACCACAAGTACCGGGTCCATGGTTCTGGGCGTATACTGGGGGGACGGGGGGGACTCCCATTAACCCCTGACTATACCGGGGATACGCTTATCACAATGCCTTTCTGGTCTGTGCTGAAGCAGGGCATTCTGGCAGCCAAGTGGCTTGACCTTAATTAGTGAGCCTGGTTACCCCCTCTCGGAACCACAGACTTAGAAATCGCCAGCTCATATACAGTGCATAAAATATATTTATATATATACCCTTATACACCATTTTAATAAAAAATATCACAAAATTCTTCTAAGTCCCTCGGGAAGAGTGAAAGACGCGCACGTTCATTTTCAGAGCTCCTAGACCTTCTAATAAGAAGTTAGCCAAAAAGTAGCTTCGAAAAACGCTTAGGTGAAGTTTCAGAGTTGCTTCTAATGTACCAAAGCTGGACTTAGACATAATTTCACTCTCACAACATTATGGCTGGTTGGAGACAGTCCGAACCACAAGTACCGGTTCCATGGTTCTGGGCGTATACTGGGGGGACGGGGGGGACTCCCATTAACCCCTGACTATACCGGGGATACGCTTATCACAATGCCTTTCTGGTCTGTGCTGAAGCAGGGCATTCTGGCAGCCAAGTGGCTTGACCTTAATTAGTGAGCCTGGTTACCCCCTCTCGGAACCACAGACTTAGAAATCGCCAGCTCATATACAGTGCATAAAATATATTTATATATATACCCTTATACACCATTTTAATAAAAAATATCACAAAATTCTTCTAAGTCCCTCGGGAAGAGTGAAAGATGCGCACGTTCATTTTCAGAGCTCCTAGACCTTCCCATAAGAAGTTAGCCAAAAAGTAGCTTCGAAAAACGCTTAGGTGAAGTTTCAGAGTTGCTTCTAATGTACCAAAGCTGGACTTAGACATAATTTCACTCTCACAACATTATGGCTGGTTGGAGACAGTCCGAACCACAAATACCGGGTCCATGGTTCTGGGCGTATACTGGGGGGACGGGGACGACTCCCATTAACCCCTGACTATACCGGGGATACGCTTATCACAATGCCTTTCTGGTCTGTGCTGAAGCAGGGCATTCTGGCAGCCAAGTGGCTTGACCTTTATTAGTGAGCCTGGTTACCCCCTCTCGGAACCACAGACTTAGAAATCGCCAGCTCATATACAGTGCATAAAATATATTTATATATACCCTTATACACCATTTTAATAAAAAATATCACAAAATTCTTCTAAGTCCCTCGGGAAGAGTGAAAGACGCGCACGTTCATTTTCAGAGCTCCTAGACCTTCCTATAAGACGTTAGCCAAAAAGTAGCTTCGAAAAACGCTTAGGTTAAGTTTCAGAGTTGCTTCTAATGTACCGAAGCTGGACTTAGACATAATTTCACTCTCACAACATTATGGCTGGTTGGAGACAGTCCGAACCACAAGTACCGGGTCCATGGTTCTGGGTGTATACTGGGGGGACGGGAGGGACTCCCATTAAACCCTGACTATACCGGGGATACGCTTATCACAATACCTTTCTGGTCTGTGCTGAAGCAGGGCATTCTGGCATCCAAGTGGCTTCACCTTAATTAGTGAGCCTGGTTACCCCCTCTCGGAACCACAGACTTAGAAATCGCCAGCTCATATACAGTGCATAAAATATATTTATATATATACCCTTATACACCATTTTAATAAAAAATATCACAAAATTCTTCTAAGTCCCTCGGGAAGAGTGAAAGACGCGCACGTTCATTTTCAGAGCTCCTAGACCTTCTAATAAGAAGTTAGCCAAAAAGTAGCTTCGAAAAACGCTTAGGTGAAGTTTCAGAGTTGCTTCTAATGTACCGAAGCTGGACTTAACATAATTTCACTCTCACAACATTATGGCTGGTTGGAGACAGTCCGAACCACAAGTACCGGGTCCATGGTTCTGGGCGTATACTGGGGGGACGGGGGGGACTCCCATTAACCCCTGACTATACCGGGGATAAGCTTATCACAATGCCTTTCTGGTCTGTGCTGAAGCAGGGCATTCTGGCAGCCAAGTGGCTTGACCTTAATTAGTGAGCCTGGTTACCCCCTCTCGGAACCACAGACTTAGAAATCGCCAGCTCATATACAGTGCATAAAATATATTTATATATATACCCTTATACACCATTTTAATAAAAAATATCACAAAATTCTTCTAAGTCCCTCGGGAAGAGTGAAAGATGCGGGAGGGACTCCCATTAAACCCTGACTATACCGGGGATACGCTTATCACAATACCTTTCTGGTCTGTGCTGAAGCAGGGCATTCTGGCAGCCAAGTGGCTTCACCTTAATTAGTGAGCCTGGGTACCCCCTCTCGGAACCACAGACTTAGAAATCGCCAGCTCATATACAGTGCATAAAATATATTTATATATATACCCTTATACACCATTTTAATAAAAAATATCACAAAATTCTTCTAAGTCCCTCGGGAAGAGTGAAAGACGCGCACGTTCATTTTCAGAGCTCCTAGACCTTCTAATAAGAAGTTAGCCAAAAAGTAGCTTCGAAAAACGCTTAGGTGAAGTTTCAGAGTTGCTTCTAATGTACCAAAGCTGGACTTAGACATAATTTCACTCTCACAACATTATGGCTGGTTGGAGACAGTCCGAACCACAAGTACCGGGTCCATGGTTCTGGGCGTATACTGGGGGGACGGGGGGGACTCCCATTAACCCCTGACTATACCGGGGATACGCTTATCACAATGCCTTTCTGGTCTGTGCTGAAGCAGGGCATTCTGGCAGCCAAGTGGCTTGACCTTTATTAGTGAGCCTGGTTACCCCCTCTCGGAACAACAGACTTAGAAATCGCCAGCTCATATAAAGTGCATAAAATATATTTATATATATACCCTTATACACCATTTTAATAAAAAATATCACAAAATTCTTCTAAGTCCCTTGGGAAGAGTGAAAGATGCGCACGTTCATTTTCAGAGCTCCTAGACCTTCCCATAAGAAGTTAGCCAAAAAGTAGCTTCGAAAAACGCTTAGGTTAAGTTTCAGAGTTGCTTCTAATGTACCGAAGCTGGACTTAACATAATTTCACTCTCACAACATTATGGCTGGTTGGAGACAGTCCGAACCACAAGTACCGGGTCCATGGTTCTGGGCGTATACTGGGGGGACGGGGGGGACTCCCATTAACCCCTGACTATACCGGGGATACGCTTATCACAATGCCTTTCTGGTCTGTGCTGAAGCAGGGCATTCTGGCAGCCAAGTGGCTTGACCTTAATTAGTGAGCCTGGTTACCCCCTCTCGGAACCACAGACTTAGAAATCGCCAGCTCATATACAGTGCATAAAATATATTTATATATATACCCTTATACACCATTTTAATAAAAAATATCACAAAATTCTTCTAAGTCCCTCGGGAAGAGTGAAAGACGCGCACGTTCATTTTCAGAGCTCCTAGACCTTCTAATAAGAAGTTAGCCAAAAAGTAGCTTCGAAAAACGCTTAGGTGAAGTTTCAGAGTTGCTTCTAATGTACCAAAGCTGGACTTAGACATAATTTCACTCTCACAACATTATGGCTGGTTGGAGACAGTCCGAACCACAAGTACCGGTTCCATGGTTCTGGGCGTATACTGGGGGGGACGGGGGGGACTCCCATTAACCCCTGACTATACCGGGGATACGCTTATCACAATGCCTTTCTGGTCTGTGCTGAAGCAGGGCATTCTGGCAGCCAAGTGGCTTGACCTTTATTAGTGAGCCTGGTTACCCCCTCTCGGAACCACAGACTTAGAAATCGCCAGCTCATATACAGTGCATAAAATATATTTATATATATACCCTTATACTGTACACCATTTTAATAAAAAATATCACAAAATTCTTCTAAGTCCCTCGGGAAGAGTGAAAGACGCGCACGTTCATTTTCAGAGCTCCTAGACCTTCTAATAAGAAGTTAGCCAAAAAGTAGCTTCGAAAAACGCTTAGGTGAAGTTTCAGAGTTGCTTCTAATGTACCAAAGCTGGACTTAACATAATTTCACTCTCACAACATTATGGCTGGTTGGAGACAGTCCGAACCACAAGTACCGGGTCCATGGTTCTGGGCGTATACTGGGGGGACGGGGACGACTCCCATTAACCCCTGACTATACCGGGGATACGCTTATCACAATGCCTTTCTGGTCTGTGCTGAAGCAGGGCATTCTGGCAGCCAAGTGGCTTGACCTTTATTAGTGAGCCTGGTTACCCCCTCTCGGAACCACAGACTTAGAAATCGCCAGCTCATATACAGTGCATAAAATATATTTATATATATACCCTTATACACCATTTTAATAAAAAATATCACAAAATTCTTCTAAGTCCCTTGGGAAGAGTAAAAAAAGCACGTTCATTTTCAGAGCTCCTAGACCTTCCCATAAGAAGTTAGCCAAAAAGTAGCTTTGAAAAACGCTTAGGTTAAGTTTCAGAGTTGCTTCTAATGTACCGAAGCTGGACTTAACATAATTTCACTCTCACAACATTATGGCTGGTTGGAGACAGTCCGAACCACAAGTACCGGGTCCATGGTTCTGGGCGTATACTGGGGGGACGGGGACGACTCCCATTAACCCCTGACTATACCGGGGATACGCTTATCACAATGCCTTTCTGGTCTGTGCTTAAGCAGGGCATTCTGGCAGCCAAGTGGCTTGACCTTAATTAGTGAGCCTGGTTACCCCCTCTCGGAACCACAGACTTAGAAATCGCCAGCTCATATACAGTGCATAAAATATATTTATATATATATACCCTTATACACCATTTTAATAAAAAATATCACAAAATTCTTCTAAGTCCCTCGGGAAGAGTGAAAGATGCGCACGTTCATTTTCAGAGCTCCTAGACCTTCCCATAAGAAGTTAGCCAAAAAGTAGCTTCGAAAAACGCTTAGGTGAAGTTTCAGAGTTGCTTCTAATGTACCAAAGCTGGACTTAGACATAATTTCACTCTCACAACATTATGGCTGGTTGGAGACAATCCGAACCACAAGTACCGGGTCCATGGTTCTGGGCGTATACTGGGGGGACGGGGACGATTCCCATTAACCCCTGACTATACCGGGGATACGCTTATCACAATGCCTTTCTGGTCTGTGCTGAAGCAGGGCATTCTGGCAGCCAAGTGGCTTGACCTTTATTAGTGAGCCTGGTTACCCCCTCTCGGAACCACAGACTTAGAAATCGCCAGCTCATATACAGTGCATAAAATATATTTATATATATACCCTTATACACCATTTTAATAAAAAATATCACAAAATTCTTCTAAGTCCCTCGGGAAGAGTGAAAGACGCGCACGTTCATTTTCAGAGCTCCTAGACCTTCCTATAAGACGTTAGCCAAAAAGTAGCTTCGAAAAACGCTTAGGTTAAGTTTCAGAGTTGCTTCTAATGTACCGAAGCTGGACTTAGACATAATTTCACTCTCACAACATTATGGCTGGTTGGAGACAGTCCGAACCACAAGTACCGGGTCCATGGTTCTGGGCGTATACTGGGGGGACGGGAGGGACTCCCATTAAACCCTGACTATACCGGGGATACGCTTATCACAATACCTTTCTGGTCTGTGCTGAAGCAGGGCATTCTGGCATCCAAGTGGCTTCACCTTAATTAGTGAGCCTGGTTACCCCCTCTCGGAACCACAGACTTAGAAATCGCCAGCTCATATACAGTGCATAAAATATATTTATATATATACCCTTATACACCATTTTAATAAAAAATATCACAAAATTCTTCTAAGTCCCTCGGGAAGAGTGAAAGACGCGCACGTTCATTTTCAGAGCTCCTAGACCTTCTAATAAGAAGTTAGCCAAAAAGTAGCTTCGAAAAACACTTAGGTGAAGTTTCAGAGTTGCTTCTAATGTACCGAAGCTGGACTTAACATAATTTCACTCTCACAACATTATGGCTGGTTGGAGACAGTCCGAACCACAAGTACCGGGTCCATGGTTCTGGGCGTATACTGGGGGGACGGGGGGGACTCCCATTAACCCCTGACTATACCGGGGATACGCTTATCACAATGCCTTTCTGGTCTGTGCTGAAGCAGGGCATTCTGGCAGCCAAGTGGCTTGACCTTAATTAGTGAGCCTGGTTACCCCCTCTCGGAACCACAGACTTAGAAATCGCCAGCTCATATACAGTGCATAAAATATATTTATATATATACCCTTATACACCATTTTAATAAAAAATATCACAAAATTCTTCTAAGTCCCTCGGGAAGAGTGAAAGATGCGCACGTTCATTTTCAGAGCTCCTAGACCTTCCCATAAGAAGTTAGCCAAAAAGTAGCTTCGAAAAACGCTTAGGTGAAGTTTCAGAGTTGCTTCTAATGTACCAAAGCTGGACTTAGACATAATTTCACTCTCTCAACATTATGGCTGGTTGGAGACAGTCCGAACCACAAGTACCGGGTCCATGGTTCTGGGCGTATACTGGGGGGACGGGGACGACTCCCATTAACCCCTGACTATACCGGGGATACGCTTATCACAATGCCTTTCTGGTCTGTGCTGAAGCAGGGCATTCTGGCAGCCAAGTGGCTTGACCTTTATTAGTGAGCCTGGTTACCCCCTCTCGGAACCACAGACTTAGAAATCGCCAGCTCATATACAGTGCATAAAATATATTTATATATATACCCTTATACACCATTTTAATAAAAAATATCACAAAATTCTTCTAAGTCCCTCGGGAAGAGTGAAAGACGCGCACGTTCATTTTCAGAGCTCCTAGACCTTCCTATAAGAAGTTAGCCAAAAAGTAGCTTCGAAAAACGCTTAGGTTAAGTTTCAGAGTTGCTTCTAATGTACCGAAGCTGGACTTAGACATAATTTCACTCTCACAACATTATGGCTGGTTGGAGACAGTCCGAACCACAAGTACCGGGTCCATGGTTCTGGGCGTATACTGGAGGGACGGGAGGGACTGCCATTAAACCCTGACTATACCGGGGATACGCTTATCACAATACCTTTCTGGTCTGTGCTGAAGCAGGGCATTCTGGCAGCCAAGTGGCTTCACCTTAATTAGTGAGCCTGGTTACCCCCTCTCGGAACCACAGACTTAGAAATCGCCAGCTCATATACAGTGCATAAAATATATTTATATATATACCCTTATACACCATTTTAATAAAAAATATCACAAAATTCTTCTAAGTCCCTCGGGAAGAGTGAAAGACGCGCACGTTCATTTTCAGAGCTCCTAGACCTTCTAATAAGAAGTTAGCCAAAAAGTAGCTTCGAAAAACGCTTAGGTGAAGTTTCAGAGTTGCTTCTAATGTACCAAAGCTGGACTTAGACATAATTTCACTCTCACAACATTATGGCTGGTTGGAGACAGTCCGAACCACAAGTACCGGGTCCATGGTTCTGGGCGTATACTGGGGGGACGGGGGGGACTCCCATTAACCCCTGACTATACCGGGGATACGCTTATCACAATGCCTTTCTGGTCTGTGCTGAAGCAGGGCATTCTGGCAGCCAAGTGGCTTGACCTTTATTAGTGAGCCTGGTTACCCCCTCTCGGAACAACAGACTTAGAAATCGCCAGCTCATATAAAGTGCATAAAATATATTTATATATATACCCTTATACACCATTTTAATAAAAAATATCACAAAATTCTTCTAAGTCCCTTGGGAAGAGTGAAAGATGCGCACGTTCATTTTCAGAGCTCCTAGACCTTCCCATAAGAAGTTAGCCAAAAAGTAGCTTCGAAAAACGCTTAGGTTAAGTTTCAGAGTTGCTTCTAATGTACCGAAGCTGGACTTAACATAATTTCACTCTCACAACATTATGGCTGGTTGGAGACAGTCCGAACCACAAGTACCGGGTCCATGGTTCTGGGCGTATACTGGGGGGACGGGGGGGACTCCCATTAACCCCTGACTATACCGGGGATACGCTTATCACAATGCCTTTCTGGTCTGTGCTGAAGCAGGGCATTCTGGCAGCCAAGTGGCTTGACCTTAATTAGTGAGCCTGGTTACCCCCTCTCGGAACCACAGACTTAGAAATCGCCAGCTCATATACAGTGCATAAAATATATTTATATATATACCCTTATACACCATTTTAATAAAAAATATCACAAAATTCTTCTAAGTCCCTCGGGAAGAGTGAAAGATGCGCACGTTCATTTTCAGAGCTCCTAGACCTTCCCATAAGAAGTTAGCCAAAAAGTAGCTTCGAAAAACGCTTAGGTGAAGTTTCAGAGTTGCTTCTAATGTACCAAAGCTGGACTTAGACATAATTTCACTCTCACAACATTATGGCTGGTTGGAGACAGTCCGAACCACAAGTACCGGGTCCATGGTTCTGGGCGTATACTGGGGGGACGGGGACGACTCCCATTAACCCCTGACTATACCGGGGATACGCTTATCACAATGCCTTTCTGGTCTGTGCTGAAGCAGGGCATTCTGGCAGCCAAGTGGCTTGACCTTTATTAGTGAGCCTGGTTACCCCCTCTCGGAACCACAGACTTAGAAATCGCCAGCTCATATACAGTGCATAAAATATATTTATATATATACCCTTATACACCATTTTAATAAAAAATATCACAAAATTCTTCTAAGTCCCTCGGGAAGAGTGAAAGACGCGCACGTTCATTTTCAGAGCTCCTAGACCTTCCTATAAGAAGTTAGCCAAAAAGTTGCTTCGAAAAACGCTTAGGTTAAGTTTCAGAGTTGCTTCTAATGTACCGAAGCTGGACTTAGACATAATTTCACTCTCACAACATTATGGCTGGTTGGAGACAGTCCGAACCACAAGTACCGGGTCCATGGTTCTGGGCGTATACTGGGGGGACGGGAGGGACTCCCATTAAACCCTGACTATACCGGGGATACGCTTATCACAATACCTTTCTGGTCTGTGCTGAAGCAGGGCATTCTGGCAGCCAAGTGGCTTCACCTTAATTAGTGAGCCTGGTTACCCCCTCTCGGAACCACAGACTTAGAAATCGCCAGCTCATATACAGTGCATAAAATATATTTATATATATACCCTTATACACCATTTTAATAAAAAATATCACAAAATTCTTCTAAGTCCCTCGGGAAGAGTGAAAGACGCGCACGTTCATTTTCAGAGCTCCTAGACCTTCTAATAAGAAGTTAGCCAAAAAGTAGCTTCGAAAAACGCTTAGGTGAAGTTTCAGAGTTGCTTCTAATGTACCAAAGCTGGACTTAGACATAATTTCACTCTCACAACATTATGGCTGGTTGGAGACAGTCCGAACCACAAGTACCGGTTCCATGGTTCTGGGCGTATACTGGGGGGACGGGGGGGACTCCCATTAACCCCTGACTATACCGGGGATACGCTTATCACAATGCCTTTCTGGTCTGTGCTGAAGCAGGGCATTCTGGCAGCCAAGTGGCTTGACCTTTATTAGTGAGCCTGGTTACCCCCTCTCGGAACCACAGACTTAGAAATCGCCAGCTCATAAACAGTGCATAAAATATATTTATATATATACCCTTATACACCATTTTAATAAAAAATATCACAAAATTCTTCTAAGTCCCTTGGGAAGAGTAAAAAAAGCACGTTCATTTTCAGAGCTCCTAGACCTTCCCATAAGAAGTTAGCCAAAAAGTAGCTTCGAAAAACGCTTAGGTTAAGTTTCAGAGTTGCTTCTAATGTACCGAAGCTGGACTTAACATAATTTCACTCTCACAACATTATGGCTGGTTGGAGACAGTCCGAACCACAAGTACCGGGTCCATGGTTCTGGGCGTATACTGGGGGGACGGGGACGACTCCCATTAACCCCTGACTATACCGGGGATACGCTTATCACAATGCCTTTCTGGTCTGTGCTGAAGCAGGGCATTCTGGCAGCCAAGTGGCTTGACCTTAATTAGTGAGCCTGGTTACCCCCTCTCGGAACCACAGACTTAGAAATCGCCAGCTCATATACAGTGCATAAAATATATTTATATATATACCCTTATACACCATTTTAATAAAAAATATCACAAAATTCTTCTAAGTCCCTCGGGAAGAGTGAAAGACGCGCACGTTCATTTTCAGAGCTCCTAGACCTTCCTATAAGAAGTTAGCCAAAAAGTAGCTTCGAAAAACGCTTAGGTTAAGTTTCAGAGTTGCTTCTAATGTACCGAAGCTGGACTTAGACATAATTTCACTCTCACAACATTATGGCTGGTTGGAGACAGTCCGAACCACAAGTACCGGGTCCATGGTTCTGGGCGTATACTGGGGGGACGGGAGGGACTCCCATTAAACCCTGACTATACCGGGGATACGCTTATCACAATACCTTTCTGGTCTGTGCTGAAGCAGGGCATTCTGGCAGCCAAGTGGCTTCACCTTAATTAGTGAGCCTGGTTACCCCCTCTCGGAACCACAGACTTAGAAATCGCCAGCTCATATACAGTGCATAAAATATATTTATATATATACCCTTATACACCATTTTAATAAAAAATATCACAAAATTCTTCTAAGTCCCTCGGGAAGAGTGAAAGACGCGCACGTTCATTTTCAGAGCTCCTAAACCTTCTAATAAGAAGTTAGCCAAAAAGTAGCTTCGAAAAACGCTTAGGTGAAGTTTCAGAGTTGCTTCTAATGTACCAAAGCTGGACTTAGACATAATTTCACTCTCACAACATTATGGCTGGTTGGAGACAGTCCGAACCACAAGTACCGGTTCCATGGTTCTGGGCGTATACTGGGGGGACGGGGGGGACTCCCATTAACCCCTGACTATACCGGGGATACGCTTATCACAATGCCTTTCTGGTCTGTGCTGAAGCAGGGCATTCTGGCAGCCAAGTGGCTTGACCTTTATTAGTGAGCCTGGTTACCCCCTCTCGGAACCACAGACTTAGAAATCGCCAGCTCATAAACAGTGCATAAAATATATTTATATATATACCCTTATACACCATTTTAATAAAAAATATCACAAAATTCTTCTAAGTCCCTTGGGAAGAGTAAAAAAAGCACGTTCATTTTCAGAGCTCCTAGACCTTCCCATAAGAAGTTAGCCAAAAAGTAGCTTCGAAAAACGCTTAGGTTAAGTTTCAGAGTTGCTTCTAATGTACCGAAGCTGGACTTAACATAATTTCACTCTCACAACATTATGGCTGGTTGGAGACAGTCCGAAC
Source organism: Ascaphus truei (assembly GCF_040206685.1). NCBI lineage: Eukaryota > Metazoa > Chordata > Amphibia > Anura > Ascaphidae > Ascaphus > Ascaphus truei. The sequence continues at coordinate 174,551,253 of NC_134486.1, read as the reverse complement.
CACAAGTACCGGGTCCATGGTTCTGGGCGTATACTGGGGGGACGGGGACGACTCCCATTAACCCCTGACTATACCGGGGATACGCTTATCACAATGCCTTTCTGGTCTGTGCTGAAGCAGGGCATTCTGGCAGCCAAGTGGCTTGACCTTAATTAGTGAGCCTGGTTACCCCCTCTCGGAACCACAGACTTAGAAATCGCCAGCTCATATACAGTGCATAAAATATATTTATATATATACCCTTATACACCATTTTAATAAAAAATATCACAAAATTCTTCTAAGTCCCTCGGGAAGAGTGAAAGATGCGCACGTTCATTTTCAGAGCTCCTAGACCTTCCCATAAGAAGTTAGCCAAAAAGTAGCTTCGAAAAACGCTTAGGTGAAGTTTCAGAGTTGCTTCTAATGTACCAAAGCTGGACTTAGACATAATTTCACTCTCACAACATTATGGCTGGTTGGAGACAGTCCGAACCACAAGTACCGGGTCCATGGTTCTGGGCGTATACTGGGGGGACGGGAGGGACTCCCATTAAACCCTGACTATACCGGGGATACGCTTATCACAATACCTTTCTGGTCTGTGCTGAAGCAGGGCATTCTGGCAGCCAAGTGTCTTCACCTTAATTAGTGAGCCTGGTTACCCCCTCTCGGAACCACAGACTTAGAAATCGCCAGCTCATATACAGTGCATAAAATATATTTATATATATACCCTTATACACCATTTTAATAAAAAATATCACAAAATTCTTCTAAGTCCCTCGGGAGGAGTGAAAGACGCGCACGTTCATTTTCAGAGCTCCTAGACCTTCTAATAAGAAGTTAGCCAAAAAGTAGCTTCGAAAAACGCTTAGGTGAAGTTTCAGAGTTGCTTCTAATGTACCAAAGCTGGACTTAGACATAATTTCACTCTCACAACATTATGGCTGGTTGGAGACAGTCCGAACCACAAGTACCGGGTCCATGGTTCTGGGCGTATACTGGGGGGACGGGGACGACTCCCATTAACCCCTGACTATACCGGGGATACGCTTATCACAATGCCTTTCTGGTCTGTGCTGAAGCAGGGCATTCTGGCAGCCAAGTGGCTTGACCTTTATTAGTGAGCCTGGTTACCCCCTCTCGGAACCACAGACTTAGAAATCGCCAGCTCATATACAGTGCATAAAATATATTTATATATATACCCTTATACACCATTTTAATAAAAAATATCACAAAATTCTTCTAAGTCCCTCGGAAAGAGTGAAAGACGCGCACGTTCATTTTCAGAGCTCCTAGACCTTCCTATAAGAAGTTAGCCAAAAAGTAGCTTCGAAAAACGCTTAGGTTAAGTTTCAGAGTTGCTTCTAATGTACCGAAGCTGGACTTAGACATAATTTCACTCTCACAACATTATGGCTGGTTGGAGACAGTCCGAACCACAAGTACCGGGTCCATGGTTCTGGGCGTATACTGGGGGGACGGGAGGGACTCCCATTAAACCCTGACTATACCGGGGATACGCTTATCACAATACCTTTCTGGTCTGTGCTGAAGCAGGGCATTCTGGCAGCCAAGTGGCTTCACCTTAATTAGTGAGCCTGGTTACCCCCTCTCGGAACCACAGACTTAGAAATCGCCAGCTCATATACAGTGCATAAAATATATTTATATATATACCCTTATACACCATTTTAATAAAAAATATCACAAAATTCTTCTAAGTCCCTCGGGAAGAGTGAAAGACGCGCACGTTCATTTTCAGAGCTCCTAGACCTTCTAATAAGAAGTTAGCCAAAAAGTAGCTTCGAAAAACGCTTAGGTGAAGTTTCAGAGTTGCTTCTAATGTACCAAAGCTGGACTTAGACATAATTTCACTCTCACAACATTATGGCTGGTTGGAGACAGTCCGAACCACAAGTACCGGTTCCATGGTTCTGGGCGTATACTGGGGGGACGGGGGGGACTCCCATTAACCCCTGACTATACCGGGGATACGCTTATCACAATGCCTTTCTGGTCTGTGCTGAAGCAGGGCATTCTGGCAGCCAAGTGGCTTGACCTTTATTAGTGAGCCTGGTTACCCCCTCTCGGAACCACAGACTTAGAAATCGCCAGCTCATATACAGTGCATAAAATATATTTATATATATACCCTTATACACCATTTTAATAAAAAATATCACAAAATTCTTCTAAGTCCCTTGGGAAGAGTAAAAAAAGCACGTTCATTTTCAGAGCTCCTAGACCTTCCCATAAGAAGTTAGCCAAAAAGTAGCTTCGAAAAACGCTTAGGTGAAGTTTCAGAGTTGCTTCTAATGTACCAAAGCTGGACTTAGACATAATTTCACTCTCACAACATTATGGCTGGTTGGAGACAGTCCGAACCACAAGTACCGGGTCCATGGTTCTGGGCGTATACTGGGGGGACGGGAGGGACTCCCATTAAACCCTGACTATACCGGGGATACGCTTATCACAATACCTTTCTGGTCTGTGCTGAAGCAGGGCATTCTGGCAGCCAAGTGGCTTCACCTTAATTAGTGAGCCTGGTTACCCCCTCTCGGAACCACAGACTTAGAAATCGCCAGCTCATATACAGTGCATAAAATATATTTATATATATACCCTTATACACCATTTTAATAAAAAATATCACAAAATTCTTCTAAGTCCCTCGGGAAGAGTGAAAGACGCGCACGTTCATTTTCAGAGCTCCTAGACCTTCTAATAAGAAGTTAGCCAAAAAGTAGCTTCGAAAAACGCTTAGGTGAAGTTTCAGAGTTGCTTCTAATGTACCAAAGCTGGACTTAGACATAATTTCACTCTCACAACATTATGGCTGGTTGGAGACAGTCCGAAACACAAGTACCGGGTCCATGGTTCTGGGCGTATACTGGGGGGACGGGAGGGACTCCCATTAAACCCTGACTATACCGGGGATACGCTTATCACAATACCTTTCTGGTCTGTGCTGAAGCAGGGCATTCTGGCAGCCAAGTGGCTTCACCTTAATTAGTGAGCCTGGTTACCCCCTCTCGGAACAACAGACTTAGAAATCGCCAGCTCATATACAGTGCATAAAATATATTTATATATATACCCTTATACACCATTTTAATAAAAAATATCACAAAATTCTTCTAAGTCCCTTGGGAAGAGTGAAAGATGCGCACGTTCATTTTCAGAGCTCCTAGACCTTCCCATAAGAAGTTAGCCAAAAAGTAGCTTCGAAAAACGCTTAGGTTAAGTTTCAGAGTTGCTTCTAATGTACCGAAGCTGGACTTAACATAATTTCACTCTCACAACATTATGGCTGGTTGGAGACAGTCCGAACCACAAGTACCGGGTTCATGGTTCTGGGCGTATACTGGGGGGACGGGGGGGACTCCCATTAACCCCTGACTATACCGGGGATACGCTTATCACAATGCCTTTCTGGTCTGTGCTGAAGCAGGGCATTCTGGCAGCCAAGTGGCTTGACCTTAATTAGTGAGCCTGGTTACCCCCTCTCGGAACCACAGACTTAGAAATCGCCAGCTCATATACAGTGCATAAAATATATTTATATATATACCCTTATACACCATTTTAATAAAAAATATCACAAAATTCTTCTAAGTCCCTCGGGAAGAGTGAAAGATGCGCACGTTCATTTTCAGAGCTCCTAGACCTTCCCATAAGAAGTTAGCCAAAAAGTAGCTTCGAAAAACGCTTAGGTGAAGTTTCAGAGTTGCTTCTAATGTACCAAAGCTGGACTTAGACATAATTTCACTCTCACAACATTATGGCTGGTTGGAGACAGTCCGAACCACAAGTACCGGTTCCATGGTTCTGGGCGTATACTGGGGGGACGGGGGGGACTCCCATTAACCCCTGACTATACCGGGGATACGCTTATCACAATGCCTTTCTGGTCTGTGCTGAAGCAGGGCATTCTGGCAGCCAAGTGGCTTGACCTTAATTAGTGAGCCTGGTTACCCCCTCTCGGAACCACAGACTTAGAAATCGCCAGCTCATATACAGTGCATAAAATATATTTATATATATACCCTTATACACCATTTTAATAAAAAATATCACAAAATTCTTCTAAGTCCCTTGGGAAGAGTAAAAAAAGCACGTTCATTTTCAGAGCTCCTAGACCTTCCCATAAGAAGTTATCCAAAAAGTAGCTTCGAAAAACGCTTAGGTGAAGTTTCAGAGTTGCTTCTAATGTACCAAAGCTGGACTTAGACATAATTTCACTCTCACAACATTATGGCTGGTTGGAGACAGTCCGAACCACAAGTACCGGGTCCATGGTTCTGGGCGTATACTGGGGGGACGGGAGGGACTCCCATTAAACCTTGACTATACCGGGGATACGCTTATCACAATACCTTTCTGGTCTGTGCTGAAGCAGGGCATTCTGGCAGCCAAGTGGCTTCACCTTAATTAGTGAGCCTGGTTACCCCCTCTCGGAACCACAGACTTAGAAATCGCCAGCTCATATACAGTGCATAAAATATATTTATATATATACCCTTATACACCATTTTAATAAAAAATATCACAAAATTCTTCTAAGTCCCTCGGGAAGAGTGAAAGACGCGCACGTTCATTTTCAGAGCTCCTAGACCTTCTAATAAGAAGTTAGCCAAAAAGTAGCTTCGAAAAACGCTTAGGTGAAGTTTCAGAGTTGCTTCTAATGTACCAAAGCTGGACTTAGACATAATTTCACTCTCACAACATTATGGCTGGTTGGAGACAGTCCGAACCACAAGTACCGGGTCCATGGTTCTGGGCGTATACTGGGGGGACAGGGGGGACTCCCATTAACCCCTGACTATACCGGGGATACGCTTATCACAATGCCTTTCTGGTCTGTGCTGAAGCAGGGCATTCTGGCAGCCAAGTGGCTTGACCTTTATTAGTGAGCCTGGTTACCCCCTCTCGGAACAACAGACTTAGAAATCGCCAGCTCATATACAGTGCATAAAATATATTTATATATATACCCTTATACACCATTTTAATAAAAAATATCACAAAATTCTTCTAAGTCCCTTGGGAAGAGTGAAAGATGCGCACGTTCATTTTCAGAGCTCCTAGACCTTCCCATAAGAAGTTAGCCAAAAAGTAGCTTCGAAAAACGCTTAGGTTAAGTTTCAGAGTTGCTTCTAATGTACCGAAGCTGGACTTAACATAATTTCACTCTCACAACATTATGGCTGGTTGGAGACAGTCCGAACCACAAGTACCGGGTCCATGGTTCTGGGCGTATACTGGGGGGACGGGGGGGACTCCCATGAACCCCTGACTATACCGGGGATACGCTTATCACAATGCCTTTCTGGTCTGTGCTGAAGCAGGGCATTCTGGCAGCCAAGTGGCTTGACCTTAATTAGTGAGCCTGGTTACCCCCTCTCGGAACCACAGACTTAGAAATCGCCAGCTCATATACAGTGCATAAAATATATTTATATATATACCCTTATACACCATTTTAATAAAAAATATCACAAAATTCTTCTAAGTCCCTCGGGAAGAGTGAAAGATGCGCACGTTCATTTTCAGAGCTCCTAGACCTTCCCATAAGAAGTTAGCCAAAAAGTAGCTTCGAAAAACGCTTAGGTGAAGTTTCAGAGTTGCTTCTAATGTACCAAAGCTGGACTTAGACATAATTTCACTCTCACAACATTATGGCTGGTTGGAGACAGTCCGAACCACAAGTACCGGGTCCATGGTTCTGGGCGTATACTGGGGGGACGGGGACGACTCCCATTAACCCCTGACTATACCGGGGATACGCTTATCACAATGCCTTTCTGGTCTGTGCTGAAGCAGGGCATTCTGGCAGCCAAGTGGCTTGACCTTTATTAGTGAGCCTGGTTACCCCCTCTCGGAACCACAGACTTAGAAATCGCCAGCTCATATACAGTGCATAAAATATATTTATATATATACCCTTATACACCATTTTAATAAAAAATATCACAAAATTCTTCTAAGTCCCTCGGGAAGAGTGAAAGACGCGCACGTTCATTTTCAGAGCTCCTAGACCTTCTAATAAGAAGTTAGCCAAAAAGTAGCTTCGAAAAACGCTTAGGTGAAGTTTCAGAGTTGCTTCTAATGTACCAAAGCTGGACTTAGACATAATTTCACTCTCACAACATTATGGCTGGTTGGAGACAGTCCGAACCACAAGTACCGGTTCCATGGTTCTGGGCGTATACTGGGGGGACGGGGGGGACTCCCATTAACCCCTGACTATACCGGGGATACGCTTATCACAATGCCTTTCTGGTCTGTGCTGAAGCAGGGCATTCTGGCAGCCAAGTGGCTTGACCTTTATTAGTGAGCCTGGTTACCCCCTCTCGGAACCACAGACTTAGAAATCGCCAGCTCATAAACAGTGCATAAAATATATTTATATATATACCCTTATACACCATTTTAATAAAAAATATCACAAAATTCTTCTAAGTCCCTTGGGAAGAGTAAAAAAAGCACGTTCATTTTCAGAGCTCCTAGACCTTCCCATAAGAAGTTAGCCAAAAAGTAGCTTCGAAAAACGCTTAGGTTAAGTTTCAGAGTTGCTTCTAATGTACCGAAGCTGGACTTAACATAATTTCACTCTCACAACATTATGGCTGGTTGGAGACAGTCCGAACCACAAGTACCGGGTCCATGGTTCTGGGCGTATACTGGGGGGACGGGGACGACTCCCATTAACCCCTGACTATACCGGGGATACGCTTATCACAATGCCTTTCTGGTCTGTGCTGAAGCAGGGCATTCTGGCAGCCAAGTGGCTTGACCTTAATTAGTGAGCCTGGTTACCCCCTCTCGGAACCACAGACTTAGAAATTGCCAGCTCATATACAGTGCATAAAATATATTTATATATATACCCTTATACACCATTTTAATAAAAAATATCACAAAATTCTTCTAAGTCCCTCGGGAAGAGTGAAAGATGCGCACGTTCATTTTCAGAGCTCCTAGACCTTCCCATAAGAAGTTAGCCAAAAAGTAGCTTCGAAAAACGCTTAGGTGAAGTTTCAGAGTTGCTTCTAATGTACCAAAGCTGGACTTAGACATAATTTCACTCTCACAACATTATGGCTGGTTGGAGACAGTCCGAACCACAAGTACCGGGTCCATGGTTCTGGGCGTATACTGGGGGGACGGGGACGACTCCCATTAACCCCTGACTATACCGGGGATACGCTTATCACAATGCCTTTCTGGTCTGTGCTGAAGCAGGGCATTCTGGCAGCCAAGTGGCTTGACCTTTATTAGTGAGCCTGGTTACCCCCTCTCGGAACCACAGACTTAGAAATCGCCAGCTCATATACAGTGCATAAAATATATTTATATATATACCCTTATACACCATTTTAATAAAAAATATCACAAAATTCTTCTAAGTCCCTCGGGAAGAGTGAAAGACGCGCACGTTCATTTTCAGAGCTCCTAGACCTTCCCATAAGAAGTTAGCCAAAAAGTAGCTTCGAAAAACGCTTAGGTGAAGTTTCAGAGTTGCTTCTAATGTACCAAAGCTGGACTTAGACATAATTTCACTCTCACAACATTATGGCTGGTTGGAGACAGTCCGAACCACAAGTACCGGTTCCATGGTTCTGGGCGTATACTGGGGGGACGGGGGGGACTCCCATTAACCCCTGACTATACCGGGGATACGCTTATCACAATGCCTTTCTGGTCTGTGCTGAAGCAGGGCATTCTGGCAGCCAAGTGGCTTGACCTTTATTAGTGAGCCTGGTTACCCCCTCTCGGAACCACAGACTTAGAAATCGCCAGCTCATATACAGTGCATAAAATATATTTATATATATACCCTTATACACCATTTTAATAAAAAATATCACAAAATTCTTCTAAGTCCCTTGGGAAGAGTAAAAAAAGCACGTTCATTTTCAGAGCTCCTAGACCTTCCCATAAGAAGTTATCCAAAAAGTAGCTTCGAAAAACGCTTAGGTGAAGTTTCAGAGTTGCTTCTAATGTACCAAAGCTGGACTTAGACATAATTTCACTCTCACAACATTATGGCTGGTTGGAGACAGTCCGAACCACAAGTACCGGGTCCATGGTTCTGGGCGTATACTGGGGGGACGGGAGGGACTCCCATTAAACCCTGACTATACCGGGGATACGCTTATCACAATACCTTTCTGGTCTGTGCTGAAGCAGGGCATTCTGGCAGCCAAGTGGCTTCACCTTAATTAGTGAGCCTGGTTACCCCCTCTCGGAACCACAGACTTAGAAATCGCCAGCTCATATACAGTGCATAAAATATATTTATATATATACCCTTATACACCATTTTAATAAAAAATATCACAAAATTCTTCTAAGTCCCTCGGGAAGAGTGAAAGACGCGCACGTTCATTTTCAGAGCTCCTAGACCTTCTAATAAGAAGTTAGCCAAAAAGTAGCTTCGAAAAACGCTTAGGTGAAGTTTCAGAGTTGCTTCTAATGTACCAAAGCTGGACTTAGACATAATTTCACTCTCACAACATTATGGCTGGTTGGAGACAGTCCGAACCACAAGTACCGGGTCCATGGTTCTGGGCGTATACTGGGGGGACGGGGGGGACTCCCATTAACCCCTGACTATACCGGGGATACGCTTATCACAATGCCTTTCTGGTCTGTGCTGAAGCAGGGCATTCTGGCAGCCAAGTGGCTTGACCTTTATTAGTGAGCCTGGTTACCCCCTCTTGGAACAACAGACTTAGAAATCGCCAGCTCATATACAGTGCATAAAATATATTTATATATATACCCTTATACACCATTTTAATAAAAAATATCACAAAATTCTTCTAAGTCCCTTGGGAAGAGTGAAAGATGCGCACGTTCATTTTCCGAGCTCCTAGACCTTCCCATAAGAAGTTAGCCAAAAAGTAGCTTCGAAAAACGCTTAGGTTAAGTTTCAGAGTTGCTTCTAATGTACCGAAGCTGGACTTAACATAATTTCACTCTCACAACATTATGGCTGGTTGGAGACAGTCCGAACCACAAGTACCGGGTCCATGGTTCTGGGCGTATACTGGGGGGACGGGGGGGACTCCCATGAACCCCTGACTATACCGGGGATACGCTTATCACAATGCCTTTCTGGTCTGTGCTGAAGCAGGGCATTCTGGCAGCCAAGTGGCTTGACCTTAATTAGTGAGCCTGGTTACCCCCTCTCGGAACCACAGACTTAGAAATCGCCAGCTCATATACAGTGCATAAAATATATTTATATATATACCCTTATACACCATTTTAATAAAAAATATCACAAAATTCTTCTAAGTCCCTCGGGAAGAGTGAAAGATGCGCACGTTCATTTTCAGAGCTCCTAGACCTTCCCATAAGAAGTTAGCCAAAAAGTAGCTTCGAAAAACGCTTAGGTGAAGTTTCAGAGTTGCTTCTAATGTACCAAAGCTGGACTTAGACATAATTTCACTCTCACAACATTATGGCTGGTTGGAGACAGTCCGAACCACAAGTACCGGGTCCATGATTCTGGGCGTATACTGGGGGGACGGGGACGACTCCCATTAACCCCTGACTATACCGGGGATACGCTTATCACAATGCCTTTCTGGTCTGTGCTGAAGCAGGGCATTCTGGCAGCCAAGTGGCTTGACCTTTATTAGTGAGCCTGGTTACCCCCTCTCGGAACCACAGACTTAGAAATCGCCAGCTCATATACAGTGCATAAAATATATTTATATATATACCCTTATACACCATTTTAATAAAAAATATCACAAAATTCTTCTAAGTCCCTCGGGAAGAGTGAAAGACGCGCACGTTCATTTTCAGAGCTCCTAGACCTTCCCATAAGAAGTTAGCCAAAAAGTAGCTTCGAAAAACGCTTAGGTGAAGTTTCAGAGTTGCTTCTAATGTACCAAAGCTGGACTTAGACATAATTTCACTCTCACAACATTATGGCTGGTTGGAGACAGTCCGAACCACAAGTACCGGTTCCATGGTTCTGGGCGTATACTGGGGGGACGGGGGGGACTCCCATTAACCCCTGACTATACCGGGGATACGCTTATCACAATGCCTTTCTGGTCTGTGCTGAAGCAGGGCATTCTGGCAGCCAAGTGGCTTGACCTTTATTAGTGAGCCTGGTTACCCCCTCTCGGAACCACAGACTTAGAAATCGCCAGCTCATATACAGTGCATAAAATATATTTATATATATACCCTTATACACCATTTTAATAAAAAATATCACAAAATTCTTCTAAGTCCCTTGGGAAGAGTAAAAAAAGCACGTTCATTTTCAGAGCTCCTAGACCTTCCCATAAGAAGTTATCCAAAAAGTAGCTTCGAAAAACGCTTAGGTGAAGTTTCAGAGTTGCTTCTAATGTACCAAAGCTGGACTTAGACATAATTTCACTCTCACAACATTATGGCTGGTTGGAGACAGTCCGAACCACAAGTACCGGGTCCATGGTTCTGGGCGTATACTGGGGGGACGGGAGGGACTCCCATTAAACCCTGACTATACCGGGGATACGCTTATCACAATACCTTTCTGGTCTGTGCTGAAGCAGGGCATTCTGGCAGCCAAGTGGCTTCACCTTAATTAGTGAGCCTGGTTACCCCCTCTCGGAACCACAGACTTAGAAATCGCCAGCTCATATACAGTGCATAAAATATATTTATATATATACCCTTATACACCATTTTAATAAAAAATATCACAAAATTCTTCTAAGTCCCTCGGGAAGAGTGAAAGACGCGCACGTTCATTTTCAGAGCTCCTAGACCTTCTAATAAGAAGTTAGCCAAAAAGTAGCTTCGAAAAACGCTTAGGTGAAGTTTCAGAGTTGCTTCTAATGTACCAAAGCTGGACTTAGACATAATTTCACTCTCACAACATTATGGCTGGTTGGAGACAGTCCGAACCACAAGTACCGGGTCCATGGTTCTGGGCGTATACTGGGGGGACGGGGGGGACTCCCATTAACCCCTGACTATACCGGGGATACGCTTATCACAATGCCTTTCTGGTCTGTGCTGAAGCAGGGCATTCTGGCAGCCAAGTGGCTTGACCTTTATTAGTGAGCCTGGTTACCCCCTCTCGGAACCACAGACTTAGAAATCGCCAGCTCATATACAGTGCATAAAATATATTTATATATATACCCTTATACACCATTTTAATAAAAAATATCACAAAATTCTTCTAAGTCCCTTGGGAAGAGTAAAAAAAGCACGTTCATTTTCAGAGCTCCTAGACCTTCCCATAAGAAGTTATCCAAAAAGTAGCTTCGAAAAACGCTTAGGTGAAGTTTCAGAGTTGCTTCTAATGTACCAAAGCTGGACTTAGACATAATTTCACTCTCACAACATTATGGCTGGTTGGAGACAGTCCGAACCACAAGTACCGGGTCCATGGTTCTGGGCGTATACTGGGGGGACGGGAGGGACTCCCATTAAACCCTGACTATACCGGGGATACGCTTATCACAATACCTTTCTGGTCTGTGCTGAAGCAGGGCATTCTGGCAGCCAAGTGGCTTCACCTTAATTAGTGAGCCTGGTTACCCCCTCTCGGAACCACAGACTTAGAAATCGCCAGCTCATATACAGTGCATAAAATATATTTATATATATACCCTTATACACCATTTTAATAAAAAATATCACAAAATTCTTCTAAGTCCCTCGGGAAGAGTGAAAGACGCGCACGTTCATTTTCAGAGCTCCTAGACCTTCTAATAAGAAGTTAGCCAAAAAGTAGCTTCGAAAAACGCTTAGGTGAAGTTTCAGAGTTGCTTCTAATGTACCAAAGCTGGACTTAGACATAATTTCACTCTCACAACATTATGGCTGGTTGGAGACAGTCCGAACCACAAGTACCGGGTCCATGGTTCTGGGCGTATACTGGGGGGACGGGGGGGACTCCCATTAACCCCTGACTATACCGGGGATACGCTTATCACAATGCCTTTCTGGTCTGTGCTGAAGCAGGGCATTCTGGCAGCCAAGTGGCTTGACCTTTATTAGTGAGCCTGGTTACCCCCTCTCGGAACAACAGACTTAGAAATCGCCAGCTCATATACAGTGCATAAAATATATTTATATATATACCCTTATACACCATTTTAATAAAAAATATCACAAAATTCTTCTAAGTCCCTTGGGAAGAGTGAAAGATGCGCACGTTCATTTTCAGAGCTCCTAGACCTTCCCATAAGAAGTTAGCCAAAAAGTAGCTTCGAAAAACGCTTAGGTTAAGTTTCAGAGTTGCTTCTAATGTACCGAAGCTGGACTTAACATAATTTCACTCTCACAACATTATGGCTGGTTGGAGACAGTCCGAACCACAAGTACCGGGTCCATGGTTCTGGGCGTATACTGGGGGGACGGGGGGGACTCCCATGAACCCCTGACTATACCGGGGATACGCTTATCACAATGCCTTTCTGGTCTGTGCTGAAGCAGGGCATTCTGGCAGCCAAGTGGCTTGACCTTAATTAGTGAGCCTGGTTACCCCCTCTCGGAACCACAGACTTAGAAATCGCAAGCTCATATACAGTGCATAAAATATATTTATATATATACCCTTATACACCATTTTAATAAAAAATATCACAAAATTCTTCTAAGTCCCTCGGGAAGAGTGAAAGATGCGCACGTTCATTTTCAGAGCTCCTAGACCTTTCCATAAGAAGTTAGCCAAAAAGTAGCTTCGAAAAACGCTTAGGTGAAGTTTCAGAGTTACTTCTAATGTACCAAAGCTGGACTTAGACATAATTTCACTCTCACAACATTATGGCTGGTTGGAGACAGTCCGAACCACAAGTACCGGGTCCATGATTCTGGGCGTATACTGGGGGGACGGGGACGACTCCCATTAACCCCTGACTATACCGGGGATACGCTTATCACAATGCCTTTCTGGTCTGTGCTGAAGCAGGGCATTCTGGCAGCCAAGTGGCTTGACCTTTATTAGTGAGCCTGGTTACCCCCTCTCGGAACCACAGACTTAGAAATCGCCAGCTCATATACAGTGCATAAAATATATTTATATATATACCCTTATACACCATTTTAATAAAAAATATCACAAAATTCTTCTAAGTCCCTCGGGAAGAGTGAAAGACGCGCACGTTCATTTTCAGAGCTCCTAGACCTTCCTATAAGAAGTTAGCCAAAAAGTAGCTTCGAAAAACGCTTAGGTTAAGTTTCAGAGTTGCTTCTAATGTACCGAAGCTGGACTTAGACATAATTTCACTCTCACAACATTATGGCTGGTTGGAGACAGTCCGAACCACAAGTACCGGTTCCATGGTTCTGGGCGTATACTGGGGGGACGGGGGGGACTCCCATTAACCCCTGACTATACCGGGGATACGCTTATCACAATGCCTTTCTGGTCTGTGCTGAAGCAGGGCATTCTGGCAGCCAAGTGGCTTGACCTTTATTAGTGAGCCTGGTTACCCCCTCTCGGAACCACAGACTTAGAAATCGCCAGCTCATAAACAGTGCATAAAATATATTTATATATATACCCTTATACACCATTTTAATAAAAAATATCACAAAATTCTTCTAAGTCCCTTGGGAAGAGTAAAAAAAGCACGTTCATTTTCAGAGCTCCTAGACCTTCCCATAAGAAGTTAGCCAAAAAGTAGCTTCGAAAAACGCTTAGGTTAAGTTTCAGAGTTGCTTCTAATGTACCGAAGCTGGACTTAACATAATTTCACTCTCACAACATTATGGCTGGTTGGAGACAGTCCGAACCACAAGTACCGGGTCCATGGTTCTGGGCGTATACTGGGGGGACGGGGACGACTCCCATTAACCCCTGACTATACCGGGGATACGCTTATCACAATGCCTTTCTGGTCTGTGCTGAAGCAGGGCATTCTGGCAGCCAAGTGGCTTGACCTTAATTAGTGAGCCTGGTTACCCCCTCTCGGAACCACAGACTTAGAAATCGCCAGCTCATATACAGTGCATAAAATATATTTATATATATACCCTTATACACCATTTTAATAAAAAATATCACAAAATTCTTCTAAGTCCCTCGGGAAGAGTGAAAGATGCGCACGTTCATTTTCAGAGCTCCTAGACCTTCCCATAAGAAGTTAGCCAAAAAGTAGCTTCGAAAAACGCTTAGGTGAAGTTTCAGAGTTGCTTCTAATGTACCAAAGCTGGACTTAGACATAATTTCACTCTCACAACATTATGGCTGGTTGGAGACAGTCCGAACCACAAGTACCGGGTCCATGGTTCTGGGCGTATACTGGGGGGACGGGGACGACTCCCATTAACCCCTGACTATACCGGGGATACGCTTATCACAATGCCTTTCTGGTCTGTGCTGAAGCAGGGCATTCTGGCAGCCAAGTGGCTTGACCTTTATTAGTGAGCCTGGTTACCCCCTCTCGGAACCACAGACTTAGAAATCGCCAGCTCATATACAGTGCATAAAATATATTTATATATATACCCTTATACACCATTTTAATAAAAAATATCACAAAATTCTTCTAAGTCCCTCGGGAAGAGTGAAAGACGCGCACGTTCATTTTCAGAGCTCCTAGACCTTCCTATAAGAAGTTAGCCAAAAAGTAGCTTCGAAAAACGCTTAGGTTAAGTTTCAGAGTTGCTTCTAATGTACCGAAGCTGGACTTAGACATAATTTCACTCTCACAACATTATGGCTGGTTGGAGACAGTCCGAACCACAAGTACCGGGTCCATGGTTCTGGGCGTATACTGGGGGGACGGGAGGGACTCCCATTAAACCCTGACTATACCGGGGATACGCTTATCACAATACCTTTCTGGTCTGTGCTGAAGCAGGGCATTCTGGCAGCCAAGTGTCTTCACCTTAATTAGTGAGCCTGGTTACCCCCTCTCGGAACCACAGACTTAGAAATCGCCAGCTCATATACAGTGCATAAAATATATTTATATATATACCCTTATACACCATTTTAATAAAAAATATCACAAAATTCTTCTAAGTCCCTCGGGAAGAGTGAAAGACGCGCACGTTCATTTTCAGAGCTCCTAGACCTTCTAATAAGAAGTTAGCCAAAAAGTAGCTTCGAAAAACGCTTAGGTGAAGTTTCAGAGTTGCTTCTAATGTACCAAAGCTGGACTTAGACATAATTTCACTCTCACAACATTATGGCTGGTTGGAGACAGTCCGAACCACAAGTACCGGGTCCATGGTTCTGGGCGTATACTGGGGGGACGGGGACGACTCCCATTAACCCCTGACTATACCGGGGATACGCTTATCACAATGCCTTTCTGGTCTGTGCTGAAGCAGGGCATTCTGGCAGCCAAGTGGCTTGACCTTTATTAGTGAGCCTGGTTACCCCCTCTCGGAACCACAGACTTAGAAATCGCCAGCTCATATACAGTGCATAAAATATATTTATATATATACCCTTATACACCATTTTAATAAAAAATATCACAAAATTCTTCTAAGTCCCTCGGAAAGAGTGAAAGACGCGCACGTTCATTTTCAGAGCTCCTAGACCTTCCTATAAGAAGTTAGCCAAAAAGTAGCTTCGAAAAACGCTTAGGTTAAGTTTCAGAGTTGCTTCTAATGTACCGAAGCTGGACTTAGACATAATTTCACTCTCACAACATTATGGCTGGTTGGAGACAGTCCGAACCACAAGTACCGGGTCCATGGTTCTGGGCGTATACTGGGGGGACGGGAGGGACTCCCATTAAACCCTGACTATACCGGGGATACGCTTATCACAATACCTTTCTGGTCTGTGCTGAAGCAGGGCATTCTGGCAGCCAAGTGGCTTCACCTTAATTAGTGAGCCTGGTTACCCCCTCTCGGAACCACAGACTTAGAAATCGCAAGCTCATATACAGTGCATAAAATATATTTATATATATACCCTTATACACCATTTTAATAAAAAATATCACAAAATTCTTCTAAGTCCCTCGGGAAGAGTGAAAGACGCGCACGTTCATTTTCAGAGCTCCTAGACCTTCTAATAAGAAGTTAGCCAAAAAGTAGCTTCGAAAAACGCTTAGGTGAAGTTTCAGAGTTGCTTCTAATGTACCAAAGCTGGACTTAGACATAATTTCACTCTCACAACATTATGGCTGGTTGGAGACAGTCCGAACCACAAGTACCGGTTCCATGGTTCTGGGCGTATACTGGGGGGACGGGGGGGACTCCCATTAACCCCTGACTATACCGGGGATACGCTTAACACAATGCCTTTCTGGTCTGTGCTGAAGCAGGGCATTCTGGCAGCCAAGTGGCTTGACCTTTATTAGTGAGCCTGGTTACCCCCTCTCGGAACCACAGACTTAGAAATCGCCAGCTCATATACAGTGCATAAAATATATTTATATATATACCCTTATACACCATTTTAATAAAAAATATCACAAAATTCTTCTAAGTCCCTTGGGAAGAGTAAAAAAAGCACGTTCATTTTCAGAGCTCCTAGACCTTCCCATAAGAAGTTAGCCAAAAAGTAGCTTCGAAAAACGCTTAGGTGAAGTTTCAGAGTTGCTTCTAATGTACCAAAGCTGGACTTAGACATAATTTCACTCTCACAACATTATGGCTGGTTGGAGACAGTCCGAACCACAAGTACCGGGTCCATGGTTCTGGGCGTATACTGGGGGGACGGGAGGGACTCCCATTAAACCCTGACTATACCGGGGATACGCTTATCACAATACCTTTCTGGTCTGTGCTGAAGCAGGGCATTCTGGCAGCCAAGTGGCTTCACCTTAATTAGTGAGCCTGGTTACCCCCTCTCGGAACCACAGACTTAGAAATCGCCAGCTCATATACAGTGCATAAAATATATTTATATATATACCCTTATACACCATTTTAATAAAAAATATCACAAAATTCTTCTAAGTACCTCGGGAAAAGAGAAAGACGCGCACGTTCATTTTCAGAGCTCCTAGACCTTCTAATAAGAAGTTAGCCAAAAAGTAGCTTCGAAAAACGCTTAGGTGAAGTTTCAGAGTTGCTTCTAATGTACCAAAGCTGGACTTAGACATAATTTCACTCTCACAACATTATGGCTGGTTGGAGACAGTCCGAACCACAAGTACCGGGTCCATGGTTCTGGGCGTATACTGGGGGGACGGGGGGGACTCCCATTAACCCCTGACTATACCGGGGATACGCTTATCACAATGCCTTTCTGGTCTGTGCTGAAGCAGGGCATTCTGGCAGCCAAGTGGCTTGACCTTTATTAGTGAGCCTGGTTACCCCCTCTCGGAACAACAGACTTAGAAATCGCCAGCTCATATACAGTGCATAATATATATTTATATATATACCATTATACACCATTTTAATAAAAAATATCACAAAATTCTTCTAAGTCCCTTGGGAAGAGTGAAAGATGCGCACGTTCATTTTCAGAGCTCCTAGACCTTCCCATAAGAAGTTAGCCAAAAAGTAGCTTCGAAAAACGCTTAGGTTAAGTTTCAGAGTTGCTTCTAATGTACCGAAGCTGGACTTAACATAATTTCACTCTCACAACATTATGGCTGGTTGGAGACAGTCCGAACCACAAGTACCGGGTCCATGGTTCTGGGCGTATACTGGGGGGACGGGGGGGACTCCCATTAACCCCTGACTATACCGGGGATACGCTTATCACAATGCCTTTCTGGTCTGTGCTGAAGCAGGGCATTCTGGCAGCCAAGTGGCTTGACCTTAATTAGTGAGCCTGGTTACCCCCTCTCGGAACCACAGACTTAGAAATCGCCAGCTCATATACAGTGCATAAAATATATTTATATATATACCCTTATACACCATTTTAATAAAAAATATCACAAAATTCTTCTAAGTCCCTCGGGAAGAGTGAAAGATGCGCACGTTCATTTTCAGAGCTCCTAGACCTTCCCATAAGAAGTTAGCCAAAAAGTAGCTTCGAAAAACGCTTAGGTGAAGTTTCAGAGTTGCTTCTAATGTACCAAAGCTGGACTTAGACATAATTTCACTCTCACAACATTATGGCTGGTTGGAGACAGTCCGAACCACAAGTACCGGTTCCATGGTTCTGGGCGTATACTGGGGGGACGGGGGGGACTCCCATTAACCCCTGACTATACCGGGGATACGCTTATCACAATGCCTTTCTGGTCTGTGCTGAAGCAGGGCATTCTGGCAGCCAAGTGGCTTGACCTTTATTAGTGAGCCTGGTTACCCCCTCTCGGAACCACAGACTTAGAAATCGCCAGCTCATATACAGTGCATAAAATATATTTATATATATACCCTTATACACCATTTTAATAAAAAATATCACAAAATTCTTCTAAGTCCCTTGGGAAGAGTAAAAAAAGCACGTTCATTTTCAGAGCTCCTAGACCTTCCCATAAGAAGTTAGCCAAAAAGTAGCTTCGAAAAACGCTTAGGTGAAGTTTCAGAGTTGCTTCTAATGTACCAAAGCTGGACTTAGACATAATTTCACTCTCACAACATTATGGCTGGTTGGAGACAGTCCGAACCACAAGTACCGGGTCCATGGTTCTGGGCGTATACTGGGGGGACGGGAGGGACTCCCATTAAACCCTGACTATACCGGGGATACGCTTATCACAATACCTTTCTGGTCTGTGCTGAAGCAGGGCATTCTGGCAGCCAAGTGGCTTGACCTTAATTAGTGAGCCTGGTTACCCCCTCTCGGAACCACAGACTTAGAAATCGCCAGCTCATATACAGTGCATAAAATATATTTATATATATACCCTTATACACCATTTTAATAAAAAATATCACAAAATTCTTCTAAGTCCCTCGGGAAGAGTGAAAGACGCGCACGTTCATTTTCAGAGCTCCTAGACCTTCCTATAAGAAGTTACTGTAGCCAAAAAGTAGCTTCGAAAAACGCTTAGGTTAAGTTTCAGAGTTGCTTCTAATGTACCAAAGCTGGACTTAGACATAATTTCACTCTCACAACATTATGGCTGGTTGGAGACAGTCCGAACCACAAGTACCGGGTCCATGGTTCTGGGCGTAATTTTGGGGGGACGGGGGGGACTCCCATTAACCCCTGACTATACCGGGGATACGCTTATCACAATGCCTTTCTGGTCTGTGCTGAAGCAGGGCATTCTGGCAGCCAAGTGGCTTGACCTTTATTAGTGAGCCTGGTTACCCCCTCTCGGAACAACAGACTTAGAAATCGCCAGCTCATATACAGTGCATAAAATATATTTATATATATACCCTTATACACCATTTTAATAAAAAATATCACAAAATTCTTCTAAGTCCCTTGGGAAGAGTGAAAGATGCGCACGTTCATTTTCAGAGCTCCTAGACCTTCCCATAAGAAGTTAGCCAAAAAGTAGCTTCGAAAAACGCTTAGGTTAAGTTTCAGAGTTGCTTCTAATGTACCGAAGCTGGACTTAACATAATTTCACTCTCACAACATTATGGCTGGTTGGAGACAGTCCGAACCACAAGTACCGGGTCCATGGTTCTGGGCGTATACTGGGGGGACGGGGGGGACTCCCATTAACCCCTGACTATACCGGGGATACGCTTATCACAATGCCTTTCTGGTCTGTGCTGAAGCAGGGCATTCTGGCAGCCAAGTGGCTTGACCTTAATTAGTGAGCCTGGTTACCCCCTCTCGGAACCACAGACTTAGAAATCGCCAGCTCATATACAGTGCATAAAATATATTTATATATATACCCTTATACACCATTTTAATAAAAAATATCACAAAATTCTTCTAAGTCCCTCGGGAAGGGTGAAAGACGCGCACGTTCATTTTCAGAGCTCCTAGACCTTCCTATAAGAAGTTAGCCAAAAAGTAGCTTCGAAAAACGCTTAGGTTAAGTTTCAGAGTTGCTTCTAATGTACCGAAGCTGGACTTAGACATAATTTCACTCTCACAACATTATGGCTGGTTGGAGACAGTCCGAACCACAAGTACCGGGTCCATGGTTCTGGGCGTATACTGGGGGGACGGGAGGGACTCCCATTAAACCCTGACTATACCGGGGATACGCTTATCACAATAACTTTCTGGTCTGTGCTGAAGCAGGGCATTCTGGCAGCCAAGTGGCTTCACCTTAATTAGTGAGCCTGGTTACCCCCTCTCGGAACCACAGACTTAGAAATCGCCAGCTCATATACAGTGCATAAAATATATTTATATATATACCCTTATACACCATTTTAATAAAAAATATCACAAAATTCTTCTAAGTCCCTCGGGAAGAGTGAAAGACGCGCACGTTCATTTTCAGAGCTCCTAGACCTTCCTATAAGAAGTTAGCCAAAAAGTAGCTTCGAAAAACGCTTAGGTTAAGTTTCAGAGTTGCTTCTAATGTACCGAAGCTGGACTTAGACATAATTTCACTCTCACAACATTATGGCTGGTTGGAGACAGTCCGAACCACAAGTACCGGGTCCATGGTTCTGGGCGTATACTGGGGGGACGGGGGGGACTCCCATTAACCCCTGACTATACCGGGGATACGCTTATCACAATGCCTTTCTGGTCTGTGCTGAAGCAGGGCATTCTGGCAGCCAAGTGGCTTGACCTTTATTAGTGAGCCTGGTTACCCCCTCTCGGAACAACAGACTTAGAAATCGCCAGCTCATATACAGTGCATAAAATATATTTATATATATACCCTTATACACCATTTTAATAAAAAATATCACAAAATTCTTCTAAGTCCCTTGGGAAGAGTGAAAGATGCGCACGTTCATTTTCAGAGCTCCTAGACCTTCCCATAAGAAGTTAGCCAAAAAGTAGCTTCGAAAAACGCTTAGGTTAAGTTTCAGAGTTGCTTCTAATGTACCGAAGCTGGACTTAACATAATTTCACTCTCACAACATTATGGCTGGTTGGAGACAGTCCGAACCACAAGTACCGGGTCCATGGTTCTGGGCGTATACTGGGGGGACGGGGACGACTCCCATTAACCCCTGACTGTACCGGGGATACGCTTATCACAATGCCTTTCTGGTCTGTGCTGAAGCAGGGCATTCTGGCAGCCAAGTGGCTTGACCTTTATTAGTGAGCCTGGTTACCCCCTCTCGGAACCACAGACTTAGAAATCGCCAGCTCATATACAGTGCATAAAATATATTTATATATATACCCTTATACACCATTTTAATAAAAAATATCACAAAATTCTTCTAAGTCCCTCGGGAAGAGTGAAAGACGCGCACGTTCATTTTCAGAGCTCCTAGACCTTCCTATAAGAAGTTAGCCAAAAAGTAGCTTCGAAAAACGCTTAGGTTAAGTTTCAGAGTTGCTTCTAATGTACCGAACCTGGACTTAGACATAATTTCACTCTCACAACATTATGGCTGGTTGGAGACAGTCCGAACCACAAGTACCGGGTCCATGGTTCTGGGCGTATACTGGGGGGACGGGAGGGACTCCCATTAAACCCTGACTATACCGGGGATACGCTTATCACAATAACTTTCTGGTCTGTGCTGAAGCAGGGCATTCTGGCAGCCAAGTGGCTTCACCTTAATTAGTGAGCCTGGTTACCCCCTCTCGGAACCACAGACTTAGAAATCGCCAGCTCATATACAGTGCATAAAATATATTTATATATATACCCTTATACACCATTTTAATAAAAAATATCACAAAATTCTTCTAAGTCCCTCGGGAAGAGTGAAAGACGCGCACGTTCATTTTCAGAGCTCCTAGACCTTCTAATAAGAAGTTAGTCAAAAAGTAGCTTCGAAAAACGCTTAGGTGAAGTTTCAGAGTTGCTTCTAATGTACCAAAGCTGGACTTAGACATAATTTCACTCTCACAACATTATGGCTGGTTGGAGACAGTCCGAACCACAAGTACCGGGTCCATGGTACTGGGCGTATACTGGGGGGACGGGGGGGACTCCCATTAACCCCTGACTATACCGGGGATACGCTTATCACAATGCCTTTCTGGTCTGTGCTGAAGCAGGGCATTCTGGCAGCCAAGTGGCTTGACCTTTATTAGTGAGCCTGGTTAACCCCTCTCGGAACAACAGACTTAGAAATCGCCAGCTCATATACAGTGCATAAAATATATTTATATATATACCCTTATACACCATTTTAATAAAAAATATCACAAAATTCTTCTAAGTCCCTTGGGAAGAGTGAAAGATGCGCACGTTCATTTTCAGAGCTCCTAGACCTTCCCATAAGAAGTTAGCCAAAAAGTAGCTTCGAAAAACGCTTAGGTTAAGTTTCAGAGTTGCTTCTAATGTACCGAAGCTGGACTTAACATAATTTCACTCTCACAACATTATGGCTGGTTGGAGACAGTCCGAACCACAAGTACCGGGTCCATGGTTCTGGGCGTATACTGGGGGGACGGGGACGACTCCCATTAACCCCTGACTGTACCGGGGATACGCTTATCACAATGCCTTTCTGGTCTGTGCTGAAGCAGGGCATTCTGGCAGCCAAGTGGCTTGACCTTAATTAGTGAGCCTGGTTACCCCCTCTCGGAACCACAGACTTAGAAATCGCCAGCTCATATACAGTGCATAAAATATATTTATATATATACCCTTATACACCATTTTAATAAAAAATATCACAAAATTCTTCTAAGTACCTCGGGAAGAGTGAAAGATGCGCACGTTCATTTTCAGAGCTCCTAGACCTTCCCATAAGAAGTTAGCCAAAAAGTAGCTTCGAAAAACGCTTAGGTGAAGTTTCAGAGTTGCTTCTAATGTACCAAAGCTGGACTTAGACATAATTTCACTCTCACAACATTATGGCTGGTTGGAGACAGTCCGAACCACAAGTACCGGGTCCATGGTTCTGGGCGTATACTGGGGGGACGGGGACGACTCCCATTAACCCCTGACTATACCGGGGATACGCTTATCACAATGCCTTTCTGGTCTGTGCTGAAGCAGGGCATTCTGGCAGCCAAGTGGCTTGACCTTTATTAGTGAGCCTGGTTACCCCCTCTCGGAACAACAGACTTAGAAATCGCCAGCTCATATACAGTGCATAAAATATATTTATATATATACCCTTATACACCATTTTAATAAAAAATATCACAAAATTCTTCTAAGTCCCTTGGGAAGAGTGAAAGATGCGCACGTTCATTTTCAGAGCTCCTAGACCTTCCCATAAGAAGTTAGCCAAAAAGTAGCTTCGAAAAACGCTTAGGTTAAGTTTCAGAGTTGCTTCTAATGTACCGAAGCTGGACTTAACATAATTTCACTCTCACAACATTATGGCTGGTTGGAGACAGTCCGAACCACAAGGACCGGGTCCATGGTTCTGGGCGTATACTGGGGGGACGGGGACGACTCCCATTAACCCCTGACTATACCGGGGATACGCTTATCACAATGCCTTTCTAGTCTGTGCTGAAGCAGGGCATTCTGGCAGCCAAGTGGCTTGACCTTTATTAGTGAGCCTGGTTACCCCCTCTCGGAACCACAGACTTAGAAATCGCCAGCTCATATACAGTGCATAAAATATATTTATATATATACCCTTATACACCATTTTAATAAAAAATATCACAAAATTCTTCTAAGTCCCTCGGGAAGAGTGAAAGACGCGCACGTTCATTTTCAGAGCTCCTAGACCTTCCTATAAGAAGTTAGCCAAAAAGTAGCTTCGAAAAACGCTTAGGTTAAGTTTCAGAGTTGCTTCTAATGTACCGAAGCTGAACTTAGACATAATTTCACTCTCACAACATTATGGCTGGTTGGAGACTGTCCGAACCACAAGTACCGGGTCCATGGTTCTGGGCGTATACTGGGGGGACGGGGACGACTCCCATTAACCCCTGAATGTACCGGGGATACGCTTATCACAATGCCTTTCTGGTCTGTGCTGAAGCAGGGCATTCTGGCAGCCAAGTGGCTTGACCTTAATTAGTGAGCCTGGTTACCCCCTCTCGGAACCACAGACTTAGAAATCGCCAGCTCATATACAGTGCATAAAATATATTTATATATATACCCTTATACACCATTTTAATAAAAAATATCACAAAATTCTTCTAAGTACCTCGGGAAGAGTGAAAGATGCGCACGTTCATTTTCAGAGCTCCTAGACCTTCCCATAAGAAGTTAGCCAAAAAGTAGCTTCGAAAAACGCTTAGGTGAAGTTTCAGAGTTGCTTCTAATGTACCAAAGCTGGTCTTAGACATAATTTCACTCTCACAACATTATGGCTGGTTGGAGACAGTCCGAACCACAAGTACCGGGTCCATGGTTCTGGGCGTATACTGGGGGGACGGGGACGACTCCCATTAACCCCTGACTGTACCGGGGATACGCTTATCACAATGCCTTTCTGGTCTGTGCTGAAGCAGGGCATTCTGGCAGCCAAGTGGCTTGACCTTAATTAGTGAGCCTGGTTACCCCCTCTCGGAACCACAGACTTAGAAATCGCCAGCTCATATACAGTGCATAAAATATATTTATATATACCCTTATACACCATTTTAATAAAAAATATCACAAAATTCTTCTAAGTACCTCGGGAAGAGTGAAAGACGCGCACGTTCATTTTCAGAGCTCCTAGACCTTCCCATAAGAAGTTAGCCAAAAAGTAGCTTCGAAAAACGCTTATGTGAAGTTTCAGAGTTGCTTCTAATGTACCAAAGCTGGACTTAGACATAATTTCACTCTCACAACATTATGGCTGGTTGGAGACAGTCCGAACCACAAGTACCGGGTCCATGGTTCTGGGC
The DNA here is from genome assembly GCF_040206685.1 of Ascaphus truei. Lineage (NCBI taxonomy): Eukaryota > Metazoa > Chordata > Amphibia > Anura > Ascaphidae > Ascaphus > Ascaphus truei. The sequence continues at coordinate 174,526,550 of NC_134486.1, read as the reverse complement.
GTATACTGGGGGGACGGGGACGACTCCCATTAACCCCTGACTATACCGGGGATACGCTTATCACTATGCCTTTCTGGTCTGTGCTGAAGCAGGGCATTCTGGCAGCCAAGTGGCTTGACCTTTATTAGTGAGCCTGGTTACCCCCTCTCGGAACAACAGACTTAGAAATCGCCAGCTCATATACAGTGCATAAAATATATTTATATATATACCCTTATACACCATTTTAATAAAAAATATCACAAAATTCTTCTAAGTCCCTTGGGAAGAGTGAAAGATACGCACGTTCATTTTCAGAGCTCCTAGACCTTCCCATAAGAATTTAGCCAAAAAGTAGCTTCGAAAAACGCTTAGGTTAAGTTTCAGAGTTGCTTCTAATGTACCGAAGCTGGACTTAACATAATTTCACTCTCACAACATTATGGCTGGTTGGAGACAGTCCGAACCACAAGTACCGGGTCCATGGTTCTGGGCGTATACTGGGGGGACGGGGACGACTCCCATTAACCCCTGACTATACCGGGGATACGCTTATCACAATGCCTTTCTGGTCTGTGCTGAAGCAGGGCATTCTGGCAGCCAAGTGGCTTGACCTTTATTAGTGAGCCTGGTTAACCCCTCTCGGAACAACAGACTTAGAAATCGCCAGCTCATATACAGTGCATAAAATATATTTATATATATACCCTTATACACCATTTTAATAAAAAATATCACAAAATTCTTCTAAGTCCCTTGGGAAGAGTGAAAGATGCGCACGTTCATTATCAGAGCTCCTAGACCTTCCCATAAGAAGTTAGCCAAAAAGTAGCTTCGAAAAACGCTTAGGTTAAGTTTCAGAGTTGCTTCTAATGTACCGAAGCTGGACTTAACATAATTTCACTCTCACAACATTATGGCTGGTTGGAGACTGTCCGAACCACAAGTACCGGGTCCATGGTTCTGGGCGTATACTGGGGGGACGGGGACGACTCCCATTAACCCCTGAATGTACCGGGGATACGCTTATCACAATGCCTTTCTGGTCTGTGCTGAAGCAGGGCATTCTGGCAGCCAAGTGGCTTGACCTTAATTAGTGAGCCTGGTTACCCCCTCTCGGAACCACAGACTTAGAAATCGCCAGCTCATATACAGTGCATAAAATATATTTATATATATACCCTTATACACCATTTTAATAAAAAATATCACAAAATTCTTCTAAGTACCTCGGGAAGAGTGAAAGATGCGCACGTTCATTTTCAGAGCTCCTAGACCTTCCCATAAGAAGTTAGCCAAAAAGTAGCTTCGAAAAACGCTTAGGTGAAGTTTCAGAGTTGCTTCTAATGTACCAAAGCTGGTCTTAGACATAATTTCACTCTCACAACATTATGGCTGGTTGGAGACAGTCCGAACCACAAGTACCGGGTCCATGGTTCTGGGCGTATACTGGGGGGACGGGGACGACTCCCATTAACCCCTGACTGTACCGGGGATACGCTTATCACAATGCCTTTCTGGTCTGTGCTGAAGCAGGGCATTCTGGCAGCCAAGTGGCTTGACCTTAATTAGTGAGCCTGGTTACCCCCTCTCGGAACCACAGACTTAGAAATCGCCAGCTCATATACAGTGCATAAAATATATTTATATATACCCTTATACACCATTTTAATAAAAAATATCACAAAATTCTTCTAAGTACCTCGGGAAGAGTGAAAGACGCGCACGTTCATTTTCAGAGCTCCTAGACCTTCCCATAAGTAGTTAGCCAAAAAGTAGCTTCGAAAAACGCTTATGTGAAGTTTCAGAGTTGCTTCTAATGTACCAAAGCTGGACTTAGACATAATTTCACTCTCACAACATTATGGCTGGTTGGAGACAGTCCGAACCACAAGTACCGGGTCCATGGTTCTGGGCGTATACTGGGGGGACGGGGACGACTCCCATTAACCCCTGACTATACCGGGGATACGCTTATCACAATGCCTTTCTGGTCTGTGCTGAAGCAGGGCATTCTGGCAGCCAAGTGGCTTGACCTTTATTAGTGAGCCTGGTTAACCCCTCTCGGAACAACAGACTTAGAAATCGCCAGCTCATATACAGTGCATAAAATATATTTATATATATACCCTTATACACCATTTTAATAAAAAATATCACAAAATTCTTCTAAGTCCCTTGGGAAGAGTGAAAGATGCGCACGTTCATTATCAGAGCTCCTAGACCTTCCCATAAGAAGTTAGCCAAAAAGTAGCTTCGAAAAACGCTTAGGTTAAGTTTCAGAGTTGCTTCTAATGTACCGAAGCTGGACTTAACATAATTTCACTCTCACAACATTATGGCTGGTTGGAGACAGTCCGAACCACAAGTACCGGGTCCATGGTTCTGGGCGTATACTGGGGGGACGGGGACGACTCCCATTAACCCCTGACTGTACCGGGGATACGCTTATCACAATGCCTTTCTGGTCTGTGCTGAAGCAGGGCATTCTGGCAGCCAAGTGGCTTGACCTTAATTAGTGAGCCTGGTTACCCCCTCTCGGAACCACAGACTTAGAAATCGCCAGCTCATATACAGTGCATAAAATATATTTATATATATACCCTTATACACCATTTTAATAAAAAATATCACAAAATTCTTCTAAGTACCTCGGGAAGAGTGAAAGATGCGCACGTTAATTTTCAGAGCTCCTAGACCTTCCCATAAGAAGTTAGCCAAAAAGTAGCTTCGAAAAACGCTTAGGTGAAGTTTCAGAGTTGCTTCTAATGTACCAAAGCTGGACTTAGACATAATTTCACTCTCACAACATTATGGCTGGTTGGAGACAGTCCGAACCACAAGTACCGGGTCCATGGTTCTGGGCGTATACTGGGGGGACGGGGACGACTCCCATTAACCCCTGACTATACCGGGGATACGCTTATCACAATGCCTTTCTGGTCTGTGCTGAAGCAGGGCATTCTGGCAGCCAAGTGGCTTGACCTTTATTAGTGAGCCTGGTTACCCCCTCTCGGAACAACAGACTTAGAAATCGCCAGCTCATATACAGTGCATAAAATATATTTATATATATACCCTTATACACCATTTTTATAAAAAATATCAAAAAAATTCTTCTAAGTCCCTTGGGAAGAGTGAAAGATGCGCACGTTCATTTTCAGAGCTCCTAGACCTTCCCATAAGAAGTTAGACAAAAAGTAGCTTCGAAAAACGCTTAGGTTAAGTTTCAGAGTTGCTTCTAATGTACCGAAGCTGGACTTAACATAATTTCACTCTCACAACATTATGGCTGGTTGGAGACAGTCCGAACCACAAGTACCGGGTCCATGGTTCTGGGCGTATACTGGGGGGACGGGGACGACTCCCATTAACCCCTGACTATACCGGGTATACGCTTATCACAATGCCTTTCTAGTCTGTGCTGAAGCAGGGCATTCTGGCAGCCAAGTGGCTTGACCTTTATTAGTGAGCCTGGTTACCCCCTCTCGGAACCACAGACTTAGAAATCGCCAGCTCATATACAGTGCATAAAATATATTTATATATATACCCTTATACACCATTTTAATAAAAAATATCACAAAATTCTTCTAAGTCCCTCGGGAAGAGTGAAAGACGCGCACGTTCATTTTCAGAGCTCCTAGACCTTCCTATAAGAAGTTAGCCAAAAAGTAGCTTCGAAAAACGCTTAGGTTAAGTTTCAGAGTTGCTTCTAATGTACCGAAGCTGGACTTAGACATAATTTCACTCTCACAACATTATGGCTGGTTGGAGACTGTCCGAACCACAAGTACCGGGTCCATGGTTCTGGGCGTATACTGGGGGGACGGGGACGACTCCCATTAACCCCTGAATGTACCGGGGATACGCTTATCACAATGCCTTTCTGGTCTGTGCTGAAGCAGGGCATTCTGGCAGCCAAGTGGCTTGACCTTAATTAGTGAGCCTGGTTACCCCCTCTCGGAACCACAGACTTAGAAATCGCCAGCTCATATACAGTGCATAAAATATATTTATATATATACCCTTATACACCATTTTAATAAAAAATATCACAAAATTCTTCTAAGTACCTCGGGAAGAGTGAAAGATGCGCACGTTCATTTTCAGAGCTCCTAGACCTTCCCATAAGAAGTTAGCCAAAAAGTAGCTTCGAAAAACGCTTAGGTGAAGTTTCAGAGTTGCTTCTAATGTACCAAAGCTGGTCTTAGACATAATTTCACTCTCACAACATTATGGCTGGTTGGAGACAGTCCGAACCACAAGTACCGGGTCCATGGTTCTGGGCGTATACTGGGGGGACGGGGACGACTCCCATTAACCCCTGACTGTACCGGGGATACGCTTATCACAATGCCTTTCTGGTCTGTGCTGAAGCAGGGCATTCTGGCAGCCAAGTGGCTTGACCTTTATTAGTGAGCCTGGTTACCCCCTCTCGGAACAACAGACTTAGAAATCGCCAGCTCATATACAGTGCATAAAATATATTTATATATATACCCTTATACACCATTTTAATAAAAAATATCACAAAATTCTTCTAAGTCCCTTGGGAAGAGTGAAAGATACGCACGTTCATTTTCAGAGCTCCTAGACCTTCCCATAAGAATTTAGCCAAAAAGTAGCTTCGAAAAACGCTTAGGTTAAGTTTCAGAGTTGCTTCTAATGTACCGAAGCTGGACTTAACATAATTTCACTCTCACAACATTATGGCTGGTTGGAGACAGTCCGAACCACAAGTACCGGGTCCATGGTTCTGGGCGTATACTGGGGGGACGGGGACGACTCCCATTAACCCCTGACTATACCGGGGATACGCTTATCACAATGCCTTTCTGGTCTGTGCTGAAGCAGGGCATTCTGGCAGCCAAGTGGCTTGACCTTTATTAGTGAGCCTGGTTAACCCCTCTCGGAACAACAGACTTAGAAATCGCCAGCTCATATACAGTGCATAAAATATATTTATATATATACCCTTATACACCATTTTAATAAAAAATATCACAAAATTCTTCTAAGTCCCTTGGGAAGAGTGAAAGATGCGCACGTTCATTATCAGAGCTCCTAGACCTTCCCATAAGAAGTTAGCCAAAAAGTAGCTTCGAAAAACGCTTAGGTTAAGTTTCAGAGTTGCTTCTAATGTACCGAAGCTGGACTTAACATAATTTCACTCTCACAACATTATGGCTGGTTGGAGACAGTCCGAACCACAAGTACCGGGTCCATGGTTCTGGGCGTATACTGGGGGGACGGGGACGACTCCCATTAACCCCTGACTGTACCGGGGATACGCTTATCACAATGCCTTTCTGGTCTGTGCTGAAGCAGGGCATTCTGGCAGCCAAGTGGCTTGACCTTAATTAGTGAGCCTGGTTACCCCCTCTCGGAACCACAGACTTAGAAATCGCCAGCTCATATACAGTGCATAAAATATATTTATATATATACCCTTATACACCATTTTAATAAAAAATATCACAAAATTCTTCTAAGTACCTCGGGAAGAGTGAAAGATGCGCACGTTAATTTTCAGAGCTCCTAGACCTTCCCATAAGAAGTTAGCCAAAAAGTAGCTTCGAAAAACGCTTAGGTGAAGTTTCAGAGTTGCTTCTAATGTACCAAAGCTGGACTTAGACATAATTTCACTCTCACAACATTATGGCTGGTTGGAGACAGTCCGAACCACAAGTACCGGGTCCATGGTTCTGGGCGTATACTGGGGGGACGGGGACGACTCCCATTAACCCCTGACTGTACCGGGGATACGCTTATCACAATGCCTTTCTGGTCTGTGCTGAAGCAGGGCATTCTGGCAGCCAAGTGGCTTGACCTTAATTAGTGAGCCTGGTTACCCCCTCTCGGAACCACAGACTTAGAAATCGCCAGCTCATATACAGTGCATAAAATATATTTATATATATACCCTTATACACCATTTTAATAAAAAATATCACAAAATTCTTCTAAGTCCCTCGGGAAGAGTGAAAGATGCGCACGTTCATTTTCAGAGCTCCTAGACCTTCCCATAAGAAGTTAGCCAAAAAGTAGCTTCGAAAAACGCTTAGGTGAAGTTTCAGAGTTGCTTCTAATGTACCAAAGCTGGACTTAGACATAATTTCACTCTCACAACATTATGGCTGGTTGGAGACAGTCCGAACCACAAGTACCGGGTCCATGGTTCTGGGCGTATACTGGGGGGACGGGGACGACTCCCATTAACCCCTGACTGTACCGGGGATACGCTTATCACAATGCCTTTCTGGTCTGTGCTGAAGCAGGGCATTCTGGCAGCCAAGTGGCTTGACCTTAATTAGTGAGCCTGGTTACCCCCTCTCGGAACCACAGACTTAGAAATCGCCAGCTCATATACAGTGCATAAAATATATTTATATATATACCCTTATACACCATTTTAATAAAAAATATCACAAAATTCTTCTAAGTACCTCGGGAAGAGTGAAAGATGCGCACGTTCATTTTCAGAGCTCCTAGACCTTCCCATAAGAAGTTAGCCAAAAAGTAGCTTCGAAAAACGCTTAGGTGAAGTTTCAGAGTTGCTTCTAATGTACCAAAGCTGGACTTAGACATAATTTCACTCTCACAACATTATGGCTGGTTGGAGACAGTCCGAACCACAAGTACCGGGTCCATGGTTCTGGGCGTATACTGGGGGGACGGGGACGACTCCCATTAACCCCTGACTATACCGGGGATACGCTTATCACAATGCCTTTCTGGTCTGTGCTGAAGCAGGGCATTCTGGCAGCCAAGTGGCTTGACCTTTATTAGTGAGCCTGGTTACCCCCTCTCGGAACCACAGACTTAGAAATCGCCAGCTCATATACAGTGCATAAAATATATTTATATATATACCCTTATACACCATTTTAATAAAAAATATCACAAAATTCTTCTAAGTACCTCGGGAAGAGTGAAAGATGCGCACGTTCATTTTCAGAGCTCCTAGACCTTCCCATAAGAAGTTAGCCAAAAAGTAGCTTCGAAAAACGCTTAGGTGAAGTTTCAGAGTTGCTTCTAATGTACCAAAGCTGGTCTTAGACATAATTTCACTCTCACAACATTATGGCTGGTTGGAGACAGTCCGAACCACAAGTACCGGGTCCATGGTTCTGGGCGTATACTGGGGGGACGGGGACGACTCCCATTAACCCCTGACTGTACCGGGGATACGCTTATCACAATGCCTTTCTGGTCTGTGCTGAAGCAGGGCATTCTGGCAGCCAAGTGGCTTGACCTTAATTAGTGAGCCTGGTTACCCCCTCTCGGAACCACAGACTTAGAAATCGCCAGCTCATATACAGTGCATAAAATATATTTATATATACCCTTATACACCATTTTAATAAAAAATATCACAAAATTCTTCTAAGTACCTCGGGAAGAGTGAAAGACGCGCACGTTCATTTTCAGAGCTCCTAGACCTTCCCATAAGAAGTTAGCCAAAAAGTAGCTTCGAAAAACGCTTATGTGAAGTTTCAGAGTTGCTTCTAATGTACCAAAGCTGGACTTAGACATAATTTCACTCTCACAACATTATGGCTGGTTGGAGACAGTCCGAACCACAAGTACCGGGTCCATGGTTCTGGGCGTATACTGGGGGGACGGGGACGACTCCCATTAACCCCTGACTATACCGGGGATACGCTTATCACTATGCCTTTCTGGTCTGTGCTGAAGCAGGGCATTCTGGCAGCCAAGTGGCTTGACCTTTATTAGTGAGCCTGGTTACCCCCTCTCGGAACAACAGACTTAGAAATCGCCAGCTCATATACAGTGCATAAAATATATTTATATATATACCCTTATACACCATTTTAATAAAAAATATCACAAAATTCTTCTAAGTCCCTTGGGAAGAGTGAAAGATACGCACGTTCATTTTCAGAGCTCCTAGACCTTCCCATAAGAATTTAGCCAAAAAGTAGCTTCGAAAAACGCTTAGGTTAAGTTTCAGAGTTGCTTCTAATGTACCGAAGCTGGACTTAACATAATTTCACTCTCACAACATTATGGCTGGTTGGAGACAGTCCGAACCACAAGTACCGGGTCCATGGTTCTGGGCGTATACTGGGGGGACGGGGACGACTCCCATTAACCCCTGACTATACCGGGGATACGCTTATCACAATGCCTTTCTGGTCTGTGCTGAAGCAGGGCATTCTGGCAGCCAAGTGGCTTGACCTTTATTAGTGAGCCTGGTTAACCCCTCTCGGAACAACAGACTTAGAAATCGCCAGCTCATATACAGTGCATAAAATATATTTATATATATACCCTTATACACCATTTTAATAAAAAATATCACAAAATTCTTCTAAGTCCCTTGGGAAGAGTGAAAGATGCGCACGTTCATTATCAGAGCTCCTAGACCTTCCCATAAGAAGTTAGCCAAAAAGTAGCTTCGAAAAACGCTTAGGTTAAGTTTCAGAGTTGCTTCTAATGTACCGAAGCTGGACTTAACATAATTTCACTCTCACAACATTATGGCTGGTTGGAGACAGTCCGAACCACAAGTACCGGGTCCATGGTTCTGGGCGTATACTGGGGGGACGGGGACGACTCCCATTAACCCCTGACTGTACCGGGGATACGCTTATCACAATGCCTTTCTGGTCTGTGCTGAAGCAGGGCATTCTGGCAGCCAAGTGGCTTGACCTTAATTAGTGAGCCTGGTTACCCCCTCTCGGAACCACAGACTTAGAAATCGCCAGCTCATATACAGTGCATAAAATATATTTATATATATACCCTTATACACCATTTTAATAAAAAATATCACAAAATTCTTCTAAGTACCTCGGGAAGAGTGAAAGATGCGCACGTTAATTTTCAGAGCTCCTAGACCTTCCCATAAGAAGTTAGCCAAAAAGTAGCTTCGAAAAACGCTTAGGTGAAGTTTCAGAGTTGCTTCTAATGTACCAAAGCTGGACTTAGACATAATTTCACTCTCACAACATTATGGCTGGTTGGAGACAGTCCGAACCACAAGTACCGGGTCCATGGTTCTGGGCGTATACTGGGGGGACGGGGACGACTCCCATTAACCCCTGACTATACCGGGGATACGCTTATCACAATGCCTTTCTGGTCTGTGCTGAAGCAGGGCATTCTGGCAGCCAAGTGGCTTGACCTTTATTAGTGAGCCTGGTTACCCCCTCTCGGAACAACAGACTTAGAAATCGCCAGCTCATATACAGTGCATAAAATATATTTATATATATACCCTTATACACCATTTTTATAAAAAATATCAAAAAAATTCTTCTAAGTCCCTTGGGAAGAGTGAAAGATGCGCACGTTCATTTTCAGAGCTCCTAGACCTTCCCATAAGAAGTTAGACAAAAAGTAGCTTCGAAAAACGCTTAGGTTAAGTTTCAGAGTTGCTTCTAATGTACCGAAGCTGGACTTAACATAATTTCACTCTCACAACATTATGGCTGGTTGGAGACAGTCCGAACCACAAGTACCGGGTCCATGGTTCTGGGCGTATACTGGGGGGACGGGGACGACTCCCATTAACCCCTGACTATACCGGGTATACGCTTATCACAATGCCTTTCTAGTCTGTGCTGAAGCAGGGCATTCTGGCAGCCAAGTGGCTTGACCTTTATTAGTGAGCCTGGTTACCCCCTCTCGGAACCACAGACTTAGAAATCGCCAGCTCATATACAGTGCATAAAATATATTTATATATATACCCTTATACACCATTTTAATAAAAAATATCACAAAATTCTTCTAAGTCCCTCGGGAAGAGTGAAAGACGCGCACGTTCATTTTCAGAGCTCCTAGACCTTCCTATAAGAAGTTAGCCAAAAAGTAGCTTCGAAAAACGCTTAGGTTAAGTTTCAGAGTTGCTTCTAATGTACCGAAGCTGGACTTAGACATAATTTCACTCTCACAACATTATGGCTGGTTGGAGACAGTCCGAACCACAAGTACCGGGTCCATGGTTCTGGGCGTATACTGGGGGGACGGGGACGACTCCCATTAACCCCTGACTGTACCGGGGATACGCTTATCACAATGCCTTTCTGGTCTGTGCTGAAGCAGGGCATTCTGGCAGCCAAGTGGCTTGACCTTAATTAGTGAGCCTGGTTACCCCCTCTCGGAACCACAGACTTAGAAATCGCCAGCTCATATACAGTGCATAAAATATATTTATATATATACCCTTATACACCATTTTAATAAAAAATATCACAAAATTCTTCTAAGTACCTCGGGAAGAGTGAAAGATGCGCACGTTCATTTTCAGAGCTCCTAGACCTTCCCATAAGAAGTTAGCCAAAAAGTAGCTTCGAAAAACGCTTAGGTGAAGTTTCAGAGTTGCTTCTAATGTACCAAAGCTGGACTTAGACATAATTTCACTCTCACAACATTATGGCTGGTTGGAGACAGTCCGAACCACAAGTACCGGGTCCATGGTTCTGGGCGTATACTGGGGGGACGGGGACGACTCCCATTAACCCCTGACTGTACCGGGGATACGCTTATCACAATGCCTTTCTGGTCTGTGCTGAAGCAGGGCATTCTGGCAGCCAAGTGCCTTGACCTTAATTAGTGAGCCTGGTTACCCCCTCTCGGAACCACAGACTTAGAAATCGCCAGCTCATATACAGTGCATAAAATATATTTATATATATACCCTTATACACCATTTTAATAAAAAATATCACAAAATTCTTCTAAGTACCTCGGGAAGAGTGAAAAATGCGCACGTTCATTTTCAGAGCTCCTAGACCTTCCCATAAGAAGTTAGCCAAAAAGTAGCTTCGAAAAACGCTTAGGTGAAGTTTCAGAGTTGCTTCTAATGTACCAAAGCTGGACTTAGACATAATTTCACTCTCACAACATTATGGCTGGTTGGAGACAGTCCGAACCACAAGTACCGGGTCCATGGTTCTGGGCGTATACTGGGGGGACGGGGACGACTCCCATTAACCCCTGACTGTACCGGGGATACGCTTATCACAATGCCTTTCTGGTCTGTGCTGAAGCAGGGCATTCTGGCAGCCAAGTGGCTTGACCTTTATTAGTGAGCCTGGTTACCCCCTCTCGGAACAACAGACTTAGAAATCGCCAGCTCATATACAGTGCATAAAATATATTTATATATATACCCTTATACACCATTTTAATAAAAAATATCACAAAATTCTTCTAAGTCCCTTGGGAAGAGTGAAAGATACGCACGTTCATTTTCAGAGCTCCTAGACCTTCCCATAAGAATTTAGCCAAAAAGTAGCTTCGAAAAACGCTTAGGTTAAGTTTCAGAGTTGCTTCTAATGTACCGAAGCTGGACTTAACATAATTTCACTCTCACAACATTATGGCTGGTTGGAGACAGTCCGAACCACAAGTACCGGGTCCATGGTTCTGGGCGTATACTGGGGGGACGGGGACGACTCCCATTAACCCCTGACTATACCGGGGATACGCTTATCACAATGCCTTTCTGGTCTGTGCTGAAGCAGGGCATTCTGGCAGCCAAGTGGCTTGACCTTTATTAGTGAGCCTGGTTACCCCCTCTCGGAACAACAGACTTAGAAATCGCCAGCTCATATACAGTGCATAAAATATATTTATATATATACCCTTATACACCATTTTAATAAAAAATATCACAAAATTCTTCTAAGTCCCTTGGGAAGAGTGAAAGATGCGCACGTTCATTTTCAGAGCTCCTAGACCTTCCCATAAGAAGTTAGCCAAAAAGTAGCTTCGAAAAACGCTTAGGTTAAGTTTCAGAGTTGCTTCTAATGTACCGAAGCTGGACTTAACATAATTTCACTCTCACAACATTATGGCTGGTTGGAGACAGTCCGAACCACAAGTACCGGGTCCATGGTTCTGGGCGTATACTGGGGGGACGGGGACGACTCCCATTAACCCCTGACTATACCGGGGATACGCTTATCACAATGCCTTTCTGGTCTGTGCTGAAGCAGGGCATTCTGGCAGCCAAGTGGCTTGACCTTTATTAGTGAGCCTGGTTACCCCCTCTCGGAACCACAGACTTAGAAATCGCCAGCTCATATACAGTGCATAAAATATATTTATATATATACCCTTATACACCATTTTAATAAAAAATATCACAAAATTCTTCTAAGTCCCTCGGGAAGAGTGAAAGACGCGCACGTTCATTTTCAGAGCTCCTAGACCTTCCTATAAGAAGTTAGCCAAAAAGTAGCTTCGAAAAACGCTTAGGTTAAGTTTCAGAGTTGCTTCTAATGTACCGAAGCTGGACTTAGACATAATTTCACTCTCACAACATTATGGCTGGTTGGAGACAGTCCGAACCACAAGTACCGGGTCCATGGTTCTGGGCGTATACTGGGGGGACGGGGACGACTCCCATTAACCCCTGACTGTACCGGGGATACGCTTATCACAATGCCTTTCTGGTCTGTGCTGAAGCAGGGCATTCTGGCAGCCAAGTGGCTTGACCTTAATTAGTGAGCCTGGTTACCCCCTCTCGGAACCACAGACTTAGAAATCGCCAGCTCATATACAGTGCATAAAATATATTTATATATATACCCTTATACACCATTTTAATAAAAAATATCACAAAATTCTTCTAAGTACCTCGGGAAGAGTGAAAGATGCGCACGTTCATTTTCAGAGCTCCTAGACCTTCCCATAAGAAGTTAGCCAAAAAGTAGCTTCGAAAAACGCTTAGGTGAAGTTTCAGAGTTGCTTCTAATGTACCAAAGCTGGACTTAGACATAATTTCACTCTCACAACATTATGGCTGGTTGGAGACAGTCCGAACCACAAGTACCGGGTCCATGGTTCTGGGCGTATACTGGGGGGACGGGGACGACTCCCATTAACCCCTGACTGTACCGGGGATACGCTTATCACAATGCCTTTCTGGTCTGTGCTGAAGCAGGGCATTCTGGCAGCCAAGTGGCTTGACCTTAATTAGTGAGCCTGGTTACCCCCTCTCGGAACCACAGACTTAGAAATCGCCAGCTCATATACAGTGCATAAAATATATTTATATATATACCCTTATACACCATTTTAATAAAAAATATCACAAAATTCTTCTAAGTACCTCGGGAAGAGTGAAAGATGCGCACGTTCATTTTCAGAGCTCCTAGACCTTCCCATAAGAAGTTAGCCAAAAAGTAGCTTCGAAAAACGCTTAGGTGAAGTTTCAGAGTTGCTTCTAATGTACCAAAGCTGGACTTAGACATAATTTCACTCTCACAACATTATGGCTGGTTGGAGACAGTCCGAACCACAAGTACCGGGTCCATGGTTCTGGGCGTATACTGGGGGGACGGGGACGACTCCCATTAACCCCTGACTATACCGGGGATACGCTTATCACAATGCCTTTCTGGTCTGTGCTGAAGCAGGGCATTCTGGCAGCCAAGTGGCTTGACCTTTATTAGTGAGCCTGGTTACCCCCTCTCGGAACCACAGACTTAGAAATCGCCAGCTCATATACAGTGCATAAAATATATTTATATATATACCCTTATACACCATTTTAATAAAAAATATCACAAAATTCTTCTAAGTCCCTTGGGAAGAGTGAAAGATGCGCACGTTCATTTTCAGAGCTCCTAGACCTTCCCATAAGAAGTTAGCCAAAAAGTAGCTTCGAAAAACGCTTAGGTTAAGTTTCAGAGTTGCTTCTAATGTACCGAAGCTGGACTTAACATAATTTCACTCACAACATTATGGCTGGTTGGAGACAGTCCGAACCACAAGTACCGGGTCCATGGTTCTGGGCGTATACTGGGGGGACGGGGACGACTCCCATTAACCCCTGACTATACCGGGGATACGCTTATCACAATGCCTTTCTGGTCTGTGCTGAAGCAGGGCATTCTGGCAGCCAAGTGCCTTGACCTTAATTAGTGAGCCTGGTTACCCCCTCTCGGAACCACAGACTTAGAAATCGCCAGCTCATATACAGTGCATAAAATATATTTATATATATACCCTTATACACCATTTTAATAAAAAATATCACAAAATTCTTCTAAGTCCCTTGGGAAGAGTGAAAGATACGCACGTTCATTTTCAGAGCTCCTAGACCTTCCCATAAGAAGTTAGCCAAAAAGTAGCTTCGAAAAACGCTTAGGTGAAGTTTCAGAGTTGCTTCTAATGTACCAAAGCTGGACTTAGACATAATTTCACTCTCACAACATTATGGCTGGTTGGAGACAGTCCGAACCACAAGTACCGGGTCCATGGTTCTGGGCGTATACTGGGGGGACGAGGACGACTCCCATTAACCCCTGACTATACCGGGGATACGCTTATCACAATGCCTTTCTGGTCTGTGCTGAAGCAGGGCATTCTGGCAGCCAAGTGGCTTGACCTTTATTAGTGAGCCTGGTTACCCCCTCTCGGAACAACAGACTTAGAAATCGCCAGCTCATATACAGTGCATAAAATATATTTATATATATACCCTTATACACCATTTTAATAAAAAATATCACAAAATTCTTCTAAGTCCCTTGGGAAGAGTGAAAGATACGCACGTTCATTTTCAGAGCTCCTAGACCTTCCCATAAGAATTTAGCCAAAAAGTAGCTTCGAAAAACGCTTAGGTTAAGTTTCAGAGTTGCTTCTAATGTACCGAAGCTGGACTTAACATAATTTCACTCTCACAACATTATGGCTGGTTGGAGACAGTCCGAACCACAAGTACCGGGTCCATGGTTCTGGGCGTATACTGGGGGGACGGGGACGACTCCCATTAACCCCTGACTATACCGGGGATACGCTTATCACAATGCCTTTCTGGTCTGTGCTGAAGCAGGGCATTCTGGCAGCCAAGTGGCTTGACCTTTATTAGTGAGCCTGGTTACCCCCTCTCGGAACAACAGACTTAGAAATCGCCAGCTCATATACAGTGCATACAATATATTTATATATATACCCTTATACACCATTTTAATAAAAAATATCACAAAATTCTTCTAAGTCCCTTGGGAAGAGTGAAAGATGCGCACGTTCATTTTCAGAGCTCCTAGACCTTCCCATAAGAAGTTAGCCAAAAAGTAGCTTCGAAAAACGCTTAGGTTAAGTTTCAGAGTTGCTTCTAATGTACCGAAGCTGGACTTAACATAATTTCACTCTCACAACATTATGGCTGGTTGGAGACAGTCCGAACCACAAGTACCGGGTCCATGGTTCTGGGCGTATACTGGGGGGACGGGGACGACTCCCATTAACCCCTGACTATACCGGGGATACGCTTATCACAATGCCTTTCTGGTCTGTGCTGAAGCAGGGCATTCTGGCAGCCAAGTGGCTTGACCTTTATTAGTGAGCCTGGTTACCCCCTCTCGGAACCACAGACTTAGAAATCGCCAGCTCATATACAGTGCATAAAATATATTTATATATATACCCTTATACACCATTTTAATAAAAAATATCACAAAATTCTTCTAAGTCCCTCGGGAAGAGTGAAAGACGCGCACGTTCATTTTCAGAGCTCCTAGACCTTCCTATAAGAAGTTAGCCAAAAAGTAGCTTCGAAAAACGCTTAGGTTAAGTTTCAGAGTTGCTTCTAATGTACCGAAGCTGGACTTAGACATAATTTCACTCTCACAACATTATGGCTGGTTGGAGACAGTCCGAACCACAAGTACCGGGTCCATGGTTCTGGGCGTATACTGGGGGGACGGGGACGACTCCCATTAACCCCTGACTGTACCGGGGATACGCTTATCACAATGCCTTTCTGGTCTGTGCTGAAGCAGGGCATTCTGGCAGCCAAGTGGCTTGACCTTAATTAGTGAGCCTGGTTACCCCCTCTCGGAACCACAGACTTAGAAATCGCCAGCTCATATACAGTGCATAAAATATATTTATATATATACCCTTATACACCATTTTAATAAAAAATATCACAAAATTCTTCTAAGTACCTAGGGAAGAGTGAAAGATGCGCACGTTCATTTTCAGAGCTCCTAGACCTTCCCATAAGAAGTTAGCCAATAAGTAGCTTCGAAAAACGCTTAGGTGAAGTTTCAGAGTTGCTTCTAATGTACCAAAGCTGGACTTAGACATAATTTCACTCTCACAACATTATGGCTGGTTGGAGACAGTCCGAACCACAAGTACCGGGTCCATGGTTCTGGGCGTATACTGGGGGGACGGGGACGACTCCCATTAACCCCTGACTGTACCGGGGATACGCTTATCACAATGCCTTTCTGGTCTGTGCTGAAGCAGGGCATTCTGGCAGCCAAGTGGCTTGACCTTAATTAGTGAGCCTGGTTACCCCCTCTCGGAACCACAGACTTAGAAATCGCCAGCTCATATACAGTGCATAAAATATATTTATATATATACCCTTATACACCATTTTAATAAAAAATATCACAAAATTCTTCTAAGTACCTCGGGAAGAGTGAAAGATGCGCACGTTCATTTTCAGAGCTCCTAGACCTTCCCATAAGAAGTTAGCCAAAAAATAGCTTCGAAAAACGCTTAGGTGAAGTTTCAGAGTTGCTTCTAATGTACCAAAGCTGGACTTAGACATAATTTCACTCTCACAACATTATGGCTGGTTGGAGACAGTCCGAACCACAAGTACCGGGTCCATGGTTCTGGGCGTATACTGGGGGGACGGGGACGACTCCCATTAACCCCTGACTATACCGGGGATACGCTTATCACAATGCCTTTCTGGTCTGTGCTGAAGCAGGGCATTCTGGCAGCCAAGTGGCTTGACCTTTATTAGTGAGCCTGGTTACCCCCTCTCGGAACCACAGACTTAGAAATCGCCAGCTCATATACAGTGCATAAAATATATTTATATATATACCCTTATACACCATTTTAATAAAAAATATCACAAAATTCTTCTAAGTCCCTTGGGAAGAGTGAAAGATGCGCACGTTCATTTTCAGAGCTCCTAGACCTTCCCATAAGAAGTTAGCCAAAAAGTAGCTTCGAAAAACGCTTAGGTTAAGTTTCAGAGTTGCTTCTAATGTACCGAAGCTGGACTTAACATAATTTCACTCACAACATTATGGCTGGTTGGAGACAGTCCGAACCACAAGTACCGGGTCCATGGTTCTGGGCGTATACTGGGGGGACGGGGACGACTCCCATTAACCCCTGACTGTACCGGGGATACGCTTATCACAATGCCTTTCTGGTCTGTGCTGAAGCAGGGCATTCTGGCAGCCAAGTGGCTTGACCTTAATTAGTGAGCCTGGTTACCCCCTCTCGGAACCACAGACTTAGAAATCGCCAGCTCATATACAGTGCATAAAATATATTTATATATATACCCTTATACACCATTTTAAAAAAAAATATCACAAAATTCTTCTAAGTACCTCGGGAAGAGTGAAAGATGCGCACGTTCATTTTCAGAGCTCCTAGACCTTCCCATAAGAAGTTAGCCAAAAAGTAGCTTCGAAAAACGCTTAGGTTAAGTTTCAGAGTTGCTTCTAATGTACCGAAGCTGGACTTAACATAATTTCACTCTCACAACATTATGGCTGGTTGGAGACAGTCCGAACCACAAGTACCGGGTTCATGGTTCTGGGCGTATACTGGGGGGACGGGGACGACTCCCATTAACCCCTGACTATACCGGGGATACGCTTATCACAATGCCTTTCTGGTCTGTGCTGAAGCAGGGCATTCTGGCAGCCAAGTGGCTTGACCTTTATTAGTGAGCCTGGTTACCCCCTCTCGGAACCACAGACTTAGAAATCGCCAGCTCATATACAGTGCATAAAATATATTTATATATATACCCTTATACACCATTTTAATAAAAAATATCACAAAATTCTTCTAAGTACCTCGGGAAGAGTGAAAGATGCGCACGTTCATTTTCAGAGCTTCTAGACCTTCCCATAAGAAGTTAGCCAAAAAGTAGCTTCGAAAAACGCTTAGGTGAAGTTTCAGAGTTGCTTCTAATGTACCAAAGCTGGACTTAGACATAATTTCACTCTCACAACATTATGGCTGGTTGGAGACAGTCCGAACCACAAGTACCGGGTCCATGGTTCTGGGCGTATACTGGGGGGACGGGGACGACTCCCATTAACCCCTGACTATACCGGGGATACGCTTATCACAATGCCTTTCTGGTCTGTGCTGAAGCAGGGCATTCTGGCAGCCAAGTGGCTTGACCTTTATTAGTGAGCCTGGTTACCCCCTCTCGGAACCACAGACTTAGAAATCGCCAGCTCATATACAGTGCATAAAATATATTTATATATATACCCTTATACACCATTTTAATAAAAAATATCACAAAATTCTTCTAAGTCCCTCGGGAAGAGTGAAAGACGCGCACGTTCATTTTCAGAGCTCCTAGACCTTCCTATAAGAAGTTAGCCAAAAAGTAGCTTCGAAAAACGCTTAGGTTAAGTTTCAGAGTTGCTTCTAATGTACCGAAGCTGGACTTAGACATAATTTCACTCTCACAACATTATGGCTGGTTGGAGACAGTCCGAACCACAAGTACCGGGTCCATGGTTCTGGGCGTATACTGGGGGGACGGGGACGACTCCCATTAACCCCTGACTGTACCGGGGATACGCTTATCACAATGCCTTTCTGGTCTGTGCTGAAGCAGGGCATTCTGGCAGCCAAGTGGCTTGACCTTAATTAGTGAGCCTGGTTACCCACTCTCGGAACCACAGACTTAGAAATCGCCAGCTCATATACAGTGCATAAAATATATTTATATATACCCTTATACACCATTTTAATAAAAAATATCACAAAATTCTTCTAAGTACCTCGGGAAGAGTGAAAGATGCGCACGTTCATTTTCAGAGCTCCTAGACCTTCCCATAAGAAGTTAGCCAAAAAGTAGCTTCGAAAAACGCTTAGGTGAAGTTTCAGAGTTGCTTCTAATGTACCAAAGCTGGACTTAGACATAATTTCACTCTCACAACATTATGGCTGGTTGGAGACAGTCCGAACCACAAGTACCGGGTCCATGGTTCTGGGCGTATACTGGGGGGACGGGGACGACTCCCATTAACCCCTGACTGTACCGGGGATACGCTTATCACAATGCCTTTCTGGTCTGTGCTGAAGCAGGGCATTCTGGCAGCCAAGTGGCTTGACCTTAATTAGTGAGCCTGGTTACCCCCTCTCGGAACCACAGACTTAGAAATCGCCAGCTCATATACAGTGCATAAAATATATTTATATATATACCCTTATACACCATTTTAATAAAAAATATCACAAAATTCTTCTAAGTACCTCGGGAAGAGTGAAAGATGCGCACGTTCATTTTCAGAGCTCCTAGACCTTCCCATAAGAAGTTAGCCAAAAAGTAGCTTCGAAAAACGCTTAGGTGAAGTTTCAGAGTTGCTTCTAATGTACCAAAGCTGGACTTAGACATAATTTCACTCTCACAACATTATGGCTGGTTGGAGACAGTCCGAACCACAAGTACCGGGTCCATGGTTCTGGGCGTATACTGGGGGGACGGGGACGACTCCCATTAACCCCTGACTATACCGGGGATACGCTTATCACAATGCCTTTCTGGTCTGTGCTGAAGCAGGGCATTCTGGCAGCCAAGTGGCTTGACCTTAATTAGTGAGCCTGGTTACCCCCTCTCGGAACCACAGACTTAGAAATCGCCAGCTCATATACAGTGCATAAAATATATTTATATATATACCCTTATACACCATTTTAATAAAAAATATCACAAAATTCTTCTAAGTACCTCGGGAAGAGTGAAAGATGCGCACGTTCATTTTCAGAGCTCCTAGACCTTCCCATAAGAAGTTAGCCAAAAAGTAGCTTCGAAAAACGCTTAGGTGAAGTTTCAGAGTTGCTTCTAATGTACCAAAGCTGGACTTAGACATAATTTCACTCTCACAACATTATGGCTGGTTGGAGACAGTCCGAACCACAAGTACCGGGTCCATGGTTCTGGGCGTATACTGGGGGGACGGGGACGACTCCCATTAACCCCTGACTGTACCGGGGATACGCTTATCACAATGCCTTTCTGGTCTGTGCTGAAGCAGGGCATTCTGGCAGCCAAGTGGCTTGACCTTAATTAGTGAGCCTGGTTACCCCCTCTCGGAACCACAGACTTAGAAATCGCCAGCTCATATACAGTGCATAAAATATATTTATATATATACCCTTATACACCATTTTAATAAAAAATATCACAAAATTCTTCTAAGTACCTCGGGAAGAGTGAAAGATGCGCACGTTCATTTTCAGAGCTCCTAGACCTTCCCATAAGAAGTTAGCCAAAAAGTAGCTTCGAAAAACGCTTAGGTGAAGTTTCAGAGTTGCTTCTAATGTACCAAAGCTGGACTTAGACATAATTTCACTCTCACAACATTATGGCTGGTTGGAGACAGTCCGAACCACAAGTACCGGGTCCATGGTTCTGGGCGTATACTGGGGGGACGGGGACGACTCCCATTAACCCCTGACTATACCGGGGATACGCTTATCACAATGCCTTTCTGGTCTGTGCTGAAGCAGGGCATTCTGGCAGCCAAGTGGCTTGACCTTTATTAGTGAGCCTGGTTACCCCCTCTCGGAACAACAGACTTAGAAATCGCCAGCTCATATACAGTGCATAAAATATATTTATATATATACCCTTATACACCATTTTAATAAAAAATATCACAAAATTCTTCTAAGTCCCTTGGGAAGAGTGAAAGATGCGCACGTTCATTTTCAGAGCTCCTAGACCTTCCCATAAGAAGTTAGCCAAAAAGTAGCTTCGAAAAACGCTTAGGTTAAGTTTCAGAGTTGCTTCTAATGTACCGAAGCTGGACTTAACATAATTTCACTCTCACAACATTATGGCTGGTTGGAGACAGTCCGAACCACAAGGACCGGGTCCATGGTTCTGGGCGTATACTGGGGGGACGGGGACGACTCCCATTAACCCCTGACTATACCGGGGATACGCTTATCACAATGCCTTTCTGGTCTGTGCTGAAGCAGGGCATTCTGGCAGCCAAGTGGCTTGACCTTTATTAGTGAGCCTGGTTACCCCCTCTCGGAACCACAGACTTATAAATCGCCAGCTCATATACAGTGCATAAAATATATTTATATATATACCCTTATACACCATTTTAATAAAAAATATCACAAAATTCTTCTAAGTCCCTCGGGAAGAGTGAAAGACGCGCACGTTCATTTTCAGAGCTCCTAGACCTTCCTATAAGAAGTTAGCCAAAAAGTAGCTTCGAAAAACGCTTAGGTTAAGTTTCAGAGTTGCTTCTAATGTACCAAAGCTGGACTTAGACATAATTTCACTCTCACAACATTATGGCTGGTTGGAGACAGTCCGAACCACAAGTACCGGGTCCATGGTTCTGGGCGTATACTGGGGGGACGGGGGGGACTCCCATTAACCCCTGACTATACCGGGGATACGCTTATCACAATGCCTTTCTGGTCTGTGCTGAAGCAGGGCATTCTGGCAGCCAAGTGGCTTGACCTTTATTAGTGAGCCTGGTTACCCCCTCTCGGAACAACAGACTTATAAATCGCCAGCTCATATACAGTGCATAAAATATATTTATATATATACCCTTATACACCATTTTAATAAAAAATATCACAAAATTCTTCTAAGTCCCTTGGGAAGAGTGAAAGATGCGCACGTTCATTTTCAGAGCTCCTAGACCTTCCCATAAGAAGTTAGCCAAAAAGTAGCTTCGAAAAACGCTTAGGTTAAGTTTCAGAGTTGCTTCTAATGTACCGAAGCTGGACTTAACATAATTTCACTCTCACAACATTATGGCTGGTTGGAGACAGTCCGAACCACAAGTACCGGGTCCATGGTTCTGGGCGTATACTGGGGGGACGGGGGTGACTCCCATTAACCCCTGACTATACCGGGGATACGCTTATCACAATGCCTTTCTGGTCTGTGCTGAAGCAGGGCATTCTGGCAGCCAAGTGGCTTGACCTTAATTAGTGAGCCTGGTTACCCCCTCTCGGAACCACAGACTTAGAAATCGCCAGCTCATATACAGTGCATAAAATATATTTATATATATACCCTTATACACCATTTTAATAAAAAATATCACAAAATTCTTCTAAGTCCCTCGGGAAGAGTGAAAGATGCGCACGTTCATTTTCAGAGCTCCTAGACCTTCCCATAAGAAGTTAGCCAAAAAGTAGCTTCGAAAAACGCTTAGGTGAAGTTTCAGAGTTGCTTCTAATGTACCAAAGCTGGACTTAGACATAATTTCACTCTCACAACATTATGGCTGGTTGGAGACAGTCCGAACCACAAGTACCGGGTCCATGGTTCTGGGCGTATACTGGGGGGACGGGGACGACTCCCATTAACCCCTGACTGTACCGGGGATACGCTTATCACAATGCCTTTCTGGTCTGTGCTGAAGCAGGGCATTCTGGCAGCCAAGTGGCTTGACCTTAATTAGTGAGCCTGGTTACCCCCTCTCGGAACCACAGACTTAGAAATCGCCAGCTCATATACAGTGCATAAAATATATTTATATATATACCCTTATACACCATTTTAATAAAAAATATCACAAAATTCTTCTAAGTACCTCGGGAAGAGTGAAAGATGCGCACGTTCATTTTCAGAGCTCCTAGACCTTCCCATAAGAAGTTAGCCAAAAAGTAGCTTCGAAAAACGCTTAGGTGAAGTTTCAGAGTTGCTTCTAATGTACCAAAGCTGGACTTAGACATAATTTCACTCTCACAACATTATGGCTGGTTGGAGACAGTCCGAACCACAAGTACCGGGTCCATGGTTCTGGGCGTATACTGGGGGGACGGGGACGACTCCCATTAACCCCTGACTATACCGGGGATACGCTTATCACAATGCCTTTCTGGTCTGTGCTGAAGCAGGGCATTCTGGCAGCCAAGTGGCTTGACCTTTATTAGTGAGCCTGGTTACCCCCTCTCGGAACAACAGACTTAGAAATCGCCAGCTCATATACAGTGCATAAAATATATTTATATATATACCCTTATACACCATTTTAATAAAAAATATCACAAAATTCTTCTAAGTCCCTTGGGAAGAGTGAAAGATGCGCACGTTCATTTTCAGAGCTCCTAGACCTTCCCATAAGAAGTTAGCCAAAAAGTAGCTTCGAAAAACGCTTAGGTTAAGTTTCAGAGTTGCTTCTAATGTACCGAAGCTGGACTTAACATAATTTCACTCTCACAACATTATGGCTGGTTGGAGACAGTCCGAACCACAAGGACCGGGTCCATGGTTCTGGGCGTATACTGGGGGGACGGGGACGACTCCCATTAACCCCTGACTATACCGGGGATACGCTTATCACAATGCCTTTCTGGTCTGTGCTGAAGCAGGGCATTCTGGCAGCCAAGTGGCTTGACCTTTATTAGTGAGCCTGGTTACCCCCTCTCGGAACCACAGACTTAGAAATCGCCAGCTCATATACAGTGCATAAAATATATTTATATATATACCCTTATACACCATTTTAATAAAAAATATCACAAAATTCTTCTAAGTCCCTCGGGAAGAGTGAAAGACGCGCACGTTCATTTTCAGAGCTCCTAGACCTTCCTATAAGAAGTTAGCCAAAAAGTAGCTTCGAAAAACGCTTAGGTTAAGTTTCAGAGTTGCTTCTAATGTACCAAAGCTGGACTTAGACATAATTTCACTCTCACAACATTATGGCTGGTTGGAGACAGTCCGAACCACAAGTACCGGGTCCATGGTTCTGGGCGTATACTGGGGGGACGGGGGGGACTCCCATTAACCCCTGACTATACCGGGGATACGCTTATCACAATGCCTTTCTGGTCTGTGCTGAAGCAGGGCATTCTGGCAGCCAAGTGGCTTGACCTTTATTAGTGAGCCTGGTTACCCCCTCTCGGAACAACAGACTTATAAATCGCCAGCTCATATACAGTGCATAAAATATATTTATATATATACCCTTATACACCATTTTAATAAAAAATATCACAAAATTCTTCTAAGTCCCTTGGGAAGAATGAAAGATGCGCACGTTCATTTTCAGAGCTCCTAGACCTTCCCATAAGAAGTTAGCCAAAAAGTAGCTTCGAAAAACGCTTAGGTTAAGTTTCAGAGTTGCTTCTAATGTACCGAAGCTGGACTTAACATAATTTCACTCTCACAACATTATGGCTGGTTGGAGACAGTCCGAACCACAAGTACCGGGTCCATGGTTCTGGGCGTATACTGGGGGGACGGGGGGGACTCCCATTAACCCCTGACTACACCGGGGATACGCTTATCACAATGCCTTTCTGGTCTGTGCTGAAGCAGGGCATTCTGGCAGCCAAGTGGCTTGACCTTAATTAGTGAGCCTGGTTACCCCCTCTCGGAACCACAGACTTAGAAATCGCCAGCTCATATACAGTGCATAAAATATATTTATATATATACCCTTATACACCATTTTAATAAAAAATATCACAAAATTCTTCTAAGTCCCTCGGGAAGAGTGAAAGATGCGCACGTTCATTTTCAGAGCTCCTAGACCTTCCCATAAGAAGTTAGCCAAAAAGTAGTTTCGAAAAACGCTTAGGTGAAGTTTCAGAGTTGCTTCTAATGTACCAAAGCTGGACTTAGACATAATTTCACTCTCACAACATTATGGCTGGTTGGAGACAGTCCGAACCACAAGTACCGGGTCCATGGTTCTGGGCGTATACTGGGGGGACGGGGGGGACTCCCATTAACCCCTGACTATACCGGGGATACGCTTATCACAATGCCTTTCTGGTCTGTGCTGAAGCAGGGCATTCTGGCAGCCAAGTGGCTTGACCTTTATTAGTGAGCCTGGTTACCCCCTCTCGGAACCACAGACTTAGAAATCGCCAGCTCATATACAGTGCATAAAATATATTTATATATATACCCTTATACACCATTTTAATAAAAAATATCACAAAATTCTTCTAAGTCCCTCGGGAAGAGTGAAAGACGCGCACGTTCATTTTCAGAGCTCCTAGACCTTCCTATAAGAAGTTAGCCAAAAAGTAGCTTCGAAAAACGCTTAGGTTAAGTTTCAGAGTTGCTTCTAATGTACCAAAGCTGGACTTAGACATAATTTCACTCTCACAACATTATGGCTGGTTGGAGACAGTCCGAACCACAAGTACCGGGTCCATGGTTCTGGGCGTATACTGGGGGGACGGGGGGGACTCCCATTAACCCCTGACTATACCGGGGATACGCTTATCACAATGCCTTTCTGGTCTGTGCTGAAGCAGGGCATTCTGGCAGCCAAGTGGCTTGACCTTTATTAGTGAGCCTGGTTACCCCCTCTCGGAACAACAGACTTATAAATCGCCAGCTCATATACAGTGCATAAAATATATTTATATATATACCCTTATACACCATTTTAATAAAAAATATCACAAAATTCTTCTAAGTCCCTTGGGAAGAGTGAAAGATGCGCACGTTCATTTTCAGAGCTCCTAGACCTTCCCATAAGAAGTTAGCCAAAAAGTAGCTTCGAAAAACGCTTAGGTTAAGTTTCAGAGTTGCTTCTAATGTACCGAAGCTGGACTTAGACATAATTTCACTCTCACAACATTATGGCTGGTTGGAGACAGTCCGAACCACAAGTACCGGGTCCATGGTTCTGGGCGTATACTGGGGGGACGGGGGGGACTCCCATTAACCCCTGACTATACCGGGGATACGCTTATCACAATGCCTTTCTGGTCTGTGCTGAAGCAGGGCATTCTGGCAGCCAAGTGGCTTGACCTTAATTAGTGAGCCTGGTTACCCCCTCTCGGAACCACAGACTTAGAAATCGCCAGCTCATATACAGTGCATAAAATATATTTATATATATACCCTTATACACCATTTTAATAAAAAATATCACAAAATTCTTCTAAGTCCCTCGGGAAGAGTGAAAGATACGCACGTTCATTTTCAGAGCTCCTAGACCTTCCCATAAGAAGTTAGCCAAAAAGTAGCTTCGAAAAACGCTTAGGTGAAGTTTCAGAGTTGCTTCTAATGTACCAAAGCTGGACTTAGACATAATTTCACTCTCACAACATTATGGCTGGTTGGAGACAGTCCGAACCACAAGTACCGGGTCCATGGTTCTGGGCGTATACTGGGGGGATGGGGACGACTCCCATTAACCCCTGACTATACCGGGGATACGCTTATCACAATGCCTTTCTGGTCTGTGCTGAAGCAGGGCATTCTGGCAGCCAAGTGGCTTGACCTTTGTTAGTGAGCCTGGTTACCCCCTCTCGGAACAACAGACTTAGAAATCGCCAGCTCATATACAGTGCATAAAATATATTTATATATATACCCTTATACACCATTTTAATAAAAAATATCACAAAATTCTTCTAAGTCCCTTGGGAAGAGTGAAAGATGCGCACGTTCATTTTCAGAGCTCCTAGACCTTCCCATAAGAAGTTAGCCAAAAAGTAGCTTCGAAAAACGCTTAGGTTAAGTTTCAGAGTTGCTTCTAATGTACCGAAGCTGGACTTAACATAATTTCACTCTCACAACATTATGGCTGGTTGGAGACAGTCCGAACCACAAGTACCGGGTCCATGGTTCTGGGCGTATACTGGGGGGACGGGGGGGACTCCCATAAACCCCTGACTATACCGGGGATACGCTTATCACAATGCCTTTCTGGTCTGTGCTGAAGCAGGGCATTCTGGCAGCCAAGTGGCTTGACCTTAATTAGTGAGCCTGGTTACCCCCTCTCGGAACCACAGACTTAGAAATCGCCAGCTCATATACAGTGCATAAAATATATTTATATATATACCCTTATACACCATTTTAATAAAAAATATCACAAAATTCTTCTAAGTCCCTCGGGAAGAGTGAAAGATGCGCACGTTCATTTTCAGAGCTCCTAGACCTTCCCATAAGAAGTTAGCCAAAAAGTAGCTTCGAAAAACGCTTAGGTGAAGTTTCAGAGTTGCTTCTAATGTACCGAAGCTGGACTTAACATAATTTCACTCTCACAACATTATGGCTGGTTGGAGACAGTCCGAACCACAAGGACCGGGTCCATGGTTCTGGGCGTATACTGGGGGGACGGGGACGACTCCCATTAACCCCTGACTATACCGGGGATACGCTTATCACAATGCCTTTCTGGTCTGTGCTGAAGCAGGGCATTCTGGCAGCCAAGTGGCTTGACCTTTATTAGTGAGCCTGGTTACCCCCTCTCGGAACCACAGACTTAGAAATCGCCAGCTCATATACAGTGCATAAAATATATTTATATATATACCCTTATACACCATTTTAATAAAAAATATCACAAAATTCTTCTAAGTCCCTCGGGAAGAGTGAAAGACGCGCACGTTCATTTTCAGAGCTCCTAGACCTTCCTATAAGAAGTTAGCCAAAAAGTAGCTTCGAAAAACGCTTAGGTTAAGTTTCAGAGTTGCTTCTAATGTACCAAAGCTGGACTTAGACATAATTTCACTCTCACAACATTATGGCTGGTTGGAGACAGTCCGAACCACAAGTACCGGGTCCATGGTTCTGGGCGTATACTGGGGGGACGGGGGGGACTCCCATTAACCCCTGACTATACCGGGGATACGCTTATCACAATGCCTTTCTGGTCTGTGCTGAAGCAGGGCATTCTGGCAGCCAAGTGGCTTGACCTTTATTAGTGAGCCTGGTTACCCCCTCTCGGAACAACAGACTTATAAATCGCCAGCTCATATACAGTGCATAAAATATATTTATATATATACCCTTATACACCATTTTAATAAAAAATATCACAAAATTCTTCTAAGTCCCTTGGGAAGAGTGAAAGATGCGCACGTTCATTTTCAGAGCTCCTAGACCTTCCCATAAGAAGTTAGCCAAAAAGTAGCTTTGAAAAACGCTTAGGTTAAGTTTCAGAGTTGCTTCTAATGTACCGAAGCTGGACTTAACATAATTTCACTCTCACAACATTATGGCTGGTTGGAGACAGTCCGAACCACAAGTACCGGGTCCATGGTTCTGGGCGTATACTGGGGGGACAGGGGGGACTCCCATTAACCCCTGACTATACCGGGGATACGCTTATCACAATGCCTTTCTGGTCTGTGCTGAAGCAGGGCATTCTGGCAGCCAAGTGGCTTGACCTTAATTAGTGAGCCTGGTTACCCCCTCTCGGAACCACAGACTTAGAAATCGCCAGCTCATATACAGTGCATAAAATATATTTATATATATACCCTTATACACCATTTTAATAAAAAATATCACAAAATTCTTCTAAGTCCCTCGGGAAGAGTGAAAGATGCGCACGTTCATTTTCAGAGCTCCTAGACCTTCCCATAAGAAGTTAGCCAAAAAGTAGCTTCGAAAAACGCTTAGGTGAAGTTTCAGAGTTGCTTCTAATGTACCAAAGCTGGACTTAGACATAATTTCACTCTCACAACATTATGGCTGGTTGGAGACAGTCCGAACCACAAGTACCGGGTCCATGGTTCTGGGCGTATACTGGGGGGACGGGGACGACTCCCATTACCCCCTGACTATACCGGGGATACGCTTATCACAATGCCTTTCTGGTCTGTGCTGAAGCAGGGCATTCTGGCAGCCAAGTGGCTTGACCTTTATTAGTGAGCCTGGTTACCCCCTCTCGGAACAACAGACTTAGAAATCGCCAGCTCATATACAGTGCATAAAATATATTTATATATATACCCTTATACACCATTTTAATAAAAAATATCACAAAATTCTTCTAAGTCCCTCGGGAAGAGTGAAAGACGCGCACGTTCATTTTCAGAGCTCCTAGACCTTCCTATAAGAAGTTAGCCAAAAAGTAGCTTCGAAAAACGCTTAGGTTAAGTTTCAGAGTTGCTTCTAATGTACCGAAGCTGGACTTAGACATAATTTCACTCTCACAACATTATGGCTGGTTGGAGACAGTCCGAACCACAAGTACCGGGTCCGTGGTTCTGGGCGTATACTGGGGGGACGGGAGGGACTCCCATTAAACCCTGACTATACCGGGGATACGCTTATCACAATACCTTTCTGGTCTGTGCTGAAGCAGGGCATTCTGGCAGCCAAGTGGCTTCACCTTAATTAGTGAGCCTGGTTACCCCCTCTCGGAACCACAGACTTAGAAATCGCAAGCTCATATACAGTGCATAAAATATATTTATATATATACCCTTATACACCATTTTAATAAAAAATATCACAAAATTCTTCTAAGTCCCTCGGGAAGAGTGAAAGACGCGCACGTTCATTTTCAGAGCTCCTAGACCTTCCCATAAGAAATTAGCCAAAAAGTAGCTTCGAAAAACGCTTAGGTTAAGTTTCAGAGTTGCTTCTAATGTACCGAAGCTGGACTTAACATAATTTCACTCTCACAACATTATGGCTGGTTGGAGACAGTCCGAACCACAAGTACCGGGTCCATGGTTCTGGGCGTATACTGGGGGGACGGGGACGACTCCCATTAACCCCTGACTATACCGGGGATACGCTTATCACAATGCCTTTCTGGTCTGTGCTGAAGCAGGGCATTCTGGCAGCCAAGTGGCTTGACCTTTATTAGTGAGCCTGGTTACCCCCTCTCGGAACCACAGACTTAGAAATCGCCAGCTCATATACAGTGCATAAAATATATTTATATATATACCCTTATACACCATTTTAATAAAAAATATCACAAAATTCTTCTAAGTCCCTCAGGAAGAGTGAAAGACGCGCACGTTCATTTTCAGAGCTCCTAGACCTTCCTATAAGAAGTTAGCCAAAAAGTAGCTTCGAAAAACGCTTAGGTTAAGTTTCAGAGTTGCTTCTAATGTACCGAAGCTGGACTTAGACATAATTTCACTCTCACAACATTATGGCTGGTTGGAGACAGTCCGAACCACAAGTACCGGGTCCATGGTTCTGGGCGTATACTGGGGGGACGGGGACGACTCCCATTAACCCCTGACTTTACCGGGGATACGCTTATCACAATGCCTTTCTGGTCTGTGCTGAAGCAGGGCATTCTGGCAGCCAAGTGGCTTGACCTTAATTAGTGAGCCTGGTTACCCCCTCTCGGAACCACAGACTTAGAAATCGCCAGCTCATATACAGTGCATAAAATATATTTATATATATACCCTTATACACCATTTTAATAAAAAATATCACAAAATTCTTCTAAGTACCTCGGGAAGAGTGAAAGATGCGCACGTTCATTTTCAGAGCTCCTAGACCTTCCCATAAGAAGTTAGCCAAAAAGTAGCTTCGAAAAACGCTTAGGTGAAGTTTCAGAGTTGCTTCTAATGTACCAAAGCTGGACTTAGACATAATTTCACTCTCACAACATTATGGCTGGTTGGAGACAGTCCGAACCACAAGTACCGGGTCCATGGTTCTGGGCGTATACTGGGGGGACGGGGACGACTCCCATTAACCCCTGACTGTACCGGGGATACGCTTATCACAATGCCTTTCTGGTCTGTGCTGAAGCAGGGCATTCTGGCAGCCAAGTGGCTTGACCTTAATTAGTGAGCCTGGTTACCCCCTCTCGGAACCACAGACTTAGAAATCGCCAGCTCATATACAGTGCATAAAATATATTTATATATATACCCTTATACACCATTTTAATAAAAAATATCACAAAATTCTTCTAAGTACCTCGGGAAGAGTGAAAGATGCGCACGTTCATTTTCAGAGCTCCTAGACCTTCCCATAAGAAGTTAGCCAAAAAGTAGCTTCGAAAAACGCTTAGGTGAAGTTTCAGAGTTGCTTCTAATGTACCAAAGCTGGACTTAACATAATTTCACTCTCACAACATTATGGCTGGTTGGAGACAGTCCGAACCACAAGGACCGGGTCCATGGTTCTGGGCGTATACTGGGGGGACGGGGACGACTCCCATTAACCCCTGACTATACCGGGGATACGCTTATCACAATGCCTTTCTGGTCTGTGCTGAAGCAGGGCATTCTGGCAGCCAAGTGGCTTGACCTTTATTAGTGAGCCTGGTTACCCCCTCTCGGAACCACAGACTTAGAAATCGCCAGCTCATATACAGTGCATAAAATATATTTATATATATACCCTTATACACCATTTTAATAAAAAATATCACAAAATTCTTCTAAGTCCCTCGGGAAGAGTGAAAGACGCGCACGTTCATTTTCAGAGCTCCTAGACCTTCCTATAAGAAGTTAGCCAAAAAGTAGCTTCGAAAAACGCTTAGGTTAAGTTTCAGAGTTGCTTCTAATGTACCA
Organism: Ascaphus truei; assembly: GCF_040206685.1. Classification (NCBI taxonomy): domain Eukaryota; kingdom Metazoa; phylum Chordata; class Amphibia; order Anura; family Ascaphidae; genus Ascaphus; species Ascaphus truei. The sequence goes on along the minus strand of NC_134486.1, from coordinate 174,495,323 downwards.
AAGCTGGACTTAGACATAATTTCACTCTCACAACATTATGGCTGGTTGGAGACAGTCCGAACCACAAGTACCGGGTCCATGGTTCTGGGCGTATACTGGGGGGACGGGGGGGACTCCCATTAACCCCTGACTATACCGGGGATACGCTTATCACAATGCCTTTCTGGTCTGTGCTGAAGCAGGGCATTCTGGCAGCCAAGTGGCTTGACCTTTATTAGTGAGCCTGGTTACCCCCTCTCGGAACAACAGACTTATAAATCGCCAGCTCATATACAGTGCATAAAATATATTTATATATATACCCTTATACACCATTTTAATAAAAAATATCACAAAATTCTTCTAAGTCCCTTGGGAAGAGTGAAAGATGCGCACGTTCATTTTCAGAGCTCCTAGACCTTCCCATAAGAAGTTAGCCAAAAAGTAGCTTCGAAAAACGCTTAGGTTAAGTTTCAGAGTTGCTTCTAATGTACCGAAGCTGGACTTAACATAATTTCACTCTCACAACATTATGGCTGGTTGGAGACAGTCCGAACCACAAGGACCGGGTCCATGGTTCTGGGCGTATACTGGGGGGACGGGGACGACTCCCATTAACCCCTGACTATACCGGGGATACGCTTATCACAATGCCTTTCTGGTCTGTGCTGAAGCAGGGCATTCTGGCAGCCAAGTGGCTTGACCTTTATTAGTGAGCCTGGTTACCCCCTCTCGGAACCACAGACTTAGAAATCGCCAGCTCATATACAGTGCATAAAATATATTTATATATATACCCTTATACACCATTTTAATAAAAAATATCACAAAATTCTTCTAAGTCCCTCGGGAAGAGTGAAAGACGCGCACGTTCATTTTCAGAGCTCCTAGACCTTCCTATAAGAAGTTAGCCAAAAAGTAGCTTCGAAAAACGCTTAGGTTAAGTTTCAGAGTTGCTTCTAATGTACCAAAGCTGGACTTAGACATAATTTCACTCTCACAACATTATGGCTGGTTGGAGACAGTCCGAACCACAAGTACCGGGTCCATGGTTCTGGGCGTATACTGGGGGGACGGGGGGGACTCCCATTAACCCCTGACTATACCGGGGATACGCTTATCACAATGCCTTTCTGGTCTGTGCTGAAGCAGGGCATTCTGGCAGCCAAGTGGCTTGACCTTTATTAGTGAGCCTGGTTACCCCCTCTCGGAACAACAGACTTATAAATCGCCAGCTCATATACAGTGCATAAAATATATTTATATATATACCCTTATACACCATTTTAATAAAAAATATCACAAAATTCTTCTAAGTCCCTTGGGAAGAGTGAAAGATGCGCACGTTCATTTTCAGAGCTCCTAGACCTTCCCATAAGAAGTTAGCCAAAAAGTAGCTTCGAAAAACGCTTAGGTTAAGTTTCAGAGTTGCTTCTAATGTACCGAAGCTGGACTTAACATAATTTCACTCTCACAACATTATGGCTGGTTGGAGACAGTCCGAACCACAAGTACCGGGTCCATGGTTCTGGGCGTATACTGGGGGGACGGGGGGGACTCCCATTAACCCCTGACTATACCGGGGATACGCTTATCACAATGCCTTTCTGGTCTGTGCTGAAGCAGGGCATTCTGGCAGCCAAGTGGCTTGACCTTAATTAGTGAGCCTGGTTACCCCCTCTCGGAACCACAGACTTAGAAATCGCCAGCTCATATACAGTGCATAAAATATATTTATATATATACCCTTATACACCATTTTAATAAAAAATATCACAAAATTCTTCTAAGTCCCTCGGGAAGAGTGAAAGATGCGCACGTTCATTTTCAGAGCTCCTAGACCTTCCCATAAGAAGTTAGCCAAAAAGTAGCTTCGAAAAACGCTTAGGTGAAGTTTCAGAGTTGCTTCTAATGTACCAAAGCAGGACTTAGACATAATTTCACTCTCACAACATTATGGCTGGTTGGAGACAGTCCGAACCACAAGTACCGGGTCCATGGTTCTGGGCGTATACTGGGGGGACGGGGACGACTCCCATTACCCCCTGACTATACCGGGGATACGCTTATCACAATGCCTTTCTGGTCTGTGCTGAAGCAGGGCATTCTGGCAGCCAAGTGGCTTGACCTTTATTAGTGAGCCTGGTTACCCCCTCTCGGAACAACAGACTTAGAAATCGCCAGCTCATATACAGTGCATAAAATATATTTATATATATACCCTTATACACCATTTTAATAAAAAATATCACAAAATTCTTCTAAGTCCCTCGGGAAGATTGAAAGACGCGCACGTTCATTTTCAGAGCTCCTAGACCTTCCTATAAGAAGTTAGCCAAAAAGTAGCTTCGAAAAACGCTTAGGTTAAGTTTCAGAGTTGCTTCTAATGTACCGAAGCTGGACTTAGACATAATTTCACTCTCACAACATTATGGCTGGTTGGAGACAGTCCGAACCACAAGTACCGGGTCCGTGGTTCTGGGCGTATACTGGGGGGACGGGAGGGACTCCCATTAAACCCTGACTATACCGGGGATACGCTTATCACAATACCTTTCTGGTCTGTGCTGAAGCAGGGCATTCTGGCAGCCAAGTGGCTTCACCTTAATTAGTGAGCCTGGTTACCCCCTCTCGGAACCACAGACTTAGAAATCGCAAGCTCATATACAGTGCATAAAATATATTTATATATATACCCTTATACACCATTTTAATAAAAAATATCACAAAATTCTTCTAAGTCCCTCGGGAAGAGTGAAAGACGCGCACGTTCATTTTCAGAGCTCCTAGACCTTCTAATAAGAAATTAGCCAAAAAGTAGCTTCGAAAAACGCTTAGGTGAAGTTTCAGAGTTGCTTCTAATGTACCAAAGCTGGACTTAGACATAATTTCACTCTCACAACATTATGGCTGGTTGGAGACAGTCCGAACCACAAGTACCGGGTCCATGGTTCTGGGCGTATACTGGAGGGACCGGGACGACTCCCATTAACCCCTGACTATACCGGGGATACGCTTATCACAATGCCTTTCTGGTCTGTGCTGAAGCAGGGCATTCTGGCAGCCAAGTGGCTTGACTTTAATTAGTGAGCCTGGTCACCCCCTCTCGGAACCACAGACTTAGAAATCGCCAGCTCATATACAGTGCATAAAATATATTTATATATATACCCTTATACACCATTTTAATAAAAAATATCACAAAATTCTTCTAAGTCCCTCGGGAAGAGTGAAAGACGCGCACGTTCATTTTCAGAGCTCCTAGACCTTCTAATAAGAAGTTAGCCAAAAAGTAGCTTCGAAAAACGCTTAGGTGAAGTTTCAGAGTTGCTTCTAATGTACCAAAGCTGGACTTAGACATAATTTCACTCTCACAACATTATGGCTGGTTGGAGACAGTCCGAACCACAAGTACCGGGTCCATGGTTCTGGGCGTATACTGGGGGGACGGGGACGACTCCCATTAACCCCTGACTATACCGGGGATACGCTTATCACAATGCCTTTCTGGTCTGTGCTGAAGCAGGGCATTCTGGCAGCCAAGTGGCTTGACCTTTATTAGTGAGCCTGGTTACCCCCTCTCGGAACAACAGACTTAGAAATCGCCAGCTCATATACAGTGCATAAAATATATTTATATATATACCCTTATACACCATTTTAATAAAAAATATCACAAAATTCTTCTAAGTCCCTCGGGAAGAGTGAAAGACGCGCACGTTCATTTTCAGAGCTCCTAGACCTTCCTATAAGAAGTTAGCCAAAAAGTAGCTTCGAAAAACGCTTAGGTTAAGTTTCAGGGTTGCTTCTAATGTACCGAAGCTGGACTTAGACATAATTTCACTCTCACAACATTATGGCTGGTTGGAGACAGTCCGAACCACAAGGACCGGGTCCATGGTTCTGGGCGTATACTGGGGGGACGGGGACGACTCCCATTAACCCCTGACTATACCGGGGATACGCTTATCACAATGCCTTTCTGGTCTGTGCTGAAGCAGGGCATTCTGGCAGCCAAGTGGCTTGACCTTTATTAGTGAGCCTGGTTACCCCCTCTCGGAACCACAGACTTAGAAATCGCCAGCTCATATACAGTGCATAAAATATATTTATATATATACCCTTATACACTATTTTAATAAAAAATATCACAAAATTCTTCTAAGTCCCTCGGGAAGAGTGAAAGACGCGCACGTTCATTTTCAGAGCTCCTAGACCTTCCTATAAGAAGTTAGCCAAAAAGTAGCTTCGAAAAACGCTTAGGTTAAGTTTCAGAGTTGCTTCTAATGTACCAAAGCTGGACTTAGACATAATTTCACTCTCACAACATTATGGCTGGTTGGAGACAGTCCGAACCACAAGTACCGGGTCCATGGTTCTGGGCGTATACTGGGGGGACGGGGGGGACTCCCATTAACCCCTGACTATACCGGGGATACGCTTATCACAATGCCTTTCTGGTCTGTGCTGAAGCAGGGCATTCTGGCAGCCAAGTGGCTTGACCTTTATTAGTGAGCCTGGTTACCCCCTCTCGGAACAACAGACTTATAAATCGCCAGCTCATATACAGTGCATAAAATATATTTATATATATACCCTTATACACCATTTTAATAAAAAATATCACAAAATTCTTCTAAGTCCCTTGGGAAGAGTGAAAGATGCGCACGTTCATTTTCAGAGCTCCTAGACCTTCCCATAAGAAGTTAGCCAAAAAGTAGCTTCGAAAAATGCTTAGGTTAAGTTTCAGAGTTGCTTCTAATGTACCGAAGCTGGACTTAACATAATTTCACTCTCACAACATTATGGCTGGTTGGAGACAGTCCGAACCACAAGTACCGGGTCCATGGTTCTGGGCGTATACTGGGGGGACGGGGGGGACTCCCATTAACCCCTGACTATACCGGGGATACGCTTATCACAATGCCTTTCTGGTCTGTGCTGAAGCAGGGCATTCTGGCAGCCAAGTGGCTTGACCTTAATTAGTGAGCCTGGTTACCCCCTCTCGGAACCACAGACTTAGAAATCGCCAGCTCATATACAGTGCATAAAATATATTTATATATATACCCTTATACACCATTTTAATAAAAAATATCACAAAATTCTTCTAAGTCCCTCGGGAAGAGTGAAAGATGCGCACGTTCATTTTCAGAGCTCCTAGACCTTCCCATAAGAAGTTAGCCAAAAAGTAGCTTCGAAAAACGCTTAGGTGAAGTTTCAGAGTTGCTTCTAATGTACCAAAGCTGGACTTAGACATAATTTCACTCTCACAACATTATGGCTGGTTGGAGACAGTCCGAACCACAAGTACCGGGTCCATGGTTCTGGGCGTATACTGGGGGGACGGGGACGACTCCCATTACCCCCTGACTATACCGGGGATACGCTTATCACAATGCCTTTCTGGTCTGTGCTGAAGCAGGGCATTCTGGCAGCCAAGTGGCTTGACCTTTATTAGTGAGCCTGGTTACCCCCTCTCGGAACAACAGACTTAGAAATCGCCAGCTCATAAACAGTGCATAAAATATATTTATATATATACCCTTATACACCATTTTAATAAAAAATATCACAAAATTCTTCTAAGTACCTCGGGAAGAGTGAAAGATGCGCACGTTCATTTTCAGAGCTCCTAGACCTTCCCATAAGAAGTTAGCCAAAAAGTAGCTTCGAAAAACGCTTAGGTGAAGTTTCAGAGTTGCTTCTAATGTACCAAAGCTGGACTTAACATAATTTCACTCTCACAACATTATGGCTGGTTGGAGACAGTCCGAACCACAAGGACCGGGTCCATGGTTCTGGGCGTATACTGGGGGGACGGGGACGACTCCCATTAACCCCTGACTATACCGGGGATACGCTTATCACAATGCCTTTCTGGTCTGTGCTGAAGCAGGGCATTCTGGCAGCCAAGTGGCTTGACCTTTATTAGTGAGCCTGGTTACCCCCTCTCGGAACCACAGACTTAGAAATCGCCAGCTCATATACAGTGCATAAAATATATTTATATATATACCCTTATACACCATTTTAATAAAAAATATCACAAAATTCTTCTAAGTCCCTCGGGAAGAGTGAAAGACGCGCACGTTCATTTTCAGAGCTCCTAGACCTTCCTATAAGAAGTTAGCCAAAAAGTAGCTTCGAAAAACGCTTAGGTTAAGTTTCAGAGTTGCTTCTAATGTACCAAAGCTGGACTTAGACATAATTTCACTCTCACAACATTATGGCTGGTTGGAGACAGTCCGAACCACAAGTACCGGGTCCATGGTTCTGGGCGTATACTGGGGGGACGGGGGGGACTCCCATTAACCCCTGACTATACCGGGGATACGCTTATCACAATGCCTTTCTGGTCTGTGCTGAAGCAGGGCATTCTGGCAGCCAAGTGGCTTGACCTTTATTAGTGAGCCTGGTTACCCCCTCTCGGAACAACAGACTTATAAATCGCCAGCTCATATACAGTGCATAAAATATATTTATATATATACCCTTATACACCATTTTAATAAAAAATATCACAAAATTCTTCTAAGTCCCTTGGGAAGAGTGAAAGATGCGCACGTTCATTTTCAGAGCTCCTAGACCTTCCCATAAGAAGTTAGCCAAAAAGTAGCTTCGAAAAACGCTTAGGTTAAGTTTCAGAGTTGCTTCTAATGTACCGAAGCTGGACTTAACATAATTTCACTCTCACAACATTATGGCTGGTTGGAGACAGTCCGAACCACAAGGACCGGGTCCATGGTTCTGGGCGTATACTGGGGGGACGGGGACGACTCCCATTAACCCCTGACTATACCGGGGATACGCTTATCACAATGCCTTTCTGGTCTGTGCTGAAGCAGGGCATTCTGGCAGCCAAGTGGCTTGACCTTTATTAGTGAGCCTGGTTACCCCCTCTCGGAACCACAGACTTAGAAATCGCCAGCTCATATACAGTGCATAAAATATATTTATATATATACCCTTATACACCATTTTAATAAAAAATATCACAAAATTCTTCTAAGTCCCTCGGGAAGAGTGAAAGACGCGCACGTTCATTTTCAGAGCTCCTAGACCTTCCTATAAGAAGTTAGCCAAAAAGTAGCTTCGAAAAACGCTTAGGTTAAGTTTCAGAGTTGCTTCTAATGTACCAAAGCTGGACTTAGACATAATTTCACTCTCACAACATTATGGCTGGTTGGAGACAGTCCGAACCACAAGTACCGGGTCCATGGTTCTGGGCGTATACTGGGGGGACGGGGGGGACTCCCATTAACCCCTGACTATACCGGGGATACGCTTATCACAATGCCTTTCTGGTCTGTGCTGAAGCAGGGCATTCTGGCAGCCAAGTGGCTTGACCTTTATTAGTGAGCCTGGTTACCCCCTCTCGGAACAACAGACTTATAAATCGCCAGCTCATATACAGTGCATAAAATATATTTATATATATACCCTTATACACCATTTTAATAAAAAATATCACAAAATTCTTCTAAGTCCCTTGGGAAGAGTGAAAGATGCGCACGTTCATTTTCAGAGCTCCTAGACCTTCCCATAAGAAGTTAGCCAAAAAGTAGCTTCGAAAAACGCTTAGGTTAAGTTTCAGAGTTGCTTCTAATGTACCGAAGCTGGACTTAACATAATTTCACTCTCACAACATTATGGCTGGTTGGAGACAGTCCGAACCACAAGTACCGGGTCCATGGTTCTGGGCGTATACTGGGGGGACGGGGGGGACTCCCATTAACCCCTGACTATACCGGGGATACGCTTATCACAATGCCTTTCTGGTCTGTGCTGAAGCAGGGCATTCTGGCAGCCAAGTGGCTTGACCTTAATTAGTGAGCCTGGTTACCCCCTCTCGGAACCACAGACTTAGAAATCGCCAGCTCATATACAGTGCATAAAATATATTTATATATATACCCTTATACACCATTTTAATAAAAAATATCACAAAATTCTTCTAAGTCCCTCGGGAAGAGTGAAAGATGCGCACGTTCATTTTCAGAGCTCCTAGACCTTCCCATAAGAAGTTAGCCAAAAAGTAGCTTCGAAAAACGCTTAGGTGAAGTTTCAGAGTTGCTTCTAATGTACCAAAGCAGGACTTAGACATAATTTCACTCTCACAACATTATGGCTGGTTGGAGACAGTCCGAACCACAAGTACCGGGTCCATGGTTCTGGGCGTATACTGGGGGGACGGGGACGACTCCCATTACCCCCTGACTATACCGGGGATACGCTTATCACAATGCCTTTCTGGTCTGTGCTGAAGCAGGGCATTCTGGCAGCCAAGTGGCTTGACCTTTATTAGTGAGCCTGGTTACCCCCTCTCGGAACAACAGACTTAGAAATCGCCAGCTCATATACAGTGCATAAAATATATTTATATATATACCCTTATACACCATTTTAATAAAAAATATCACAAAATTCTTCTAAGTCCCTCGGGAAGAGTGAAAGACGCGCACGTTCATTTTCAGAGCTCCTAGACCTTCCTATAAGAAGTTAGCCAAAAAGTAGCTTCGAAAAACGCTTAGGTTAAGTTTCAGAGTTGCTTCTAATGTACCGAAGCTGGACTTAGACATAATTTCACTCTCACAACATTATGGCTGGTTGGAGACAGTCCGAACCACAAGTACCGGGTCCGTGGTTCTGGGCGTATACTGGGGGGACGGGAGGGACTCCCATTAAACCCTGACTATACCGGGGATACGCTTATCACAATACCTTTCTGGTCTGTGCTGAAGCAGGGCATTCTGGCAGCCAAGTGGCTTCACCTTAATTAGTGAGCCTGGTTACCCCCTCTCGGAACCACAGACTTAGAAATCGCAAGCTCATATACAGTGCATAAAATATATTTATATATATACCCTTATACACCATTTTAATAAAAAATATCACAAAATTCTTCTAAGTCCCTCGGGAAGAGTGAAAGACGCGCACGTTCATTTTCAGAGCTCCTAGACCTTCTAATAAGAAATTAGCCAAAAAGTAGCTTCGAAAAACGCTTATGTGAAGTTTCAGAGTTGCTTCTAATGTACCAAAGCTGGACTTAGACATAATTTCACTCTCACAACATTATGGCTGGTTGGAGACAGTCCGAACCACAAGTACCGGGTCCATGGTTCTGGGCGTATACTGGAGGGACCGGGACGACTCCCATTAACCCCTGACTATACCGGGGATACGCTTATCACAATGCCTTTCTGGTCTGTGCTGAAGCAGGGCATTCTGGCAGCCAAGTGGCTTGACTTTAATTAGTGAGCCTGGTCACCCCCTCTCGGAACCACAGACTTAGAAATCGCCAGCTCATATACAGTGCATAAAATATATTTATATATATACCCTTATACACCATTTTAATAAAAAATATCACAAAATTCTTCTAAGTCCCTCGGGAAGAGTGAAAGACGCGCACGTTCATTTTCAGAGCTCCTAGACCTTCTAATAAGAAGTTAGCCAAAAAGTAGCTTCGAAAAACGCTTAGGTGAAGTTTCAGAGTTGCTTCTAATGTACCAAAGCTGGACTTAGACATAATTTCACTCTCACAACATTATGGCTGGTTGGAGACAGTCCGAACCACAAGTACCGGGTCCATGGTTCTGGGCGTATACTGGGGGGACGGGGACGACTCCCATTAACCCCTGACTATACCGGGGATACGCTTATCACAATGCCTTTCTGGTCTGTGCTGAAGCAGGGCATTCTGGCAGCCAAGTGGCTTGACCTTTATTAGTGAGCCTGGTTACCCCCTCTCGGAACAACAGACTTAGAAATCGCCAGCTCATATACAGTGCATAAAATATATTTATATATATACCCTTATACACCATTTTAATAAAAAATATCACAAAATTCTTCTAAGTCCCTCGGGAAGAGTGAAAGACGCGCACGTTCATTTTCAGAGCTCCTAGACCTTCCTATAAGAAGTTAGCCAAAAAGTAGCTTCGAAAAACGCTTAGGTTAAGTTTCAGGGTTGCTTCTAATGTACCGAAGCTGGACTTAGACATAATTTCACTCTCACAACATTATGGCTGGTTGGAGACAGTCCGAACCACAAGGACCGGGTCCATGGTTCTGGGCGTATACTGGGGGGACGGGGACGACTCCCATTAACCCCTGACTATACCGGGGATACGCTTATCACAATGCCTTTCTGGTCTGTGCTGAAGCAGGGCATTCTGGCAGCCAAGTGGCTTGACCTTTATTAGTGAGCCTGGTTACCCCCTCTCGGAACCACAGACTTAGAAATCGCCAGCTCATATACAGTGCATAAAATATATTTATATATATACCCTTATACACTATTTTAATAAAAAATATCACAAAATTCTTCTAAGTCCCTCGGGAAGAGTGAAAGACGCGCACGTTCATTTTCAGAGCTCCTAGACCTTCCTATAAGAAGTTAGCCAAAAAGTAGCTTCGAAAAACGCTTAGGTTAAGTTTCAGAGTTGCTTCTAATGTACCAAAGCTGGACTTAGACATAATTTCACTCTCACAACATTATGGCTGGTTGGAGACAGTCCGAACCACAAGTACCGGGTCCATGGTTCTGGGCGTATACTGGGGGGACGGGGGGGACTCCCATTAACCCCTGACTATACCGGGGATACGCTTATCACAATGCCTTTCTGGTCTGTGCTGAAGCAGGGCATTCTGGCAGCCAAGTGGCTTGACCTTTATTAGTGAGCCTGGTTACCCCCTCTCGGAACAACAGACTTATAAATCGCCAGCTCATATACAGTGCATAAAATATATTTATATATATACCCTTATACACCATTTTAATAAAAAATATCACAAAATTCTTCTAAGTCCCTTGGGAAGAGTGAAAGATGCGCACGTTCATTTTCAGAGCTCCTAGACCTTCCCATAAGAAGTTAGCCAAAAAGTAGCTTCGAAAAATGCTTAGGTTAAGTTTCAGAGTTGCTTCTAATGTACCGAAGCTGGACTTAACATAATTTCACTCTCACAACATTATGGCTGGTTGGAGACAGTCCGAACCACAAGTACCGGGTCCATGGTTCTGGGCGTATACTGGGGGGACGGGGGGGACTCCCATTAACCCCTGACTATACCGGGGATACGCTTATCACAATGCCTTTCTGGTCTGTGCTGAAGCAGGGCATTCTGGCAGCCAAGTGGCTTGACCTTAATTAGTGAGCCTGGTTACCCCCTCTCGGAACCACAGACTTAGAAATCGCCAGCTCATATACAGTGCATAAAATATATTTATATATATACCCTTATACACCATTTTAATAAAAAATATCACAAAATTCTTCTAAGTCCCTCGGGAAGAGTGAAAGATGCGCACGTTCATTTTCAGAGCTCCTAGACCTTCCCATAAGAAGTTAGCCAAAAAGTAGCTTCGAAAAACGCTTAGGTGAAGTTTCAGAGTTGCTTCTAATGTACCAAAGCTGGACTTAGACATAATTTCACTCTCACAACATTATGGCTGGTTGGAGACAGTCCGAACCACAAGTACCGGGTCCATGGTTCTGGGCGTATACTGGGGGGACGGGGACGACTCCCATTACCCCCTGACTATACCGGGGATACGCTTATCACAATGCCTTTCTGGTCTGTGCTGAAGCAGGGCGTTCTGGCAGCCAAGTGGCTTGACCTTTATTAGTGAGCCTGGTTACCCCCTCTCGGAACAACAGACTTAGAAATCGCCAGCTCATAAACAGTGCATAAAATATATTTATATATATACCCTTATACACCATTTTAATAAAAAATATCACAAAATTCTTCTAAGTCCCTCGGGAAGAGTGAAAGACGCGCACGTTCATTTTCAGAGCTCCTAGACCTTCCTATAAGAAGTTAGCCAAAAAGTAGCTTCGAAAAACGCTTAGGTTAAGTTTCAGAGTTGCTTCTAATGTACCGAAGCTGGACTTAGACATAATTTCACTCTCACAACATTATGGCTGGTTGGAGACAGTCCGAACCACAAGTACCGGGTCCGTGGTTCTGGGCGTATACTGGGGGGACGGGAGGGACTCCCATTAAACCCTGACTATACCGGGGATACGCTTATCACAATACCTTTCTGGTCTGTGCTGAAGCAGGGCATTCTGGCAGCCAAGTGGCTTCACCTTAATTAGTGAGCCTGGTTACCCCCTCTCGGAACCACAGACTTAGAAATCGCAAGCTCATATACAGTGCATAAAATATATTTATATATATACCCTTATACACCATTTTAATAAAAAATATCACAAAATTCTTCTAAGTCCCTCGGGAAGAGTGAAAGACGCGCACGTTCATTTTCAGAGCTCCTAGACCTTCTAATAAGAAATTAGCCAAAAAGTAGCTTCGAAAAACGCTTAGGTGAAGTTTCAGAGTTGCTTCTAATGTACCAAAGCTGGACTTAGACATAATTTCACTCTCACAACATTATGGCTGGTTGGAGACAGTCCAAACCACAAGTACCGGGTCCATGGTTCTGGGCGTATACTGGGGGGACAGGGGGGACTCCCATTAACCCCTGACTATACCGGGGATACGCTTATCACAATGCCTTTCTGGTCTGTGCTGAAGCAGGGCATTCTGGCAGCCAAGTGGCTTGACCTTTATTAGTGAGCCTGGTTACCCCCTCTCGGAACAACAGACTTAGAAATCGCCAGTTCATATACAGTGCATAAAATATATTTATATATATACCCTTATACACCATTTTAATAAAAAATATCACAAAATTCTTCTAAGTCCCTCGGGAAGAGTGAAAGACGCGCATGTTCATTTTCAGAGCTCCTAGACCTTCCTATAAGAAGTTAGCCAAAAAGTAGCTTCGAAAAACGCTTAGGTTACGTTTCAGGGTTGCTTCTAATGTACCGAAGCTGGACTTAGACATAATTTCACTCTCACAACATTATGGCTGGTTGGAGACAGTCCGAACCACAAGTACCGGGTCCATGGTTCTGGGCGTATACTGGGGGGACCGGGACGACTCCCATTAACCCCTGACTATACCGGGGATACGCTTATCACAATGCCTTTCTGGTCTGTGCTGAAGCAGGGCATTCTGGCAGCCAAGTGGCTTGACTTTAATTAGTGAGCCTGGTCACCCCCTCTCGGAACCACAGACTTAGAAATCGCCAGCTCATATACAGTGCATAAAATATATTTATATATATACCCTTATACACCATTTTAATAAAAAATATCACAAAATTCTTCTAAGTCCCTCGGGAAGAGTGAAAGACGCGCACGTTCATTTTCAGAGCTCCTAGACCTTCTAATAAGAAGTTAGCCAAAAAGTAGCTTCGAAAAACGCTTAGGTGAAGTTTCAGAGTTGCTTCTAATGTACCAAAGCTGGACTTAGACATAATTTCACTCTCACAACATTATGGCTGGTTGGAGACAGTCCGAACCACAAGTACCGGGTCCATGGTTCTGGGCGTATACTGGGGGGACGGGGACGACTCCCATTAACCCCTGACTATACCGGGGATACGCTTATCACAATGCCTTTCTGGTCTGTGCTGAAGCAGGGCATTCTGGCAGCCAAGTGGCTTGACCTTTATTAGTGAGCCTGGTTACCCCCTCTCGGAACAACAGACTTAGAAATCGCCAGCTCATATACAGTGCATAAAATATATTTATATATATACCCTTATACACCATTTTAATAAAAAATATCACAAAATTCTTCTAAGTCCCTCGGGAAGAGTGAAAGACGCGCACGTTCATTTTCAGAGCTCCTAGACCTTCCTATAAGAAGTTAGCCAAAAAGTAGCTTCGAAAAACGCTTAGGTTAAGTTTCAGGGTTGCTTCTAATGTACCGAAGCTGGACTTAGACATAATTTCACTCTCACAACATTATGGCTGGTTGGAGACAGTCCGAACCACAAGTACCGGGTCCATGGTTCTGGGCGTATACTGGGGGGACGGGGGGGACTCCCATTAACCCCTGACTATACCGGGGATACGCTTATCACAATGCCTTTCTGGTCTGTGCTGAAGCAGGGCATTCTGGCAGCCAAGTGGCTTGACCTTTATTAGTGAGCCTGGTTACCCCCTCTCGGAACAACAGACTTAGAAATCGCCAGCTCATATACAGTGCATAAAATATATTTATATATATACCCTTATACACCATTTTAATAAAAAATATCACAAAATTCTTCTAAGTCCCTCGGGAAGAGTGAAAGACGCGCACGTTCATTTTCAGAGCTCCTAGACCTTCCTATAAGAAGTTAGCCAAAAAGTAGCTTCGAAAAACGCTTAGGTTAAGTTTCAGAGTTGCTTCTAATGTACCGAAGCTGGACTTAGACATAATTTCACTCTGACAACATTATGGCTGGTTGGAGACAGTCCGAACCACAAGTACCGGGTCCATGGTTCTGGGCGTATACTGGGGGGACGGGAGGGACTCCCATTAAACCCTGACTATACCGGGGATACGCTTATCACAATACCTTTCTGGTCTGTGCTGAAGCAGGGCATTCTGGCAGCCAAGTGGCTTCACCTTAATTAGTGAGCCTGGTTACCCCCTCTCGGAACCACAGACTTAGAAATCGCAAGCTCATATACAGTGCATAAAATATATTTATATATATACCCTTATACACCATTTTAATAAAAAAATATCACAAAATTCTTCTAAGTCCCTCGGGAAGAGTGAAAGACGCGCACGTTCATTTTCAGAGCTCCTAGACCTTCTAATAAGAAATTAGCCAAAAAGTAGCTTCGAAAAACGCTTAGGTGAAGTTTCAGAGTTGCTTCTAATGTACCAAAGCTGGACTTAGACATAATTTCACTCTCACAACATTATGGCTGGTTGGAGACAGTCCGAACCACAAGTACCGGGTCCATGGTTCTGGGCGTATACTGGGGGGACAGGGGGGACTCCCATTAACCCCTGACTATACCGGGGATACGCTTATCACAATGCCTTTCTGGTCTGTGCTGAAGCAGGGCATTCTGGCAGCCAAGTGGCTTGACCTTTATTAGTGAGCCTGGTTACCCCCTCTCGGAACAACAGACTTAGAAATCGCCAGCTCATATACAGTGCATAAAATATATTTATATATATACCCTTATACACCATTTTAATAAAAAATATCACAAAATTCTTCTAAGTCCCTCGGGAAGAGTGAAAGATGCGCACGTTCATTTTCAGAGCTCCTAGACCTTCCCATAAGAAGTTAGCCAAAAAGTAGCTTCGAAAAACGCTTAGGTGAAGTTTCAGAGTTGCTTCTAATGTACCGAAGCTGGACTTAGACATAATTTCACTCTGACAACATTATGGCTGGTTGGAGACAGTCCGAACCACAAGTACCGGGTCCATGGTTCTGGGCGTATACTGGGGGGACGGGAGGGACTCCCATTAAACCCTGACTATACCGGGGATACGCTTATCACAATACCTTTCTGGTCTGTGCTGAAGCAGGGCATTCTGGCAGCCAAGTGGCTTCACCTTAATTAGTGAGCCTGGTTACCCCCTCTCGGAACCACAGACTTAGAAATCGCAAGCTCATATACAGTGCATAAAATATATTTATATATATACCCTTATACACCATTTTAATAAAAAAATATCACAAAATTCTTCTAAGTCCCTCGGGAAGAGTGAAAGACGCGCACGTTCATTTTCAGAGCTCCTAGACCTTCTAATAAGAAATTAGCCAAAAAGTAGCTTCGAAAAACGCTTAGGTGAAGTTTCAGAGTTGCTTCTAATGTACCAAAGCTGGACTTAGACATAATTTCACTCTCACAACATTATGGCTGGTTGGAGACAGTCCGAACCACAAGTACCGGGTCCATGGTTCTGGGCGTATACTGGGGGGACAGGGGGGACTCCCATTAACCCCTGACTATACCGGGGATACGCTTATCACAATGCCTTTCTGGTCTGTGCTGAAGCAGGGCATTCTGGCAGCCAAGTGGCTTGACCTTTATTAGTGAGCCTGGTTACCCCCTCTCGGAACAACAGACTTAGAAATCGCCAGCTCATATACAGTGCATAAAATATATTTATATATATACCCTTATACACCATTTTAATAAAAAATATCACAAAATTCTTCTAAGTCCCTCGGGAAGAGTGAAAGATGCGCACGTTCATTTTCAGAGCTCCTAGACCTTCCCATAAGAAGTTAGCCAAAAAGTAGCTTCGAAAAACGCTTAGGTGAAGTTTCAGAGTTGCTTCTAATGTACCAAAGCTGGACTTAGACATAATTTCACTCTCACAACATTATGGCTGGTTGGAGACAGTCCGAACCACAAGTACCGGGTCCATGGTTCTGGGCGTATACTGGGGGGACAGGGGGGACTCCCATTAACCCCTGACTATACCGGGGATACGCTTATCACAATGCCTTTCTGGTCTGTGCTGAAGCAGGGCATTCTGGCAGCCAAGTGGCTTGACCTTTATTAGTGAGCCTGGTTACCCCCTCTCGGAACCACAGACTTAGAAATCGCCAGCTCATATACAGTGCATAAAATATATTTATATATATACCCTTATACACCATTTTAATAAAAAATATCACAAAATTCTTCTAAGTCCCTCGGGAAGAGTGAAAGACGCGCACGTTCATTTTCAGAGCTCCTAGACCTTCCTATAAGAAGTTAGCCAAAAAGTAGCTTCGAAAAACGCTTAGGTTAAGTTTCAGAGTTGCTTCTAATGTACCAAAGCTGGACTTAGACATAATTTCACTCTCACAACATTATGGCTGGTTGGAGACAGTCCGAACCACAAGTACCGGGTCCATGGTTCTGGGCGTATACTGGGGGGACGGGGACGACTCCCATTAACCCCTGACTATACCGGGGATACGCTTATCACAATGCCTTTCTGGTCTGTGCTGAAGCAGGGCATTCTGGCAGCCAAGTGGCTTGACCTTTATTAGTGAGCCTGGTTACCCCCTTTCGGAACAACAGACTTAGAAATCGCCAGCTCATATACAGTGCATAAAATATATTTATATATATACCCTTATACACCATTTTAATAAAAAATATCACAAAATTCTTCTAAGTCCCTCGGGAAGAGTGAAAGACGCGCACGTTCATTTTCAGAGCTCCTAGACCTTCCTATAAGAAGTTAGCCAAAAAGTAGCTTCGAAAAACGCTTAGGTTAAGTTTCAGGGTTGCTTCTAATGTACCGAAGCTGGACTTAGACATAATTTCACTCTCACAACATTATGGCTGGTTGGAGACAGTCCGAACCACAAGTACCGGGTCCATGGTTCTGGGCGTATACTGGGGGGACGGGGGGGACTCCCATTAACCCCTGACTATACCGGGGATACGCTTATCACAATGCCTTTCTGGTCTGTGCTGAAGCAGGGCATTCTGGCAGCCAAGTGGCTTGACCTTTATTAGTGAGCCTGGTTACCCCCTCTCGGAACAACAGACTTAGAAATCGCCAGCTCATATACAGTGTATAAAATATATTTATATATATACCCTTATACACCATTTTAATAAAAAATATCACAAAATTCTTCTAAGTCCCTTGGGAAGAGTGAAAGATGCGCACGTTCATTTTCAGAGCTCCTAGACCTTCCCATAAGAAGTTAGCCAAAAAGTAGTTTCGAAAAACGCTTAGGTTAAGTTTCAGAGTTGCTTCTAATGTACCGAAGCTGGACTTAACATAATTTCACTCTCACAACATTATGGCTGGTTGGAGACAGTCCGAACCACAAGTACCGGGTCCATGGTTCTGGGCGTATACTGGGGGGACGGGGGGGACTCCCATTAACCCCTGACTATACCGGGGATACGCTTATCACAATGCCTTTCTGGTCTGTGCTGAAGCAGGGCATTCTGGCAGCCAAGTGGCTTGACCTTTATTAGTGAGCCTGGTTACCCCCTCTCGGAACAACAGACTTAGAAATCGCCAGCTCATATACAGTGTATAAAATATATTTCTATATATACCCTTATACACCATTTTAATAAAAAATATCACAAAATTCTTCTAAGTCTCTTGGGAAGAGTGAAAGATGCGCACGTTCATTTTCAGAGCTCCTAGACCTTCCCATAAGAAGTTAGCCAAAAAGTAGCTTCGAAAAACGCTTAGGTTAAGTTTCAGAGTTGCTTCTAATGTACCGTAGCTGGACTTAACATAATTTCACTCTCACAACATTATGGCTGGTTGGAGACAGTCCGAACCACAAGTACCGGGTCCATGGTTCTGGGCGTATACTGGGGGGACGGGGGGGACTCCCATTAACCCCTGACTATACCGGGGATACGCTTATCACAATGCCTTTCTGGTCTGTGCTGAAGCAGGGCATTCTGGCAGCCAAGTGGCTTGACCTTAATTAGTGAGCCTGGTTACCCCCTCTCGGAACCACAGACTTAGAAATCGCCAGCTCATATACAGTGCATAAAATATATTTATATATATACCCTTATACACCATTTTAATAAAAAATATCACAAAATTCTTCTAAGTCCCTTGGGAAGAGTGAAAGATGCGCACGTTCATTTTCAGAGCTCCTAGACCTTCCCATAAGAAGTTAGCCAAAAAGTAGCTTCGAAAAACGCTTAGGTTACGTTTCAGAGTTGCTTCTAATGTACCGAAGCTGGACTTAACATAATTTCACTCTCACAACATTATGGCTGGTTGGAGACAGTCCGAACCACAAGTACCGGGTCCATGGTTCTGGGCGTATACTGGGGGGACGGGGACGACTCCCATTAACCCCTGACTATACCGGGGATACGCTTATCACAATGCCTTTCTGGTCTGTGCTGAAGCAGGGCATTCTGGCAGCCAAGTGGCTTGACCTTTATTAGTGAGCCTGGTTACCCCCTTTCGGAACAACAGACTTAGAAATCGCCAGCTCATATACAGTGCATAAAATATATTTATATATATACCCTTATACAGTACACCATTTTAATAAAAAATATCACAAAATTCTTCTAAGTCCCTCGGGAAGAGTGAAAGACGCGCACGTTCATTTTCAGAGCTCCTAGACCTTCCTATAAGAAGTTAGCCAAAAAGTAGCTTCGAAAAACGCTTAGGTTAAGTTTCAGGGTTGCTTCTAATGTACCGAAGCTGGACTTAGACATAATTTCACTCTCACAACATTATGGCTGGTTGGAGACAGTCCGAACCACAAGTACCGGGTCCATGGTTCTGGGCGTATACTGGGGGGACGGGGGGGACTCCCATTAACCCCTGACTATACCGGGGATACGCTTATCACAATGCCTTTCTGGTCTGTGCTGAAGCAGGGCATTCTGGCAGCCAAGTGGCTTGACCTTTATTAGTGAGCCTGGTTACCCCCTCTCGGAACAACAGACTTAGAAATCGCCAGCTCATATACAGTGTATAAAATATATTTATATATATACCCTTATACACCATTTTAATAAAAAATATCACAAAATTCTTCTAAGTCCCTTGGGAAGAGTGAAAGATGCGCACGTTCATTTTCAGAGCTCCTAGACCTTCCCATAAGAAGTTAGCCAAAAAGTAGTTTCGAAAAACGCTTAGGTTAAGTTTCAGAGTTGCATCTAATGTACCGAAGCTGGACTTAACATAATTTCACTCTCACAACATTATGGCTGGTTGGAGACAGTCCGAACCACAAGTACCGGGTCCATGGTTCTGGGCGTATACTGGGGGGACGGGGGGGACTCCCATTAACCCCTGACTATACCGGGGATACGCTTATCACAATGCCTTTCTGGTCTGTGCTGAAGCAGGGCATTCTGGCAGCCAAGTGGCTTGACCTTTATTAGTGAGCCTGGTTACCCCCTCTCGGAACAACAGACTTAGAAATCGCCAGCTCATATACAGTGTATAAAATATATTTCTATATATACCCTTATACACCATTTTAATAAAAAATATCACAAAATTCTTCTAAGTCTCTTGGGAAGAGTGAAAGATGCGCACGTTCATTTTCAGAGCTCCTAGACCTTCCCATAAGAAGTTAGCCAAAAAGTAGCTTCGAAAAACGCTTAGGTTAAGTTTCAGAGTTGCTTCTAATGTACCGTAGCTGGACTTAACATAATTTCACTCTCACAACATTATGGCTGGTTGGAGACAGTCCGAACCACAAGTACCGGGTCCATGGTTCTGGGCGTATACTGGGGGGACGGGGGGGACTCCCATTAACCCCTGACTATACCGGGGATACGCTTATCACAATGCCTTTCTGGTCTGTGCTGAAGCAGGGCATTCTGGCAGCCAAGTGGCTTGACCTTAATTAGTGAGCCTGGTTACCCCCTCTCGGAACCACAGACTTAGAAATCGCCAGCTCATATACAGTGCATAAAATATATTTATATATATACCCTTATACACCATTTTAATAAAAAATATCACAAAATTCTTCTAAGTCCCTTGGGAAGAGTGAAAGATGCGCACGTTCATTTTCAGAGCTCCTAGACCTTCCCATAAGAAGTTAGCCAAAAAGTAGCTTCGAAAAACGCTTAGGTTAAGTTTCAGAGTTGCTTCTAATGTACCGAAGCTGGACTTAACATAATTTCACTCTCACAACATTATGGCTGGTTGGAGACAGTCCGAACCACAAGTACCGGGTCCATGGTTCTGGGCGTATACTGGGGGGACGGGGGGGACTCCCATTAACCCCTGACTATACCGGGGATACGCTTATCACAATGCCTTTCTGGTCTGTGCTGAAGCAGGGCATTCTGGCAGCCAAGTGGCTTGACCTTTATTAGTGAGCCTGGTTACCCCCTCTCGGAACAACAGACTTAGAAATCGCCAGCTCATATACAGTGCATAAAATATATTTATATATATATACCCTTATACACCATTTTAATAAAAAATATCACAAAATTCTTCTAAGTCCCTCGGGAAGAGAGAAAGACGCGCACGTTCATTTTCAGAGCTCCTAGACCTTCCTATAAGAAGTTAGCCAAAAAGTAGCTTCGAAAAACGCTTAGGTTAAGTTTCAGGGTTGCTTCTAATGTACCGAAGCTGGACTTAGACATAATTTCACTCTCACAACATTATGGCTGGTTGGAGACAGTCCGAACCACAAGTACCGGGTCCATGGTTCTGGGCGTATACTGGGGGGACGGGGGGGACTCCCATTAACCCCTGACTATACCGGGGATACGCTTATCACAATGCCTTTCTGGTCTGTGCTGAAGCAGGGCATTCTGGCAGCCAAGTGGCTTGACCTTAATTAGTGAGCCTGGTTACCCCCTCTCGGAACCACAGACTTAGAAATCGCCAGCTCATATACAGTGCATAAAATATATTTTTATATATACCCTTATACACCATTTTAATAAAAAATATCACAAAATTCTTCTAAGTCCCTCGGGAAGAGTGAAAGATGCGCACGTTCATTTTCAGAGCTCCTAGACCTTCCCATAAGAAGTTAGCCAAAAAGTAGCTTCGAAAAACGCTTAGGTTAAGTTTCAGAGTTGCTTCTAATGTACCAAAGCTGGACTTAGACATAATTTCACTCTCACAACATTATGGCTGGTTGGAGACAGTCCGAACCACAAGTACCGGGTCCATGGTTCTGGGCGTATACTGGGGGGACGGGGACGACTCCCATTAACCCCTGACTATACCGGGGATACGCTTATCACAATGCCTTTCTGGTCTGTGCTGAAGCAGGGCATTCTGGCAGCCAAGTGGCTTGACCTTAATTAGTGAGCCTGGTTACCCCCTCTCGGAACCACAGACTTAGAAATCGCCAGCTCATATACAGTGCATAAAATATATTTATATATATACCCTTATACACCATTTTAATAAAAAATATCACAAAATTCTTCTAAGTCCCTCGGGAAGAGTGAAAGACGCGCACGTTCATTTTCAGAGCTCCTAGACCTTCCTATAAGAAGTTAGCCAAAAAGTAGCTTCGAAAAACGCTTAGGTTAAGTTTCAGGGTTGCTTCTAATGTACCGAAGCTGGACTTAGACATAATTTCACTCTCACAACATTATGGCTGGTTGGAGACAGTCCGAACCACAAGTACCGGGTCCATGGTTCTGGGCGTATACTGGGGGGACGGGGGGGACTCCCATTAACCCCTGACTATACCGGGGATACGCTTATCACAATGCCTTTCTGGTCTGTGCTGAAGCAGGGCATTCTGGCAGCCAAGTGGCTTGACCTTAATTAGTGAGCCTGGTTACCCCCTCTCGGAACCACAGACTTAGAAATCGCCAGCTCATATACAGTGCATAAAATATATTTATATATATACCCTTATACACCATTTTAATAAAAAATATCACAAAATTCTTCTAAGTCCCTTGGGAAGAGTGAAAGATGCGCACGTTCATTTTCAGAGCTCCTAGACCTTCCCATAAGAAGTTAGCCAAAAAGTAGCTTCGAAAAACGCTTAGGTTAAGTTTCAGAGTTGCTTCTAATGTACCGAAGCTGGACTTAACATAATTTCACTCTCACAACATTATGGCTGGTTGGAGACAGTCCGAACCACAAGTACCGGGTCCATGGTTCTGGGCGTATACTGGGGGGACGGGGGGGACTCCCATTAACCCCTGACTATACCGGGGATACGCTTATCACAATGCCTTTCTGGTCTGTGCTGAAGCAGGGCATTCTGGCAGCCAAGTGGCTTGACCTTTATTAGTGAGCCTGGTTACCCCCTCTCGGAACAACAGACTTAGAAATCGCCAGCTCATATACAGTGCATAAAATATATTTATATATATATACCCTTATACACCATTTTAATAAAAAATATCACAAAATTCTTCTAAGTCCCTCGGGAAGAGTGAAAGACGCGCACGTTCATTTTCAGAGCTCCTAGACCTTCCTATAAGAAGTTAGCCAAAAAGTAGCTTCGAAAAACGCTTAGGTTAAGTTTCAGGGTTGCTTCTAATGTACCGAAGCTGGACTTAGACATAATTTCACTCTCACAACATTATGGCTGGTTGGAGACAGTCCGAACCACAAGTACCGGGTCCATGGTTCTGGGCGTATACTGGGGGGACGGGGGGGACTCCCATTAACCCCTGACTATACCGGGGATACGCTTATCACAATGCCTTTCTGGTCTGTGCTGAAGCAGGGCATTCTGGCAGCCAAGTGGCTTGACCTTAATTAGTGAGCCTGGTTACCCCCTCTCGGAACCACAGACTTAGAAATCGCCAGCTCATATACAGTGCATAAAATATATTTTTATATATACCCTTATACACCATTTTAATAAAAAATATCACAAAATTCTTCTAAGTCCCTCGGGAAGAGTGAAAGATGCGCACGTTCATTTTCAGAGCTCCTAGACCTTCCCATAAGAAGTTAGCCAAAAAGTAGCTTCGAAAAACGCTTAGGTTAAGTTTCAGAGTTGCTTCTAATGTACCAAAGCTGGACTTAGACATAATTTCACTCTCACAACATTATGGCTGGTTGGAGACAGTCCGAACCACAAGTACCGGGTCCATGGTTCTGGGCGTATACTGGGGGGACGGGGACGACTCCCATTAACCCCTGACTATACCGGGGATACGCTTATCACAATGCCTTTCTGGTCTGTGCTGAAGCAGGGCATTCTGGCAGCCAAGTGGCTTGACCTTAATTAGTGAGCCTGGTTACCCCCTCTCGGAACCACAGACTTAGAAATCGCCAGCTCATATACAGTGCATAAAATATATTTATATATATACCCTTATACACCATTTTAATAAAAAATATCACAACATTCTTCTAAGTCCCTCGGGAAGAGTGAAAGACGCGCACGTTCATTTTCAGAGCTCCTAGACCTTCCTATAAGAAGTTAGCCAAAAAGTAGCTTCGAAAAACGCTTAGGTTAAGTTTCAGGGTTGCTTCTAATGTACCGAAGCTGGACTTAGACATAATTTCACTCTCACAACATTATGGCTGGTTGGAGACAGTCCGAACCACAAGTACCGGGTCCATGGTTCTGGGCGTATACTGGGGGGACGGGGGGGACTCCCATTAACCCCTGACTATACCGGGGATACGCTTATCACAATGCCTTTCTGGTCTGTGCTGAAGCAGGGCATTCTGGCAGCCAAGTGGCTTGACCTTAATTAGTGAGCCTGGTTACCCCCTCTCGGAACCACAGACTTAGAAATCGCCAGCTCATATACAGTGCATAAAATATATTTTTATATATACCCTTATACACCATTTTAATAAAAAATATCACAAAATTCTTCTAAGTCCCTCGGGAAGAGTGAAAGATGCGCACGTTCATTTTCAGAGCTCCTAGACCTTCCCATAAGAAGTTAGCCAAAAAGTAGCTTCGAAAAACGCTTAGGTTAAGTTTCAGAGTTGCTTCTAATGTACCAAAGCTGGACTTAGACATAATTTCACTCTCACAACATTATGGCTGGTTGGAGACAGTCCGAACCACAAGTACCGGGTCCATGGTTCTGGGCGTATACTGGGGGGACGGGGACGACTCCCATTAACCCCTGACTATACCGGGGATACGCTTATCACAATGCCTTTCTGGTCTGTGCTGAAGCAGGGCATTCTGGCAGCCAAGTGGCTTGACCTTAATTAGTGAGCCTGGTTACCCCCTCTCGGAACCACAGACTTAGAAATCGCCAGCTCATATACAGTGCATAAAATATATTTATATATATACCCTTATACACCATTTTAATAAAAAATATCACAAAATTCTTCTAAGTCCCTCGGGAAGAGTGAAAGACGCGCACGTTCATTTTCAGAGCTCCTAGACCTTCCTATAAGAAGTTAGCCAAAAAGTAGCTTCGAAAAACGCTTAGGTTAAGTTTCAGGGTTGCTTCTAATGTACCGAAGCTGGACTTAGACATAATTTCACTCTCACAACATTATGGCTGGTTGGAGACAGTCCGAACCACAAGTACCGGGTCCATGGTTCTGGGCGTATACTGGGGGGACGGGGGGGACTCCCATTAACCCCTGACTATACCGGGGATATGCTTATCACAATGCCTTTCTGGTCTGTGCTGAAGCAGGGCATTCTGGCAGCCAAGTGGCTTGACCTTAATTAGTGAGCCTGGTTACCCCCTCTCGGAACCACAGACTTAGAAATCGCCAGCTCATATACAGTGCATAAAATATATTTATATATATACCCTTATACACCATTTTAATAAAAAATATCACAAAATTCTTCTAAGTCCCTTGGGAAGAGTGAAAGATGCGCACGTTCATTTTCAGAGCTCCTAGACCTTCCCATAAGAAGTTAGCCAAAAAGTAGCTTCGAAAAACGCTTAGGTTAAGTTTCAGAGTTGCTTCTAATGTACCGAAGCTGGACTTAACATAATTTCACTCTCACAACATTATGGCTGGTTGGAGACAGTCCGAACCACAAGTACCGGGTCCATGGTTCTGGGCGTATACTGGGGGGACGGGGGGGACTCCCATTAACCCCTGACTATACCGGGGATACGCTTATCACAATGCCTTTCTGGTCTGTGCTGAAGCAGGGCATTCTGGCAGCCAAGTGGCTTGACCTTTATTAGTGAGCCTGGTTACCCCCTCTCGGAACAACAGACTTAGAAATCGCCAGCTCATATACAGTGCATAAAATATATTTATATATATATACCCTTATACACCATTTTAATAAAAAATATCACAAAATTCTTCTAAGTCCCTCGGGAAGAGTGAAAGACGCGCACGTTCATTTTCAGAGCTCCTAGACCTTCCTATAAGAAGTTAGCCAAAAAGTAGCTTCGAAAAACGCTTAGGTTAAGTTTCAGGGTTGCTTCTAATGTACCGAAGCTGGACTTAGACATAATTTCACTCTCACAACATTATGGCTGGTTGGAGACAGTCCGAACCACAAGTACCGGGTCCATGGTTCTGGGCGTATACTGGGGGGACGGGGGGGACTCCCATTAACCCCTGACTATACCGGGGATACGCTTATCACAATGCCTTTCTGGTCTGTGCTGAAGCAGGGCATTCTGGCAGCCAAGTGGCTTGACCTTAATTAGTGAGCCTGGTTACCCCCTCTCGGAACCACAGACTTAGAAATCGCCAGCTCATATACAGTGCATAAAATATATTTTTATATATACCCTTATACACCATTTTAATAAAAAATATCACAAAATTCTTCTAAGTCCCTCGGGAAGAGTGAAAGATGCGCACGTTCATTTTCAGAGCTCCTAGACCTTCCCATAAGAAGTTAGCCAAAAAGTAGCTTCGAAAAACGCTTAGGTTAAGTTTCAGAGTTGCTTCTAATGTACCAAAGCTGGACTTAGACATAATTTCACTCTCACAACATTATGGCTGGTTGGAGACAGTCCGAACCACAAGTACCGGGTCCATGGTTCTGGGCGTATACTGGGGGGACGGGGACGACTCCCATTAACCCCTGACTATACCGGGGATACGCTTATCACAATGCCTTTCTGGTCTGTGCTGAAGCAGGGCATTCTGGCAGCCAAGTGGCTTGACCTTAATTAGTGAGCCTGGTTACCCCCTCTCGGAACCACAGACTTAGAAATCGCCAGCTCATATACAGTGCATAAAATATATTTATATATATACCCTTATACACCATTTTAATAAAAAATATCACAAAATTCTTCTAAGTCCCTCGGGAAGAGTGAAAGACGCGCACGTTCATTTTCAGAGCTCCTAGACCTTCCTATAAGAAGTTAGCCAAAAAGTAGCTTCGAAAAACGCTTAGGTTAAGTTTCAGGGTTGCTTCTAATGTACCGAAGCTGGACTTAGACATAATTTCACTCTCACAACATTATGGCTGGTTGGAGACAGTCCGAACCACAAGTACCGGGTCCATGGTTCTGGGCGTATACTGGGGGGACGGGGGGGACTCCCATTAACCCCTGACTATACCGGGGATACGCTTATCACAATGCCTTTCTGGTCTGTGCTGAAGCAGGGCATTCTGGCAGCCAAGTGGCTTGACCTTAATTAGTGAGCCTGGTTACCCCCTCTCGGAACCACAGACTTAGAAATCGCCAGCTCATATACAGTGCATAAAATATATTTTTATATATACCCTTATACACCATTTTAATAAAAAATATCACAAAATTCTTCTAAGTCCCTCGGGAAGAGTGAAAGATGCGCACGTTCATTTTCAGAGCTCCTAGACCTTCCCATAAGAAGTTAGCCAAAAAGTAGCTTCGAAAAACGCTTAGGTTAAGTTTCAGAGTTGCTTCTAATGTACCAAAGCTGGACTTAGACATAATTTCACTCTCACAACATTATGGCTGGTTGGAGACAGTCCGAACCACAAGTACCGGGTCCATGGTTCTGGGCGTATACTGGGGGGACGGGGACGACTCCCATTAACCCCTGACTATACCGGGGATACGCTTATCACAATGCCTTTCTGGTCTGTGCTGAAGCAGGGCATTCTGGCAGCCAAGTGGCTTGACCTTAATTAGTGAGCCTGGTTACCCCCTCTCGGAACAACAGACTTAGAAATCGCCAGCTCATATACAGTGCATAAAATATATTTATATATATACCCTTATACACCATTTTAATAAAAAATATCACAAAATTCTTCTAAGTCCCTCGGGAAGAGTGAAAGACGCGCACGTTCATTTTCAGAGCTCCTAGACCTTCCTATAAGAAGTTAGCCAAAAAGTAGCTTCGAAAAACGCTTAGGTTAAGTTTCAGGGTTGCTTCTAATGTACCGAAGCTGGACTTAGACATAATTTCACTCTCACAACATTATGGCTGGTTGGAGACAGTCCGAACCACAAGTACCGGGTCCATGGTTCTGGGCGTATACTGGGGGGACGGGGGGGACTCCCATTAACCCCTGACTATACCGGGGATACGCTTATCACAATGCCTTTCTGGTCTGTGCTGAAGCAGGGCATTCTGGTAGCCAAGTGGCTTGACCTTTATTAGTGAGCCTGGTTACCCCCTCTCGGAACAACAGACTTAGAAATCGCCAGCTCATATACAGTGCATAAAATATATTTATATATATACCCTTATACACCATTTTAATAAAAAATATCACAAAATTCTTCTAAGTCCCTCGGGAAGAGTGAAAGACGCGCACGTTCATTTTCAGAGCTCCTAGACCTTCCTATAAGAAGTTAGCCAAAAAGTAGCTTCGAAAAACGCTTAGGTTAAGTTTCAGAGTTGCTTCTAATGTACCGAAGCTGGACTTAGACATAATTTCACTCTCACAACATTATGGCTGGTTGGAGACAGTCCGAACCACAAGTACCGGGTCCATGGTTC
This sequence comes from Ascaphus truei, assembly GCF_040206685.1. NCBI lineage: Eukaryota > Metazoa > Chordata > Amphibia > Anura > Ascaphidae > Ascaphus > Ascaphus truei. Next base: position 174,467,215 of record NC_134486.1, on the reverse strand, counting down.
TGGGCGTATACTGGGGGGACGGGAGGGACTCCCATTAAACCCTGACTATACCGGGGATACGCTTATCACAATACCTTTCTGGTCTGTGCTGAAGCAGGGCATTCTGGCAGCCAAGTGGCTTCACCTTAATTAGTGAGCCTGGTTACCCCCTCTCGGAACCACAGACTTAGAAATCGCAAGCTCATATACAGTGCATAAAATATATTTATATATATACCCTTATACACCATTTTAATAAAAAAATATCACAAAATTCTTCTAAGTCCCTCGGGAAGAGTGAAAGACGCGCACGTTCATTTTCAGAGCTCCTAGACCTTCTAATAAGAAATTAGCCAAAAAGTAGCTTCGAAAAACGCTTAGGTGAAGTTTCAGAGTTGCTTCTAATGTACCAAAGCTGGACTTAGACATAATTTCACTCTCACAACATTATGGCTGGTTGGAGACAGTCCGAACCACAAGTACCGGGTCCATGGTTCTGGGCGTATACTGGGGGGACAGGGGGGACTCCCATTAACCCCTGACTATACCGGGGATACGCTTATCACAATGCCTTTCTGGTCTGTGCTGAAGCAGGGCATTCTGGCAGCCAAGTGGCTTGACCTTTATTAGTGAGCCTGGTTACCCCCTCTCGGAACAACAGACTTAGAAATCGCCAGCTCATATACAGTGCATAAAATATATTTATATATATACCCTTATACACCATTTTAATAAAAAATATCACAAAATTCTTCTAAGTCCCTCGGGAAGAGTGAAAGATGCGCACGTTCATTTTCAGAGCTCCTAGACCTTCCCATAAGACGTTAGCCAAAAAGTAGCTTCGAAAAACGCTTAGGTGAAGTTTCAGAGTTGCTTCTAATGTACCAAAGCTGGACTTAGACATAATTTCACTCTCACAACATTATGGCTGGTTGGAGACAGTCCGAACCACAAGTACCGGGTCCATGGTTCTGGGCGTATACTGGGGGGACGGGGGGGACTCCCATTAACCCCTGACTATACCGGGGATACGCTTATCACAATGCCTTTCTGGTCTGTGCTGAAGCAGGGCATTCTGGCAGCCAAGTGGCTTGACCTTTATTAGTGAGCCTGGTTACCCCCTCTCGGAACCACAGACTTAGAAATCGCCAGCTCATATACAGTGCATAAAATATATTTATATATATACCCTTATACACCATTTTAATAAAAAATATCACAAAATTCTTCTAAGTCCCTCGGGAAGAGTGAAAGACGCGCACGTTAATTTTCAGAGCTCCTAGACCTTCCTATAAGAAGTTAGCCAAAAAGTAGCTTCGAAAAACGCTTAGGTTAAGTTTCAGAGTTGCTTCTAATGTACCAAAGCTGGACTTAGACATAATTTCACTCTCACAACATTATGGCTGGTTGGAGACAGTCCGAACCACAAGTACCGGGTCCATGGTTCTGGGCGTATACTGGGGGGACGGGGATGACTCCCATTAACCCCTGACTATACCGGGGATACGCTTATCACAATGCCTTTCTGGTCTGTGCTGAAGCAGGGCATTCTGGCAGCCAAGTGGCTTGACCTTTATTAGTGAGCCTGGTTACCCCCTCTCGGAACAACAGACTTAGAAATCGCCAGCTCATATACAGTGCATAAAATATATTTATATATATACCCTTATACACCATTTTAATAAAAAATATCACAAAATTCTTCTAAGTCCCTCGGGAAGAGTGAAAGACGCGCACGTTCATTTTCAGAGCTCCTAGACCTTCCTATAAGAAGTTAGCCAAAAAGTAGCTTCGAAAAACGCTTAGGTTAAGTTTCAGGGTTGCTTCTAATGTACCGAAGCTGGACTTAGACATAATTTCACTCTCACAACATTATGGCTGGTTGGAGACAGTCCGAACCACAAGTACCGGGTCCATGGTTCTGGGCGTATACTGGGGGGACGGGGGGGACTCCCATTAACCCCTGACTATACCGGGGATACGCTTATCACAATGCCTTTCTGGTCTGTGCTGAAGCAGGGCATTCTGGCAGCCAAGTGGCTTGACCTTAATTAGTGAGCCTGGTTACCCCCTCTCGGAACCACAGACTTAGAAATCGCCAGCTCATATACAGTGCATAAAATATATTTTTATATATACCCTTATACACCATTTTAATAAAAAATATCACAAAATTCTTCTAAGTCCCTCGGGAAGAGTGAACGATGCGCACGTTCATTTTCAGAGCTCCTAGACCTTCCCATAAGAAGTTAGCCAAAAAGTAGCTTCGAAAAACGCTTAGGTTAAGTTTCAGAGTTGCTTCTAATGTACCAAAGCTGGACTTAGACATAATTTCACTCTCACAACATTATGGCTGGTTGGAGACAGTCCGAACCACAAGTACCGGGTCCATGGTTCTGGGCGTATACTGGGGGGACGGGGACGACTCCCATTAACCCCTGACTATACCGGGGATACGCTTATCACAATGCCTTTCTGGTCTGTGCTGAAGCAGGGCATTCTGGCAGCCAAGTGGCTTGACCTTAATTAGTGAGCCTGGTTACCCCCTCTCGGAACAACAGACTTAGAAATCGCCAGCTCATATACAGTGCATAAAATATATTTATATATATACCCTTATACACCATTTTAATAAAAAATATCACAAAATTCTTCTAAGTCCCTCGGGAAGAGTGAAAGACGCGCACGTTCATTTTCAGAACTCCTAGACCTTCCTATAAGAAGTTAGCCAAAAAGTAGCTTCGAAAAACGCTTAGGTTAAGTTTCAGGGTTGCTTCTAATGTACCGAAGCTGGACTTAGACATAATTTCACTCTCACAACATTATGGCTGGTTGGAGACAGTCCGAACCACAAGTACCGGGTCCATGGTTCTGGGCGTATACTGGGGGGACGGGGGGGACTCCCATTAACCCCTGACTATACCGGGGATACGCTTATCACAATGCCTTTCTGGTCTGTGCTGAAGCAGGGCATTCTGGCAGCCAAGTGGCTTGACCTTTATTAGTGAGCCTGGTTACCCCCTCTCGGAACAACAGAATTAGAAATCGCCAGCTCATATACAGTGCATAAAATATATTTATATATATACCCTTATACACCATTTTAATAAAAAATATCACAAAATTCTTCTAAGTCCCTCGGGAAGAGTGAAAGACGCGCACGTTCATTTTCAGAGCTCCTAGACCTTCTAATAAGAAGTTAGCCAAAAAGTAGCTTCGAAAAACGCTTAGGTGAAGTTTCAGAGTTGCTTCTAATGTACCAAAGCTGGACTTAGACATAATTTCACTCTCACAACATTATGGCTGGTTGGAGACAGTCCGAACCACAAGTACCGGGTCCATGGTTCTGGGCGTATACTGGGGGGACGGGGACGACTCCCATTAACCCCTGACTATACCGGGGATACGCTTATCACAATGCCTTTCTGGTCTGTGCTGAAGCAGGGCATTCTGGCAGCCAAGTGGCTTGACCTTTATTAGTGAGCCTGGTTACCCCCTCTCGGAACAACAGACTTAGAAATCGCCAGCTCATATACAGTGCATAAAATATATTTATATATATACCCTTATACACCATTTTAATAAAAAATATCACAAAATTCTTCTAAGTCCCTCGGGAAGAGTGAAAGACGCGCACGTTCATTTTCAGAGCTCCTAGACCTTCCTATAAGAAGTTAGCCAAAAAGTAGCTTCGAAAAACGCTTAGGTTAAGTTTCAGGGTTGCTTCTAATGTACCGAAGCTGGACTTAGACATAATTTCACTCTCACAACATTATGGCTGGTTGGAGACAGTCCGAACCACAAGTACCGGGTCCATGGTTCTGGGCGTATACTGGGGGGACGGGGGGGACTCCCATTAACCCCTGACTATACCGGGGATACGCTTATCACAATGCCTTTCTGGTCTGTGCTGAAGCAGGGCATTCTGGCAGCCAAGTGGCTTGACCTTTATTAGTGAGCCTGGTTACCCCCTCTCGGAACAACAGACTTAGAAATCGCCAGCTCATATACAGTGCATAAAATATATTTATATATATACCCTTATACACCATTTTAATAAAAAATATCACAAAATTCTTCTAAGTCCCTCGGGAAGAGTGAAAGACGCGCACGTTCATTTTCAGAGCTCCTAGACCTTCCTATAAGAAGTTAGCCAAAAAGTAGCTTCGAAAAACGCTTAGGTTAAGTTTCAGAGTTGCTTCTAATGTACCGAAGCTGGACTTAGACATAATTTCACTCTGACAACATTATGGCTGGTTGGAGACAGTCCGAACCACAAGTACCGGGTCCATGGTTCTGGGCGTATACTGGGGGGACGGGAGGGACTCCCATTAAACCCTGACTATACCGGGGATACGCTTATCACAATACCTTTCTGGTCTGTGCTGAAGCAGGGCATTCTGGCAGCCAAGTGGCTTCACCTTAATTAGTGAGCCTGGTTACCCCCTCTCGGAACCACAAACTTAGAAATCGCAAGCTCATATACAGTGCATAAAATATATTTATATATATACCCTTATACACCATTTTAATAAAAAAATATCACAAAATTCTTCTAAGTCCCTCGGGAAGAGTGAAAGACGCGCACGTTCATTTTCAGAGCTCCTAGACCTTCTAATAAGAAATTAGCCAAAAAGTAGCTTCGAAAAACGCTTAGGTGAAGTTTCAGAGTTGCTTCTAATGTACCAAAGCTGGACTTAGACATAATTTCACTCTCACAACATTATGGCTGGTTGGAGACAGTCCGAACCACAAGTACCGGGTCCATGGTTCTGGGCGTATACTGGGGGGACAGGGGGGACTCCCATTAACCCCTGACTATACCGGGGATACGCTTATCACAATGCCTTTCTGGTCTGTGCTGAAGCAGGGCATTCTGGCAGCCAAGTGGCTTGACCTTTATTAGTGAGCCTGGTTACCCCCTCTCGGAACAACAGACTTAGAAATCGCCAGCTCATATACAGTGCATAAAATATATTTATATATATACCCTTATACACCATTTTAATAAAAAATATCACAAAATTCTTCTAAGTCCCTCGGGAAGAGTGAAAGATGCGCACGTTCATTTTCAGAGCTCCTAGACCTTCCCATAAGAAGTTAGCCAAAAAGTAGCTTCGAAAAACGCTTAGGTGAAGTTTCAGAGTTGCTTCTAATGTACCAAAGCTGGACTTAGACATAATTTCACTCTCACAACATTATGGCTGGTTGGAGACAGTCCGAACCACAAGTACCGGGTCCATGGTTCTGGGCGTATACTGGGGGGACAGGGGGGACTCCCATTAACCCCTGACTATACCGGGGATACGCTTATCACAATGCCTTTCTGGTCTGTGCTGAAGCAGGGCATTCTGGCAGCCAAGTGGCTTGACCTTTATTAGTGAGCCTGGTTACCCCCTCTCGGAACCACAGACTTAGAAATCGCCAGCTCATATACAGTGCATAAAATATATTTATATATATACCCTTATACACCATTTTAATAAAAAATATCACAAAATTCTTCTAAGTCCCTCGGGAAGAGTGAAAGACGCGCACGTTCATTTTCAGAGCTCCTAGACCTTCCTATAAGAAGTTAGCCAAAAAGTAGCTTCGAAAAACGCTTAGGTTAAGTTTCAGAGTTGCTTCTAATGTACCAAAGCTGGACTTAGACATAATTTCACTCTCACAACATTATGGCTGGTTGGAGACAGTCCGAACCACAAGTACCGGGTCCATGGTTCTGGGCGTATACTGGGGGGACGGGGACGACTCCCATTAACCCCTGACTATACCGGGGATACGCTTATCACAATGCCTTTCTGGTCTGTGCTGAAGCAGGGCATTCTGGCAGCCAAGTGGCTTGACCTTTATTAGTGAGCCTGGTTACCCCCTTTCGGAACAACAGACTTAGAAATCGCCAGCTCATATACAGTGCATAAAATATATTTATATATATACCCTTATACACCATTTTAATAAAAAATATCACAAAATTCTTCTAAGTCCCTCGGGAAGAGTGAAAGACGCGCACGTTCATTTTCAGAGCTCCTAGACCTTCCTATAAGAAGTTAGCCAAAAAGTAGCTTCGAAAAACGCTTAGGTTAAGTTTCAGGGTTGCTTCTAATGTACCGAAGCTGGACTTAGACATAATTTCACTCTCACAACATTATGGCTGGTTGGAGACAGTCCGAACCACAAGTACCGGGTCCATGGTTCTGGGCGTATACTGGGGGGACGGGGGGGACTCCCATTAACCCCTGACTATACCGGGGATACGCTTATCACAATGCCTTTCTGGTCTGTGCTGAAGCAGGGCATTCTGGCAGCCAAGTGGCTTGACCTTTATTAGTGAGCCTGGTTACCCCCTCTCGGAACAACAGACTTAGAAATCGCCAGCTCATATACAGTGCATAAAATATATTTATATTTATACCCTTATACACCATTTTAATAAAAAATATCACAAAATTCTTCTAAGTCCCTCGGGAAGAGTGAAAGACGCGCACGTTCATTTTCAGAGCTCCTAGACCTTCCTATAAGAAGTTAGCCAAAAAGTAGCTTCGAAAAACGCTTAGGTTAAGTTTCAGAGTTGCTTCTAATGTACCGAAGCTGGACTTAGACATAATTTCACTCTCACAACATTATGGCTGGTTGGAGACAGTCCGAACCACAAGTACCGGGTCCATGGTTCTGGGCGTATACTGGGGGGACGGGAGGGACTCCCATTAAACCCTGACTATACCGGGGATACGCTTATCACAATACCTTTCTGGTCTGTGCTGAAGCAGGGCATTCTGGCAGCCAAGTGGCTTCACCTTAATTAGTGAGCCTGGTTACCTCCTCTCGGAACCACAGACTTAGAAATCGCAAGCTCATATACAGTGCATAAAATATATTTATATATATACCCTTATACACCATTTTAATAAAAAAATATCACAAAATTCTTCTAAGTCCCTCGGGAAGAGTGAAAGACGCGCACGTTCATTTTCAGAGCTCCTAGACCTTCTAATAAGAAATTAGCCAAAAAGTAGCTTCGAAAAACGCTTAGGTGAAGTTTCAGAGTTGCTTCTAATGTACCAAAGCTGGACTTAGACATAATTTCACTCTCACAACATTATGGCTGGTTGGAGACAGTCCGAACCACAAGTACCGGGTCCATGGTTCTGGGCGTATACTGGGGGGACAGGGGGGACTCCCATTAACCCCTGACTATACCGGGGATACGCTTATCACAATGCCTTTCTGGTCTGTGCTGAAGCAGGGCATTCTGGCAGCCAAGTGGCTTGACCTTTATTAGTGAGCCTGGTTACCCCCTCTCGGAACAACAGACTTAGAAATCGCCAGCTCATATACAGTGCATAAAATATATTTATATATATACCCTTATACACCATTTTAATAAAAAATATCACAAAATTCTTCTAAGTCCCTCGGGAAGAGTGAAAGATGCGCACGTTCATTTTCAGAGCTCCTAGACCTTCCCATAAGAAGTTAGCCAAAAAGTAGCTTCGAAAAACGCTTAGGTGAAGTTTCAGAGTTGCTTCTAATGTACCAAAGCTGGACTTAGACATAATTTCACTCTCACAACATTATGGCTGGTTGGAGACAGTCCGAACCACAAGTACCGGGTCCATGGTTCTGGGCGTATACTGGGGGGACAGGGGGGACTCCCATTAACCCCTGACTATACCGGGGATACGCTTATCACAATGCCTTTCTGGTCTGTGCTGAAGCAGGGCATTCTGGCAGCCAAGTGGCTTGACCTTTATTAGTGAGCCTGGTTACCCCCTCTCGGAACCACAGACTTAGAAATCGCCAGCTCATATACAGTGCATAAAATATATTTATATATATACCCTTATACACCATTTTAATAAAAAATATCACAAAATTCTTCTAAGTCCCTCGGGAAGAGTGAAAGACGCGCACGTTCATTTTCAGAGCTCCTAGACCTTCCTATAAGAAGTTAGCCAAAAAGTAGCTTCGAAAAACGCTTAGGTTAAGTTTCAGAGTTGCTTCTAATGTACCAAAGCTGGACTTAGACATAATTTCACTCTCACAACATTATGGCTGGTTGGAGACAGTCCGAACCACAAGTACCGGGTCCATGGTTCTGGGCGTATACTGGGGGGACGGGGACGACTCCCATTAACCCCTGACTATACCGGGGATACGCTTATCACAATGCCTTTCTGGTCTGTGCTGAAGCAGGGCATTCTGGCAGCCAAGTGGCTTGACCTTTATTAGTGAGCCTGGTTACCCCCTTTCGGAACAACAGACTTAGAAATCGCCAGCTCATATACAGTGCATAAAATATATTTATATATATACCCTTATACACCATTTTAATAAAAAATATCACAAAATTCTTCTAAGTCCCTCGGGAAGAGTGAAAGACGCGCACGTTCATTTTCAGAGCTCCTAGACCTTCCTATAAGAAGTTAGCCAAAAAGTAGCTTCGAAAAACGCTTAGGTTAAGTTTCAGGGTTGCTTCTAATGTACCGAAGCTGGACTTAGACATAATTTCACTCTCACAACATTATGGCTGGTTGGAGACAGTCCGAACCACAAGTACCGGGTCCATGGTTCTGGGCGTATACTGGGGGGACGGGGGGGACTCCCATTAACCCCTGACTATACCGGGGATACGCTTATCACAATGCCTTTCTGGTCTGTGCTGAAGCAGGGCATTCTGGCAGCCAAGTGGCTTGACCTTTATTAGTGAGCCTGGTTACCCCCTCTCGGAACAACAGACTTAGAAATCGCCAGCTCATATGCAGTGTATAAAATATATTTATATATATACCCTTATACACCATTTTAATAAAAAATATCACAAAATTCTTCTAAGTCCCTTGGGAAGAGTGAAAGATACGCACGTTCATTTTCAGAGCTCCTAGACCTTCCCATAAGAAGTTAGCCAAAAAGTAGTTTCGAAAAACGCTTAGGTTAAGTTTCAGAGTTGCTTCTAATGTACCGAAGCTGGACTTAACATAATTTCACTCTCACAACATTATGGCTGGTTGGAGACAGTCCGAACCACAAGTACCGGGTCCATGGTTCTGGGCGTATACTGGGGGGACGGGGGGGACTCCCATTAACCCCTGACTATACCGGGGATACGCTTATCACAATGCCTTTCTGGTCTGTGCTGAAGCAGGGCATTCTGGCAGCCAAGTGGCTTGACCTTTATTAGTGAGCCTGGTTACCCCCTCTCGGAACAACAGACTTAGAAATCGCCAGCTCATATACAGTGTATAAAATATATTTCTATATATACCCTTATACACCATTTTAATAAAAAATATCACAAAATTCTTCTAAGTCTCTTGGGAAGAGTGAAAGATGCGCACGTTCATTTTCAGAGCTCCTAGACCTTCCCATAAGAAGTTAGCCAAAAAGTAGCTTCGAAAAACGCTTAGGTTAAGTTTCAGAGTTGCTTCTAATGTACCGTAGCTGGACTTAACATAATTTCACTCTCACAACATTATGGCTGGTTGGAGACAGTCCGAACCACAAGTACCGGGTCCATGGTTCTGGGCGTATACTGGGGGGACGGGGGGGACTCCCATTAACCCCTGACTATACCGGGGATACGCTTATCACAATGCCTTTCTGGTCTGTGCTGAAGCAGGGCATTCTGGCAGCCAAGTGGCTTGACCTTTATTAGTGAGCCTGGTTACCCCCTCTCGGAACAACAGACTTAGAAATCGCCAGCTCATATACAGTGCATAAAATATATTTATATATATATACCCTTATACACCATTTTAATAAAAAATATCACAAAATTCTTCTAAGTCCCTCGGGAAGAGTGAAAGACGCGCACGTTCATTTTCAGAGCTCCTAGACCTTCCTATAAGAAGTTAGCCAAAAAGTAGCTTCGAAAAACGCTTAGGTTAAGTTTCAGGGTTGCTTCTAATGTACCGAAGCTGGACTTAGACATAATTTCACTCTCACAACATTATGGCTGGTTGGAGACAGTCCGAACCACAAGTACCGGGTCCATGGTTCTGGGCGTATACTGGGGAGACGGGGGGGACTCCCATTAACCCCTGACTATACCGGGGATACGCTTATCACAATGCCTTTCTGGTCTGTGCTGAAGCAGGGCATTCTGGCAGCCAAGTGGCTTGACCTTAATTAGTGAGCCTGGTTACCCCCTCTCGGAACCACAGACTTAGAAATCGCCAGCTCATATACAGTGCATAAAATATATTTTTATATATACCCTTATACACCATTTTAATAAAAAATATCACAAAATTCTTCTAAGTCCCTCGGGAAGAGTGAAAGATGCGCACGTTCATTTTCAGAGCTCCTAGACCTTCCCATAAGAAGTTAGCCAAAAAGTAGCTTCGAAAAACGCTTAGGTTAAGTTTCAGAGTTGCTTCTAATGTACCAAAGCTGGACTTAGACATAATTTCACTCTCACAACATTATGGCTGGTTGGAGACAGTCCGAACCACAAGTACCGGGTCCATGGTTCTGGGCGTATACTGGGGGGACGGGGACGACTCCCATTAACCCCTGACTATACCGGGGATACGCTTATCACAATGCCTTTCTGGTCTGTGCTGAAGCAGGGCATTCTGGCAGCCAAGTGGCTTGACCTTAATTAGTGAGCCTGGTTACCCCCTCTCGGAACCACAGACTTAGAAATCGCCAGCTCATATACAGTGCATAAAATATATTTATATATATACCCTTATACACCATTTTAATAAAAAATATCACAAAATTCTTCTAAGTCCCTCGGGAAGAGTGAAAGACGCGCACGTTCATTTTCAGAGCTCCTAGACCTTCCTATAAGAAGTTAGCCAAAAAGTAGCTTCGAAAAACGCTTAGGTTAAGTTTCAGGGTTGCTTCTAATGTACCGAAGCTGGACTTAGACATAATTTCACTCTCACAACATTATGGCTGGTTGGAGACAGTCCGAACCACAAGTACCGGGTCCATGGTTCTGGGCGTATACTGGGGGGACGGGGGGGACTCCCATTAACCCCTGACTATACCGGGGATACGCTTATCACAATGCCTTTCTGGTCTGTGCTGAAGCAGGGCATTCTGGCAGCCAAGTGGCTTGACCTTAATTAGTGAGCCTGGTTACCCCCTCTCGGAACCACAGACTTAGAAATCGCCAGCTCATATACAGTGCATAAAATATATTTTTATATATACCCTTATACACCATTTTAATAAAAAATATCACAAAATTCTTCTAAGTCCCTCGGGAAGAGTGAAAGATGCGCACGTTCATTTTCAGAGCTCCTAGACCTTCCCATAAGAAGTTAGCCAAAAAGTAGCTTCGAAAAACGCTTAGGTTAAGTTTCAGAGTTGCTTCTAATGTACCAAAGCTGGACTTAGACATAATTTCACTCTCACAACATTATGGCTGGTTGGAGACAGTCCGAACCACAAGTACCGGGTCCATGGTTCTGGGCGTATACTGGGGGGACGGGGACGACTCCCATTAACCCCTGACTATACCGGGGATACGCTTATCACAATGCCTTTCTGGTCTGTGCTGAAGCAGGGCATTCTGGCAGCCAAGTGGCTTGACCTTAATTAGTGAGCCTGGTTACCCCCTCTCGGAACAACAGACTTAGAAATCGCCAGCTCATATACAGTGCATAAAATATATTTATATATATACCCTTATACACCATTTTAATAAAAAATATCACAAAATTCTTCTAAGTCCCTCGGGAAGAGTGAAAGACGCGCACGTTCATTTTCAGAGCTCCTAGACCTTCCTATAAGAAGTTAGCCAAAAAGTAGCTTCGAAAAACGCTTAGGTTAAGTTTCAGGGTTGCTTCTAATGTACCGAAGCTGGACTTAGACATAATTTCACTCTCACAACATTATGGCTGGTTGGAGACAGTCCGAACCACAAGTACCGGGTCCATGGTTCTGGGCGTATACTGGGGGGACGGGGGGGACTCCCATTAACCCCTGACTATACCGGGGATACGCTTATCACAATGCCTTTCTGGTCTGTGCTGAAGCAGGGCATTCTGGCAGCCAAGTGGCTTGACCTTTATTAGTGAGCCTGGTTACCCCCTCTCGGAACAACAGACTTAGAAATCGCCAGCTCATATACAGTGCATAAAATATATTTATATATATACCCTTATACACCATTTTAATAAAAAATATCACAAAATTCTTCTAAGTCCCTCGGGAAGAGTGAAAGACGCGCACGTTCATTTTCAGAGCTCCTAGACCTTCCTATAAGAAGTTAGCCAAAAAGTAGCTTCGAAAAACGCTTAGGTTAAGTTTCAGAGTTGCTTCTAATGTACCGAAGCTGGACTTAGACATAATTTCACTCTCACAACATTATGGCTGGTTGGAGACAGTCCGAACCACAAGTACCGGGTCCATGGTTCTGGGCGTATACTGGGGGGACGGGAGGGACTCCCATTAAACCCTGACTATACCGGGGATACGCTTATCACAATACCTTTCTGGTCTGTGCTGAAGCAGGGCATTCTGGCAGCCAAGTGGCTTCACCTTAATTAGTGAGCCTGGTTACCCCCTCTCGGAACCACAGACTTAGAAATCGCAAGCTCATATACAGTGCATAAAATATATTTATATATATACCCTTATACACCATTTTAATAAAAAAATATCACAAAATTCTTCTAAGTCCCTCGGGAAGAGTGAAAGACGCGCACGTTCATTTTCAGAGCTCCTAGACCTTCTAATAAGAAATTAGCCAAAAAGTAGCTTCGAAAAACGCTTAGGTGAAGTTTCAGAGTTGCTTCTAATGTACCAAAGCTGGACTTAGACATAATTTCACTCTCACAACATTATGGCTGGTTGGAGACAGTCCGAACCACAAGTACCGGGTCCATGGTTCTGGGCGTATACTGGGGGGACAGGGGGGACTCCCATTAACCCCTGACTATACCGGGGATACGCTTATCACAATGCCTTTCTGGTCTGTGCTGAAGCAGGGCATTCTGGCAGCCAAGTGGCTTGACCTTTATTAGTGAGCCTGGTTACCCCCTCTCGGAACAACAGACTTAGAAATCGCCAGCTCATATACAGTGCATAAAATATATTTATATATATACCCTTATACACCATTTTAATAAAAAATATCACAAAATTCTTCTAAGTCCCTCGGGAAGAGTGAAAGATGCGCACGTTCATTTTCAGAGCTCCTAGACCTTCCCGTAAGAAGTTAGCCAAAAAGTAGCTTCGAAAAACGCTTAGGTGAAGTTTCAGAGTTGCTTCTAATGTACCAAAGCTGGACTTAGACATAATTTCACTCTCACAACATTATGGCTGGTTGGAGACAGTCCGAACCACAAGTACCGGGTCCATGGTTCTGGGCGTATACTGGGGGGACGGGGGGGACTCCCATTAACCCCTGACTATACCGGGGATACGCTTATCACAATGCCTTTCTGGTCTGTGCTGAAGCAGGGCATTCTGGCAGCCAAGTGGCTTGACCTTTATTAGTGAGCCTGGTTACCCCCTCTCGGAACCACAGACTTAGAAATCGCCAGCTCATATACAGTGCATAAAATATATTTATATATATACCCTTATACACCATTTTAATAAAAAATATCACAAAATTCTTCTAAGTCCCTCGGGAAGAGTGAAAGACGCGCACGTTAATTTTCAGAGCTCCTAGACCTTCCTATAAGAAGTTAGCCAAAAAGTAGCTTCGAAAAACGCTTAGGTTAAGTTTCAGGGTTGCTTCTAATGTACCGAAGCTGGACTTAGACATAATTTCACTCTCACAACATTATGGCTGGTTGGAGACAGTCCGAACCACAAGTACCGGGTCCATGGTTCTGGGCGTATACTGGGGGGACGGGGGGGACTCCCATTAACCCCTGACTATACCGGGGATACGCTTATCACAATGCCTTTCTGGTCTGTGCTGAAGCAGGGCATTCTGGCAGCCAAGTGGCTTGACCTTAATTAGTGAGCCTGGTTACCCCCTCTCGGAACCACAGACTTAGAAATCGCCAGCTCATATACAGTGCATAAAATATATTTTTATATATACCCTTATACACCATTTTAATAAAAAATATCACAAAATTCTTCTAAGTCCCTCGGGAAGAGTGAAAGATGCGCACGTTCATTTTCAGAGCTCCTAGACCTTCCCATAAGAAGTTAGCCAAAAAGTAGCTTCGAAAAACGCTTAGGTTAAGTTTCAGAGTTGCTTCTAATGTACCAAAGCTGGACTTAGACATAATTTCACTCTCACAACATTATGGCTGGTTGGAGACAGTCCGAACCACAAGTACCGGGTCCATGGTTCTGGGCGTATACTGGGGGGACGGGGACGACTCCCATTAACCCCTGACTATACCGGGGATACGCTTATCACAATGCCTTTCTGGTCTGTGCTGAAGCAGGGCATTCTGGCAGCCAAGTGGCTTGACCTTAATTAGTGAGCCTGGTTACCCCCTCTCGGAACAACAGACTTAGAAATCGCCAGCTCATATACAGTGCATAAAATATATTTATATATATACCCTTATACACCATTTTAATAAAAAATATCACAAAATTCTTCTAAGTCCCTCGGGAAGAGTGAAAGACGCGCACGTTCATTTTCAGAGCTCCTAGACCTTCCTATAAGAAGTTAGCCAAAAAGTAGCTTCGAAAAACGCTTAGGTTAAGTTTCAGGGTTGCTTCTAATGTACCGAAGCTGGACTTAGACATAATTTCACTCTCACAACATTATGGCTGGTTGGAGACAGTCCGAACCACAAGTACCGGGTCCATGGTTCTGGGCGTATACTGGGGGGACGGGGGGGACTCCCATTAACCCCTGACTATACCGGGGATACGCTTATCACAATGCCTTTCTGGTCTGTGCTGAAGCAGGGCATTCTGGCAGCCAAGTGGCTTGACCTTTATTAGTGAGCCTGGTTACCCCCTCTCGGAACAACAGACTTAGAAATCGCCAGCTCATATACAGTGCATAAAATATATTTATATATATACCCTTATACACCATTTTAATAAAAAATATCACAAAATTCTTCTAAGTCCCTCGGGAAGAGTGAAAGACGCGCACGTTCATTTTCAGAGCTCCTAGACCTTCCTATAAGAAGTTAGCCAAAAAGTAGCTTCGAAAAACGCTTAGGTTAAGTTTCAGAGTTGCTTCTAATGTACCGAAGCTGGACTTAGACATAATTTCACTCTCACAACATTATGGCTGGTTGGAGACAGTCCGAACCACAAGTACCGGGTCCATGGTTCTGGGCGTATACTGGGGGGACGGGAGGGACTCCCATTAAACCCTGACTATACCGGGGATACGCTTATCACAATACCTTTCTGGTCTGTGCTGAAGCAGGGCATTCTGGCAGCCAAGTGGCTTCACCTTAATTAGTGAGCCTGGTTACCCCCTCTCGGAACCACAGACTTAGAAATCGCAAGCTCATATACAGTGCATAAAATATATTTATATATATACCCTTATACACCATTTTAATAAAAAAATATCACAAAATTCTTCTAAGTCCCTCGGGAAGAGTGAAAGACGCGCACGTTCATTTTCAGAGCTCCTAGACCTTCTAATAAGAAATTAGCCAAAAAGTAGCTTCGAAAAACGCTTAGGTGAAGTTTCAGAGTTGCTTCTAATGTACCAAAGCTGGACTTAGACATAATTTCACTCTCACAACATTATGGCTGGTTGGAGACAGTCCGAACCACAAGTACCGGGTCCATGGTTCTGGGCGTATACTGGGGGGACAGGGGGGACTCCCATTAACCCCTGACTATACCGGGGATACGCTTATCACAATGCCTTTCTGGTCTGTGCTGAAGCAGGGCATTCTGGCAGCCAAGTGGCTTGACCTTTATTAGTGAGCCTGGTTACCCCCTCTCGGAACAACAGACTTAGAAATCGCCAGCTCATATACAGTGCATAAAATATATTTAGATATATACCCTTATACACCATTTTAATAAAAAATATCACAAAATTCTTCTAAGTCCCTCGGGAAGAGTGAAAGATGCGCACGTTCATTTTCAGAGCTCCTAGACCTTCCCATAAGAAGTTAGCCAAAAAGTAGCTTCGAAAAACGCTTAGGTGAAGTTTCAGAGTTGCTTCTAATGTACCAAAGCTGGACTTAGACATAATTTCACTCTCACAACATTATGGCTGGTTGGAGACAGTCCGAACCACAAGTACCGGGTCCATGGTTCTGGGCGTATACTGGGGGGACGGGGGGGACTCCCATTAACCCCTGACTATACCGGGGATACGCTTATCACAATGCCTTTCTGGTCTGTGCTGAAGCAGGGCATTCTGGCAGCCAAGTGGCTTGACCTTTATTAGTGAGCCTGGTTACCCCCTCTCGGAACCACAGACTTAGAAATCGCCAGCTCATATACAGTGCATAAAATATATTTATATATATACCCTTATACACCATTTTAATAAAAAATATCACAAAATTCTTCTAAGTCCCTCGGGAAGAGTGAAAGACGCGCACGTTAATTTTCAGAGCTCCTAGACCTTCCTATAAGAAGTTAGCCAAAAAGTAGCTTCGAAAAACGCTTAGGTTAAGTTTCAGAGTTGCTTCTAATGTACCAAAGCTGGACTTAGACATAATTTCACTCTCACAACATTATGGCTGGTTGGAGACAGTCCGAACCACAAGTACCGGGTCCATGGTTCTGGGCGTATACTGGGGGGACGGGGACGACTCCCATTAACCCCTGACTATACCGGGGATACGCTTATCACAATGCCTTTCTGGTCTGTGCTGAAGCAGGGCATTCTGGCAGCCAAGTGGCTTGACCTTTATTAGTGAGCCTGGTTACCCCCTCTCGGAACAACAGACTTAGAAATCGCCAGCTCATATACAGTGCATAAAATATATTTATATATATACCCTTATACACCATTTTAATAAAAAATATCACAAAATTCTTCTAAGTCCCTCGGGAAGAGTGAAAGACGCGCACGTTCATTTTCAGAGCTCCTAGACCTTCCTATAAGAAGTTAGCCAAAAAGTAGCTTCGAAAAACGCTTAGGTTAAGTTTCAGGGTTGCTTCTAATGTACCGAAGCTGGACTTAGACATAATTTCACTCTCACAACATTATGGCTGGTTGGAGACAGTCCGAACCACAAGTACCGGGTCCATGGTTCTGGGCGTATACTGGGGGGACGGGGGGGACTCCCATTAACCCCTGACTATACCGGGGATACGCTTATCACAATGCCTTTCTGGTCTGTGCTGAAGCAGGGCATTCTGACAGCCAAGTGGCTTGACCTTTATTAGTGAGCCTGGTTACCCCCTCTCGGAACAACAGACTTAGAAATCGCCAGCTCATATACAGTGTATAAAATATATTTATATATATACCCTTATACACCATTTTAATAAAAAATATCACAAAATTCTTCTAAGTCCCTTGGGAAGAGTGAAAGATGCGCACGTTCATTTTTAGAGCTCCTAGACCTTCCCATAAGAAGTTAGCCAAAAAGTAGCTTCGAAAAACGCTTAGGTTAAGTTTCAGAGTTGCTTCTAATGTACCGAAGCTGGACTTAACATAATTTCACTCTCACAACATTATGGCTGGTTGGAGACAGTCCGAACCACAAGTACCGGGTCCATGGTTCTGGGCGTATACTGGGGGGACGGGGGGGACTCCCATTAACCCCTGACTATACCGGGGATACGCTTATCACAATGCCTTTCTGGTCTGTGCTGAAGCAGGGCATTCTGGCAGCCAAGTGGCTTGACCTTTATTAGTGAGCCTGGTTACCCCCTCTCGGAACAACAGACTTAGAAATCGCCAGCTCATATACAGTGTATAAAATATATTTCTATATATACCCTTATACACCATTTTAATAAAAAATATCACAAAATTCTTCTAAGTCCCTTGGGAAGAGTGAAAGATGCGCACGTTCATTTTCAGAGCTCCTAGACCTTCCCATAAGAAGTTAGCCAAAAAGTAGCTTCGAAAAACGCTTAGGTTAAGTTTCAGAGTTGCTTCTAATGTACCGAAGCTGGACTTAACATAATTTCACTCTCACAACATTATGGCTGGTTGGAGACAGTCCGAACCACAAGTACCGGGTCCATGGTTCTGGGCGTATACTGGGGGGACGGGGGGGACTCCCATTAACCCCTGACTATACCGGGGATACGCTTATCACAATGCCTTTCTGGTCTGTGCTGAAGCAGGGCATTCTGTCAGCCAAGTGGCTTGACCTTAATTAGTGAGCCTGGTTACCCCCTCTCGGAACCACAGACTTAGAAATCGCCAGCTCATATACTGTACAGTGCATAAAATATATTTAAATATATACCCTTATACACCATTTTAATAAAAATTATCACACAATTCTTCTAAGTCCCTCGGGAAGAGTGAAAGACGCGCACGTTAATTTTCAGAGCTCCTAGACCTTCCTATAAGAAGTTAGCCAAAAAGTAGCTTCGAAAAACGCTTAGGTTAAGTTTCAGAGTTGCTTCTAATGTACCAAAGCTGGACTTAGACATAATTTCACTCTCACAACATTATGGCTGGTTGGAGACAGTCCGAACCACAAGTACCGGGTCCATGGTTCTGGGCGTATACTGGGGGGACGGGGACGACTCCCATTAACCCCTGACTATACCGGGGATACGCTTATCACAATGCCTTTCTGGTCTGTGCTGAAGCAGGGCATTCTGGCAGCCAAGTGGCTTGACCTTTATTAGTGAGCCTGGTTACCCCCTCTCGGAACAACAGACTTAGAAATCGCCAGCTCATATACAGTGCATAAAATATATTTATATATATACCCTTATACACCATTTTAATAAAAAATATCACAAAATTCTTCTAAGTCCCTCGGGAAGAGTGAAAGACGCGCACGTTCATTTTCAGAGCTCCTAGACCTTCCTATAAGAAGTTAGCCAAAAAGTAGCTTCGAAAAACGCTTAGGTTAAGTTTCAGGGTTGCTTCTAATGTACCGAAGCTGGACTTAGACATAATTTCACTCTCACAACATTATGGCTGGTTGGAGACAGTCCGAACCACAAGTACCGGGTCCATGGTTCTGGGCGTATACTGGGGGGACGGGGGGGACTCCCATTAACCCCTGACTATACCGGGGATACGCTTATCACAATGCCTTTCTGGTCTGTGCTGAAGCAGGGCATTCTGACAGCCAAGTGGCTTGACCTTTATTAGTGAGCCTGGTTACCCCCTCTCGGAACAACAGACTTAGAAATCGCCAGCTCATATACAGTGTATAAAATATATTTATATATATACCCTTATACACCATTTTAATAAAAAATATCACAAAATTCTTCTAAGTCCCTTGGGAAGAGTGAAAGATGCGCACGTTCATTTTTAGAGCTCCTAGACCTTCCCATAAGAAGTTAGCCAAAAAGTAGCTTCGAAAAACGCTTAGGTTAAGTTTCAGAGTTGCTTCTAATGTACCGAAGCTGGACTTAACATAATTTCACTCTCACAACATTATGGCTGGTTGGAGACAGTCCGAACCACAAGTACCGGGTCCATGGTTCTGGGCGTATACTGGGGGGACGGGGGGGACTCCCATTAACCCCTGACTATACCGGGGATACGCTTATCACAATGCCTTTCTGGTCTGTGCTGAAGCAGGGCATTCTGGCAGCCAAGTGGCTTGACCTTTATTAGTGAGCCTGGTTACCCCCTCTCGGAACAACAGACTTAGAAATCGCCAGCTCATATACAGTGTATAAAATATATTTCTATATATACCCTTATACACCATTTTAATAAAAAATATCACAAAATTCTTCTAAGTCCCTTGGGAAGAGTGAAAGATGCGCACGTTCATTTTCAGAGCTCCTAGACCTTCCCATAAGAAGTTAGCCAAAAAGTAGCTTCGAAAAACGCTTAGGTTAAGTTTCAGAGTTGCTTCTAATGTACCGAAGCTGGACTTAACATAATTTCACTCTCACAACATTATGGCTGGTTGGAGACAGTCCGAACCACAAGTACCGGGTCCATGGTTCTGGGCGTATACTGGGGGGACGGGGGGGACTCCCATTAACCCCTGACTATACCGGGGATACGCTTATCACAATGCCTTTCTGGTCTGTGCTGAAGCAGGGCATTCTGTCAGCCAAGTGGCTTGACCTTAATTAGTGAGCCTGGTTACCCCCTCTCGGAACCACAGACTTAGAAATCGCCAGCTCATATACAGTGCATAAAATATATTTATATATATACCCTTATACACCATTTTAATAAAAAATATCACAAAATTCTTCTAAGTCCCTTGGGAAGAGTGAAAGATGCGCACGTTCATTTTCAGAGCTCCTAGACCTTCCCATAAGAAGTTAGCCAAAAAGTAGCTTCGAAAAACGCTTAGGTTAAGTTTCAGAGTTGCTTCTAATGTACCGAAGCTGGACTTAACATAATTTCACTCTCACAACATTATGGCTGGTTGGAGACAGTCCGAACCACAAGTACCGGGTCCATGGTTCTGGGCGTATACTGGGGGGACGGGGGGGACTCCCATTAACCCCTGACTATACCGGGGATACGCTTATCACAATGCCTTTCTGGTCTGTGCTGAAGCAGGGCATTCTGGCAGCCAAGTGGCTTGACCTTTATTAGTGAGCCTGGTTACCCCCTCTCGGAACAACAGACTTAGAAATCGCCAGCTCATATACAGTGCATAAAATATATTTATATATATATACCCTTATACACCATTTTAATAAAAAATATCACAAAATTCTTCTAAGTCCCTCGGGAAGAGTGAAAGACGCGCACGTTCATTTTCAGAGCTCCTAGACCTTCCTATAAGAAGTTAGCCAAAAAGTAGCTTCGAAAAACGCTTAGGTTAAGTTTCAGGGTTGCTTCTAATGTACCGAAGCTGGACTTAGACATAATTTCACTCTCACAACATTATGGCTGGTTGGAGACAGTCCGAACCACAAGTACCGGGTCCATGGTTCTGGGCGTATACTGGGGGGACGGGGGGGACTCCCATTAACCCCTGACTATACCGGGGATACGCTTATCACAATGCCTTTCTGGTCTGTGCTGAAGCAGGGCATTCTGGCAGCCAAGTGGCTTGACCTTTATTAGTGAGCCTGGTTACCCCCTCTCGGAACAACAGACTTAGAAATCGCCAGCTCATATACAGTGTATAAAATATATTTATATATATACCCTTATACACCATTTTAATAAAAAATATCACAAAATTCTTCTAAGTCCCTTGGGAAGAGTGAAAGATGCGCACGTTCATTTTCAGAGCTCCTAGACCTTCCCATAAGAAGTTAGCCAAAAAGTAGCTTCGAAAAACGCTTAGGTTAAGTTTCAGAGTTGCTTCTAATGTACCGAAGCTGGACTTAACATAATTTCACTCTCACAACATTATGGCTGGTTGGAGACAGTCCGAACCACAAGTACCGGGTCCATGGTTCTGGGCGTATACTGGGGGGACGGGGGGGACTCCCATTAACCCCTGACTATACCGGGGATACGCTTATCACAATGCCTTTCTGGTCTGTGCTGAAGCAGGGCATTCTGGCAGCCAAGTGGCTTGACCTTTATTAGTGAGCCTGGTTACCCCCTCTCGGAACAACAGACTTAGAAATCGCCAGCTCATATACAGTGCATAAAATATATTTATATATATATACCCTTATACACCATTTTAATAAAAAATATCACAAAATTCTTCTAAGTCCCTCGGGAAGAGTGAAAGACGCGCACGTTCATTTTCAGAGCTCCTAGACCTTCCTATAAGAAGTTAGCCAAAAAGTAGCTTCGAAAAACGCTTAGGTTAAGTTTCAGGGTTGCTTCTAATGTACCGAAGCTGGACTTAGACATAATTTCACTCTCACAACATTATGGCTGGTTGGAGACAGTCCGAACCACAAGTACCGGGTCCATGGTTCTGGGCGTATACTGGGGGGACGGGGGGGACTCCCATTAACCCCTGACTATACCGGGGATACGCTTATCACAATGCCTTTCTGGTCTGTGCTGAAGCAGGGCATTCTGGCAGCCAAGTGGCTTGACCTTTATTAGTGAGCCTGGTTACCCCCTCTCGGAACAACAGACTTAGAAATCGCCAGCTCATATACAGTGTATAAAATATATTTATATATATACCCTTATACACCATTTTAATAAAAAATATCACAAAATTCTTCTAAGTCCCTTGGGAAGAGTGAAAGATGCGCACGTTCATTTTCAGAGCTCCTAGACCTTCCCATAAGAAGTTAGCCAAAAAGTAGCTTCGAAAAACGCTTAGGTTAAGTTTCAGAGTTGCTTCTAATGTACCGAAGCTGGACTTAACATAATTTCACTCTCACAACATTATTTCTGGTTGGAGACAGTCCGAACCACAAGTACCGGGTCCATGGTTCTGGGCGTATACTGGGGGGACGGGGGGGACTCCCATTAACCCCTGACTATACCGGGGATACGCTTATCACAATGCCTTTCTGGTCTGTGCTGAAGCAGGGCATTCTGGCAGCCAAGTGGCTTGACCTTAATTAGTGAGCCTGGTTACCCCCTCTCGGAACCACAGACTTAGAAATCGCCAGCTCATATACAGTGCATATAATATATTTTTATATATACCCTTATACACCATTTTAATAAAAAATATCACAAAATTCTTCTAAGTCCCTCGGGAAGAGTGAAAGACGCGCACGTTCATTTTCAGAGCTCCTAGACCTTCCTATAAGAAGTTAGCCAAAAAGTAGCTTCGAAAAACGCTTAGGTTAAGTTTCAGGGTTGCTTCTAATGTACCGAAGCTGGACTTAGACATAATTTCACTCTCACAACATTATGGCTGGTTGGAGACAGTCCGAACCACAAGTACCGGGTCCATGGTTCTGGGCGTATACTGGGGGGACGGGGGGGACTCCCATTAACCCCTGACTATACCGGGGATACGCTTATCACAATGCCTTTCTGGTCTGTGCTGAAGCAGGGCATTCTGGCAGCCAAGTGGCTTGACCTTTATTAGTGAGCCTGGTTACCCCCTCTCGGAACAACAGACTTAGAAATCGCCAGCTCATATACAGTGCATAAAATATATTTATATATATATACCCTTATACACCATTTTAATAAAAAATATCACAAAATTCTTCTAAGTCCCTCGGGAAGAGTGAAAGACGCGCACGTTCATTTTCAGAGCTCCTAGACCTTCCTATAAGAAGTTAGCCAAAAAGTAGCTTCGAAAAACGCTTAGGTTAAGTTTCAGGGTTGCTTCTAATGTACCGAAGCTGGACTTAGACATAATTTCACTCTCACAACATTATGGCTGGTTGGAGACAGTCCGAACCACAAGTACCGGGTCCATGGTTCTGGGCGTATACTGGGGGGACGGGGGGGACTCCCATTAACCCCTGACTATACCGGGGATACGCTTATCACAATGCCTTTCTGGTCTGTGCTGAAGCAGGGCATTCTGGCAGCCAAGTGGCTTGACCTTTATTAGTGAGCCTGGTTACCCCCTCTCGGAACAACAGACTTAGAAATCGCCAGCTCATATACAGTGTATAAAATATATTTATATATATACCCTTATACACCATTTTAATAAAAAATATCACAAAATTCTTCTAAGTCCCTTGGGAAGAGTGAAAGATGCGCACGTTCATTTTCAGAGCTCCTAGACCTTCCCATAAGAAGTTAGCCAAAAAGTAGCTTCGAAAAACGCTTAGGTTAAGTTTCAGAGTTGCTTCTAATGTACCGAAGCTGGACTTAACATAATTTCACTCTCACAACATTATTTCTGGTTGGAGACAGTCCGAACCACAAGTACCGGGTCCATGGTTCTGGGCGTATACTGGGGGGACGGGGGGGACTCCCATTAACCCCTGACTATACCGGGGATACGCTTATCACAATGCCTTTCTGGTCTGTGCTGAAGCAGGGCATTCTGGCAGCCAAGTGGCTTGACCTTAATTAGTGAGCCTGGTTACCCCCTCTCGGAACCACAGACTTAGAAATCGCCAGCTCATATACAGTGCATATAATATATTTTTATATATACCCTTATACACCATTTTAATAAAAAATATCACAAAATTCTTCTAAGTCCCTCGGGAAGAGTGAAAGATGCGCACGTTCATTTTCAGAGCTCCTAGACCTTCCCATAAGAAGTTAGCCAAAAAGTAGCTTCGAAAAACGCTTAGGTTAAGTTTCAGAGTTGCTTCTAATGTACCAAAGCTGGACTTAGACATAATTTCACTCTCACAACATTATGGCTGGTTGGAGACAGTCCGAACCACAAGTACCGGGTCCATGGTTCTGGGCGTATACTGGGGGGACGAGGACGACTCCCATTAACCCCTGACTATACCGGGGATACGCTTATCACAATGCCTTTCTGGTCTGTGCTGAAGCAGGGCATTCTGGCAGCCAAGTGGCTTGACCTTAATTAGTGAGCCTGGTTACCCCCTCTCGGAACCACAGACTTAGAAATCGCCAGCTCATATACAGTGCATAAAATATATTTATATATATACCCTTATACACCATTTTAATAAAAAATATCACAAAATTCTTCTAAGTCCCTCGGGAAGAGTGAAAGATGAGCACGTTCATTTTCAGAGCTCCTAGACCTTCCCATAAGAAGTTAGCCAAAAAGTAGCTTCGAAAAACGCTTAGGTTAAGTTTCAGAGTTGCTTCTAATGTACCAAAGCTGGACTTAGACATAATTTCACTCTCACAACATTATGGCTGGTTGGAGACATTCCGAACCACAAGTACCGGGTCCATGGTTCTGGGCGTATACTGGGGGGACGGGGACGACTCCCATTAACCCCTGACTATACCGGGGATACGCTTATCACAATGCCTTTCTGGTCTGTGCTGAAGCAGGGCATTCTGGCAGCCAAGTGGCTTGAACTTTATTAGTGAGCCTGGTTACCCCCTCTCGGAACCACAGACTTAGAAATCGCCAGCTCATATACAGTGCATAAAATATATTTATATATATACCCTTATACACCATTTTAATAAAAAATATCACAAAATTCTTCTAAGTCCCTCGGGAAGAGTGAAAGACGCGCACGTTCATTTTCAGAGCTCCTAGACCTTCCTATAAGAAGTTAGCCAAAAAGTAGCTTCGAAAAACGCTTAGGTTAAGTTTCAGAGTTGCTTCTAATGTACCGAAGCTGGACTTAGACATAATTTCACTCTCACAACATTATGGCTGGTTGGAGACAGTCCGAACCACAAGTACCGGGTCCATGGTTCTGGGCGTATACTGGGGGGACGGGAGGGACTCCCATTAAACCCTGACTATACCGGGGATACGCTTATCACAATACCTTTCTGGTCTGTGCTGAAGCAGGGCATTCTGGCAGCCAAGTGGCTTCACCTTAATTAGTGAGCCTGGTTACCCCCTCTCGGAACCACAGACTTAGAAATCGCCAGCTCATATACAGTGCATAAAATAAATTTATATATATACCCTTATACACCATTTTAATAAAAAATATCACAAAATTCTTCTAAGTCCCTTGGGAAGAGTGAAAGACGCGCACGTTCATTTTCAGAGCTCCTAGACCTTCCTATAAGAAGTTAGCCAAAAAGTAGCTTCGAAAAACGCTTAGGTTAAGTTTCAGGGTTGCTTCTAATGTACCGAAGCTGGACTTAGACATAATTTCACTCTCACAACATTATGGCTGGTTGGAGACAGTCCGAACCACAAGTACCGGGTCCATGGTTCTGGGCGTATACTGGGGGGACGGGGGGGACTCCCATTAACCCCTGACTATACCGGGGATACGCTTATCACAATGCCTTTCTGGTCTGTGCTGAAGCAGGGCATTCTGGCAGCCAAGTGGCTTGACCTTTATTAGTGAGCCTGGTTACCCCCTCTCGGAACAACAGACTTAGAAATCGCCAGCTCATATACAGTGTATAAAATATATTTATATATATACCCTTATACACCATTTTAATAAAAAATATCACAAAATTCTTCTAAGTCCCTTGGGAAGAGTGAAAGATGCGCACGTTCATTTTCAGAGCTCCTAGACCTTCCCATAAGAAGTTAGCCAAAAAGTAGCTTCGAAAAACGCTTAGGTTAAGTTTCAGAGTTGCTTCTAATGTACCGAAGCTGGACTTAACATAATTTCACTCTCACAACATTATGGCTGGTTGGAGACAGTCCGAACCACAAGTACCGGGTCCATGGTTCTGGGCGTATACTGGGGGGACGGGGGGGACTCCCATTAACCCCTGACTATACCGGGGATACGCTTATCACAATGCCTTTCTGGTCTGTGCTGAAGCAGGGCATTCTGGCAGCCAAGTGGCTTGACCTTAATTAGTGAGCCTGGTTACCCCCTCTCGGAACCACAGACTTAGAAATCGCCAGCTCATATACAGTGCATAAAATATATTTTTATATATACCCTTATACACCATTTTAATAAAAAATATCACAAAATTCTTCTAAGTCCCTCGGGAAGAGTGAAAGATGCGCACGTTCATTTTCAGAGCTCCTAGACCTTCCCATAAGAAGTTAGCCAAAAAGTAGCTTCGAAAAACGCTTAGGTTAAGTTTCAGAGTTGCTTCTAATGTACCAAAGCTGGACTTAGACATAATTTCACTCTCACAACATTATGGCTGGTTGGAGACAGTCCGAACCACAAGTACCGGGTCCATGGTTCTGGGCGTATACTGGGGGGACGGGGACGACTCCCATTAACCCCTGACTATACCGGGGATACGCTTATCACAATGCCTTTCTGGTCTGTGCTGAAGCAGGGCATTCTGGCAGCCAAGTGGCTTGACCTTAATTAGTGAGCCTGGTTACCCCCTCTCGGAACCACAGACTTAGAAATCGCCAGCTCATATACAGTGCATAAAATATATTTATATATATACCCTTATACACCATTTTAATAAAAAATATCACAAAATTCTTCTAAGTCCCTCGGGAAGAGTGAAAGATGAGCACGTTCATTTTCAGAGCTCCTAGACCTTCCCATAAGAAGTTAGCCAAAAAGTAGCTTCGAAAAACGCTTAGGTTAAGTTTCAGAGTTGCTTCTAATGTACCAAAGCTGGACTTAGACATAATTTCACTCTCACAACATTTTGGCTGGTTGGAGACATTCCGAACCACAAGTACCGGGTCCATGGTTCTGGGCGTATACTGGGGGGACGGGGACGACTCCCATTAACCCCTGACTATACCGGGGATACGCTTATCACAATGCCTTTCTGGTCTGTGCTGAAGCAGGGCATTCTGGCAGCCAAGTGGCTTGAACTTTATTAGTGAGCCTGGTTACCCCCTCTCGGAACCACAGACTTAGAAATCGCCAGCTCATATACAGTGCATAAAATATATTTATATATATACCCTTATACACCATTTTAATAAAAAATATCACAAAATTCTTCTAAGTCCCTCGGGAAGAGTGAAAGACGCGCACGTTCATTTTCAGAGCTCCTAGACCTTCCTATAAGAAGTTAGCCAAAAAGTAGCTTCGAAAAACGCTTAAGTTAAGTTTCAGAGTTGCTTCTAATGTACCGAAGCTGGACTTAGACATAATTTCACTCTCACAACATTATGGCTGGTTGGAGACAGTCCGAACAACAAGTACCGGGTCCATGGTTCTGGGCGTATACTGGGGGGACGGGAGGGACTCCCATTAAACCCTGACTATACCGGGGATACGCTTATCACAATACCTTTCTGGTCTGTGCTGAAGCAGGGCATTCTGGCAGCCAAGTGGCTTCACCTTAATTAGTGAGCCTGGTTACCCCCTCTCGGAACCACAGACTTAGAAATCGCCAGCTCATATACAGTGCATAAAATATATTTATATATATACCCTTATACACCATTTTAATAAAAAATATCACAAAATTCTTCTAAGTCCCTCGGGAAGAGTGAAAGACGCGCACGTTCATTTTCAGAGCTCCTAGACCTTCTAATAAGAAGTTAGCCAAAAAGTAGCTTCGAAAAACGCTTAGGTGAAGTTTCAGAGTTGCTTCTAATGTACCAAAGCTGGACTTAGACATAATTTCACTCTCACAACATTATGGCTGGTTGGAGACAGTCCGAACCACAAGTACCGGGTCCATGGTTCTGGGCGTATACTGGGGGGACGGGGACGACTCCCATTAACCCCTGACTATACCGGGGATACGCTTATCACAATGCCTTTCTGGTCTGTGCTGAAGCAGGGCATTCTGGCAGCCAAGTGGCTTGAACTTTATTAGTGAGCCTGGTTACCCCCTCTCGGAACCACAGACTTAGAAATCGCCAGCTCATATACAGTGCATAAAATATATTTATATATATACCCTTATACACCATTTTAATAAAAAATATCACAAAATTCTTCTAAGTCCCTCGGGAAGAGTGAAAGACGCGCACGTTCATTTTCAGAGCTCCTAGACCTTCCTATAAGAAGTTAGCCAAAAAGTAGCTTCGAAAAACGCTTAGGTTAAGTTTCAGAGTTGCTTCTAATGTACCGAAGCTGGACTTAGACATAATTTCACTCTCACAACATTATGGCTGGTTGGAGACAGTCCGAACCACAAGTACCGGGTCCATGGTTCTGGGCGTATACTGGGGGGACGGGAGGGACTCCCATTAAACCCTGACTATACCAGGGATACGCTTATCACAATACCTTTCTGGTCTGTGCTGAAGCAGGGCATTCTGGCAGCCAAGTGGCTTCACCTTAATTAGTGAGCCTGGTTACCCCCTCTCGGAACCACAGACTTAGAAATCGCCAGCTCATATACAGTGCATAAAATATATTTATATATATACCCTTATACACCATTTTAATAAAAAATATCACAAAATTCTTCTAAGTCCCTCGGGAAGAGTGAAAGACGCGCACGTTCATTTTCAGAGCTCCTAGACCTTCTAATAAGAAGTTAGCCAAAAAGTAGCTTCGAAAAACGCTTAGGTGAAGTTTCAGAGTTGCTTCTAATGTACCAAAGCTGGACTTAGACATAATTTCACTCTCACAACATTATGGCTGGTTGGAGACAGTCCGAACCACAAGTACCGGGTCCATGGTTCTGGGCGTATACTGGGGGGACGGGGGGGACTCCCATTAACCCCTGACTATACCGGGGATACGCTTATCACAATGCCTTTCTGGTCTGTGCTGAAGCAGGGCATTCTGGCAGCCAAGTGGCTTGACCTTTATTAGTGAGCCTGGTTACCCCCTCTCGGAACCACAGACTTAGAAATCGCCAGCTCATATACAGTGCATAAAATATATTTATATATATACCCTTATACACCATTTTAATAAAAAATATCACAAAATTCTTCTAAGTCCCTCGGGAAGAGTGAAAGACGCGCACGTTCATTTTCAGAGCTCCTAGACCTTCCTATAAGAAGTTAGCCAAAAAGTAGCTTCGAAAAACGCTTAGGTTAAGATTCAGAGTTGCTTCTAATGTACCAAAGCTGGACTTAGACATAATTTCACTCTCACAACATTATGGCTGGTTGGAGACAGTCCGAACCACAAGTACCGGGTCCATGGTTCTGGGCGTAAACTGGGGGGACCGGGACGACTCCCATTAACCCCTGACTATACCGGGGATACGCTTATCACAATGCCTTTCTGGTCTGTGCTGAAGCAGGGCATTCTGGCAGCCAAGTGGCTTGACTTTAATTAGTGAGCCTGGTCACCCCCTCTCGGAACCACAGACTTAGAAATCGCCAGCTCATATACAGTGCATAAAATATATTTATATATATACCCTTATACACCATTTTAATAAAAAATATCACAAAATTCTTCTAAGTCCCTCGGGAAGAGTGAAAGACGCGCACGTTCATTTTCAGAGCTCCTAGACCTTCTAATAAGAAGTTAGCCAAAAAGTAGCTTCGAAAAACGCTTAGGTTAAGTTTCAGGGTTGCTTCTAATGTACCGAAGCTGGACTTAGACATAATTTCACTCTCACAACATTATGGCTGGTTGGAGACAGTCCGAACCACAAGTACCGGGTCCATGGTTCTGGGCGTAAACTGGGGGGACCGGGACGACTCCCATTAACCCCTGACTATACCGGGGATACGCTTATCACAATGCCTTTCTGGTCTGTGCTGAAGCAGGGCATTCTGGCAGCCAAGTGGCTTGACTTTAATTAGTGAGCCTGGTCACCCCCTCTCGGAACCACAGACTTAGAAATCGCCAGCTCATATACAGTGCATAAAATATATTTATATATATACCCTTATACACCATTTTAATAAAAAATATCACAAAATTCTTCTAAGTCCCTCGGGAAGAGTGAAAGACGCGCACGTTCATTTTCAGAGCTCCTAGACCTTCTAATAAGAAGTTAGCCAAAAAGTAGCTTCGAAAAACGCTTAGGTGAAGTTTCAGAGTTGCTTCTAATGTACCAAAGCTGGACTTAGACATAATTTCACTCTCACAACATTATGGCTGGTTGGAGACAGTCCGAACCACAAGTACCGGGTCCATGGTTCTGGGCGTATACTGGGGGGACGGGGACGACTCCCATTAACCCCTGACTATACCGGGGATACGCTTATCACAATGCCTTTCTGGTCTGTGCTGAAGCAGGGCATTCTGGCAGCCAAGTGGCTTGAACTTTATTAGTGAGCCTGGTTACCCCCTCTCGGAACCACAGACTTAGAAATCGCCAGCTCATATACAGTGCATAAAATATATTTATATATATACCCTTATACACCATTTTAATAAAAAATATCACAAAATTCTTCTAAGTCCCTCGGGAAGAGTGAAAGACGCGCACGTTCATTTTCAGAGCTCCTAGACCTTCCTATAAGAAGTTAGCCAAAAAGTAGCTTCGAAAAACGCTTAGGTTAAGTTTCAGAGTTGCTTCTAATGTACCGAAGCTGGACTTAGACATAATTTCACTCTCACAACATTATGGCTGGTTGGAGACAGTCCGAACCACAAGTACCGGGTCCATGGTTCTGGGCGTATACTGGGGGGACGGGAGGGACTCCCATTAAACCCTGACTATACCAGGGATACGCTTATCACAATACCTTTCTGGTCTGTGCTGAAGCAGGGCATTCTGGCAGCCAAGTGGCTTCACCTTAATTAGTGAGCCTGGTTACCCCCTCTCGGAACCACAGACTTAGAAATCGCCAGCTCATATACAGTGCATAAAATATATTTATATATATACCCTTATACACCATTTTAATAAAAAATATCACAAAATTCTTCTAAGTCCCTCGGGAAGAGTGAAAGACGCGCACGTTCATTTTCAGAGCTCCTAGACCTTCCTATAAGAAGTTAGCCAAAAAGTAGCTTCGAAAAACGCTTAGGTTAAGTTTCAGAGTTGCTTCTAATGTACCGAAGCTGGACTTAGACATAATTTCACTCTCACAACATTATGGCTGGTTGGAGACAGTCCGAACCACAAGTACCGGGTCCATGGTTCTGGGCGTATACTGGGGGGACGGGAGGGACTCCCATTAAACCCTGACTATACCAGGGATACGCTTATCACAATACCTTTCTGGTCTGTGCTGAAGCAGGGCATTCTGGCAGCCAAGTGGCTTCACCTTAATTAGTGAGCCTGGTTACCCCCTCTCGGAACCACAGACTTAGAAATCGCCAGCTCATATACAGTGCATAAAATATATTTATATATATACCCTTATACACCATTTTAATAAAAAATATCACAAAATTCTTCTAAGTCCCTCGGGAAGAGTGAAAGACGCGCACGTTCATTTTCAGAGCTCCTAGACCTTCTAATAAGAAGTTAGCCAAAAAGTAGCTTCGAAAAACGCTTAGGTGAAGTTTCAGAGTTGCTTCTAATGTACCAAAGCTGGACTTAGACATAATTTCACTCTCACAACATTATGGCTGGTTGGAGACAGTCCGAACCACAAGTACCGGGTCCATGGTTCTGGGCGTATACTGGGGGGAAGGGGGGGACTCCCATTAACCCCTGACTATACCGGGGATACGCTTATCACAATGCCTTTCTGGTCTGTGCTGAAGCAGGGCATTCTGGCAGCCAAGTGGCTTGACCTTTATTAGTGAGCCTGGTTACCCCCTCTCGGAACCACAGACTTAGAAATCGCCAGCTCATATACAGTGCATAAAATATATTTATATATATACCCTTATACACCATTTTAATAAAAAATATCACAAAATTCTTCTAAGTCCCTCGGGAAGAGTGAAAGACGCGCACGTTCATTTTCAGAGCTCCTAGACCTTCCTATAAGAAGTTAGCCAAAAAGTAGCTTCGAAAAACGCTTAGGTTAAGATTCAGAGTTGCTTCTAATGTACCAAAGCTGGACTTAGACATAATTTCACTCTCACAACATTATGGCTGGTTGGAGACAGTCCGAACCACAAGTACCGGGTCCATGGTTCTGGGCGTAAACTGGGGGGACCGGGACGACTCCCATTAACCCCTGACTATACCGGGGATACGCTTATCACAATGCCTTTCTGGTCTGTGCTGAAGCAGGGCATTCTGGCAGCCAAGTGGCTTGACTTTAATTAGTGAGCCTGGTCACCCCCTCTCGGAACCACAGACTTAGAAATCGCCAGCTCATATACAGTGCATAAAATATATTTATATATATACCCTTATACACCATTTTAATAAAAAATATCACAAAATTCTTCTAAGTCCCTCGGGAAGAGTGAAAGACGCGCACGTTCATTTTCAGAGCTCCTAGACCTTCCTATAAGAAGTTAGCCAAAAAGTAGCTTCGAAAAACGCTTAGGTTAAGTTTCAGGGTTGCTTCTAATGTACCGAAGCTGGACTTAGACATAATTTCACTCTCACAACATTATGGCTGGTTGGAGACAGTCCGAACCACAAGTACCGGGTCCATGGTTCTGGGCGTATACTGGGGGGACCGGGACGACTCCCATTAACCCCTGACTATACCGGGGATACGCTTATCACAATGCCTTTCTGGTCTGTGCTGAAGCAGGGCATTCTGGCATCCAAGTGGCTTGACTTTAATTAGTGAGCCTGGTCACCCCCTCTCGGAACCACAGACTTAGAAATCGCCAGCTCATATACAGTGCATAAAATATATTTATATATATACCCTTATACACCATTTTAATAAAAAATATCACAAAATTCTTCTAAGTCCCTCGGGAAGAGTGAAAGACGCGCACGTTCATTTTCAGAGCTCCTAGACCTTCTAATAAGAAGTTAGCCAAAAAGTAGCTTCGAAAAACGCTTAGGTTAAGTTTCAGGGTTGCTTCTAATGTACCGAAGCTGGACTTAGACATAATTTCACTCTCACAACATTATGGCTGGTTGGAGACAGTCCGAACCACAAGTACCGGGTCCATGGTTCTGGGCGTAAACTGGGGGGACCGGGACGACTCCCATTAACCCCTGACTATACCGGGGATACGCTTATCACAATGCCTTTCTGGTCTGTGCTGAAGCAGGGCATTCTGGCAGCCAAGTGGCTTGACTTTAATTAGTGAGCCTGGTCACCCCCTCTCGGAACCACAGACTTAGAAATCGCCAGCTCATATACAGTGCATAAAATATATTTATATATATACCCTTATACACCATTTTAATAAAAAATATCACAAAATTCTTCTAAGTCCCTCGGGAAGAGTGAAAGACGCGCACGTTCATTTTCAGAGCTCCTAGACCTTCTAATAAGAAGTTAGCCAAAAAGTAGCTTCGAAAAACGCTTAGGTTAAGTTTCAGGGTTGCTTCTAATGTACCGAAGCTGGACTTAGACATAATTTCACTCTCACAACATTATGGCTGGTTGGAGACAGTCCGAACCACAAGTACCGGGTCCATGGTTCTGGGCGTATACTGGGGGGACGGGGGGGACTCCCATTAACCCCTGACTATACCGGGGATACGCTTATCACAATGCCTTTCTGGTCTGTGCTGAAGCAGGGCATTCTGGCAGCCAAGTGGCTTGACCTTTATTAGTGAGCCTGGTTACCCCCTCTCGGAACAACAGACTTAGAAATCGCCAGCTCATATACAGTGCATAAAATATATTTATATATATACCCTTATACACCATTTTAATTAAAAAATATCACAAAATTCTTCTAAGTCCCTCGGGAAGAGTGAAAGATGCGCACGTTCATTTTCAGAGCTCCTAGACCTTCCCATAAGAAGTTAGCCAAAAAGTAGCTTCGAAAAACGCTTAGGTGAAGTTTCAGAGTTGCTTCTAATGTACCAAAGCTGGACTTAGACATAATTTCACTCTCACAACATTATGGCTGGTTGGAGACAGTCCGAACCACAAGTACCGGGTCCATGGTTCTGGGCGTATACTGGGGGGACGGGGGGGACTCCCATTAACCCCTAACTATACCGGGGATACGCTTATCACAATGCCTTTCTGGTCTGTGCTGAAGCAGGGCATTCTGGCAGCCAAGTGGCTTGACCTTTATTAGTGAGCCTGGTTACCCCCTCTCGGAACCACAGACTTAGAAATCGCCAGCTCATATACAGTGCATAAAATATATTTATATATATACCCTTATACACCATTTTAATAAAAAATATCACAAAATTCTTCTAAGTCCCTCGGGAAGAGTGAAAGACGCGCACGTTCATTTTCAGAGCTCCTAGACCTTCCTATAAGAAGTTAGCCAAAAAGTAGCTTCGAAAAACGCTTAGGTTAAGATTCAGAGTTGCTTCTAATGTACCAAAGCTGGACTTAGACATAATTTCACTCTCACAACATTATGGCTGGTTGGAGACAGTCCGAACCACAAGTACCGGGTCCATGGTTCTGGGCGTAAACTGGGGGGACCGGGACGACTCCCATTAACCCCTGACTATACCGGGGATACGCTTATCACAATGCCTTTCTGGTCTGTGCTGAAGCAGGGCATTCTGGCAGCCAAGTGGCTTGACTTTAATTAGTGAGCCTGGTCACCCCCTCTCGGAACCACAGACTTAGAAATCGCCAGCTCATATACAGTGCATAAAATATATTTATATATATACCCTTATACACCATTTTAATAAAAAATATCACAAAATTCTTCTAAGTCCCTCGGGAAGAGTGAAAGACGCGCACGTTCATTTTCAGAGCTCCTAGACCTTCCTATAAGAAGTTAGCCAAAAAGTAGCTTCGAAAAACGCTTAGGTTAAGTTTCAGGGTTGCTTCTAATGTACCGAAGCTGGACTTAGACATAATTTCACTCTCACAACATTATGGCTGGTTGGAGACAGTCCGAACCACAAGTACCGGGTCCATGGTTCTGGGCGTATACTGGGGGGACCGGGACGACTCCCATTAACCCCTGACTATACCGGGGATACGCTTATCACAATGCCTTTCTGGTCTGTGCTGAAGCAGGGCATTCTGGCAGCCAAGTGGCTTGACTTTAATTAGTGAGCCTGGTCACCCCCTCTCGGAACCACAGACTTAGAAATCGCCAGCTCATATACAGTGCATAAAATATATTTATATATATACCCTTATACACCATTTTAATAAAAAATATCACAAAATTCTTCTAAGTCCCTCGGGAAGAGTGAAAGACGCGCACGTTCATTTTCAGAGCTCCTAGACCTTCCTATAAGAAGTTAGCCAAAAAGTAGCTTCGAAAAACGCTTAGGTTAAGTTTCAGGGTTGCTTCTAATGTACCGAAGCTGGACTTAGACATAATTTCACTCTCACAACATTATGGCTGGTTGGAGACAGTCCGAACCACAAGTACCGGGTCCATGGTTCTGGGCGTATACTGGGGGGACGGGGACGACTCCCATTAACCCCTGACTATACCGTGGATACGCTTATCACAAT
The DNA here is from genome assembly GCF_040206685.1 of Ascaphus truei. Taxonomy (NCBI): domain Eukaryota; kingdom Metazoa; phylum Chordata; class Amphibia; order Anura; family Ascaphidae; genus Ascaphus; species Ascaphus truei. The sequence continues at coordinate 174,431,510 of NC_134486.1, read as the reverse complement.
GCCTTTCTGGTCTGTGCTGAAGCAGGGCATTCTGGCAGCCAAGTGGCTTGACCTTAATTAGTGAGCCTGGTTACCCCCTCTCGGAACCACAGACTTAGAAATCGCCAGCTCATATACAGTGCATAAAATATATTTATATATATACCCTTATACACCATTTTAATAAAAAATATCACAAAATTCTTCTAAGTACCTCGGGAAGAGTGAAAGACGCGCACGTTCATTTTCAGAGCTCCTAGACCTTCTAATAAGAAGTTAGCCAAAAAGTAGCTTCGAAAAACGCTTAGGTGAAGTTTCAGAGTTGCTTCTAATGTACCAAAGCTGGACTTAGACATAATTTCACTCTCACAACATTATGGCTGGTTGGAGACAGTCCGAACCACAAGTACCGGGTCCATGGTTCTGGGCGTATACTGGGGGGACGGGGACGACTCCCATTAACCCCTGACTATACCGGGGATACGCTTATCACAATGCCTTTCTGGTCTGTGTTGAAGCAGGGCATTCTGGCAGCCAAGTGGCTTGACCTTTATTAGTGAGCCTGGTTACCCCCTCTCGGAACAACAGACTTAGAAATTGCCAGCTCATATACAGTGCATAAAATATATTTATATATATACCCTTATACACCATTTTAATAAAAAATATCACAAAATTCTTCTAAGTCCCTCGGGAAGAGTGAAAGACGCGCACGTTCATTTTCAGAGCTCCTAGACCTTCCTATAAGAAGTTAGCCAAAAAGTAGCTTCGAAAAACGCTTAGGTTAAGTTTCAGAGTTGCTTCTAATGTACCAAAGCTGGACGTAGACATAATATCACTCTCACAACATTATGGCTGGTTGGAGACAGTCCGAACCACAAGTACCGGGTCCATGGTTCTGGGCGTATACTGGGGGGACGGGGGGGACTCCCATTAACCCCTGACTATACCGGGGATACGCTTATCACAATGCCTTTCTGGTCTGTGCTGAAGCAGGGCATTCTGGCAGCCAAGTGGCTTGACCTTTATTAGTGAGCCTGGTTACCCCCTCTCGGAACCACAGACTTAGAAATTTCCTGCTCATATACAGTGCATAAAATATATTTATATATATACCCTTATACACCATTTTAATAAAAAATATCACAAAATTCTTCTAAGTCCCTCGGGAAGAGTGAAAGATGCGCACGTTCATTTTCAGAGCTTCTAGACCTTCCCATAAGAAGTTAGCCAAAAAGTAGCTTCGAAAAACGCTTAGGTTAAGTTTCAGAGTTGCTTCTAATGTACCGAAGCTGGACTTAACATACTGTAATTTCACTCTCACAACATTATGGCTGGTTGGAGACAGTCCGAACCACAAGTACCGGGTCCATGGTTCTGGGCGTATACTGGGGGGACGGGGGGGACTCCCATTAACCCCTGACTATACCGGGGATACGCTTATCACAATGCCTTTCTGGTCTGTGCTGAAGCAGGGCATTCAGGCAGCCAAGTGGCTTGACCTTTATTAGTGAGCCTGGTTACCCCCTCTCGGAACCACAGACTTAGAAATCGCCAGCTCATATACAGTGCATAAAATATATTTATATATATATACCCTTATACACCATTTTAATAAAAAAAATCACAAAATTCTTCTAAGTCCCTCGGGAAGAGTGAAAGACGCGCACGTTAATTTTCAGAGCTCTTAGACCTTCCTATAAGAAGTTAGCCAAAAAGTAGCTTCGAAAAACGCTTAGGTTAAGTTTCAGAGTTGCTTCTAATGTACCAAAGCTGGACTTAGACATAATTTCACTCTCACAACATTATGGCTGGTTGGAGACAGTCCGAACCACAAGTACCGGGTCCATGGTTCTGGGCGTATACTGGGGGGACGGGGGGGACTCCCATTAACCCCTGACTATACCGGGGATACGCTTATCACAATGCCTTTCTGGTCTGTGCTGAAGCAGGGCATTCTGGCAGCCAAGTGGCTTGACCTTTATTAGTGAGCCTGGTTACCCCCTCTCGGAACCACAGACTTAGAAATCGCCAGCTCATATACAGTGCATAAAATATATTTATATATATACCCTTATACACCATTTTAATAAAAAATATCACAAAATTCTTCTAAGTCCCTCGGGAAGAGTGAAAGACGCGCACGTTCATTTTCAGAGCTCCTAGACCTTCCTATAAGAAGTTAGCCAAAAAGTAGCTTCGAAAAACGCTTAGGTTAAGATTCAGAGTTGCTTCTAATGTACCAAAGCTGGACTTAGACATAATTTCACTCTCACAACATTATGGCTGGTTGGAGACAGTCCGAACCACAAGTACCGGGTCCATGGTTCTGGGCGTGAACTGGGGGGACCGGGACGACTCCCATTAACCCCTGACTATACCGGGGATACGCTTATCACAATGCCTTTCTGGTCTGTGCTGAAGCAGGGCATTCTGGCAGCCAAGTGGCTTGACTTTAATTAGTGAGCCTGGTCACCCCCTTTCGGAACCACAGACTTAGAAATCGCCAGCTCATATACAGTGCATAAAATATATTTATATATATACCCTTATACACCATTTTAATAAAAAATATCACAAAATTCTTCTAAGTCCCTCGGGAAGAGTGAAAGACGCGCACGTTCATTTTCAGAGCTCCTAGACCTTCCTATAAGAAGTTAGCCAAAAAGTAGCTTCGAAAAACGCTTAGGTTAAGTTTCAGGGTTGCTTCTAATGTACCGAAGCTGGACTTAGACATAATTTCACTCTCACAACATTATGGCTGGTTGGAGACAGTCCGAACCACAAGTACCGGGTCCATGGTTCTGGGCGTATACTGGGGGGAACGGGACGACTCCCATTAACCCCTGACTATACCGGGGATACGCTTATCACAATGCCTTTCTGGTCTGTGCTGAAGCAGGGCATTCTGGCATCCAAGTGGCTTGACCTTAATTAGTGAGCCTGGTCACCCCCTCTCGGAACCACAGACTTAGAAATCGCCAGCTCATATACAGTGCATAAAATATATTTATATATATACCCTTATACACCATTTTAATAAAAAATATCACAAAATTCTTCTAAGTCCCTCGGGAAGAGTTAAAGACGCGCACGTTCATTTTCAGAGCTCCTAGACCTTTCTTTAAGAAGTTAGCCAAAAAGTAGCTTCGAAAAACGCTTAGGTTAAGTTTCAGGGTTGCTTCTAATGTACCGAAGCTGGACTTAGACATAATTTCACTCTCACAACATTATGGCTGGTTGGAGACAGTCCGAACCACAAGTACCGGGTCCATGGTTCTGGGCGTATACTGGGGGGACGGGGGGGACTCCCATTAACCCCTGACTATACCGTGGATACGCTTATCACAATGCCTTTCTGGTCTGTGCTGAAGCAGGGCATTCTGGCAGCCAAGTGGCTTGACCTTAATTAGTGAGCCTGGTTACCCCCTCTCGGAACCACAGACTTAGAAATCGCCAGCTCATATACAGTGCATAAAATATATTTATATATATACCCTTATACACCATTTTAATAAAAAATATCACAAAATTCTTCTAAGTACCTCGGGAAGAGTGAAAGACGCGCACGTTCATTTTCAGAGCTCCTAGACCTTCTAATAAGAAGTTAGCCAAAAAGTAGCTTCGAAAAACGCTTAGGTGAAGTTTCAGAGTTGCTTCTAATGTACCAAAGCTGGACTTAGACATAATTTCACTCTCACAACATTATGGCTGGTTGGAGACAGTCCGAACCACAAGTACCGGGTCCATGGTTCTGGGCGTATACTGGGGGGACGGGGACGACTCCCATTAACCCCTGACTATACCGGGGATACGCTTATCACAATGCCTTTCTGGTCTGTGTTGAAGCAGGGCATTCTGGCAGCCAAGTGGCTTGACCTTTATTAGTGAGCCTGGTTACCCCCTCTCGGAACAACAGACTTAGAAATTGCCAGCTCATATACAGTGCATAAAATATATTTATATATATACCCTTATACACCATTTTAATAAAAAATATCACAAAATTCTTCTAAGTCCCTCGGGAAGAGTGAAAGACGCGCACGTTCATTTTCAGAGCTCCTAGACCTTCCTATAAGAAGTTAGCCAAAAAGTAGCTTCGAAAAACGCTTAGGTTAAGTTTCAGAGTTGCTTCTAATGTACCAAAGCTGGACGTAGACATAATATCACTCTCACAACATTATGGCTGGTTGGAGACAGTCCGAACCACAAGTACCGGGTCCATGGTTCTGGGCGTATACTGGGGGGACGGGGGGGACTCCCATTAACCCCTGACTATACCGGGGATACGCTTATCACAATGCCTTTCTGGTCTGTGCTGAAGCAGGGCATTCTGGCAGCCAAGTGGCTTGACCTTTATTAGTGAGCCTGGTTACCCCCTCTCGGAACCACAGACTTAGAAATTTCCTGCTCATATACAGTGCATAAAATATATTTATATATATACCCTTATACACCATTTTAATAAAAAATATCACAAAATTCTTCTAAGTCCCTCGGGAAGAGTGAAAGATGCGCACGTTCATTTTCAGAGCTTCTAGACCTTCCCATAAGAAGTTAGCCAAAAAGTAGCTTCGAAAAACGCTTAGGTTAAGTTTCAGAGTTGCTTCTAATGTACCGAAGCTGGACTTAACATACTGTAATTTCACTCTCACAACATTATGGCTGGTTTTAGACAGTCCGAACCACAAGTACCGGGTCCATGGTTCTGGGCGTATACTGGGGGGACGGGGGGGACTCCCATTAACCCCTGACTATACCGGGGATACGCTTATCACAATGCCTTTCTGGTCTGTGCTGAAGCAGGGCATTCTGGCAGCCAAGTGGCTTGACCTTAATTAGTGTGCCTGGTTACCCCCTCTCGGAACCACAGACTTAGAAATCGCCAGCTCATATACAGTGCATAAAATATATTTATATATATACCCTTATACACCATTTTAATAAAAAATATCACAAAATTCTTCTAAGTCCCTCGGGAAGAGTGAAAGATGCGCACGTTCATTTTCAGAGCTCCTAGACCTTCCCATAAGAAGTTAGCCAAAAAGTAGCTTCGAAAAACGCTTAGGTGAAGTTTCAGAGTTGCTTCTAATGTACCAAAGCTGGACTTAGACATAATTTCACTCTCACAACATTATGGCTGGTTGGAGACAGTCCGAACCACAAGTACCGGGTCCATGGTTCTGGGCGTATACTGGGGGGACGGGGACGACTCCCATTAACCCCTGACTATACCGGGGATACGCTTATCACAATGCCTTTCTGGTCTGTGCTGAAGCAGGGCATTCTGGCAGCCAAGTGGCTTGACCTTTATTAGTGATCCTGGTTACCCCCTCTCGGAACCACAGACTTAGAAATCGCCAGCTCATATACAGTGCATAAAATATATTTATATATATATATACCCTTATACACCATTTTAATAAAAAATATCACAAAATTCTTCTAAGTCCCTCGGGAAGAGTGAAAGACGCGCACGTTAATTTTCAGAGCTCCTAGACCTTCCTATAAGAAGTTAGCCAAAAAGTAGCTTCGAAAACGCTTAGGTTAAGTTTCAGAGTTGCTTCTAATGTACCAAAGCTGGACTTAGACATAATTTCACTCTCACAACATTATGGCTGGTTGGAGACAGTCCGAACCACAAGTACCGGGTCCATGGTTCTGGGCGTATACTGGGGGGACGGGGGGGACTCCCATTAACCCCTGACTATACCGGGGATACGCTTATCACAATGCCTTTCTGGTCTGTGCTGAAGCAGGGCATTCTGGCAGCCAAGTGGCTTGACCTTAATTAGTGAGCCTGGTTACCCCCTCTCGGAACCACAGACTTAGAAATCGCCAGCTCATATACAGTGCATAAAATATATTTATATATATACCCTTATACACCATTTTAATAAAAAATATCACAAAATTCTTCTAAGTACCTCGGGAAGAGTGAAAGACGCGCACGTTCATTTTCAGAGCTCCTAGACCTTCTAATAAGAAGTTAGCCAAAAAGTAGCTTCGAAAAACGCTTAGGTGAAGTTTCAGAGTTGCTTCTAATGTACCAAAGCTGGACTTAGACATAATTTCACTCTCACAACATTATGGCTGGTTGGAGACAGTCCGAACCACAAGTACCGGGTCCATGGTTCTGGGCGTATACTGGGGGGACGGGGACGACTCCCATTAACCCCTGACTATACCGGGGATACGCTTATCACAATGCCTTTCTGGTCTGTGTTGAAGCAGGGCATTCTGGCAGCCAAGTGGCTTGACCTTTATTAGTGAGCCTGGTTACCCCCTCTCGGAACAACAGACTTAGAAATTGCCAGCTCATATACAGTGCATAAAATATATTTATATATATACCCTTATACACCATTTTAATAAAAAATATCACAAAATTCTTCTAAGTCCCTCGGGAAGAGTGAAAGACGCGCACGTTCATTTTCAGAGCTCCTAGACCTTCCTATAAGAAGTTAGCCAAAAAGTAGCTTCGAAAAACGCTTAGGTTAAGTTTCAGAGTTGCTTCTAATGTACCAAAGCTGGACGTAGACATAATATCACTCTCACAACATTATGGCTGGTTGGAGACAGTCCGAACCACAAGTACCGGGTCCATGGTTCTGGGCGTATACTGGGGGGACGGGGGGGACTCCCATTAACCCCTGACTATACCGGGGATACGCTTATCACAATGCCTTTCTGGTCTGTGCTGAAGCAGGGCATTCTGGCAGCCAAGTGGCTTGACCTTTATTAGTGAGCCTGGTTACCCCCTCTCGGAACCACAGACTTAGAAATTTCCTGCTCATATACAGTGCATAAAATATATTTATATATATACCCTTATACACCATTTTAATAAAAAATATCACAAAATTCTTCTAAGTCCCTCGGGAAGAGTGAAAGATGCGCACGTTCATTTTCAGAGCTTCTAGACCTTCCCATAAGAAGTTAGCCAAAAAGTAGCTTCGAAAAACGCAAGGTTAAGTTTCAGAGTTGCTTCTAATGTACCGAAGCTGGACTTAACATACTGTAATTTCACTCTCACAACATTATGGCTGGTTGGAGACAGTCCGAACCACAAGTACCGGGTCCATGGTTCTGGGCGTATACTGGGGGGACGGGGGGGACTCCCATTAACCCCTGACTATACCGGGGATACGCTTATCACAATGCCTTTCTGGTCTGTGCTGAAGCAGGGCATTCTGGCAGCCAAGTGGCTTGACCTTTATTAGTGATCCTGGTTACCCCCTCTCGGAACCACAGACTTAGAAATCGCCAGCTCATATACAGTGCATAAAATATATTTATATATATATATACCCTTATACACCATTTTAATAAAAAATATCACAAAATTCTTCTAAGTCCCTCGGGAAGAGTGAAAGACGCGCACGTTCATTTTCAGAGCTCCTAGACCTTCCTATAAGAAGTTAGCCAAAAAGTAGCTTCGAAAACGCTTAGGTTAAGTTTCAGAGTTGCTTCTAATGTACCAAAGCTGGACTTAGACATAATTTCACTCTCACAACATTATGGCTGGTTGGAGACAGTCCGAACCACAAGTACCGGGTCCATGGTTCTGGGCGTATACTGGGGGGACGGGGGGGACTCCCATTAACCCCTGACTATACCGGGGATACGCTTATCACAATGCCTTTCTGGTCTGTGCTGAAGCAGGGCATTCTGGCAGCCAAGTGGCTTGACCTTAATTAGTGAGCCTGGTTACCCCCTCTTGGAACCACAGACTTAGAAATCGCCAGCTCATATACAGTGCATAAAATATATTTATATATATACCCTTATACACCATTTTAATAAAAAATATCACAAAATTCTTCTAAGTCCCTCGGGAAGAGTGAAAGACGCGCACGTTCATTTTTAGAGCTGCTAGACCTTCCCATAAGAAGTTAGCCAAAAAGTAGCTTCGAAAAACGCTTAGGTGAAGTTTCAGAGTTGCTTCTAATGTACCAAAGCTGGACTTAGACATAATTTCACTCTCACAACATTATGGCTGGTTGGAGACAGTCCGAACCACAAGTACCGGGTCCATGGTTCTGGGCGTATACTGGGGGGACGGGGACGACTCCCATTAACCCCTGACTATACCGGGGATACGCTTATCACAATGCCTTTCTGGTCTGTGCTGAAGCAGGGCATTCTGGCAGCCAAGTGGCTTGACCTTTATTAGTGAGCCTGGTTACCCCCTCTCGGAACAACAGACTTAGAAATCGCCAGCTCATATACAGTGCATAAAATATATTTATATATATACCCTTATACACCATTTTAATAAAAAATATCACAAAATTCTTCTAAGTCCCTTGGGAAGAGTGAAAGATGCGCACGTTTATTTTCAGAGCTCCTAGACCTTCCCATAAGAAGTTAGCCAAAAAGTAGCTTCGAAAAACGCTTAGGTTAAGTTTCAGAGTTGCTTCTAATGTACCAAAGCTGGACTTAACATAATTTCACTCTCACAACATTATGGCTGGTTGGAGACAGTCCGAACCACAAGTACCGGGTCCATGGTTCTGGGCGTATACTGGGGGGACGGGGGGGACTCCCATTAACCCCTGACTATACCGGGGATACGCTTATCACAATGCCTTTCTGGTCTGTGCTGAAGCAGGGCATTCTGGCAGCCAAGTGGCTTGACCTTAATTAGTGAGCCTGGTTACCCCCTCTCGGAACCACAGACTTAGAAATCGCCAGCTCATATACAGTGCATAAAATATATTTATATATATACCCTTATACACCATTTTAATAAAAAATATCACAAAATTCTTCTAAGTCCCTCGGGAAGAGTGAAAGACGCGCACGTTCATTTTCAGAGCTCCTAGACCTTCCTATAAGAAGTTAGCCAAAAAGTAGCTTCGAAAAAAGCTTAGGTTAAGTTTCAGAGTTGCTTCTAATGTACCAAAGCTGGACTTAGACATAATTTCACTCTCACAACATTATGGCTGGTTGGAGACAGTCCGAACCACAAGTACCGGGTCCATGGTTCTGGGCGTATACTGGGGGGACGGGGGGGACTCCCATTAACCCCTGACTATACCGGGGATACGCTTATCACAATGCCTTTCTGGTCTGTGCTGAAGCAGGGCATTCTGGCAGCCAATTGGCTTGACCTTAATTAGTGAGCCTGGTCACCCCCTCTCGGAACCACAGACTTAGAAATCGCCAGCTCATATACAGTGCATAAAATATATTTATATATATACCCTTATACACCATTTTAATAAAAAATATCACAAAATTCTTCTAAGTCCCTCGGGAAGAGTTAAAGACGCGCACGTTCATTTTCAGAGCTCCTAGACCTTCCTATAAGAAGTTAGCCAAAAAGTAGCTTCGAAAAACGCTTAGGTTAAGTTTCAGGGTTGCTTCTAATGTACCGAAGCTGGACTTAGACATAATTTCACTCTCACAACATTATGGCTGGTTGGAGACAGTCCGAACCACAAGTACCGGGTCCATGGTTCTGGGCGTATACTGGGGGGACGGGGGGGACTCCCATTAACCCCTGACTATACCGTGGATACGCTTATCACAATGCCTTTCTGGTCTGTGCTGAAGCAGGGCATTCTGGCAGCCAAGTGGCTTGACCTTAATTAGTGAGCCTGGTTACCCCCTCTCGGAACCACAGACTTAGAAATCGCCAGCTCATATACAGTGCATAAAATATATTTATATATATACCCTTATACACCATTTTAATAAAAAATATCACAAAATTCTTCTAAGTCCCTCGGGAAGAGTGAAAGACGCGCACGTTCATTTTCAGAGCTCCTAGACCTTCCTATAAGAAGTTAGCCAAAAAGTAGCTTCGAAAAACGCTTAGGTTAAGTTTCAGAGTTGCTTCTAATGTACCAAAGCTGGACGTAGACATAATATCACTCTCACAACATTATGGCTGGTTGGAGACAGTCCGAACCACAAGTACCGGGTCCATGGTTCTGGGCGTATACTGGGGGGACGGGGGGGACTCCCATTAACCCCTGACTATACCGGGGATACGCTTATCACAATGCCTTTCTGGTCTGTGCTGAAGCAGGGCATTCTGGCAGCCAAGTGGCTTGACCTTTATTAGTGAGCCTGGTTACCCCCTCTCGGAACCACAGACTTAGAAATCGCCAGCTCATATACAGTGCATAAAATATATTTATATATATATATACCCTTATACACCATTTTAATAAAAAATATCACAAAATTCTTCTAAGTCCCTCGGGAAGAGTGAAAGACGCGCACGTTAATTTTCAGAGCTCCTAGACCTTCCTATAAGAAGTTAGCCAAAAAGTAGCTTCGAAAAACGCTTAGGTTAAGTTTCAGAGTTGCTTCTAATGTACCAAAGCTGGACTTAGACATAATTTCACTCTCACAACATTATGGCTGGTTGGAGACAGTCCGAACCACAAGTACCGGGTCCATGGTTCTGGGCGTATACTGGGGGGACGGGGGGGACTCCCATTAACCCCTGACTATACCGGGGATACGCTTATCACAATGCCTTTCTGGTCTGTGCTGAAGCAGGGCATTCTGGCAGCCAAGTGGCTTGACCTTAATTAGTGAGCCTGGTTACCCCCTCTTGGAACCACAGACTTAGAAATCGCCAGCTCATATACAGTGCATAAAATATATTTATATATATACCCTTATACACCATTTTAATAAAAAATATCACAAAATTCTTCTAAGTCCCTCGGGAAGAGTGAAAGACGCGCACGTTCATTTTCAGAGCTGCTAGACCTTCCCATAAGAAGTTAGCCAAAAAGTAGCTTCGAAAAACGCTTAGGTGAAGTTTCAGAGTTGCTTCTAATGTACCAAAGCTGGACTTAGACATAATTTCACTCTCACAACATTATGGCTGGTTGGAGACAGTCCGAACCACAAGTACCGGGTCCATGGTTCTGGGCGTATACTGGGGGGACGGGGACGACTCCCATTAACCCCTGACTATACCGGGGATACGCTTATCACAATGCCTTTCTGGTCTGTGCTGAAGCAGGGCATTCTGGCAGCCAAGTGGCTTGACCTTTATTAGTGAGCCTGGTTACCCCCTCTCGGAACAACAGACTTAGAAATCGCCAGCTCATATACAGTGCATAAAATATATTTATATATATACCCTTATACACCATTTTAATAAAAAATATCACAAAATTCTTCTAAGTCCCTTGGGAAGAGTGAAAGATGCGCACGTTTATTTTCAGAGCTCCTAGACCTTCCCATAAGAAGTTAGCCAAAAAGTAGCTTCGAAAAACGCTTAGGTTAAGTTTCAGAGTTGCTTCTAATGTACCAAAGCTGGACTTAACATAATTTCACTCTCACAACATTATGGCTGGTTGGAGACAGTCCGAACCACAAGTACCGGGTCCATGGTTCTGGGCGTATACTGGGGGGACGGGGGGGACTCCCATTAACCCCTGACTATACCGGGGATACGCTTATCACAATGCCTTTCTGGTCTGTGCTGAAGCAGGGCATTCTGGCAGCCAAGTGGCTTGACCTTAATTAGTGAGCCTGGTTACCCCCTCTCGGAACCACAGACTTAGAAATCGGCAGCTCATATACAGTGCATAAAATATATTTATATATATACCCTTATACACCATTTTAATAAAAAATATCACAAAATTCTTCTAAGTCCCTCGGGAAGAGTGAAAGACGCGCACGTTCATTTTCAGAGCTCCTAGACCTTCCTATAAGAAGTTAGCCAAAAAGTAGCTTCGAAAAAAGCTTAGGTTAAGTTTCAGAGTTGCTTCTAATGTACCAAAGCTGGACTTAGACATAATTTCACTCTCACAACATTATGGCTGGTTGGAGACAGTCCGAACCACAAGTACCGGGTCCATGGTTCTGGGCGTATACTGGGGGGACGGGGACGACTCCCATTAACCCCTGACTATACCGGGGATACGCTTATCACAATGCCTTTCTGGTCTGTGCTGAAGCAGTGCATTCTGGCAGCCAAGTGGCTTGACCTTAATTAGTGAGCCTGGTTACCCCCTCTCGGAACAACAGACTTAGAAATCGCCAGCTCATATACAGTGCATAAAATATATTTATATATATACCCTTATACACCATTTTAATAAAAAATATCACAAAATTCTTCTAAGTCCCTCGGGAAGAGTGAAAGACGCGCACGTTCATTTTCAGAGCTCCTAGACCTTCCTATAAGAAGTTAGCCAAAAAGTAGCTTCGAAAAACGCTTAGGTTAAGTTTCAGGGTTGCTTCTAATGTACCGAAGCTGGACTTAGACATAATTTCACTCTCACAACATTATGGCTGGTTGGAGACAGTCCGAACCACAAGTACCGGGTCCATGGTTCTGGGCGTATACTGGGGGGACGGGGGGGACTCCCATTAACCCCTGACTATACCGGGGATACGCTTATCACAATGCCTTTCTGGTCTGTGCTGAAGCAGGGCATTCTGGCAGCCAAGTGGCTTGACCTTAATTAGTGAGCCTGGTTACCCCCTCTCGGAACCACAGACTTAGAAATCGCCAGCTCATATACAGTGCATAAAATATATTTATATATATACCCTTATACACCATTTTAATAAAAAATATCACAAAATTCTTCTAAGTCCCTGGGGAAGAGTGAAAGACGCGCACGTTCATTTTCAGAGCTCGTAGACCTTCCCATAAGAAGTTAGCCAAAAAGTAGCATCGAAAAACGCTTAGGTGAAGTTTCAGAGTTGCTTCTAATGTACCAAAGCTGGACTTAGACATAATTTCACTCTCACAACATTATGGCTGGTTGGAGACAGTCCGAACCACAAGTACCGGGTCCATGGTTCTGGGCGTATACTGGGGGGACGGGGGGGGACTCCCATTAACCCCTGACTATACCGTGGATACGCTTATCACAATGCCTTTCTGGTCTGTGCTGAAGCAGGGCATTCTGGCAGCCAAGTGGCTTGACCTTAATTAGTGAGCCTGGTTACCCCCTCTCGGAACCACAGACTTAGAAATCGCCAGCTCATATACAGTGCATAAAATATATTTAAATATATACCCTTATACACCATTTTAATAAAAAATATCACAAAATTCTTCTAAGTCCCTCGGGAAGAGTGAAAGACGCGCACGTTCATTTTCAGTGCTCCTAGATCTTCCTATAAGAAGTTAGCCAAAAAGTAGCTTCGAAAAACGCTTAGGTTAAGTTTCAGAGTTGCTTCTAATGTACCAAAGCTGGACTTAGACATAATTTCACTCTCACAACATTATGGCTGGTTGGAGACAGTCCGAACCACAAATACCGGGTCCATGGTTCTGGGCGTATACTGGGGGGACGGGGGGGACTCCCATTAACCCCTGACTATACCGGGGATACGCTTATCACAATGCCTTTCTGGTCTGTGCTGAAGCAGGGCATTCTGGCAGCCAAGTGGCTTGACCTTAATTAGTGAGCCTGGTTACCCCCTCTCGGAACCACAGACTTAGAAATCGCCAGCTCATATACAGTGCATAAAATATATTTATATATATACCCTTATACACCATTTTAATAAAAAATATCACAAAATTCTTCTAATTCCCTCGGGAAGAGTGAAAGATGCGCACGTTCATTTTCAGAGCTCCTAGACCTTCCCATAAGAAGTTAGCCAAAAAGTAGCTTCGAAAAACGCTTAGGTGAAGTTTCAGAGTTGCTTCTAATGTACCAAAGCTGGACTTAGACATAATTTCACTCTCACAACATTATGGCTGGTTGGAGACAGTCCGAACCACAAGTACCGGGTCCATGGTTCTGGGCGTATACTGGGGGGACGGGGACGACTCCCATTAACCCCTGACTATACCGGGGATACGCTTATCACAATGCCTTTCTGGTCTGTGCTGAAGCAGGGCATTCTGGCAGCCAAGTGGCTTGACCTTTATTAGTGAGCCTGGTTACCCCCTCTCGGAACCACAGACTTAGAAATCGCCAGCTCATATACAGTGCATAAAATATATTTATATATATACCCTTATACACCATTTTAATAAAAAATATCACAAAATTCTTCTAAGTCCCTCGGGAAGAGTGAAAGACGCGCACGTTCATTTTCAGAGCTCCTAGACCTTCCTATAAGAAGTTAGCCAAAAAGTAGCTTCGAAAAACGCTTAGGTTAAGTTTCAGGGTTGCTTCTAATGTACCGAAGCTGGACTTAGACATAATTTCACTCTCACAACATTATGGCTGGTTGGAGACAGTCCGAACCACAAGTACCGGGTCCATGGTTCTGGGCGTATACTGGGGGGACGGGGGGGACTCCCATTAACCCCTGACTATACCGGGGATACGCTTATCACAATGCCTTTCTGGTCTGTGCTGAAGCAGGGCATTCTGGCAGCCAAGTGGCTTGACCTTAATTAGTGAGCCTGGTTACCCCCTCTCGGAACCACAGACTTAGAAATCGCCAGCTCATATACAGTGCATAAAATATATTTATATATATACCCTTATACACCATTTTAATAAAAAATATCACAAAATTCTTCTAAGTCCTTGGGGAAGAGTGAAAGACGCGCACGTTCATTTTCAGAGCTCCTAGACCTTCCCATAAGAAGTTAGCCAAAAAGTAGCTTCGAAAAACGCTTAGGTGAAGTTTCAGAGTTGCTTCTAATGTACCAAAGCTGGACTTAGACATAATTTCACTCTCACAACATTATGGCTGGTTGGAGACAGTCCGAACCACAAGTACCGGGTCCATGGTTCTGGGCGTATACTGGGGGGACGGGGGGGGGACTCCCATTAACCCCTGACTATACCGTGGATACGCTTATCACAATGCCTTTCTGGTCTGTGCTGAAGCAGGGCATTCTGGCAGCCAAGTGGCTTGACCTTAATTAGTGAGCCTGGTTACCCCCTCTCGGAACCACAGACTTAGAAATCGCCAGCTCATATACAGTGCATAAAATATATTTATATATATACCCTTATACACCATTTTAATAAAAAATATCACAAAATTCTTCTAAGTCCCTCGGGAAGAGTGAAAGACGCGCACGTTCATTTTCAGAGCTCCTAGACCTTCCTATAAGAAGTTAGCCAAAAAGTAGCTTCGAAAAACGCTTAGGTTAAGTTTCAGAGTTGCTTCTAATGTACCAAAGCTGGACTTAGACATAATTTCACTCTCACAACATTATGGCTGGTTGGAGACAGTCCGAACCACAAGTACCGGGTCCATGGTTCTGGGCGTATACTGGGGGGACGGGGGGGACTCCCATTAACCCCTGACTATACCGGGGATACGCTTATCACAATGCCTTTCTGGTCTGTGCTGAAGCAGGGCATTCTGGCAGCCAAGTGGCTTGACCTTAATTAGTGAGCCTGGTTACCCCCTCTCGGAACCACAGACTTAGAAATCGCCAGCTCATATACAGTGCATAAAATATATTTATATATATACCCTTATACACCATTTTAATAAAAAATATCACAAAATTCTTCTAATTCCCTCGGGAAGAGTGAAAGATGCGCACGTTCATTTTCAGAGCTCCTAGACCTTCCCATAAGAAGTTAGCCAAAAAGTAGCTTCGAAAAACGCTTAGGTGAAGTTTCAGAGTTGCTTCTAATGTACCAAAGCTGGACTTAGAAATAATTTCACTCTCACAACATTATGGCTGGTTGGAGACAGTCCGAACCACAAGTACCGGGTCCATGGTTCTGGGCGTATACTGGGGGGACGGGGACGACTCCCATTAACCCCTGACTATACCGGGGATACGCTTATCACAATGCCTTTCTGGTCTGTGCTGAAGCAGGGCATTCTGGCAGCCAAGTGGCTTGACCTTTATTAGTGAGCCTGGTTACCCCCTCTCGGAACCACAGACTTAGAAATCGCCAGCTCATATACAGTGCATAAAATATATTTATATATATACCCTTATACACCATTTTAATAAAAAATATCACAAAATTCTTCTAAGTCCCTCGGGAAGAGTGAAAGACGCGCACGTTCATTTTCAGAGCTCCTAGACCTTCCTATAAGAAGTTAGCCAAAAAGTAGCTTCGAAAAACGCTTAGGTTAAGTTTCAGGGTTGCTTCTAATGTACCGAAGCTGGACTTAGACATAATTTCACTCTCACAACATTATGGCTGGTTGGAGACAGTCCGAACCACAAGTACCGGGTCCATGGTTCTGGGCGTATACTGGGGGGACGGGGGGGACTCCCATTAACCCCTGACTATACCGGGGATACGCTTATCACAATGCCTTTCTGGTCTGTGCTGAAGCAGGGCATTCTGGCAGCCAAGTGGCTTGACCTTAATTAGTGAGCCTGGTTACCCCCTCTCGGAACCACAGACTTAGAAATCGCCAGCTCATATACAGTGCATAAAATATATTTATATATATACCCTTATACACCATTTTAATAAAAAATATCACAAAATTCTTCTAAGTCCCTCGGGAAGAGTGAAAGACGCGCACGTTCATTTTCAGAGCTCCTAGACCTTCCTATAAGAAGTTAGCCAAAAAGTAGCTTCGAAAAAAGCTTAGGTTAAGTTTCAGAGTTGCTTCTAATGTACCAAAGCTGGACTTAGACATAATTTCACTCTCACAACATTATGGCTGGTTGGAGACAGTCCGAACCACAAGTACCGGGTCCATGGTTCTGGGCGTATACTGGGGGGACGGGGACGACTCCCATTAACCCCTGACTATACCGGGGATACGCTTATCACAATGCCTTTCTGGTCTGTGCTGAAGCAGTGCATTCTGGCAGCCAAGTGGCTTGACCTTAATTAGTGAGCCTGGTTACCCCCTCTCGGAACCACAGACTTAGAAATCGCCAGCTCATATACAGTGCATAAAATATATTTATATATATACCCTTATACACCATTTTAATAAAAAATATCACAAAATTCTTCTAAGTCCCTGGGGAAGAGTGAAAGACGCGCACGTTCATTTTCAGAGCTCGTAGACCTTCCCATAAGAAGTTAGCCAAAAAGTAGCATCGAAAAACGCTTAGGTGAAGTTTCAGAGTTGCTTCTAATGTACCAAAGCTGGACTTAGACATAATTTCACTCTCACAACATTATGGCTGGTTGGAGACAGTCCGAACCACAAGTACCGGGTCCATGGTTCTGGGCGTATACTGGGGGGACGGGGGGGGACTCCCATTAACCCCTGACTATACCGTGGATACGCTTATCACAATGCCTTTCTGGTCTGTGCTGAAGCAGGGCATTCTGGCAGCCAAGTGGCTTGACCTTAATTAGTGAGCCTGGTTACCCCCTCTCGGAACCACAGACTTAGAAATCGCCAGCTCATATACAGTGCATAAAATATATTTAAATATATACCCTTATACACCATTTTAATAAAAAATATCACAAAATTCTTCTAAGTCCCTCGGGAAGAGTGAAAGACGCGCACGTTCATTTTCAGTGCTCCTAGACCTTCCTATAAGAAGTTAGCCAAAAAGTAGCTTCGAAAAACGCTTAGGTTAAGTTTCAGAGTTGCTTCTAATGTACCAAAGCTGGACTTAGACATAATTTCACTCTCACAACATTATGGCTGGTTGGAGACAGTCCGAACCACAAATACCGGGTCCATGGTTCTGGGCGTATACTGGGGGGACGGGGGGGACTCCCATTAACCCCTGACTATACCGGGGATACGCTTATCACAATGCCTTTCTGGTCTGTGCTGAAGCAGGGCATTCTGGCAGCCAAGTGGCTTGACCTTAATTAGTGAGCCTGGTTACCCCCTCTCGGAACCACAGACTTAGAAATCGCCAGCTCATATACAGTGCATAAAATATATTTATATATATACCCTTATACACCATTTTAATAAAAAATATCACAAAATTCTTCTAATTCCCTCGGGAAGAGTGAAAGATGCGCACGTTCATTTTCAGAGCTCCTAGACCTTCCCATAAGAAGTTAGCCAAAAAGTAGCTTCGAAAAACGCTTAGGTGAAGTTTCAGAGTTGCTTCTAATGTACCAAAGCTGGACTTAGACATAATTTCACTCTCACAACATTATGGCTGGTTGGAGACAGTCCGAACCACAAGTACCGGGTCCATGGTTCTGGGCGTATACTGGGGGGACGGGGACGACTCCCATTAACCCCTGACTATACCGGGGATACGCTTATCACAATGCCTTTCTGGTCTGTGCTGAAGCAGGGCATTCTGGCAGCCAAGTGGCTTGACCTTTATTAGTGAGCCTGGTTACCCCCTCTCGGAACCACAGACTTAGAAATCGCCAGCTCATATACAGTGCATAAAATATATTTATATATATACCCTTATACACCATTTTAATAAAAAATATCACAAAATTCTTCTAAGTCCCTCGGGAAGAGTGAAAGACGCGCACGTTCATTTTCAGAGCTCCTAGACCTTCCTATAAGAAGTTAGCCAAAAAGTAGCTTCGAAAAACGCTTAGGTTAAGTTTCAGGGTTGCTTCTAATGTACCGAAGCTGGACTTAGACATAATTTCACTCTCACAACATTATGGCTGGTTGGAGACAGTCCGAACCACAAGTACCGGGTCCATGGTTCTGGGCGTATACTGGGGGGACGGGGGGGACTCCCATTAACCCCTGACTATACCGGGGATACGCTTATCACAATGCCTTTCTGGTCTGTGCTGAAGCAGGGCATTCTGGCAGCCAAGTGGCTTGACCTTAATTAGTGAGCCTGGTTACCCCCTCTCGGAACCACAGACTTAGAAATCGCCAGCTCATATACAGTGCATAAAATATATTTATATATATACCCTTATACACCATTTTAATAAAAAATATCACAAAATTCTTCTAAGTCCTTGGGGAAGAGTGAAAGACGCGCACGTTCATTTTCAGAGCTCCTAGACCTTCCCATAAGAAGTTAGCCAAAAAGTAGCTTCGAAAAACGCTTAGGTGAAGTTTCAGAGTTGCTTCTAATGTACCAAAGCTGGACTTAGACATAATTTCACTCTCACAACATTATGGCTGGTTGGAGACAGTCCGAACCACAAGTACCGGGTCCATGGTTCTGGGCGTATACTGGGGGGACGGGGGGGGGACTCCCATTAACCCCTGACTATACCGTGGATACGCTTATCACAATGCCTTTCTGGTCTGTGCTGAAGCAGGGCATTCTGGCAGCCAAGTGGCTTGACCTTAATTAGTGAGCCTGGTTACCCCCTCTCGGAACCACAGACTTAGAAATCGCCAGCTCATATACAGTGCATAAAATATATTTATATATATACCCTTATACACCATTTTAATAAAAAATATCACAAAATTCTTCTAAGTCCCTCGGGAAGAGTGAAAGACGCGCACGTTCATTTTCAGAGCTCCTAGACCTTCCTATAAGAAGTTAGCCAAAAAGTAGCTTCGAAAAACGCTTAGGTTAAGTTTCAGAGTTGCTTCTAATGTACCAAAGCTGGACTTAGACATAATTTCACTCTCACAACATTATGGCTGGTTGGAGACAGTCCGAACCACAAGTACCGGGTCCATGGTTCTGGGCGTATACTGGGGGGACGGGGGGGACTCCCATTAACCCCTGACTATACCGGGGATACGCTTATCACAATGCCTTTCTGGTCTGTGCTGAAGCAGGGCATTCTGGCAGCCAAGTGGCTTGACCTTAATTAGTGAGCCTGGTTACCCCCTCTCGGAACCACAGACTTAGAAATCGCCAGCTCATATACAGTGCATAAAATATATTTATATATATACCCTTATACACCATTTTAATAAAAAATATCACAAAATTCTTCTAATTCCCTCGGGAAGAGTGAAAGATGCGCACGTTCATTTTCAGAGCTCCTAGACCTTCCCATAAGAAGTTAGCCAAAAAGTAGCTTCGAAAAACGCTTAGGTGAAGTTTCAGAGTTGCTTCTAATGTACCAAAGCTGGACTTAGAAATAATTTCACTCTCACAACATTATGGCTGGTTGGAGACAGTCCGAACCACAAGTACCGGGTCCATGGTTCTGGGCGTATACTGGGGGGACGGGGACGACTCCCATTAACCCCTGACTATACCGGGGATACGCTTATCACAATGCCTTTCTGGTCTGTGCTGAAGCAGGGCATTCTGGCAGCCAAGTGGCTTGACCTTTATTAGTGAGCCTGGTTACCCCCTCTCGGAACCACAGACTTAGAAATCGCCAGCTCATATACAGTGCATAAAATATATTTATATATATATACCCTTATACACCATTTTAATAAAAAATATCACAAAATTCTTCTAAGTCCCTCGGGAAGAGTGAAAGACGCGCACGTTAATTTTCAGAGCTCCTAGACCTTCCTATAAGAAGTTAGCCAAAAAGTAGCTTCGAAAAACGCTTAGGTTAAGTTTCAGAGTTGCTTCTAATGTACCAAAGCTGGACTTAGACATAATTTCACTCTCACAACATTATGGCTGGTTGGAGACAGTCCGAACCACAAGTACCGGGTCCATGGTTCTGGGCGTATACTGGGGGGACGGGGGGGACTCCCATTAACCCCTGACTATACCGGGGATACGCTTATCACAATGCCTTTCTGGTCTGTGCTGAAGCAGGGCATTCTGGCAGCCAAGTGGCTTGACCTTTATTAGTGAGCCTGGTTACCCCCTCTCGGAACCACAGACTTAGAAATCGCCAGCTCATATACAGTGCATAAAATATATTTATATATATACCCTTATACACCATTTTAATAAAAAATATCACAAAATTCTTCTAAGTCCCTTGGGAAGAGGGAAAGATGCGCACGTTCATTTTCAGAGCTCCTAGACCTTCCCATAAGAAGTTAGCCAAAAAGTAGCTTCGAAAAACGCTTAGGTTAAGTTTCAGAGTTGCTTCTAATGTACCAAAGCTGGACTTAACATAATTTCACTCTCACAACATTATGGCTGGTTGGAGACAGTCCGAACCACAAGTACCGGGTCCATGGTTCTGGGCGTATACTGGGGGGACGGGGACGACTCCCATTAACCCCTGACTATACCGGGGATACGCTTATCACAATGCCTTTCTGGTCTGTGCTGAAGCAGGGCATTCTGGCAGCCAAGTGGCTTGACCTTTATTAGTGAGCCTGGTTACCCCCTCTCGGAACCACAGACTTAGAAATCGCCAGCTCATATACAGTGCATAAAATATATTTATATATATATACCCTTATACACCATTTTAATAAAAAATATCACAAAATTCTTCTAAGTCCCTCGGGAAGAGTGAAAGACGCGCACGTTAATTTTCAGAGCTCCTAGACCTTCCTATAAGAAGTTAGCCAAAAAGTAGCTTCGAAAAACGCTTAGGTTAAGTTTCAGAGTTGCTTCTAATGTACCAAAGCTGGACTTAGACATAATTTCACTCTCACAACATTATGGCTGGTTGGAGACAGTCCGAACCACAAGTACCGGGTCCATGGTTCTGGGCGTATACTGGGGGGACGGGGGGGACTCCCATTAACCCCTGACTTTACCGGGGATACGCTTATCACAATGCCTTTCTGGTCTGTGCTGAAGCAGGGCATTCTGGCAGCCAAGTGGCTTGACCTTAATTAGTGAGCCTGGTTACCCCCTCTTGGAACCACAGACTTAGAAATCGCCAGCTCATATACAGTGCATAAAATATATTTATATATATACCCTTATACACCATTTTAATAAAAAATATCACAAAATTCTTCTAAGTCCCTCGGGAAGAATGAAAGACGCGCACGTTCATTTTCAGAGCTCCTAGACCTTCCCATAAGAAGTTAGCCAAAAAGTACTGCACCGACACACTTTATTCGAGCAAATACCCGGTATGTACCTGGCAGATACCTGGAATGCGCCGCTCCTCACCTCTGACAAGCCCCGTTGCATTTGCCTTCCCAGCCTGGGTTCATGCCTGGCTGATGGGCGGCTGATCTGTTAAATGATAATGATTAGGATTTAATAGGCTGCAATGCTTCGCGTGTCTACCAGATGGCATAAATTCATGAATTGTAATGCAGTATATATATATGTACTGTGCAGTATTGCAGCCAACGGGAATAAAATGCTTCAATCCCTGCCGGAAAATAACTCAATGCACTCGGGCAGAAAACAGTCACAAACCTCAATACACCCGGGTATACCCGAATTCGTGGGACTAGCCGAGCTCGAATAAAGTGTGTCGCCAGTGGTAGCTTCGAAAAACGCTTAGGTGAAGTTTCAGAGTTGCTTCTAATGTACCAAAGCTGGACTTAGACATAATTTCACTCTCACAACATTATGGCTGGTTGGAGACAGTCCGAACCACAAGTACCGGGTCCATGGTTCTGGGCGTATACTGGGGGGACGGGGACGACTCCCATTAACCCCTGACTATACCGGGGATACGCTTATCACAATGCCTTTCTGGTCTGTGCTGAAGCAGGGCATTCTGGCAGCCAAGTGGCTTGACCTTTATTAGTGAGCCTGGTTACCCCCTCTCGGAACAACAGACTTAGAAATCGCCAGCTCATATACAGTGCATAAAATATATTTATATATATACCCTTATACACCATTTTAATAAAAAATATCACAAAATTCTTCTAAGTCCCTTGGGAAGAGTGAAAGATGCGCACGTTCATTTTCAGAGCTCCTAGACCTTCCCATAAGAAGTTAGCCAAAAAGTAGCTTCGAAAAACGCTTAGGTTAAGGTTCAGGGTTGCTTCTAATGTACCGAAGCTGGACTTAAACATAATTTCACTCTCACAACATTATGGCTGGTTGGAGACAGTCCGAACCACAAGTACCGGGTCCATGGTTCTGGGCGTATACTGGGGGGACGGGGACGACTCCCATTAACCCCTGACTATACCGGGGATACGCTTATCACAATGCCTTTCTGGTCTGTGCTGAAGCAGGGCATTCTGGCAGCCAAGTGGCTTGACCTTTATTAGTGAGCCTGGTTACCCCCTCTCGGAACAACAGACTTAGAAATCGCCAGCTCATATACAGTGCATAAAATATATTTATATATATACCCTTATACACCATTTTAATAAAAAATATCACAAAATTCTTCTAAGTCCCTTGGGAAGAGTGAAAGATGCGCACGTTCATTTTCAGAGCTCCTAGACCTTCCCATAAGAAGTTAGCCAAAAAAGTAGCTTCGAAAAACGCTTAGGTGAAGTTTCAGAGTTGCTTCTAATGTACCAAAGCTGGACTTAGACATAATTTCACTCTCACAACATTATGGCTGGTTGGAGACAGTCCGAACCACAAGTACCGGGTCCATGGTTCTGGGCGTATACTGGGGGGACGGGGGGGGGACTCCCATTAACCCCTGACTATACCGTGGATACGCTTATCACAATGCCTTTCTGGTCTGTGCTGAAGCAGGGCATTCTGGCAGCCAAGTGGCTTGACCTTAATTAGTGAGCCTGGTTACCCCCTCTCGGAACCACAGACTTAGAAATCGCCAGCTCATATACAGTGCATAAAATATATTTATATATATACCCTTATACACCATTTTAATAAAAAATATCACAAAATTCTTCTAATTCCCTCGGGAAGAGTGAAAGATGCGCACGTTCATTTTCAGAGCTCCTAGACCTTCCCATAAGAAGTTAGCCAAAAAGTAGCTTCGAAAAACGCTTAGGTGAAGTTTCAGAGTTGCTTCTAATGTACCAAAGCTGGACTTAGAAATAATTTCACTCTCACAACATTATGGCTGGTTGGAGACAGTCCGAACCACAAGTACCGGGTCCATGGTTCTGGGCGTATACTGGGGGGACGGGGACGACTCCCATTAACCCCTGACTATACCGGGGATACGCTTATCACAATGCCTTTCTGGTCTGTGCTGAAGCAGGGCATTCTGGCAGCCAAGTGGCTTGACCTTTATTAGTGAGCCTGGTTACCCCCTCTCGGAACCACAGACTTAGAAATCGCCAGCTCATATACAGTGCATAAAATATATTTATATATATATACCCTTATACACCATTTTAATAAAAAATATCACAAAATTCTTCTAAGTCCCTCGGGAAGAGTGAAAGACGCGCACGTTAATTTTCAGAGCTCCTAGACCTTCCTATAAGAAGTTAGCCAAAAAGTAGCTTCGAAAAACGCTTAGGTTAAGTTTCAGAGTTGCTTCTAATGTACCAAAGCTGGACTTAGACATAATTTCACTCTCACAACATTATGGCTGGTTGGAGACAGTCCGAACCACAAGTACCGGGTCCATGGTTCTGGGCGTATACTGGGGGGACGGGGGGGACTCCCATTAACCCCTGACTATACCGGGGATACGCTTATCACAATGCCTTTCTGGTCTGTGCTGAAGCAGGGCATTCTGGCAGCCAAGTGGCTTGACCTTTATTAGTGAGCCTGGTTACCCCCTCTCGGAACCACAGACTTAGAAATCGCCAGCTCATATACAGTGCATAAAATATATTTATATATATACCCTTATACACCATTTTAATAAAAAATATCACAAAATTCTTCTAAGTCCCTTGGGAAGAGGGAAAGATGCGCACGTTCATTTTCAGAGCTCCTAGACCTTCCCATAAGAAGTTAGCCAAAAAGTAGCTTCGAAAAACGCTTAGGTTAAGTTTCAGAGTTGCTTCTAATGTACCAAAGCTGGACTTAACATAATTTCACTCTCACAACATTATGGCTGGTTGGAGACAGTCCGAACCACAAGTACCGGGTCCATGGTTCTGGGCGTATACTGGGGGGACGGGGGGGACTCCCATTAACCCCTGACTATACCGGGGATACGCTTATCACAATGCCTTTCTGGTCTGTGCTGAAGCAGGGCATTCTGGCAGCCAAGTGGCTTGACCTTAATTAGTGAGCCTGGTTACCCCCTCTCGGAACCACAGACTTAGAAATCGCCAGCTCATATACAGTGCATAAAATATATTTATATATATACCCTTATACACCATTTTAATAAAAAATATCACAAAATTCTTCTAAGTCCCTCGGGAAGAGTGAAAGATGCGCACGTTCATTTTCAGAGCTCCTAGACCTTCCCATAAGAAGTTAGCCAAAAAGTAGCTTCGAAAAACGCTTAGGTGAAGTTTCAGAGTTGCTTCTAATGTACCAAAGCTGGACTTAGACATAATTTCACTCTCACAACATTATGGCTGGTTGGAGACAGTCCGAACCACAAGTACCGGGTCCATGGTTCTGGGCGTATACTGGGGGGACGGGGACGACTCCCATTAACCCCTGACTATACCGGGGATACGCTTATCACAATGCCTTTCTGGTCTGTGCTGAAGCAGGGCATTCTGGCAGCCAAGTGGCTTGACCTTTATTAGTGAGCCTGGTTACCCCCTCTCGGAACCACAGACTTAGAAATCGCCAGCTCATATACAGTGCATAAAATATATTTATATATATATACCCTTATACACCATTTTAATAAAAAATATCACAAAATTCTTCTAAGTCCCTCGGGAAGAGTGAAAGACGCGCACGTTAATTTTCAGAGCTCCTAGACCTTCCTATAAGAAGTTAGCCAAAAAGTAGCTTCGAAAAACGCTTAGGTTAAGTTTCAGAGTTGCTTCTAATGTACCAAAGCTGGACTTAGACATAATTTCACTCTCACAACATTATGGCTGGTTGGAGACAGTCCGAACCACAAGTACCGGGTCCATGGTTCTGGGCGTATACTGGGGGGACGGGGGGGACTCCCATTAACCCCTGACTATACCGGGGATACGCTTATCACAATGCCTTTCTGGTCTGTGCTGAAGCAGGGCATTCTGGCAGCCAAGTGGCTTGACCTTAATTAGTGAGCCTGGTTACCCCCTCTTGGAACCACAGACTTAGAAATCGCCAGCTCATATACAGTGCATAAAATATATTTATATATATACCCTTATACACCATTTTAATAAAAAATATCACAAAATTCTTCTAAGTCCCTCGGGAAGAATGAAAGACGCGCACGTTCATTTTCAGAGCTCCTAGACCTTCCCATAAGAAGTTAGCCAAAAAGTACTGCACCGACACACTTTATTCGAGCAAATACCCGGTATGTACCTGGCAGATACCTGGAATGCGCCGCTCCTCACCTCTGACAAGCCCCGTTGCATTTGCCTTCCCAGCCTGGGTTCATGCCTGGCTGATGGGCGGCTGATCTGTTAAATGATAATGATTAGGATTTAATAGGCTGCAATGCTTCGCGTGTCTACCAGATGGCATAAATTCATGAATTGTAATGCAGTATATATATATGTACTGTGCAGTATTGCAGCCAACGGGAATAAAATGCTTCAATCCCTGCCGGAAAATAACTCAATGCACTCGGGCAGAAAACAGTCACAAACCTCAATACACCCGGGTATACCCGAATTCGTGGGACTAGCCGAGCTCGAATAAAGTGTGTCGCCAGTGGTAGCTTCGAAAAACGCTTAGGTGAAGTTTCAGAGTTGCTTCTAATGTACCAAAGCTGGACTTAGACATAATTTCACTCTCACAACATTATGGCTGGTTGGAGACAGTCCGAACCACAAGTACCGGGTCCATGGTTCTGGGCGTATACTGGGGGGACGGGGACGACTCCCATTAACCCCTGACTATACCGGGGATACGCTTATCACAATGCCTTTCTGGTCTGTGCTGAAGCAGGGCATTCTGGCAGCCAAGTGGCTTGACCTTTATTAGTGAGCCTGGTTACCCCCTCTCGGAACAACAGACTTAGAAATCGCCAGCTCATATACAGTGCATAAAATATATTTATATATATACCCTTATACACCATTTTAATAAAAAATATCACAAAATTCTTCTAAGTCCCTTGGGAAGAGTGAAAGATGCGCACGTTCATTTTCAGAGCTCCTAGACCTTCCCATAAGAAGTTAGCCAAAAAGTAGCTTCGAAAAACGCTTAGGTTAAGTTTCAGAGTTGCTTCTAATGTACCAAAGCTGGACTTAACATAATTTCACTCTCACAACATTATGGCTGGTTGGAGACAGTCCGAACCACAAGTACCGGGTCCATGGTTCTGGGTGTATACTGGGGGGACGGGGACGACTCCCATTAACCCCTGACTATACCGGGGATACGCTTATCACAATGCCTTTCTGGTCTGTGCTGAAGCAGGGCATTCTGGCAGCCAAGTGGCTTGACCTTTATTAGTGAGCCTGGTTACCCCCTCTCGGAACAACAGACTTAGAAATCGCCAGCTCATATACAGTGCATAAAATATATTTATATATATACCCTTATACACCATTTTAATAAAAAATATCACAAAATTCTTCTAAGTCCCTTGGGAAGAGTGAAAGATGCGCACGTTCATTTTCAGAGCTCCTAGACCTTCCCATAAGAAGTTAGCCAAAAAGTAGCTTCGAAAAACGCTTAGGTTAAGTTTCAGAGTTGCTTCTAATGTACCAAAGCTGGACTTAACATAATTTCACTCTCACAACATTATGGCTGGTTGGAGACAGTCCGAACCACAAGTACCGGGTCCATGGTTCTGGGTGTATACTGGGGGGACGGGGGGGACTCCCATTAACCCCTGACTATACCGGGGATACGCTTATCACAATGCCTTTCTGGTCTGTGCTGAAGCAGGGCATTCTGGCAGCCAAGTGGCTTGACCTTTATTAGTGAGCCTGGTTACCCCCTCTCGGAACAACAGACTTAGAAATCGCCAGCTCATATACAGTGCATAAAATATATTTATATATATACCCTTATACACCATTTTAATAAAAAATATCACAAAATTCTTCTAAGTCCCTCGGGAAGAGTGAAAGACGCGCACGTTCATTTTCAGAGCTCCTAGACCTTCCTATAAGAAGTTAGCCAAAAAGTAGCTTCGAAAAACGCTTAGGTTAAGGTTCAGGGTTGCTTCTAATGTACCGAAGCTGGACTTAAACATAATTTCACTCTCACAACATTATGGCTGGTTGGAGACAGTCCGAACCACAAGTACCGGGTCCATGGTTCTGGGCGTATACTGGGGGGACGGGGACGACTCCCATTAACCCCTGACTATACCGGGGATACGCTTATCACAATGCCTTTCTGGTCTGTGCTGAAGCAGGGCATTCTGGCAGCCAAGTGGCTTGACCTTTATTAGTGAGCCTGGTTACCCCCTCTCGGAACAACAGACTTAGAAATCGCCAGCTCATATACAGTGCATAAAATATATTTATATATATACCCTTATACACCATTTTAATAAAAAATATCACAAAATTCTTCTAAGTCCCTTGGGAAGAGTGAAAGATGCGCACGTTCATTTTCAGAGCTCCTAGACCTTCCCATAAGAAGTTAGCCAAAAAGTAGCTTCGAAAAACGCTTAGGTGAAGTTTCAGAGTTGCTTCTAATGTACCAAAGCTGGACTTAGACATAATTTCACTCTCACAACATTATGGCTGGTTGGAGACAGTCCGAACCACAAGTACCGGGTCCATGGTTCTGGGCGTATACTGGGGGGACGGGGGGGGGACTCCCATTAACCCCTGACTATACCGTGGATACGCTTATCACAATGCCTTTCTGGTCTGTGCTGAAGCAGGGCATTCTGGCAGCCAAGTGGCTTGACCTTAATTAGTGAGCCTGGTTACCCCCTCTCGGAACCACAGACTTAGAAATCGCCAGCTCATATACAGTGCATAAAATATATTTATATATATACCCTTATACACCATTTTAATAAAAAATATCACAAAATTCTTCTAAGTCCCTCGGGAAGAGTGAAAGACGCGCACGTTCATTTTCAGAGCTCCTAGACCTTCCTATAAGAAGTTAGCCAAAAAGTAGCTTCGAAAAACGCTTAGGTTAAGTTTCAGAGTTGCTTCTAATGTACCAAAGCTGGACTTAGACATAATTTCACTCTCACAACATTATGGCTGGTTGGAGACAGTCCGAACCACAAGTACCGGGTCCATGGTTCTGGGCGTATACTGGGGGGACGGGGGGGACTCCCATTAACCCCTGACTATACCGGGGATACGCTTATCACAATGCCTTTCTGGTCTGTGCTGAAGCAGGGCATTCTGGCAGCCAAGTGGCTTGACCTTAATTAGTGAGCCTGGTTACCCCCTCTCGGAACCACAGACTTAGAAATCGCCAGCTCATATACAGTGCATAAAATATATTTATATATATACCCTTATACACCATTTTAATAAAAAATATCACAAAATTCTTCTAATTCCCTCGGGAAGAGTGAAAGATGCGCACGTTCATTTTCAGAGCTCCTAGACCTTCCCATAAGAAGTTAGCCAAAAAGTAGCTTCGAAAAACGCTTAGGTGAAGTTTCAGAGTTGCTTCTAATGTACCAAAGCTGGACTTAGAAATAATTTCACTCTCACAACATTATGGCTGGTTGGAGACAGTCCGAACCACAAGTACCGGGTCCATGGTTCTGGGCGTATACTGGGGGGACGGGGACGACTCCCATTAACCCCTGACTATACCGGGGATACGCTTATCACAATGCCTTTCTGGTCTGTGCTGAAGCAGGGCATTCTGGCAGCCAAGTGGCTTGACCTTTATTAGTGAGCCTGGTTACCCCCTCTCGGAACCACAGACTTAGAAATCGCCAGCTCATATACAGTGCATAAAATATATTTATATATATATACCCTTATACACCATTTTAATAAAAAATATCACAAAATTCTTCTAAGTCCCTCGGGAAGAGTGAAAGACGCGCACGTTAATTTTCAGAGCTCCTAGACCTTCCTATAAGAAGTTAGCCAAAAAGTAGCTTCGAAAAACGCTTAGGTTAAGTTTCAGAGTTGCTTCTAATGTACCAAAGCTGGACTTAGACATAATTTCACTCTCACAACATTATGGCTGGTTGGAGACAGTCCGAACCACAAGTACCGGGTCCATGGTTCTGGGCGTATACTGGGGGGACGGGGGGGACTCCCATTAACCCCTGACTATACCGGGGATACGCTTATCACAATGCCTTTCTGGTCTGTGCTGAAGCAGGGCATTCTGGCAGCCAAGTGGCTTGACCTTTATTAGTGAGCCTGGTTACCCCCTCTCGGAACCACAGACTTAGAAATCGCCAGCTCATATACAGTGCATAAAATATATTTATATATATACCCTTATACACCATTTTAATAAAAAATATCACAAAATTCTTCTAAGTCCCTTGGGAAGAGGGAAAGATGCGCACGTTCATTTTCAGAGCTCCTAGACCTTCCCATAAGAAGTTAGCCAAAAAGTAGCTTCGAAAAACGCTTAGGTTAAGTTTCAGAGTTGCTTCTAATGTACCAAAGCTGGACTTAACATAATTTCACTCTCACAACATTATGGCTGGTTGGAGACAGTCCGAACCACAAGTACCGGGTCCATGGTTCTGGGCGTATACTGGGGGGACGGGGGGTACTCCCATTAACCCCTGACTATACCGGGGATACGCTTATCACAATGCCTTTCTGGTCTGTGCTAAAGCAGGGCATTCTGGCAGCCAAGTGGCTTGACCTTAATTAGTGAGCCTGGTTACCCCCTCTCGGAACCACAGACTTAGAAATCGCCAGCTCATATACAGTGCATAAAATATATTTATATATATACCCTTATACACCATTTTAATAAAAAATATCACAAAATTCTTCTAAGTCCCTCGGGAAGAGTGAAAGATGCGCACGTTCATTTTCAGAGCTCCTAGACCTTCCCATAAGAAGTTAGCCAAAAAGTAGCTTCGAAAAACGCTTAGGTGAAGTTTCAGAGTTGCTTCTAATGTACCAAAGCTGGACTTAGACATAATTTCACTCTCACAACATTATGGCTGGTTGGAGACAGTCCGAACCACAAGTACCGGGTCCATGGTTCTGGGCGTATACTGGGGGGACGGGGACGACTCCCATTAACCCCTGACTATACCGGGGATACGCTTATCACAATGCCTTTCTGGTCTGTGCTGAAGCAGGGCATTCTGGCAGCCAAGTGGCTTGACCTTTATTAGTGAGCCTGGTTACCCCCTCTCGGAACCACAGACTTAGAAATCGCCAGCTCATATACAGTGCATAAAATATATTTATATATATATACCCTTATACACCATTTTAATAAAAAAATATCACAAAATTCTTCTAAGTCCCTCGGGAAGAGTGAAAGACGCGCACGTTAATTTTCAGAGCTCCTAGACCTTCCTATAAGAAGTTAGCCAAAAAGTAGCTTCGAAAAACGCTTAGGTTAAGTTTCAGAGTTGCTTCTAATGTACCAAAGCTGGACTTAGACATAATTTCACTCTCACAACATTATGGCTGGTTGGAGACAGTCCGAACCACAAGTACCGGGTCCATGGTTCTGGGCGTATACTGGGGGGACGGGGGGGACTCCCATTAACCCCTGACTATACCGGGGATACGCTTATCACAATGCCTTTCTGGTCTGTGCTGAAGCAGGGCATTCTGGCAGCCAAGTGGCTTGACCTTAATTAGTGAGCCTGGTTACCCCCTCTTGGAACCACAGACTTAGAAATCGCCAGCTCATATACAGTGCATAAAATATATTTATATATATACCCTTATACACCATTTTAATAAAAAATATCACAAAATTCTTCTAAGTCCCTCGGGAAGAGTGAAAGACGCGCACGTTCATTTTCAGAGCTCCTAGACCTTCCCATAAGAAGTTAGCCAAAAAGTACTGCACCGACACACTTTATTCGAGCAAATACCCGGTATGTACCTGGCAGATACCTGGAATGCGCCGCTCCTCACCTCTGACAAGCCCCGTTGCATTTGCCTTCCCAGCCTGGGTTCATGCCTGGCTGATGGGCGGCTGATCTGTTAAATGATAATGATTAGGATTTAATAGGCTGCAATGCTTCGCGTGTCTACCAGATGGCATAAATTCATGAATTGTAATGCAGTATATATATATGTACTGTGCAGTATTGCAGCCAACGGGAATAAAATGCTTCAATCCCTGCCGGAAAATAACTCAATGCACTCGGGCAGAAAACAGTCACAAACCTCAATACACCCGGGTATACCCGAATTCGTGGGACTAGCCGAGCTCGAATAAAGTGTGTCGCCAGTGGTAGCTTCGAAAAACGCTTAGGTGAAGTTTCAGAGTTGCTTCTAATGTACCAAAGCTGGACTTAGACATAATTTCACTCTCACAACATTATGGCTGGTTGGAGACAGTCCGAACCACAAGTACCGGGTCCATGGTTCTGGGCGTATACTGGGGGGACGGGGGGGGACTCCCATTAACCCCTGACTATACCGGGGATACGCTTATCACAATGCCTTTCTGGTCTGTGCTGAAGCAGGGCATTCTGGCAGCCAAGTGGCTTGACCTTTATTAGTGAGCCTGGTTACCCCCTCTCGGAACCACAGACTTAGAAATCGCCAGCTCATATACAGTGCATAAAATATATTTATATATATACCCTTATACACCATTTTAATAAAAAATATCACAAAATTCTTCTAAGTCCCTCGGGAAGAGTGAAAGACGCGCACGTTCATTTTCAGAGCTCCTAGACCTTCCTATAAGAAGTTAGCCAAAAAGTAGCTTCGAAAAACGCTTAGGTTAAGTTTCAGAGTTGCTTCTAATGTACCAAAGCTGGACTTAGACATAATTTCACTCTCACAACATTATGGCTGGTTGGAGACAGTCCGAACCACAAGTACCGGGTCCATGGTTCTGGGCGTATACTGGGGGGACGGGGACGACTCCCATTAACCCCTGACTATACCGGGGATACGCTTATCACAATGCCTTTCTGGTCTGTGCTGAAGCAGGGCATTCTGGCAGCCAAGTGGCTTGACCTTTATTAGTGAGCCTGGTTACCCCCTCTCGGAACAACAGACTTAGAAATCGCCAGCTCATATACAGTGCATAAAATATATTTATATATATACCCTTATACACCATTTTAATAAAAAATATCACAAAATTCTTCTAAGTCCCTTGGGAAGAGTGAAAGATGCGCACGTTCATTTTCAGAGCTCCTAGACCTTCCCATAAGAAGTTAGCCAAAAAGTAGCTTCGAAAAACGCTTAGGTTAAGTTTCAGAGTTGCTTCTAATGTACCAAAGCTGGACTTAACATAATTTCACTCTCACAACATTATGGCTGGTTGGAGACAGTCCGAACCACAAGTACCGGGTCCATGGTTCTGGGTGTATACTGGGGGGACGGGGGGGACTCCCATTAACCCCTGACTATACCGGGGATACGCTTATCACAATGCCTTTCTGGTCTGTGCTGAAGCAGGGCATTCTGGCAGCCAAGTGGCTTGACCTTTATTAGTGAGCCTGGTTACCCCCTCTCGGAACAACAGACTTAGAAATCGCCAGCTCATATACAGTGCATAAAATATATTTATATATATACCCTTATACACCATTTTAATAAAAAATATCACAAAATTCTTCTAAGTCCCTCGGGAAGAGTGAAAGACGCGCACGTTCATTTTCAGAGCTCCTAGACCTTCCTATAAGAAGTTAGCCAAAAAGTAGCTTCGAAAAACGCTTAGGTTAAGGTTCAGGGTTGCTTCTAATGTACCGAAGCTGGACTTAAACATAATTTCACTCTCACAACATTATGGCTGGTTGGAGACAGTCCGAACCACAAGTACCGGGTCCATGGTTCTGGGCGTATACTGGGGGGACGGGGGGGACTCCCATTAACCCCTGACTATACCGGGGATACGCTTATCACAATGCCTTTCTGGTCTGTGCTGAAGCAGGGCATTCTGGCAGCCAAGTGGCTTGACCTTAATTAGTGAGCCTGGTTACCCCCTCTCGGAACCACAGACTTAGAAATCGCCAGCTCATATACAGTGCATAAAATATATTTATATATATACCCTTATACACCATTTTAATAAAAAATATCACAAAATTCTTCTAATTCCCTCGGGAAGAGTGAAAGATGCGCACGTTCATTTTCAGAGCTCCTAGACCTTCCCATAAGAAGTTAGCCAAAAAGTAGCTTCGAAAAACGCTTAGGTGAAGTTTCAGAGTTGCTTCTAATGTACCAAAGCTGGACTTAGACATAATTTCACTCTCACAACATTATGGCTGGTTGGAGACAGTCCGAACCACAAGTACCGGGTCCATGGTTCTGGGCGTATACTGGGGGGACGGGGACGACTCCCATTAACCCCTGACTATACCGGGGATACGCTTATCACAATGCCTTTCTGGTCTGTGCTGAAGCAGGGCATTCTGGCAGCCAAGTGGCTTGACCTTTATTAGTGAGCCTGGTTACCCCCTCTCGGAACCACAGACTTAGAAATCGCCAGCTCATATACAGTGCATAAAATATATTTATATATATATACCCTTATACACCATTTTAATAAAAAATATCACAAAATTCTTCTAAGTCCCTCGGGAAGAGTGAAAGACGCGCACGTTAATTTTCAGAGCTCCTAGACCTTCCTATAAGAAGTTAGCCAAAAAGTAGCTTCGAAAAACGCTTAGGTTAAGTTTCAGAGTTGCTTCTAATGTACCAAAGCTGGACTTAGACATAATTTCACTCTCACAACATTATGGCTGGTTGGAGACAGTCCGAACCACAAGTACCGGGTCCATGGTTCTGGGCGTATACTGGGGGGACGGGGGGGACTCCCATTAACCCCTGACTATACCGGGGATACGCTTATCACAATGCCTTTCTGGTCTGTGCTGAAGCAGGGCATTCTGGCAGCCAAGTGGCTTGACCTTTATTAGTGAGCCTGGTTACCCCCTCTCGGAACCACAGACTTAGAAATCGCCAGCTCATATACAGTGCATAAAATATATTTATATATATACCCTTATACACCATTTTAATAAAAAATATCACAAAATTCTTCTAAGTCCCTTGGGAAGAGGGAAAGATGCGCACGTTCATTTTCAGAGCTCCTAGACCTTCCCATAAGAAGTTAGCCAAAAAGTAGCTTCGAAAAACGCTTAGGTTAAGTTTCAGAGTTGCTTCTAATGTACCAAAGCTGGACTTAACATAATTTCACTCTCACAACATTATGGCTGGTTGGAGACAGTCCGAACCACAAGTACCGGGTCCATGGTTCTGGGCGTATACTGGGGGGACGGGGGGGACTCCCATTAACCCCTGACTATACCGGGGATACGCTTATCACAATGCCTTTCTGGTCTGTGCTGAAGCAGGGCATTCTGGCAGCCAAGTGGCTTGACCTTAATTAGTGAGCCTGGTTACCCCCTCTCGGAACCACAGACTTAGAAATCGCCAGCTCATATACAGTGCATAAAATATATTTATATATATACCCTTATACACCATTTTAATAAAAAATATCACAAAATTCTTCTAAGTCCCTCGGGAAGAGTGAAAGATGCGCACGTTCATTTTCAGAGCTCCTAGACCTTCCCATAAGAAGTTAGCCAAAAAGTAGCTTCGAAAAACGCTTAGGTGAAGTTTCAGAGTTGCTTCTAATGTACCAAAGCTGGACTTAGACATAATTTCACTCTCACAACATTATGGCTGGTTGGAGACAGTCCGAACCACAAGTACCGGGTCCATGGTTCTGGGCGTATACTGGGGGGACGGGGACGACTCCCATTAACCCCTGACTATACCGGGGATACGCTTATCACAATGCCTTTCTGGTCTGTGCTGAAGCAGGGCATTCTGGCAGCCAAGTGGCTTGACCTTTATTAGTGAGCCTGGTTACCCCCTCTCGGAACCACAGACTTAGAAATCGCCAGCTCATATACAGTGCATAAAATATATTTATATATATATACCCTTATACACCATTTTAATAAAAAATATCACAAAATTCTTCTAAGTCCCTCGGGAAGAGTGAAAGACGCGCACGTTAATTTTCAGAGCTCCTAGACCTTCCTATAAGAAGTTAGCCAAAAAGTAGCTTCGAAAAACGCTTAGGTTAAGTTTCAGAGTTGCTTCTAATGTACCAAAGCTGGACTTAGACATAATTTCACTCTCACAACATTATGGCTGGTTGGAGACAGTCCGAACCACAAGTACCGGGTCCATGGTTCTGGGCGTATACTGGGGGGACGGGGGGGACTCCCATTAACCCCTGACTATACCGGGGATACGCTTATCACAATGCCTTTCTGGTCTGTGCTGAAGCAGGGCATTCTGGCAGCCAAGTGGCTTGACCTTAATTAGTGAGCCTGGTTACCCCCTCTTGGAACCACAGACTTAGAAATCGCCAGCTCATATACAGTGCATAAAATATATTTATATATATACCCTTATACACCATTTTAATAAAAAATATCACAAAATTCTTCTAAGTCCCTCGGGAAGAGTGAAAGACGCGCACGTTCATTTTCAGAGCTCCTAGACCTTCCCATAAGAAGTTAGCCAAAAAGTACTGCACCGACACACTTTATTCGAGCAAATACCCGGTATGTACCTGGCAGATACCTGGAATGCGCCGCTCCTCACCTCTGACAAGCCCCGTTGCATTTGCCTTCCCAGCCTGGGTTCATGCCTGGCTGATGGGCGGCTGATCTGTTAAATGATAATGATTAGGATTTAATAGGCTGCAATGCTTCGCGTGTCTACCAGATGGCATAAATTCATGAATTGTAATGCAGTATATATATATGTACTGTGCAGTATTGCAGCCAACGGGAATAAAATGCTTCAATCCCTGCCGGAAAATAACTCAATGCACTCGGGCAGAAAACAGTCACAAACCTCAATACACCCGGGTATACCCGAATTCGTGGGACTAGCCGAGCTCGAATAAAGTGTGTCGCCAGTGGTAGCTTCGAAAAACGCTTAGGTGAAGTTTCAGAGTTGCTTCTAATGTACCAAAGCTGGACTTAGACATAATTTCACTCTCACAACATTATGGCTGGTTGGAGACAGTCCGAACCACAAGTACCGGGTCCATGGTTCTGGGCGTATACTGGGGGGACGGGGACGACTGCCATTAACCCCTGACTATACCGGGGATACGCTTATCACAATGCCTTTCTGGTCTGTGCTGAAGCAGGGCATTCTGGCAGCCAAGTGGCTTGACCTTTATTAGTGAGCCTGGTTACCCCCTCTCGGAACCACAGACTTAGAAATCGCCAGCTCATATACAGTGCATAAAATATATTTATATATATACCCTTATACACCATTTTAATAAAAAATATCACAAAATTCTTCTAAGTCCCTCGGGAAGAGTGAAAGACGCGCACGTTCATTTTCAGAGCTCCTAGACCTTCCTATAAGAAGTTAGCCAAAAAGTAGCTTCGAAAAACGCTTAGGTTAAGTTTCAGAGTTGCTTCTAATGTACCAAAGCTGGACTTAGACATAATTTCACTCTCACAACATTATGGCTGGTTGGAGACAGTCCGAACCACAAGTACCGGGTCCATGGTTCTGGGCGTATACTGGGGGGACGGGGACGACTCCCATTAACCCCTGACTATACCGGGGATACGCTTATCACAATGCCTTTCTGGTCTGTGCTGAAGCAGGGCATTCTGGCAGCCAAGTGGCTTGACCTTTATTAGTGAGCCTGGTTACCCCCTCTCGGAACAACAGACTTAGAAATCGCCAGCTCATATACAGTGCATAAAATATATTTATATATATACCCTTATACACCATTTTAATAAAAAATATCACAAAATTCTTCTAAGTCCCTTGGGAAGAGTGAAAGATGCGCACGTTCATTTTCAGAGCTCCTAGACCTTCCCATAAGAAGTTAGCCAAAAAGTAGCTTCGAAAAACGCTTAGGTTAAGTTTCAGAGTTGCTTCTAATGTACCAAAGCTGGACTTAACATAATTTCACTCTCACAACATTATGGCTGGTTGGAGACAGTCCGAACCACAAGTACCGGGTCCATGGTTCTGGGTGTATACTGGGGGGACGGGGGGGACTCCCATTAACCCCTGACTATACCGGGGATACGCTTATCACAATGCCTTTCTGGTCTGTGCTGAAGCAGGGCATTCTGGCAGCCAAGTGGCTTGACCTTTATTAGTGAGCCTGGTTACCCCCTCTCGGAACAACAGACTTAGAAATCGCCAGCTCATATACAGTGCATAAAATATATTTATATATATACCCTTAAACACCATTTTAATAAAAAATATCACAAAATTCTTCTAAGTCCCTCGGGAAGAGTGAAAGACGCGCACGTTTATTTTCAGAGCTCCTAGACCTTCCTATAAGAAGTTAGCCAAAAAGTAGCTTCGAAAAACGCTTAGGTTAAGGTTCAGGGTTGCTTCTAATGTACCGAAGCTGGACTTAAACATAATTTCACTCTCACAACATTATGGCTGGTTGGAGACAGTCCGAACCACAAGTACCGGGTCCATGGTTCTGGGCGTATACTGGGGGGACGGGGACGACTCCCATTAACCCCTGACTATACCGGGGATACGCTTATCACAATGCCTTTCTGGTCTGTGCTGAAGCAGGGCATTCTGGCAGCCAAGTGGCTTGACCTTTATTAGTGAGCCTGGTTACCCCCTCTCGGAACAACAGACTTAGAAATCGCCAGCTCATATACAGTGCATAAAATATATTTATATATATACCCTTATACACCATTTTAATAAAAAATATCACAAAATTCTTCTAAGTCCCTTGGGAAGAGTGAAAGATGCGCACGTTCATTTTCAGAGCTCCTAGACCTTCCCATAAGAAGTTAGCCAAAAAGTAGCTTCGAAAAACGCTTAGGTTAAGTTTCAGAGTTGCTTCTAATGTACCAAAGCTGGACTTAACATAATTTCACTCTCACAACATTATGGCTGGTTGGAGACAGTCCGAACCACAAGTACCGGGTCCATGGTTCTGGGCGTATACTGGGGGGACGGGGGGGACTCCCATTAACCCCTGACTATACCGGGGATACGCTTATCACAATGCCTTTCTGGTCTGTGCTGAAGCAGGGCATTCTGGCAGCCAAGTGGCTTGACCTTTATTAGTGAGCCTGGTTACCCCCTCTCGGAACAAC
The DNA here is from genome assembly GCF_040206685.1 of Ascaphus truei. NCBI lineage: Eukaryota > Metazoa > Chordata > Amphibia > Anura > Ascaphidae > Ascaphus > Ascaphus truei. Next base: position 174,392,733 of record NC_134486.1, on the reverse strand, counting down.
AGACTTAGAAATCGCCAGCTCATATACAGTGCATAAAATATATTTATATATATACCCTTATACACCATTTTAATAAAAAATATCACAAAATTCTTCTAAGTCCCTTGGGAAGAGTGAAAGATGCGCACGTTCATTTTCAGAGCTCCTAGACCTTCCCATAAGAAGTTAGCCAAAAAGTAGCTTCGAAAAACGCTTAGGTTAAGTTTCAGAGTTGCTTCTAATGTACCAAAGCTGGACTTAACATAATTTCACTCTCACAACATTATGGCTGGTTGGAGACAGTCCGAACCACAAGTACCGGGTCCATGGTTCTGGGTGTATACTGGGGGGACGGGGGGGGCTCCCATTAACCCCTGACTATACCGGGGATACGCTTATCACAATGCCTTTCTGGTCTGTGCTGAAGCAGGGCATTCTGGCAGCCAAGTGGCTTGACCTTTATTAGTGAGCCTGGTTACCCCCTCTCGGAACAACAGACTTAGAAATCGCCAGCTCATATACAGTGCATAAAATATATTTATATATATACCCTTATACACCATTTTAATAAAAAATATCACAAAATTCTTCTAAGTCCCTCGGGAAGAGTGAAAGACGCGCACGTTCATTTTCAGAGCTCCTAGACCTTCCTATAAGAAGTTAGCCAAAAAGTAGCTTCGAAAAACGCTTAGGTTAAGGTTCAGGGTTGCTTCTAATGTACCGAAGCTGGACTTAAACATAATTTCACTCTCACAACATTATGGCTGGTTGGAGACAGTCCGAACCACAAGTACCGGGTCCATGGTTCTGGGCGTATACTGGGGGGACGGGGACGACTCCCATTAACCCCTGACTATACCGGGGATACGCTTATCACAATGCCTTTCTGGTCTGTGCTGAAGCAGGGCATTCTGGCAGCCAAGTGGCTTGACCTTTATTAGTGAGCCTGGTTACCCCCTCTCGGAACAACAGACTTAGAAATCGCCAGCTCATATACAGTGCATAAAATATATTTATATATATACCCTTATACACCATTTTAATAAAAAATATCACAAAATTCTTCTAAGTCCCTCGGGAAGAGTGAAAGACGCGCACGTTCATTTTCAGAGCTCCTAGACCTTCCCATAAGAAGTTAGCCAAAAAGTAGCTTCGAAAAACGCGTAGGTTAAGTTTCAGAGTTGCTTCTAATGTACCAAAGCTGGACTTAACATAATTTCACTCTCACAACATTATGGCTGGTTGGAGACAGTCCGAACCACAAGTACCGGGTCCATGGTTCTGGGCGTATACTGGGGGGACGGGGGGGACTCCCATTAACCCCTGACTATACCGGGGATACGCTTATCACAATGCCTTTCTGGTCTGTGCTGAAGCAGGGCATTCTGGCAGCCAAGTGGCTTGACCTTTATTAGTGAGCCTGGTTACCCCCTCTCGGAACAACAGACTTAGAAATCGCCAGCTCATATACAGTGCATAAAATATATTTATATATATACCCTTATACACCATTTTAATAAAAAATATCACAAAATTCTTCTAAGTCCCTCGGGAAGAGTGAAAGACGCGCACGTTCATTTTCAGAGCTCCTAGACCTTCCTATAAGAAGTTAGCCAAAAAGTAGCTTCGAAAAACGCTTAGGTTAAGTTTCAGGGTTGCTTCTAATGTACCGAAGCTGGACTTAGACATAATTTCACTCTCACAACATTATGGCTGGTTGGAGACAGTCCGAACCACAAGTACCGGGTCCATGGTTCTGGGCGTATACTGGGGGGACCGGGACGACTCCCATTAACCCCTGACTATACCGGGGATACGCTTATCACAATGCCTTTCTGGTCTGTGCTGAAGCAGGGCAGTCTGGCAGCCAAGTGGCTTGACCTTAATTAGTGAGCCTGGTTACCCCCTCTCGGAACCACAGACTTAGAAATTGCCAGCTCATATACAGTGCATAAAATATATTTATATATATACCCTTATACACCATTTTAATAAAAAATATCACAAAATTCTTCTAAGTCCCTCGGGAAGAGTGAAAGACGCGCACGTTCATTTTCAGAGCTCCTAGACCTTCCCATAAGAAGTTAGCCAAAAAGTAGCTTCGAAAAACGCTTAGGTGAAGTTTCAGAGTTGCTTCTAATGTACCAAAGCTGGACTTAGACATAATTTCACTCTCACAACATTATGGCTGGTTGGAGACAGTCCGAACCACAAGTACCGGGTCCATGGTTCTGGGCGTATACTGGGGGGACGGGGGGGACTCCCATTAACCCCTGACTATACCGGGGATACGCTTATCACAATGCCTTTCTGGTCTGTGCTGAAGCAGGGCATTCTGGCAGCCAAGTGGCTTGACCTTAATTAGTGAGCCTGGTTACCCCCTCTCGGAACCACAGACTTAGAAATCGCCAGCTCATATACAGTGCATAAAATATATTTATATATATACCCTTATACACCATTTTAATAAAAAATATCACAAAATTCTTCTAAGTACCTCGGGAAGAGTGAAAGACGCGCACGTTCATTTTCAGAGCTCCTAGACCTTCTAATAAGAAGTTAGCCAAAAAGTAGCTTCGAAAAACGCTTAGGTGAAGTTTCAGAGTTGCTTCTAATGTACCAAAGCTGGACTTAGACATAATTTCACTCTCACAACATTATGGCTGGTTGGAGACAGTCCGAACCACAAGTACCGGGTCCATGGTTCTGGGCGTATACTGGGGGGACGGGGACGACTCCCATTAACCCCTGACTACAGTATACCGGGGATACGCTTATCACAATGCCTTTCTGGTCTGTGCTGAAGCAGGGCATTCTGGCAGCCAAGTGGCTTGACCTTTATTAGTGAGCCTGGTTACCCCCTCTCGGAACAACAGACTTAGAAATCGCCAGCTCATATACAGTGCATAAAATATATTTATATATATACCCTTATACACCATTTTAATAAAAAATATCACAAAATTCTTCTAAGTCCCTCGGGAAGAGTGAAAGACGCGCACGTTCATTTTCAGAGCTCCTAGACCTTCCTATAAGAAGTTAGCCAAAAAGTAGCTTCGAAAAACGCTTAGGTTAAGTTTCAGAGTTGCTTCTAATGTACCAAAGCTGGACTTAGACATAATTTCACTCTCACAACATTATGGCTGGTTGGAGACAGTCCGAACCACAAGTACCGGGTCCATGGTTCTGGGCGTATACTGGGGGGACGGGGGGGACTCCCATTAACCCCTGACTATACCGGGGATACGCTTATCACAATGCCTTTCTGGTCTGTGCTGAAGCAGGGCATTCTGGCAGCCAAGTGGCTTGACCTTAATTAGTGAGCCTGATTACCCCCTCTCGGAACAACAGACTTAGAAATCGCCAGCTCATATACAGTGCATAAAATATATTTATATATATACCCTTATACACCATTTTAATATAAAATATCACAAAATTCTTCTAAGTCCCTCGGGAAGAGTGAAAGACGCGCACGTTCATTTTCAGAGCTCCTAGACCTTCCTATAAGAAGTTAGCCAAAAAGTAGCTTCGAAAAACGCTTAGGTTACGTTTCAGGGTTGCTTCTAATGTACCGAAGCTGGACTTAGACATAATTTCACTCTCACAACATTATGGCTGGTTGGAGACAGTCCGAACCACAAGTACCGGGTCCATGGTTCTGGGCGTATACTGGGGGGACGGGGGGGACTCCCATTAACCCCTGACTATACCGGGGATACGCTTATCACAATGCCTTTCTGGTCTGTGCTGAAGCAGGGCATTCTGGCAGCCAAGTGGCTTGACCTTAATTAGTGAGCCTGGTTACCCCCTCTCGGAACCACAGACTTAGAAATAGCCAGCTCATATACAGTGCATAAAATATATTTATATATATACCCTTATACACCATTTTAATAAAAAATATCACAAAATTCTTCTAAGTCCCTCGGGAAGAGTGAAAGACGCGCACGTTCATTTTCAGAGCTCCTAGACCTTCCCATAAGAAGTTAGCCAAAAAGTAGCTTCGAAAAACGCTTAGGTGAAGTTTCAGAGTTGCTTCTAATGTACCAAAGCTGGACTTAGACATAATTTCACTCTCACAACATTATGGCTGGTTGGAGACAGTCCGAACCACAAGTACCGGGTCCATGGTTCTGGGCGTATACTGGGGGGACGGGGGGGACTCCCATTAACCCCTGACTATACCGTGGATACGCTTATCACAATGCCTTTCTGGTCTGTGCTGAAGCAGGGCATTCTGGCAGCCAAGTGGCTTGACCTTAATTAGTGAGCCTGGTTACCCCCTCTCGGAACCACAGACTTAGAAATCGCCAGCTCATATACAGTGCATAAAATATATTTATATATATACCCTTATACACCATTTTAATAAAAAATATCACAAAATTCTTCTAAGTACCTCGGGAAGAGTGAAAGACGCGCACGTTCATTTTCAGAGCTCCTAGACCTTCTAATAAGAAGTTAGCCAAGAAGTAGCTTCGAAAAACGCTTAGGTGAAGTTTCAGAGTTGCTTCTAATGTACCAAAGCTGGACTTAGACATAATTTCACTCTCACAACATTATGGCTGGTTGGAGACAGTCCGAACCACAAGTACCGGGTCCATGGTTCTGGGCGTATACTGGGGGGACGGGGACGACTCCCATTAACCCCTGACTATACCGGGGATACGCTTATCACAATGCCTTTCTGGTCTGTGCTGAAGCAGGGCATTCTGGCAGCCAAGTGGCTTGACCTTTATTAGTGAGCCTGGTTACCCCCTCTCGGAACAACAGACTTAGAAATCGCCAGCTCATATACAGTGCATAAAATATATTTATATATATACCCTTATACACCATTTTAATAAAAAATATCACAAAATTCTTCTAAGTCCCTCGGGAAGAGTGAAAGACGCGCACGTTCATTTTCAGAGCTCCTAGACCTTCCTATAAGAAGTTAGCCAAAAAGTAGCTTCGAAAAACGCTTAGGTTAAGTTTCAGAGTTGCTTCTAATGTACCAAAGCTGGACTTAGACATAATTTCACTCTCACAACATTATGGCTGGTTGGAGACAGTCCGAACCACAAGTACCGGGTCCATGGTTCTGGGCGTATACTGGGGGGACGGGGATGACTCCCATTAACCCCTGACTATACCGGGGATACGCTTATCACAATGCCTTTCTGGTCTGTGCTGAAGCAGGGCATTCTGGCAGCCAAGTGGCTTGACCTTAATTAGTGAGCCTGGTTACCCCCTCTCGGAACCACAGACTTAGAAATCGCCAGCTCATATACAGTGCATAAAATATATTTATATATATACCCTTATACACCATTTTAATAAAAAATATCACAAAATTCTTCTAAGTCCCTCGGGAAGAGTGAAAGACGCGCACGTTCATTTTCAGAGCTCCTAGACCTTCCTATAAGAAGTTAGCCAAAAAGTAGCTTCGAAAAACGCTTAGGTTAAGTTTCAGAGTTGCTTCTAATGTACCAAAGCTGGACTTAGACATAATTTCACTCTCACAACATTATGGCTGGTTGGAGACAGTCCGAACCACAAGTACCGGGTCCATGGTTCTGGGCGTATACTGGGGGGACGGGGGGTACTCCCATTAACCCCTGACTATACCGGGGATACGCTTATCACAATGCCTTTCTGGTCTGTGCTGAAGCAGGGCATTCTGGCAGCCAAGTGGCTTGACCTTTATTAGTGAGCCTGGTTACCCCCTCTCGGAACCACAGACTTAGAAATCGCCAGCTCATATAGTGCATAAAATATATTTATATATATACCCTTATACACCATTTTAATAAAAAATATCACAAAATTCTTCTAAGTCCCTCGGGAAGAGTGAAAGACGCGCACGTTCATTTTCAGAGCTCCTAGACCTTCCTATAAGAAGTTAGCCAAAAAGTAGCTTCGAAAAACGCTTAGGTTAAGTTTCAGAGTTGCTTCTAATGTACCAAAGCTGGACTTAGACATAATTTCACTCTCACAACATTATGGCTGGTTGGAGACAGTCCGAACCACAAGTACCGGGTCCATGGTTCTGGGCGTATACTGGGGGGACGGGGGGGACCCCCATTAACCCCTGACTATACCGGGGATACGCTTATCACAATGCCTTTCTGGTCTGTGCTGAAGCAGGGCATTCTGGCAGCCAAGTGGCTTGACCTTTATTAGTGAGCCTGGTTACCCCCTCTCGGAACAACAGACTTAGAAATCGCCAGCTCATATACAGTGCATAAAATATATTTATATATATACCCTTATACACCATTTTAATAAAAAATATCACAAAATTCTTCTAAGTCCCTCGGGAAGAGTGAAAGACGCGCACGTTCATTTTCAGAGCTCCTAGACCTTCCTATAAGAAGTTAGCCTAAAAGTAGCTTCGAAAAACGCTTAGGTTAAGTTTCAGAGTTGCTTCTAATGTACCAAAGCTGGACTTAGACATAATTTCACTCTCACAACATTATGGCTGGTTGGAGACAGTCCGAACCACAAGTACCGGTTCCATGGTTCTGGGCGTATACTGGGGGGACGGGGGGGACTCCCATTAACCCCTGACTATACCGGGGATACGCTTATCACAATGCCTTTCTGGTCTGTGCTGAAGCAGGGCATTCTGGCAGCCAAGTGGCTTGACCTTAATTAGTGAGCCTGGTTACCCCCTCTCGGAACCACAGACTTAGAAATCGCCAGCTCATATACAGTGCATAAAATATATTTATATATATACCCTTATACACCATTTTAATAAAAAATATCACAAAATTCTTCTAAGTCCCTCGGGAAGAGTGAAAGACGCGCACGTTCATTTTCAGAGCTCCTAGACCTTCCCATAAGAAGTTAGCCAAAAAGTAGCTTCGAAAAACGCTTAGGTGAAGTTTCAGAGTTGCTTCTAATGTACCAAAGCTGGACTTAGACATAATTTCACTCTCACAACATTATGGCTGGTTGGAGACAGTCCGAACCACAAGTACCGGGTCCATGGTTCTGGGCGTATACTGGGGGGACGGGGGGGACTCCCATTAACCCCTGACTATACCGTGGATACGCTTATCACAATGCCTTTCTGGTCTGTGCTGAAGCAGGGCATTCTGGCAGCCAAGTGGCTTGACCTTAATTAGTGAGCCTGGTTACCCCCTCTCGGAACCACAGACTTAGAAATCGCCAGCTCATATACAGTGCATAAAATATATTTATATATATACCCTTATACACCATTTTAATAAAAAATATCACAAAATTCTTCTAAGTCCCTCGGGAAGAGTGAAAGACGCGCACGTTCATTTTTAGAGCTCCTAGACCTTCCTATAAGAAGTTAGCCAAAAAGTAGCTTCGAAAAACGCTTAGGTTAAGTTTCAGAGTTGCTTCTAATGTACCAAAGCTGGACTTAGACATAATTTCACTCTCACAACATTATGGCTGGTTGGAGACAGTCCGAACCACAAGTACCGGGTCCATGGTTCTGGGCGTATACTGGGGGGACGGGGGGGACTCCCATTAACCCCTGACTATACCGGGGATACGCTTATCACAATGCCTTTCTGGTCTGTGCTGAAGCAGGGCATTCTGGCAGCCAAGTGGCTTGACCTTTATTAGTGAGCCTGGTTACCCCCTCTCGGAACAACAGACTTAGAAATCGCCAGCTCATATACAGTGCATAAAATATATTTATATATATACCCTTATACACCATTTTAATAAAAAATATCACAAAATTCTTCTAAGTCCCTCGGGAAGAGTGAAAGACGCGCACGTTCATTTTCAGAGCTCCTAGACCTTCCTATAAGAAGTTAGCCTAAAAGTAGCTTCGAAAAACGCTTAGGTTAAGTTTCAGAGTTGCTTCTAATGTACCAAAGCTGGACTTAGACATAATTTCACTCTCACAACATTATGGCTGGTTGGAGACTGTCCGAACCACAAGTACCGGTTCCATGGTTCTGGGCGTATACTGGGGGGACGGGGGGGACTCCCATTAACCCCTGACTATACCGGGGATACGCTTATCACAATGCCTTTCTGGTCTGTGCTGAAGCAGGGCATTCTGGCAGCCAAGTGGCTTGACCTTTATTAGTGAGCCTGGTTACCCCCTCTCGGAACCACAGACTTAGAAATCGCCAGCTCATATACAGTGCATAAAATATATTTATATATATACCCTTATACACCATTTTAATAAAAAATATCACAAAATTCTTCTAAGTCCCTCGGGAAGAGTGAAAGACGCGCACGTTCATTTTCAGAGCTCCTAGACCTTCCCATAAGAAGTTAGCCAAAACGTAGCTTCGAAAAACGCTTAGGTGAAGTTTCAGAGTTGCTTCTAATGTACCAAAGCTGGACTTAGACATAATTTCACTCTCACAACATTATGGCTGGTTGGAGACAGTCCGAACCACAAGTACCGGGTCCATGGTTCTGGGCGTATACTGGGGGGACGGGGGGGACTCCCATTAACCCCTGACTATACCGGGGATACGCTTATCACAATGCCTTTCTGGTCTGTGCTGAAGCAGGGCATTCTGGCAGCCAAGTGGCTTGACCTTTATTAGTGAGCCTGGTTACCCCCTCTCGGAACCACAGACTTAGAAATCGCCAGCTCATATACAGTGCATAAAATATATTTATATATATACCCTTATACACCATTTTAATAAAAAATATCACAAAATTCTTCTAAGTCCCTCGGGAAGAGTGAAAGACGCGCACGTTCATTTTCAGAGCTCCTAGACCTTCCTATAAGAAGTTAGCCTAAAAGTAGCTTCGAAAAACGCTTAGGTTAAGTTTCAGAGTTGCTTCTAATGTACCAAAGCTGGACTTAGACATAATTTCACTCTCACAACATTATGGCTGGTTGGAGACAGTCCGAACCACAAGTACCGGTTCCATGGTTCTGGGCGTATACTGGGGGGACGGGGGGGACTCCCATTAACCCCTGACTATACCGGGGATACGCTTATCACAATGCCTTTCTGGTCTGTGCTGAAGCAGGGCATTCTGGCAGCCAAGTGGCTTGACCTTTATTAGTGAGCCTGGTTACCCCCTCTCGGAACCACAGACTTAGAAATCGCCAGCTCATATACAGTGCATAAAATATATTTATATATATACCCTTATACACCATTTTAATAAAAAATATCACAAAATTCTTCTAAGTCCCTCGGGAAGAGTGAAAGACGCGCACGTTCATTTTCAGAGCTCCTAGACCTTCCCATAAGAAGTTAGCCAAAAAGTAGCTTCGAAAAACGCTTAGGTTAAGTTTCAGAGTTGCTTCTAATGTACCAAAGCTGGACTTAGACATAATTTCACTCTCACAACATTATGGCTGGTTGGAGACAGTCCGAACCACAAGTACCGGGTCCATGGTTCTGGGCGTATACTGGGGGGACGGGGACGACTCCCATTAACCCCTGACTATACCGGGGATACGCTTATCACAATGCCTTTCTGGTCTGTGCTGAAGCAGGGCATTCTGGCAGCCAAGTGGCTTGACCTTTATTAGTGAGCCTGGTTACCCCCTCTCGGAACCACAGACTTAGAAATCGCCAGCTCATATACAGTGCATAAAATATATTTATATATATACCCTTATACACCATTTTAATAAAAAATATCACAAAATTCTTCTAAGTCCCTCGGGAAGAGTGAAAGACGCGCACGTTCATTTTCAGAGCTCCTAGACCTTCCCATAAGAAGTTTGCCAAAAAGTAGCTTCGAAAAACGCTTAGGTGAAGTTTCAGAGTTGCTTCTAATGTACCAAAGCTGGACTTAGACATAATTTCACTCTCACAACATTATGGCTGGTTGGAGACAGTCCGAACCACAAGTACCGGGTCCATGGTTCTGGGCGTATACTGGGGGGACGGGGGGGACTCCCATTAACCCCTGACTATACCGGGGATACGCTTATCACAATGCCTTTCTGGTCTGTGCTGAAGCAGGGCATTCTGGCAGCCAAGTGGCTTGACCTTAATTAGTGAGCCTGGTTACCCCCTCTCGGAACCACAGACTTAGAAATCGCCAGCTCATATACAGTGCATAAAATATATTTATATATATATACCCTTATACACCATTTTAATAAAAAATATCACAAAATTCTTCTAAGTCCCTCGGGAAGAGTGAAAGACGCGCACGTTAATTTTCAGAGCTCCTAGACCTTCCTATAAGAAGTTAGCCAAAAAGTAGCTTCGAAAAACGCTTAGGTTAAGTTTCAGAGTTGCTTCTAATGTACCAAAGCTGGACTTAGACATAATTTCACTCTCACAACATTATGGCTGGTTGGAGACAGTCCGAACCACAAGTACCGGGTCCATGGTTCTGGGCGTATACTGGGGGGACGGGGGGGACTCCCATTAACCCCTGACTATACCGGGGATACGCTTATCACAATGCCTTTCTGGTCTGTGCTGAAGCAGGGCATTCTGGCAGCCAAGTGGCTTGACCTTAATTAGTGAGCCTGGTTACCCCCTCTTGGAACCACAGACTTAGAAATCGCCAGCTCATATACAGTGCATAAAATATATTTATATATATACCCTTATACACCATTTTAATAAAAAATATCACAAAATTCTTCTAAGTCCCTCGGGAAGAGTGAAAGACGCGCACGTTCATTTTCAGAGCTCCTAGACCTTCCCATAAGAAGTTAGCCAAAAAGTAGCTTCGAAAAACGCTTAGGTGAAGTTTCAGAGTTGCTTCTAATGTACCAAAGCTGGACTTAGACATAATTTCACTCTCACAACATTATGGCTGGTTGGAGACAGTCCGAACCACAAGTACCGGGTCCATGGTTTTGGGCGTATACTGGGGGGACGGGGGGGACTCCCATTAACCCCTGACTATACCGGGGATACGCTTATCACAATGCCTTTCTGGTCTGTGCTGAAGCAGGGCATTCTGGCAGCCAAGTGGCTTGACCTTTATTAGTGAGCCTGGTTACCCCCTCTCGGAACAACAGACTTAGAAATCGCCAGCTCATATACAGTGCATAAAATATATTTATATATATACCCTTATACACCATTTTAATAAAAAATATCACAAAATTCTTCTAAGTCCCTCGGGAAGAGTGAAAGACGCGCACGTTCATTTTCAGAGCTCCTAGACCTTCCTATAAGAAGTTAGCCTAAAAGTAGCTTCGAAAAACGCTTAGGTTAAGTTTCAGAGTTGCTTCTAATGTACCAAAGCTGGACTTAGACATAATTTCACTCTCACAACATTATGGCTGGTTGGAGACAGTCCGAACCACAAGTACCGGTTCCATGGTTCTGGGCGTATACTGGGGGGACGGGGGGGACTCCCATTAACCCCTGACTATACCGGGGATACGCTTATCACAATGCCTTTCTGGTCTGTGCTGAAGCAGGGCATTCTGGCAGCCAAGTGGCTTGACCTTTATTAGTGAGCCTGGTTACCCCCTCTCGGAACCACAGACTTAGAAATCGCCAGCTCATATACAGTGCATAAAATATATTTATATATATACCCTTATACACCATTTTAATAAAAAATATCACAAAATTCTTCTAAGTCCCTCGGGAAGAGTGAAAGACGCGCACGTTCATTTTCAGAGCTCCTAGACCTTCCCATAAGAAGTTAGCCAAAAAGTAGCTTCGAAAAACGCTTAGGTTAAGTTTCAGAGTTGCTTCTAATGTACCAAAGCTGGACTTAGACATAATTTCACTCTCACAACATTATGGCTGGTTGGAGACAGTCCGAACCACAAGTACCGGGTCCATGGTTCTGGGCGTATACTGGGGGGACGGGGACGACTCCCATTAACCCCTGACTATACCGGGGATACGCTTATCACAATGCCTTTCTGGTCTGTGCTGAAGCAGGGCATTCTGGCAGCCAAGTGGCTTGACCTTTATTAGTGAGCCTGGTTACCCCCTCTCGGAACAACAGACTTAGAAATCGCCAGCTCATATACAGTGCATAAAATATATTTATATATATACCCTTATACACCATTTTAATAAAAAATATCACAAAATTCTTCTAAGTCCCTCGGGAAGAGTGAAAGACGCGCACGTTCATTTTCAGAGCTCCTAGACCTTCCTATAAGAAGTTAGCCTAAAAGTAGCTTCGAAAAACGCTTAGGTTAAGTTTCAGAGTTGCTTCTAATGTACCAAAGCTGGACTTAGACATAATTTCACTCTCACAACATTATGGCTGGTTGGAGACAGTCCGAACCACAAGTACCGGTTCCATGGTACTGGGCGTATACTGGGGGGACGGGGGGGACTCCCATTAACCCCTGACTATACCGGGGATACGCTTATCACAATGCCTTTCTGGTCTGTGCTGAAGCAGGGCATTCTGGCAGCCAAGTGGCTTGACCTTTATTAGTGAGCCTGGTTACCCCCTCTCGGAACCACAGACTTAGAAATCGCCAGCTCATATACAGTGCATAAAATATATTTATATATATACCCTTATACACCATTTTAATAAAAAATATCACAAAATTCTTCTAAGTCCCTCGGGAAGAGTGAAAGACGCGCACGTTCATTTTCAGAGCTCCTAGACCTTCCCATAAGAAGTTTGCCAAAAAGTAGCTTCGAAAAACGCTTAGGTGAAGTTTCAGAGTTGCTTCTAATGTACCAAAGCTGGACTTAGACATAATTTCACTCTCACAACATTATGGCTGGTTGGAGACAGTCCGAACCACAAGTACCGGGTCCATGGTTCTGGGCGTATACTGGGGGGACGGGGGGGACTCCCATTAACCCCTGACTATACCGGGGATACGCTTATCACAATGCCTTTCTGGTCTGTGCTGAAGCAGGGCATTCTGGCAGCCAAGTGGCTTGACCTTAATTAGTGAGCCTGGTTACCCCCTCTCGGAACCACAGACTTAGAAATCGCCAGCTCATATACAGTGCATAAAATATATTTATATATATATACCTTTATACACCATTTTAATAAAAAATATCACAAAATTCTTCTAAGTCCCTCGGGAAGAGTGAAAGACGCGCACGTTAATTTTCAGAGCTCCTAGACCTTCCTATAAGAAGTTAGCCAAAAAGTAGCTTCGAAAAACGCTTAGGTTAAGTTTCAGAGTTGCTTCTAATGTACCAAAGCTGGACTTAGACATAATTTCACTCTCACAACATTATGGCTGGTTGGAGACAGTCCGAACCACAAGTACCGGGTCCATGGTTCTGGGCGTATACTGGGGGGACGGGGGGGACTCCCATTAACCCCTGACTATACCGGGGATACGCTTATCACAATGCCTTTCTGGTCTGTGCTGAAGCAGGGCATTCTGGCAGCCAAGTGGCTTGACCTTAATTAGTGAGCCTGGTTACCCCCTCTTGGAACCACAGACTTAGAAATCGCCAGCTCATATACAGTGCATAAAATATATTTATATATATACCCTTATACACCATTTTAATAAAAAATATCACAAAATTCTTCTAAGTCCCTCGGGAAGAGTGAAAGACGCGCACGTTCATTTTCAGAGCTCCTAGACCTTCCCATAAGAAGTTAGCCAAAAAGTAGCTTCGAAAAACGCTTAGGTGAAGTTTCAGAGTTGCTTCTAATGTACCAAAGCTGGACTTAGACATAATTTCACTCTCACAACATTATGGCTGGTTGGAGACAGTCCGAACCACAAGTACCGGGTCCATGGTTCTGGGCGTATACTGGGGGGACGGGGGGGACTCCCATTAACCCCTGACTATACCGGGGATACGCTTATCACAATGCCTTTCTGGTCTGTGCTGAAGCAGGGCATTCTGGCAGCCAATTGGCTTGACCTTTATTAGTGAGCCTGGTTACCCCCTCTCGGAACCACAGACTTAGAAATCGCCAGCTCATATACAGTGCATAAAATATATTTATATATATACCCTTATACACCATTTTAATAAAAAATATCACAAAATTCTTCTAAGTCCCTCGGGAAGAGTGAAAGACGCGCACGTTCATTTTCAGAGCTCCTAGACCTTCCCATAAGAAGTTAGCCAAAAAGTAGCTTCGAAAAACGCTTAGGTGAAGTTTCAGAGTTGCTTCTAATGTACCTAAGCTGGACTTAGACATAATTTCACTCTCACAACATTATGGCTGGTTGGAGACAGTCCGAACCACAAGTACCGGGTCCATGGTTCTGGGCGTATACTGGGGGGACGGGGATGACTCCCATTAACCCCTGACTATACCGGGGATACGCTTATCACAATGCCTTTCTGGTCTGTGCTGAAGCAGGGCATTCTGGCAGCCAAGTGACTTGACCTTAATTAGTGAGCCTGGTTACCCCCTCTCGGAACCACAGACTTAGAAATCGCCAGCTCATATACAGTGCATAAAATATATTTATATATATACCCTTATACACCATTTTAATAAAAAATATCACAAAATTCTTCTAAGTCCCTCGGGAAGAGTGAAAGACGCGCACGTTCATTTTCAGAGCTCCTAGACCTTCCTATAAGAAGTTAGCCAAAAAGTAGCTTCGAAAAACGCTTAGGTTAAGTTTCAGAGTTGCTTCTAATGTACCAAAGCTGGACTTAGACATAATTTCACTCTCACAACATTATGGCTGGTTGGAGACAGTCCGAACCACAAGTACCGGGTCCATGGTTCTGGGCGTATACTGGGGGGACGGGGGGGACTCCCATTAACCCCTGACTATACCGGGGATACGCTTATCACAATGCCTTTCTGGTCTGTGCTGAAGCAGGGCATTCTGGCAGCCAAGTGGCTTGACCTTAATTAGTGAGCCTGGTTACCCCCTCTTGGAACCACAGACTTAGAAATCGCCAGCTCATATACAGTGCATAAAATATATTTATATATATACCCTTATACACCATTTTAATAAAAAATATCACAAAATTCTTCTAAGTCCCTCGGGAAGAGTGAAAGACGCGCACGTTTATTTTCAGAGCTCCTAGACCTTCCCATAAGAAATTAGCCAAAAAGTAGCTTCGAAAAACGCTTAGGTTAAGTTTCAGAGTTGCTTCTAATGTACCAAAGCTGGACTTAGACATAATTTCACTCTCACAACATTATGGCTGGTTGGAGACAGTCCGAACCACAAGTACCGGTTCCATGGTTCTGGGCGTATACTGGGGGGACGGGGATGACTCCCATTAACCCCTGACTATACCGGGGATACGCTTATCACAATGCCTTTCTGGTCTGTGCTGAAGCAGGGCATTCTGGCAGCCAAGTGGCTTGACCTTTATTAGTGAGCCTGGTTACCCCCTCTCGGAACCACAGACTTAGAAATCGCCAGCTCATATACAGTGCATAAAATATATTTATATATATACCCTTATACACCATTTTAATAAAAAATATCACAAAATTCTTCTAAGTCCCTCGGGAAGAGTGAAAGACGCGCACGTTCATTTTCAGAGCTCCTAGACCTTCCTATAAGAAGTTAGCCAAAAAGTAGCTTCGAAAAACGCTTAGGTTAAGTTTCAGAGTTGCTTCTAATGTACCAAAGCTGGACTTAGACATAATTTCACTCTCACAACATTATGGCTGGTTGGAGACAGTCCGAACCACAAGTACCGGGTCCATGGTTCTGGGCGTATACTGGGGGGACGGGGACGACTCCCATTAACCCCTGACTATACCGGGGATACGCTTATCACAATGCCTTTCTGGTCTGTGCTGAAGCAGGGCATTCTGGCAGCCAAGTGGCTTGACCTTTATTAGTGAGCCTGGTTACCCCCTCTCGGAACAACAGACTTAGAAATCGCCAGCTCATATACAGTGCATAAAATATATTTATATATATACCCTTATACACCATTTTAATAAAAAATATCACAAAATTCTTCTAAGTCCCTCGGGAAGAGTGAAAGACGCGCACGTTCATTTTCAGAGCTCCTAGACCTTCCTATAAGAAGTTAGCCTAAAAGTAGCTTCGAAAAACGCTTAGGTTAAGTTTCAGAGTTGCTTCTAATGTACCAAAGCTGGACTTAGACATAATTTCACTCTCACAACATTATGGCTGGTTGGAGACAGTCCGAACCACAAGTACCGGTTCCATGGTACTGGGCGTATACTGGGGGGACGGGGGGGACTCCCATTAACCCCTGACTATACCGGGGATACGCTTATCACAATGCCTTTCTGGTCTGTGCTGAAGCAGGGCATTCTGGCAGCCAAGTGGCTTGACCTTTATTAGTGAGCCTGGTTACCCCCTCTCGGAACCACAGACTTAGAAATCGCCAGCTCATATACAGTGCATAAAATATATTTATATATATACCCTTATACACCATTTTAATAAAAAATATCACAAAATTCTTCTAAGTCCCTCGGGAAGAGTGAAAGACGCGCACGTTCATTTTCAGAGCTCCTAGACCTTCCCATAAGAAGTTTGCCAAAAAGTAGCTTCGAAAAACGCTTAGGTGAAGTTTCAGAGTTGCTTCTAATGTACCAAAGCTGGACTTAGACATAATTTCACTCTCACAACATTATGGCTGGTTGGAGACAGTCCGAACCACAAGTACCGGGTCCATGGTTCTGGGCGTATACTGGGGGGACGGGGGGGACTCCCATTAACCCCTGACTATACCGGGGATACGCTTATCACAATGCCTTTCTGGTCTGTGCTGAAGCAGGGCATTCTGGCAGCCAAGTGGCTTGACCTTAATTAGTGAGCCTGGTTACCCCCTCTCGGAACCACAGACTTAGAAATCGCCAGCTCATATACAGTGCATAAAATATATTTATATATATATACCTTTATACACCATTTTAATAAAAAATATCACAAAATTCTTCTAAGTCCCTCGGGAAGAGTGAAAGACGCGCACGTTAATTTTCAGAGCTCCTAGACCTTCCTATAAGAAGTTAGCCAAAAAATAGCTTCGAAAAACGCTTAGGTTAAGTTTCAGAGTTGCTTCTAATGTACCAAAGCTGGACTTAGACATAATTTCACTCTCACAACATTATGGCTGGTTGGAGACAGTCCGAACCACAAGTACCGGGTCCATGGTTCTGGGCGTATACTGGGGGGACGGGGGGGACTCCCATTAACCCCTGACTATACCGGGGATACGCTTATCACAATGCCTTTCTGGTCTGTGCTGAAGCAGGGCATTCTGGCAGCCAAGTGGCTTGACCTTAATTAGTGAGCCTGGTTACCCCCTCTTGGAACCACAGACTTAGAAATCGCCAGCTCATATACAGTGCATAAAATATATTTATATATATACCCTTATACACCATTTTAATAAAAAATATCACAAAATTCTTCTAAGTCCCTCGGGAAGAGTGAAAGACGCGCACGTTCATTTTCAGAGCTCCTAGACCTTCCCATAAGAAGTTAGCCAAAAAGTAGCTTCGAAAAACGCTTAGGTGAAGTTTCAGAGTTGCTTCTAATGTACCAAAGCTGGACTTAGACATAATTTCACTCTCACAACATTATGGCTGGTTGGAGACAGTCCGAACCACAAGTACCGGGTCCATGGTTCTGGGCGTATACTGGGGGGACGGGGGGGACTCCCATTAACCCCTGACTATACCGGGGATACGCTTATCACAATGCCTTTCTGGTCTGTGCTGAAGCAGGGCATTCTGGCAGCCAAGTGGCTTGACCTTAATTAGTGAGCCTGGTTACCCCCTCTTGGAACCACAGACTTAGAAATCGCCAGCTCATATACAGTGCATAAAATATATTTATATATATACCCTTATACACCATTTTAATAAAAAATATCACAAAATTCTTCTAAGTCCCTCGGGAAGAGTGAAAGACGCGCACGTTCATTTTCAGAGCTCCTAGACCTTCCCATAAGAAATTAGCCAAAAAGTAGCTTCGAAAAACGCTTAGGTGAAGTTTCAGAGTTGCTTCTAATGTACCAAAGCTGGACTTAGACATAATTTCACTCTCACAACATTATGGCTGGTTGGAGACAGTCCGAACCACAAGTACCGGGTCCATGGTTCTGGGCGTATACTGGGGGGACGGGGATGACTCCCATTAACCCCTGACTATACCGGGGATACGCTTATCACAATGCCTTTCTGGTCTGTGCTGAAGCAGGGCATTCTGGCAGCCAAGTGACTTGACCTTAATTAGTGAGCCTGGTTACCCCCTCTCGGAACCACAGACTTAGAAATCGCCAGCTCATATACAGTGCATAAAATATATTTATATATATACCCTTATACACCATTTTAATAAAAAATATCACAAAATTCTTCTAAGTCCCTCGGGAAGAGTGAAAGACGCGCACGTTCATTTTCAGAGCTCCTAGACCTTCCTATAAGAAGTTAGCCAAAAAGTAGCTTCGAAAAACGCTTAGGTTAAGTTTCAGAGTTGCTTCTAATGTACCAAAGCTGGACTTAGACATAATTTCACTCTCACAACATTATGGCTGGTTGGAGACAGTCCGAACCACAAGTACCGGGTCCATGGTTCTGGGCGTATACTGGGGGGACGGGGGGGACTCCCATTAACCCCTGACTATACCGGGGATACGCTTATCACAATGCCTTTCTGGTCTGTGCTGAAGCAGGGCATTCTGGCAGCCAAGTGGCTTGACCTTAATTAGTGAGCCTGGTTACCCCCTCTTGGAACCACAGACTTAGAAATCGCCAGCTCATATACAGTGCATAAAATATATTTATATATATACCCTTATACACCATTTTAATAAAAAATATCACAAAATTCTTCTAAGTCCCTCGGGAAGAGTGAAAGACGCGCACGTTCATTTTCAGAGCTCCTAGACCTTCCCATAAGAAATTAGCCAAAAAGTAGCTTCGAAAAACGCTTAGGTGAAGTTTCAGAGTTGCTTCTAATGTACCAAAGCTGGACTTAGACATAATTTCACTCTCACAACATTATGGCTGGTTGGAGACAGTCCGAACCACAAGTACCGGGTCCATGGTTCTGGGCGTATACTGGGGGGACGGGGGGGACTCCCATTAACCCCTGACTATACCGGGGATACGCTTATCACAATGCCTTTCTGGTCTGTGCTGAAGCAGGGCATTCTGGCAGCCAAGTGGCTTGACCTTTATTAGTGAGCCTGGTTACCCCCTCTCGGAACCACAGACTTAGAAATCGCCAGCTCATATACAGTGCATAAAATATATTTATATATATACCCTTATACACCATTTTAATAAAAAATATCACAAAATTCTTCTAAGTCCCTCGGGAAGAGTGAAAGACGCGCACGTTCATTTTCAGAGCTCCTAGACCTTCCTATAAGAAGTTAGCCAAAAAGTAGCTTCGAAAAACGCTTAGGTTAAGTTTCAGAGTTGCTTCTAATGTACCAAAGCTGGACTTAGACATAATTTCACTCTCACAACATTATGGCTGGTTGGAGACAGTCCGAACCACAAGTACCGGGTCCATGGTTCTGGGCGTATACTGGGGGGACGGGGGGGACTCCCATTAACCCCTGACTATACCGGGGATACGCTTATCACAATGCCTTTCTGGTCTGTGCTGAAGCAGGGCATTCTGGCAGCCAAGTGGCTTGACCTTTATTAGTGAGCCTGGTTACCCCCTCTCGGAACAACAGACTTAGAAATCGCCAGCTCATATACAGTGCATAAAATATATTTATATATATACCCTTATACACCATTTTAATAAAAAATATCACAAAATTCTTCTAAGTCCCTCGGGAAGAGTGAAAGACGCGCACGTTCATTTTCAGAGCTCCTAGACCTTCCTATAAGAAGTTAGCCTAAAAGTAGCTTCGAAAAACGCTTAGGTTAAGTTTCAGAGTTGCTTCTAATGTACCAAAGCTGGACTTAGACATAATTTCACTCTCACAACATTATGGCTGGTTGGAGACAGTCCGAACCACAAGTACCGGTTCCATGGTTCTGGGCGTATACTGGGGGGACGGGGGGGACTCCCATTAACCCCTGACTATACCGGGGATACGCTTATCACAATGCCTTTCTGGTCTGTGCTGAAGCAGGGCATTCTGGCAGCCAAGTGGCTTGACCTTTATTAGTGAGCCTGGTTACCCCCTCTCGGAACCACAGACTTAGAAATCGCCAGCTCATATACAGTGCATAAAATATATTTATATATATACCCTTATACACCATTTTAATAAAAAATATCACAAAATTCTTCTAAGTCCCTCGGGAAGAGTGAAAGACGCGCACGTTCATTTTCAGAGCTCCTAGACCTTCCCATAAGAAGTTTGCCAAAAAGTAGCTTCGAAAAACGCTTAGGTGAAGTTTCAGAGTTGCTTCTAATGTACCAAAGCTGGACTTAGACATAATTTCACTCTCACAACATTATGGCTGGTTGGAGACAGTCCGAACCACAAGTACCGGGTCCATGGTTCTGGGCGTATACTGGGGGGACGGGGGGGACTCCCATTAACCCCTGACTATACCGGGGATACGCTTATCACAATGCCTTTCTGGTCTGTGCTGAAGCAGGGCATTCTGGCAGCCAAGTGGCTTGACCTTAATTAGTGAGCCTGGTTACCCCCTCTCGGAACCACAGACTTAGAAATCGCCAGCTCATATACAGTGCATAAAATATATTTATATATATATACCCTTATACACCATTTTAATAAAAAATATCACAAAATTCTTCTAAGTCCCTCGGGAAGAGTGAAAGACGCGCACGTTAATTTTCAGAGCTCCTAGACCTTCCTATAAGAAGTTAGCCAAAAAGTAGCTTCGAAAAACGCTTAGGTTAAGTTTCAGAGTTGCTTCTAATGTACCAAAGCTGGACTTAGACATAATTTCACTCTCACAACATTATGGCTGGTTGGAGACAGTCCGAACCACAAGTACCGGGTCCATGGTTCTGGGCGTATACTGGGGGGACGGGGGGGACTCCCATTAACCCCTGACTATACCGGGGATACGCTTATCACAATGCCTTTCTGGTCTGTGCTGAAGCAGGGCATTCTGGCAGCCAAGTGGCTTGACCTTAATTAGTGAGCCTGGTTACCCCCTCTTGGAACCACAGACTTAGAAATCGCCAGCTCATATACAGTGCATAAAATATATTTATATATATACCCTTATACACCATTTTAATAAAAAATATCACAAAATTCTTCTAAGTCCCTCGGGAAGAGTGAAAGACGCGCACGTTCATTTTCAGAGCTCCTAGACCTTCCCATAAGAAGTTAGCCAAAAAGTAGCTTCGAAAAACGCTTAGGTGAAGTTTCAGAGTTGCTTCTAATGTACCAAAGCTGGACTTAGACATAATTTCACTCTCACAACATTATGGCTGGTTGGAGACAGTCCGAACCACAAGTACCGGGTCCATGGTTCTGGGCGTATACTGGGGGGACGGGGGGGACTCCCATTAACCCCTGACTATACCGGGGATACGCTTATCACAATGCCTTTCTGGTCTGTGCTGAAGCAGGGCATTCTGGCAGCCAAGTGGCTTGACCTTTATTAGTGAGCCTGGTTACCCCCTCTCGGAACAACAGATTTAGAAATCGCCAGCTCATATACAGTGCATAAAATATATTTATATATATACCCTTATACACCATTTTAATAAAAAATATCACAAAATTCTTCTAAGTCCCTCGGGAAGAGTGAAAGACGCGCACGTTCATTTTCAGAGCTCCTAGACCTTCCTATAAGAAGTTAGCCTAAAAGTAGCTTCGAAAAACGCTTAGGTTAAGTTTCAGAGTTGCTTCTAATGTACCAAAGCTGGACTTAGACATAATTTCACTCTCACAACATTATGGCTGGTTGGAGACAGTCCGAACCACAAGTACCGGTTCCATGGTTCTGGGCGTATACTGGGGGGACGGGGGGGGAATCCCATTAACCCCTGACTATACCGGGGATACGCTTATCACAATGCCTTTCTGGTCTGTGCTGAAGCAGGGCATTCTGGCAGCCAAGTGGCTTGACCTTTATTAGTGAGCCTGGTTACCCCCTCTCGGAACAACAGACTTAGAAATCGCCAGCTCATATACAGTGCATAAAATATATTTATATATATACCCTTATACACCATTTTAATAAAAAATATCACAAAATTCTTCTAAGTCCCTCGGGAAGAGTGAAAGACGCGCACGTTCATTTTCAGAGCTCCTAGACCTTCCTATAAGAAGTTAGCCTAAAAGTAGCTTCGAAAAACGCTTAGGTTAAGTTTCAGAGTTGCTTCTAATGTACCAAAGCTGGACTTAGACATAATTTCACTCTCACAACATTATGGCTGGTTGGAGACAGTCCGAACCACAAGTACCGGTTCCATGGTTCTGGGCGTATACTGGGGGGACGGGGGGGAATCCCATTAAAATAAATAAATAAAATATATTTATATATATACCCTTATACACCATTTTAATAAAAAATATCACAAAATTCTTCTAAGTCCCTCGGGAAGAGTGAAAGACGCGCACGTTCATTTTCAGAGCTCCTAGACCTTCCTATAAGAAGTTAGCCTAAAAGTAGCTTCGAAAAACGCTTAGGTGAAGTTTCAGAGTTGCTTCTAATGTACCAAAGCTGGACTTAGACATAATTTCACTCTCACAACATTATGGCTGGTTGGAGACAGTCCGAACCACAAGTACCGGGTCCATGGTTCTGGGCGTATACTGGGGGGACGGGGGGGACTCCCATTAACCCCTGACTATACCGGGGATACGCTTATCACAATGCCTTTCTGGTCTGTGCTGAAGCAGGGCATTCTGGCAGCCAAGTGGCTTGACCTTTATTAGTGAGCCTGGTTACCCCCTCTCGGAACCACAGACTTAGAAATCGCCAGCTCATATACAGTGCATAAAATATATTTATATATATACCCTTATACACCATTTTAATAAAAAATATCACAAAATTCTTCTAAGTCCCTCGGGAAGAGTGAAAGACGCGCACGTTCATTTTCAGAGCTCCTAGACCTTCCTATAAGAAGTTAGCCTAAAAGTAGCTTCGAAAAACGCTTAGGTTAAGTTTCAGAGTTGCTTCTAATGTACCAAAGCTGGACTCAGACATAATTTCACTCTCACAACATTATGGCTGGTTGGAGACAGTCCGAACCACAAGTACCGGTTCCATGGTTCTGGGCGTATACTGGGGGGACGGGGGGGACTCCCATTAACCCCTGACTATACCGGGGATACGCTTATCACAATGCCTTTCTGGTCTGTGCTGAAGCAGGGCATTCTGGCAGCCAAGTGGCTTGACCTTAATTAGTGAGCCTGGTTACCCCCTCTCGGAACCACAGACTTAGAAATCGCCAGCTCATATACAGTGCATAAAATATATTTATATATATACCCTTATACACCATTTTAATAAAAAATATCACAAAATTCTTCTAAGTCCCTTGGGAAGAGTGAAGGTTGCGCACGTTCATTTTCAGAGCTCCTAGACCTTCCCATAAGAAGTTAGCCAAAAAGTAGCTTCGAAAAACGCTTAGGTTAAGTTTCAGAGTTGCTTCTAATGTACCAAAGCTGGACTTAGACATAATTTCACTCTCACAACATTATGGCTGGTTGGAGACAGTCCGAACCACAAGTACCGGTTCCATGGTTCTGGGCGTATACTGGGGGGACGGGGGGGGAATCCCATTAACCCCTGACTATACCGGGGATACGCTTATCACAATGCCTTTCTGGTCTGTGCTGAAGCAGGGCATTCTGGCAGCCAAGTGGCTTGACCTTTATTAGTGAGCCTGGTTACCCCCTCTCGGAACAACAGACTTAGAAATCGCCAGCTCATATACAGTGCATAAAATATATTTATATATATACCCTTATACACCATTTTAATAAAAAATATCACAAAATTCTTCTAAGTCCCTCGGGAAGAGTGAAAGACGCGCACGTTCATTTTCAGAGCTCCTAGACCTTCCTATAAGAAGTTAGCCTAAAAGTAGCTTCGAAAAACGCTTAGGTTAAGTTTCAGAGTTGCTTCTAATGTACCAAAGCTGGACTTAGACATAATTTCACTCTCACAACATTATGGCTGGTTGGAGACAGTCCGAACCACAAGTACCGGTTCCATGGTTCTGGGCGTATACTGGGGGGACGGGGGGGAATCCCATTAACCCCTGACTATACCGGGGATACGCTTATCACAATGCCTTTCTGGTCTGTGCTGAAGCAGGGCATTCTGGCAGCCAAGTGGCTTGACCTTTATTAGTGAGCCTGGTTACCCCCTCTCGGAACCACAGACTTAGAAATCGCCAGCTCATATACAGTGCATAAAATATATTTATATATATACCCTTATACACCATTTTAATAAAAAATATCACAAAATTCTTCTAAGTCCCTC
Source organism: Ascaphus truei (assembly GCF_040206685.1). Classification (NCBI taxonomy): domain Eukaryota; kingdom Metazoa; phylum Chordata; class Amphibia; order Anura; family Ascaphidae; genus Ascaphus; species Ascaphus truei. The sequence continues at coordinate 174,368,538 of NC_134486.1, read as the reverse complement.
GGGAAGAGTGAAAGACGCGCACGTTCATTTTCAGAGCTCCTAGACCTTCCCATAAGAAGTTAGCCAAAAAGTAGCTTCGAAAAACGCTTAGGTGAAGTTTCAGAGTTGCTTCTAATGTACCAAAGCTGGACTTAGACATAATTTCACTCTCACAACATTATGGCTGGTTGGAGACAGTCCGAACCACAAGTACCGGGTCCATGGTTCTGGGCGTATACTGGGGGGACGGGGGGGACTCCCATTAACCCCTGACTATACCGGGGATACGCTTATCACAATGCCTTTCTGGTCTGTGCTGAAGCAGGGCATTCTGGCAGCCAAGTGGCTTGACCTTTATTAGTGAGCCTGGTTACCCCCTCTCGGAACCACAGACTTAGAAATCGCCAGCTCATATACAGTGCATAAAATATATTTATATATATACCCTTATACACCATTTTAATAAAAAATATCACAAAATTCTTCTAAGTCCCTCGGGAAGAGTGAAAGACGCGCACGTTCATTTTCAGAGCTCCTAGACCTTCCTATAAGAAGTTAGCCAAAAAGTAGCTTCGAAAAACGCTTAGGTTAAGTTTCAGAGTTGCTACTAATGTACCGAAGCTGGACTTAACATAATTTCACTCTCACAACATTATGGCTGGTTGGAGACAGTCCGAACCACAAGTACCGGGTCCATGGTTCTGGGCGTATACTGGGGGGACGGGGGGGACTCCCATTAACCCCTGACTATACCGGGGATACGCTTATCACAATGCCTTTCTGGTCTGTGCTGAAGCAGGGCATTCTGGCAGCCAAGTGGCTTGACCTTAATTAGTGAGCCTGGTTACCCCCTCTCGGAACCACAGACTTAGAAATCGCCAGCTCATATACAGTGCATAAAATATATTTATATATATACCCTTATACACCATTTTAATAAAAAATATCACAAAATTCTTCTAAGTCCCTCGGGAAGAGTGAAAGATGCGCACTTTCATTTTCAGAGCTCCTAGACCTTCCCATAAGAAGTTAGCCAAAAAGTAGCTTCGAAAAACGCTTAGGTGAAGTTTCAGAGTTGCTTCTAATGTACCAAAGCTGGACTTAGACATAATTTCACTCTCACAACATTATGGCTGGTTGGAGACAGTCCGAACCACAAGTACCGGGTCCATGATTCTGGGCGTATACTGGGGGGACGGGGACGAATCCCATTAACCCCTGACTATACCGGGGATACGCTTATCACAATGCCTTTCTGGTCTGTGCTGAAGCAGGGCATTCTGGCAGCCAAGTGGCTTGACCTTTATTAGTGAGCCTGGTTACCCCCTCTCGGAACCACAGACTTAGAAATCGCCAGCTCATATACAGTGCATAAAATATATTTATATATATACCCTTATACACCATTTTAATAAAAAATATCACAAAATTCTTCTAAGTCCCTTGGGAAGAGTGAAAGACGCGCACGTTCATTTTCAGAGCTCCTAGACCTTCCTATAAGAAGTTAGCCAAAAAGTAGCTTCGAAAAACGCTTAGGTTAAGTTTCAGAGTTGCTTCTAATGTACCGAAGCTGGACTTAGACATAATTTCACTCTCACAACATTATGGCTGGTTGGAGACAGTCCGAACCACAAGTACCGGGTCCATGGTTCTGGGCGTATACTGGGGGGACGGGAGGGACTCCCATTAAACCCTGACTATACCGGGGATACGCTTATCACAATACCTTTCTGGTCTGTGCTTAAGCAGGGCATTCTGGCAGCCAAGTGGCTTCACCTTAATTAGTGAGCCTGGTTACCCCCTCTCGGAACCACAGACTTAGAAATCGCCAGCTCATATACAGTGCATAAAATATATTTATATATATACCCTTATACACCATTTTAATAAAAAATATCACAAAATTCTTCTAAGTCCCTCGGCAAGAGTGAAAGACGCGCACGTTCATTTTCAGAGCTCTTAGACCTTCTAATAAGAAGTTAGCCAAAAAGTAGCTTCGAAAAACGCTTAGGTTAAGTTTCAGAGTTGCTTCTAATGTACCGAAGCTGGACTTAGACATAATTTCACTCTCACAACATTATGGCTGGTTGGAGACAGTCCGAACCACAAGTACCGGGTCCATGGTTCAGGGCGTATACTGGGGGGACGGGGGGGACTCCCATTAACCCCTGACTATACCGGGGATACGCTTATCACAATGCCTTTCTGGTCTGTGCTGAAGCAGGGCATTCTGGCAGCCAAGTGGCTTGACCTTAATTAGTGAGCCTGGTTACCCCCTCTTGGAACCACAGACTTAGAAATCGCCAGCTCATATACAGTGCATAAAATATATTTATATATATACCCTTATACACCATTTTAATAAAAAATATCACAAAATTCTTCTAAGTCCCTCGGGAAGAGTGAAAGACGCGCACGTTCATTTTCAGAGCTCCTAGACCTTCCCATAAGAAGTTAGCCAAAAAGTAGCTTCGAAAAACGCTTAGGTGAAGTTTCAGAGTTGCTTCTAATGTACCAAAGCTGGACTTAGACATAATTTCACTCTCACAACATTATGGCTGGTTGGAGACAGTCCGAACCACAAGTACCGGGTCCATGGTTCTGGGCGTATACTGGGGGGACGGGGGGGACTCCCATTAACCCCTGACTATACCGGGGATACGCTTATCACAATGCCTTTCTGGTCTGTGCTGAAGCAGGGCATTCTGGCAGCCAAGTGGCTTGACCTTTATTAGTGAGCCTGGTTACCCCCTCTCGGAACAACAGATTTAGAAATCGCCAGCTCATATACAGTGCATAAAATATATTTATATATATACCCTTATACACCATTTTAATAAAAAATATCACAAAATTCTTCTAAGTCCCTCGGGAAGAGTGAAAGACGCGCACGTTCATTTTCAGAGCTCCTAGACCTTCCTATAAGAAGTTAGCCTAAAAGTAGCTTCGAAAAACGCTTAGGTTAAGTTTCAGAGTTGCTTCTAATGTACCAAAGCTGGACTTAGACATAATTTCACTCTCACAACATTATGGCTGGTTGGAGACAGTCCGAACCACAAGTACCGGTTCCATGGTTCTGGGCGTATACTGGGGGGACGGGGGGGACTCCCATTAACCCCTGACTATACCGGGGATACGCTTATCACAATGCCTTTCTGGTCTGTGCTGAAGCAGGGCATTCTGGCAGCCAAGTGGCTTGACCTTAATTAGTGAGCCTGGTTACCCCCTCTCGGAACCACAGACTTAGAAATCGCCAGCTCATATACAGTGCATAAAATATATTTATATATATACCCTTATACACCATTTTAATAAAAAATATCACAAAATTCTTCTAAGTCCCTTGGGAAGAGTGAAGGTTGCGCACGTTCATTTTCAGAGCTCCTAGACCTTCCCATAAGAAGTTAGCCAAAAAGTAGCTTCGAAAAACGCTTAGGTTAAGTTTCAGAGTTGCTACTAATGTACCGAAGCTGGACTTAACATAATTTCACTCTCACAACATTATGGCTGGTTGGAGACAGTCCGAACCACAAGTACCGGGTCCATGGTTCTGGGCGTATACTGGGGGGACGGGGGGGACTCCCATTAACCCCTGACTATACCGGGGATACGCTTATCACAATGCCTTTCTGGTCTGTGCTGAAGCAGGGCATTCTGGCAGCCAAGTGGCTTGACCTTAATTAGTGAGCCTGGTTACCCCCTCTCGGAACCACAGACTTAGAAATCGCCAGCTCATATACAGTGCATAAAATATATTTATATATATACCCTTATACACCATTTTAATAAAAAATATCACAAAATTCTTCTAAGTCCCTCGGGAAGAGTGAAAGATGCGCACTTTCATTTTCAGAGCTCCTAGACCTTCCCATAAGAAGTTAGCCAAAAAGTAGCTTCGAAAAACGCTTAGGTGAAGTTTCAGAGTTGCTTCTAATGTACCAAAGCTGGACTTAGACATAATTTCACTCTCACAACATTATGGCTGGTTGGAGACAGTCCGAACCACAAGTACCGGGTCCATGATTCTGGGCGTATACTGGGGGGACGGGGACGAATCCCATTAACCCCTGACTATACCGGGGATACGCTTATCACAATGCCTTTCTGGTCTGTGCTGAAGCAGGGCATTCTGGCAGCCAAGTGGCTTGACCTTTATTAGTGAGCCTGGTTACCCCCTCTCGGAACCACAGACTTAGAAATCGCCAGCTCATATACAGTGCATAAAATATATTTATATATATACCCTTATACACCATTTTAATAAAAAATATCACAAAATTCTTCTAAGTCCCTCGGGAAGAGTGAAAGACGCGCACGTTCATTTTCAGAGCTCCTAGACCTTCCTATAAGAAGTTAGCCAAAAAGTAGCTTCGAAAAACGCTTAGGTTAAGTTTCAGAGTTGCTTCTAATGTACCGAAGCTGGACTTAGACATAATTTCACTCTCACAACATTATGGCTGGCTGGAGACAGTCCGAACCACAAGTACCGGGTCCATGGTTCTGGGCGTATACTGGGGGGACGGGAGGGACTCCCATTAAACCCTGACTATACCGGGGATACGCTTATCACAATACCTTTCTGGTCTGTGCTTAAGCAGGGCATTCTGGCAGCCAAGTGGCTTCACCTTAATTAGTGAGCCTGGTTACCCCCTCTCGGAACCACAGACTTAGAAATCGCCAGCTCATATACAGTGCATAAAATATATTTATATATATACCCTTATACACCATTTTAATAAAAAATATCACAAAATTCTTCTAAGTCCCTCGGCAAGAGTGAAAGACGCGCACGTTCATTTTCAGAGCTCCTAGACCTTCCTATAAGAAGTTAGCCTAAAAGTAGCTTCGAAAAACGCTTAGGTTAAGTTTCAGAGTTGCTTCTAATGTACCAAAGCTGGACTTAGACATAATTTCACTCTCACAACATTATGGCTGGTTGGAGACAGTCCGAACCACAAGTACCGGTTCCATGGTTCTGGGCGTATACTGGGGGGACGGGGGGGAATCCCATTAACCCCTGACTATACCGGGGATACGCTTATCACAATGCCTTTCTGGTCTGTGCTGAAGCAGGGCATTCTGGCAGCCAAGTGGCTTGACCTTTATTAGTGAGCCTGGTTACCCCCTCTCGGAACCACAGACTTAGAAATCGCCAGCTCATATACAGTGCATAAAATATATTTATATATATACCCTTATACACCATTTTAATAAAAAATATCACAAAATTCTTCTAAGTCCCTCGGGAAGAGTGAAAGACGCGCACGTTCATTTTCAGAGCTCCTAGACCTTCCCATAAGAAGTTAGCCAAAAAGTAGCTTCGAAAAACGCTTAGGTGAAGTTTCAGAGTTGCTTCTAATGTACCAAAGCTGGACTTAGACATAATTTCACTCTCACAACATTATGGCTGGTTGGAGACAGTCCGAACCACAAGTACCGGGTCCATGGTTCTGGGCGTATACTGGGGGGACGGGGGGGACTCCCATTAACCCCTGACTATACCGGGGATACGCTTATCACAATGCCTTTCTGGTCTGTGCTGAAGCAGGGCATTCTGGCAGCCAAGTGGCTTGACCTTTATTAGTGAGCCTGGTTACCCCCTCTCGGAACCACAGACTTAGAAATCGCCAGCTCATATACAGTGCATAAAATATATTTATATATATACCCTTATACACCATTTTAATAAAAAATATCACAAAATTCTTCTAAGTCCCTCGGGAAGAGTGAAAGACGCGCACGTTCATTTTCAGAGCTCCTAGACCTTCCCATAAGAAGTTAGCCAAAAAGTAGCTTCGAAAAACGCTTAGGTGAAGTTTCAGAGTTGCTTCTAATGTACCAAAGCTGGACTTAGACATAATTTCACTCTCACAACATTATGGCTGGTTGGAGACAGTCCGAACCACAAGTACCGGGTCCATGGTTCTGGGCGTATACTGGGGGGACGGGGGGGACTCCCATTAACCCCTGACTATACCGGGGATACGCTTATCACAATGCCTTTCTGGTCTGTGCTGAAGCAGGGCATTCTGGCAGCCAAGTGGCTTGACCTTTATTAGTGAGCCTGGTTACCCCCTCTCGGAACCACAGACTTAGAAATCGCCAGCTCATATACAGTGCATAAAATATATTTATATATATACCCTTATACACCATTTTAATAAAAAATATCACAAAATTCTTCTAAGTCCCTCGGGAAGAGTGAAAGACGCGCACGTTCATTTTCAGAGCTCCTAGACCTTCCTATAAGAAGTTAGCCAAAAAGTAGCTTCGAAAAACGCTTAGGTTAAGTTTCAGAGTTGCTACTAATGTACCGAAGCTGGACTTAACATAATTTCACTCTCACAACATTATGGCTGGTTGGAGACAGTCCGAACCACAAGTACCGGGTCCATGGTTCTGGGCGTATACTGGGGGGACGGGGGGGACTCCCATTAACCCCTGACTATACCGGGGATACGCTTATCACAATGCCTTTCTGGTCTGTGCTGAAGCAGGGCATTCTGGCAGCCAAGTGGCTTGACCTTAATTAGTGAGCCTGGTTACCCCCTCTCGGAACCACAGACTTAGAAATCGCCAGCTCATATACAGTGCATAAAATATATTTATATATATACCCTTATACACCATTTTAATAAAAAATATCACAAAATTCTTCTAAGTCCCTCGGGAAGAGTGAAAGATGCGCACTTTCATTTTCAGAGCTCCTAGACCTTCCCATAAGAAGTTAGCCAAAAAGTAGCTTCGAAAAACGCTTAGGTGAAGTTTCAGAGTTGCTTCTAATGTACCAAAGCTGGACTTAGACATAATTTCACTCTCACAACATTATGGCTGGTTGGAGACAGTCCGAACCACAAGTACCGGGTCCATGATTCTGGGCGTATACTGGGGGGACGGGGACGAATCCCATTAACCCCTGACTATACCGGGGATACGCTTATCACAATGCCTTTCTGGTCTGTGCTGAAGCAGGGCATTCTGGCAGCCAAGTGGCTTGACCTTTATTAGTGAGCCTGGTTACCCCCTCTCGGAACCACAGACTTAGAAATCGCCAGCTCATATACAGTGCATAAAATATATTTATATATATACCCTTATACACCATTTTAATAAAAAATATCACAAAATTCTTCTAAGTCCCTTGGGAAGAGTGAAAGACGCGCACGTTCATTTTCAGAGCTCCTAGACCTTCCTATAAGAAGTTAGCCAAAAAGTAGCTTCGAAAAACGCTTAGGTTAAGTTTCAGAGTTGCTTCTAATGTACCGAAGCTGGACTTAGACATAATTTCACTCTCACAACATTATGGCTGGTTGGAGACAGTCCGAACCACAAGTACCGGGTCCATGGTTCTGGGCGTATACTGGGGGGACGGGAGGGACTCCCATTAAACCCTGACTATACCGGGGATACGCTTATCACAATACCTTTCTGGTCTGTGCTTAAGCAGGGCATTCTGGCAGCCAAGTGGCTTCACCTTAATTAGTGAGCCTGGTTACCCCCTCTCGGAACCACAGACTTAGAAATCGCCAGCTCATATACAGTGCATAAAATATATTTATATATATACCCTTATACACCATTTTAATAAAAAATATCACAAAATTCTTCTAAGTCCCTCGGCAAGAGTGAAAGACGCGCACGTTCATTTTCAGAGCTCTTAGACCTTCTAATAAGAAGTTAGCCAAAAAGTAGCTTCGAAAAACGCTTAGGTTAAGTTTCAGAGTTGCTTCTAATGTACCGAAGCTGGACTTAGACATAATTTCACTCTCACAACATTATGGCTGGTTGGAGACAGTCCGAACCACAAGTACCGGGTCCATGGTTCAGGGCGTATACTGGGGGGACGGGGGGGACTCCCATTAACCCCTGACTATACCGGGGATACGCTTATCACAATGCCTTTCTGGTCTGTGCTGAAGCAGGGCATTCTGGCAGCCAAGTGGCTTGACCTTAATTAGTGAGCCTGGTTACCCCCTCTTGGAACCACAGACTTAGAAATCGCCAGCTCATATACAGTGCATAAAATATATTTATATATATACCCTTATACACCATTTTAATAAAAAATATCACAAAATTCTTCTAAGTCCCTCGGGAAGAGTGAAAGACGCGCACGTTCATTTTCAGAGCTCCTAGACCTTCCCATAAGAAGTTAGCCAAAAAGTAGCTTCGAAAAACGCTTAGGTGAAGTTTCAGAGTTGCTTCTAATGTACCAAAGCTGGACTTAGACATAATTTCACTCTCACAACATTATGGCTGGTTGGAGACAGTCCGAACCACAAGTACCGGGTCCATGGTTCTGGGCGTATACTGGGGGGACGGGGGGGACTCCCATTAACCCCTGACTATACCGGGGATACGCTTATCACAATGCCTTTCTGGTCTGTGCTGAAGCAGGGCATTCTGGCAGCCAAGTGGCTTGACCTTTATTAGTGAGCCTGGTTACCCCCTCTCGGAACAACAGATTTAGAAATCGCCAGCTCATATACAGTGCATAAAATATATTTATATATATACCCTTATACACCATTTTAATAAAAAATATCACAAAATTCTTCTAAGTCCCTCGGGAAGAGTGAAAGACGCGCACGTTCATTTTCAGAGCTCCTAGACCTTCCTATAAGAAGTTAGCCTAAAAGTAGCTTCGAAAAACGCTTAGGTTAAGTTTCAGAGTTGCTTCTAATGTACCAAAGCTGGACTTAGACATAATTTCACTCTCACAACATTATGGCTGGTTGGAGACAGTCCGAACCACAAGTACCGGTTCCATGGTTCTGGGCGTATACTGGGGGGACGGGGGGGACTCCCATTAACCCCTGACTATACCGGGGATACGCTTATCACAATGCCTTTCTGGTCTGTGCTGAAGCAGGGCATTCTGGCAGCCAAGTGGCTTGACCTTAATTAGTGAGCCTGGTTACCCCCTCTCGGAACCACAGACTTAGAAATCGCCAGCTCATATACAGTGCATAAAATATATTTATATATATACCCTTATACACCATTTTAATAAAAAATATCACAAAATTCTTCTAAGTCCCTTGGGAAGAGTGAAGGTTGCGCACGTTCATTTTCAGAGCTCCTAGACCTTCCCATAAGAAGTTAGCCAAAAAGTAGCTTCGAAAAACGCTTAGGTTAAGTTTCAGAGTTGCTACTAATGTACCGAAGCTGGACTTAACATAATTTCACTCTCACAACATTATGGCTGGTTGGAGACAGTCCGAACCACAAGTACCGGGTCCATGGTTCTGGGCGTATACTGGGGGGACGGGGGGGACTCCCATTAACCCCTGACTATACCGGGGATACGCTTATCACAATGCCTTTCTGGTCTGTGCTGAAGCAGGGCATTCTGGCAGCCAAGTGGCTTGACCTTAATTAGTGAGCCTGGTTACCCCCTCTCGGAACCACAGACTTAGAAATCGCCAGCTCATATACAGTGCATAAAATATATTTATATATATACCCTTATACACCATTTTAATAAAAAATATCACAAAATTCTTCTAAGTCCCTCGGGAAGAGTGAAAGATGCGCACTTTCATTTTCAGAGCTCCTAGACCTTCCCATAAGAAGTTAGCCAAAAAGTAGCTTCGAAAAACGCTTAGGTGAAGTTTCAGAGTTGCTTCTAATGTACCAAAGCTGGACTTAGACATAATTTCACTCTCACAACATTATGGCTGGTTGGAGACAGTCCGAACCACAAGTACCGGGTCCATGATTCTGGGCGTATACTGGGGGGACGGGGACGAATCCCATTAACCCCTGACTATACCGGGGATACGCTTATCACAATGCCTTTCTGGTCTGTGCTGAAGCAGGGCATTCTGGCAGCCAAGTGGCTTGACCTTTATTAGTGAGCCTGGTTACCCCCTCTCGGAACCACAGACTTAGAAATCGCCAGCTCATATACAGTGCATAAAATATATTTATATATATACCCTTATACACCATTTTAATAAAAAATATCACAAAATTCTTCTAAGTCCCTCGGGAAGAGTGAAAGACGCGCACGTTCATTTTCAGAGCTCCTAGACCTTCCTATAAGAAGTTAGCCAAAAAGTAGCTTCGAAAAACGCTTAGGTTAAGTTTCAGAGTTGCTTCTAATGTACCGAAGCTGGACTTAGACATAATTTCACTCTCACAACATTATGGCTGGCTGGAGACAGTCCGAACCACAAGTACCGGGTCCATGGTTCTGGGCGTATACTGGGGGGACGGGAGGGACTCCCATTAAACCCTGACTATACCGGGGATACGCTTATCACAATACCTTTCTGGTCTGTGCTTAAGCAGGGCATTCTGGCAGCCAAGTGGCTTCACCTTAATTAGTGAGCCTGGTTACCCCCTCTCGGAACCACAGACTTAGAAATCGCCAGCTCATATACAGTGCATAAAATATATTTATATATATACCCTTATACACCATTTTAATAAAAAATATCACAAAATTCTTCTAAGTCCCTCGGCAAGAGTGAAAGACGCGCACGTTCATTTTCAGAGCTCCTAGACCTTCCTATAAGAAGTTAGCCTAAAAGTAGCTTCGAAAAACGCTTAGGTTAAGTTTCAGAGTTGCTTCTAATGTACCAAAGCTGGACTTAGACATAATTTCACTCTCACAACATTATGGCTGGTTGGAGACAGTCCGAACCACAAGTACCGGTTCCATGGTTCTGGGCGTATACTGGGGGGACGGGGGGGAATCCCATTAACCCCTGACTATACCGGGGATACGCTTATCACAATGCCTTTCTGGTCTGTGCTGAAGCAGGGCATTCTGGCAGCCAAGTGGCTTGACCTTTATTAGTGAGCCTGGTTACCCCCTCTCGGAACCACAGACTTAGAAATCGCCAGCTCATATACAGTGCATAAAATATATTTATATATATACCCTTATACACCATTTTAATAAAAAATATCACAAAATTCTTCTAAGTCCCTCGGGAAGAGTGAAAGACGCGCACGTTCATTTTCAGAGCTCCTAGACCTTCCCATAAGAAGTTAGCCAAAAAGTAGCTTCGAAAAACGCTTAGGTGAAGTTTCAGAGTTGCTTCTAATGTACCAAAGCTGGACTTAGACATAATTTCACTCTCACAACATTATGGCTGGTTGGAGACAGTCCGAACCACAAGTACCGGGTCCATGGTTCTGGGCGTATACTGGGGGGACGGGGGGGACTCCCATTAACCCCTGACTATACCGGGGATACGCTTATCACAATGCCTTTCTGGTCTGTGCTGAAGCAGGGCATTCTGGCAGCCAAGTGGCTTGACCTTTATTAGTGAGCCTGGTTACCCCCTCTCGGAACCACAGACTTAGAAATCGCCAGCTCATATACAGTGCATAAAATATATTTATATATATACCCTTATACACCATTTTAATAAAAAATATCACAAAATTCTTCTAAGTCCCTCGGGAAGAGTGAAAGACGCGCACGTTCATTTTCAGAGCTCCTAGACCTTCCTATAAGAAGTTAGCCTAAAAGTAGCTTCGAAAAACGCTTAGGTTAAGTTTCAGAGTTGCTTCTAATGTACCAAAGCTGGACTCAGACATAATTTCACTCTCACAACATTATGGCTGGTTGGAGACAGTCCGAACCACAAGTACCGGTTCCATGGTTCTGGGCGTATACTGGGGGGACGGGGGGGACTCCCATTAACCCCTGACTATACCGGGGATACGCTTATCACAATGCCTTTCTGGTCTGTGCTGAAGCAGGGCATTCTGGCAGCCAAGTGGCTTGACCTTAATTAGTGAGCCTGGTTACCCCCTCTCGGAACCACAGACTTAGAAATCGCCAGCTCATATACAGTGCATAAAATATATTTATATATATACCCTTATACACCATTTTAATAAAAAATATCACAAAATTCTTCTAAGTCCCTTGGGAAGAGTGAAGGTTGCGCACGTTCATTTTCAGAGCTCCTAGACCTTCCCATAAGAAGTTAGCCAAAAAGTAGCTTCGAAAAACGCTTAGGTTAAGTTTCAGAGTTGCTACTAATGTACCGAAGCTGGACTTAACATAATTTCACTCTCACAACATTATGGCTGGTTGGAGACAGTCCGAACCACAAGTACCGGGTCCATGGTTCTGGGCGTATACTGGGGGGACGGGGGGGACTCCCATTAACCCCTGACTATACCGGGGATACGCTTATCACAATGCCTTTCTGGTCTGTGCTGAAGCAGGGCATTCTGGCAGCCAAGTGGCTTGACCTTAATTAGTGAGCCTGGTTACCCCCTCTCGGAACCACAGACTTAGAAATCGCCAGCTCATATACAGTGCATAAAATATATTTATATATATACCCTTATACACCATTTTAATAAAAAATATCACAAAATTCTTCTAAGTCCCTCGGGAAGAGTGAAAGATGCGCACTTTCATTTTCAGAGCTCCTAGACCTTCCCATAAGAAGTTAGCCAAAAAGTAGCTTCGAAAAACGCTTAGGTGAAGTTTCAGAGTTGCTTCTAATGTACCAAAGCTGGACTTAGACATAATTTCACTCTCACAACATTATGGCTGGTTGGAGACAGTCCGAACCACAAGTACCGGGTCCATGATTCTGGGCGTATACTGGGGGGACGGGGACGAATCCCATTAACCCCTGACTATACCGGGGATACGCTTATCACAATGCCTTTCTGGTCTGTGCTGAAGCAGGGCATTCTGGCAGCCAAGTGGCTTGACCTTTATTAGTGAGCCTGGTTACCCCCTCTCGGAACCACAGACTTAGAAATCGCCAGCTCATATACAGTGCATAAAATATATTTATATATATACCCTTATACACCATTTTAATAAAAAATATCACAAAATTCTTCTAAGTCCCTTGGGAAGAGTGAAAGACGCGCACGTTCATTTTCAGAGCTCCTAGACCTTCCTATAAGAAGTTAGCCAAAAAGTAGCTTCGAAAAACGCTTAGGTTAAGTTTCAGAGTTGCTTCTAATGTACCGAAGCTGGACTTAGACATAATTTCACTCTCACAACATTATGGCTGGTTGGAGACAGTCCGAACCACAAGTACCGGGTCCATGGTTCTGGGCGTATACTGGGGGGACGGGAGGGACTCCCATTAAACCCTGACTATACCGGGGATACGCTTATCACAATACCTTTCTGGTCTGTGCTTAAGCAGGGCATTCTGGCAGCCAAGTGGCTTCACCTTAATTAGTGAGCCTGGTTACCCCCTCTCGGAACCACAGACTTAGAAATCGCCAGCTCATATACAGTGCATAAAATATATTTATATATATACCCTTATACACCATTTTAATAAAAAATATCACAAAATTCTTCTAAGTCCCTCGGCAAGAGTGAAAGACGCGCACGTTCATTTTCAGAGCTCTTAGACCTTCTAATAAGAAGTTAGCCAAAAAGTAGCTTCGAAAAACGCTTAGGTTAAGTTTCAGAGTTGCTTCTAATGTACCGAAGCTGGACTTAGACATAATTTCACTCTCACAACATTATGGCTGGTTGGAGACAGTCCGAACCACAAGTACCGGGTCCATGGTTCAGGGCGTATACTGGGGGGACGGGGGGGACTCCCATTAACCCCTGACTATACCGGGGATACGCTTATCACAATGCCTTTCTGGTCTGTGCTGAAGCAGGGCATTCTGGCAGCCAAGTGGCTTGACCTTAATTAGTGAGCCTGGTTACCCCCTCTTGGAACCACAGACTTAGAAATCGCCAGCTCATATACAGTGCATAAAATATATTTATATATATACCCTTATACACCATTTTAATAAAAAATATCACAAAATTCTTCTAAGTCCCTCGGGAAGAGTGAAAGACGCGCACGTTCATTTTCAGAGCTCCTAGACCTTCCCATAAGAAGTTAGCCAAAAAGTAGCTTCGAAAAACGCTTAGGTGAAGTTTCAGAGTTGCTTCTAATGTACCAAAGCTGGACTTAGACATAATTTCACTCTCACAACATTATGGCTGGTTGGAGACAGTCCGAACCACAAGTACCGGGTCCATGGTTCTGGGCGTATACTGGGGGGACGGGGGGGACTCCCATTAACCCCTGACTATACCGGGGATACGCTTATCACAATGCCTTTCTGGTCTGTGCTGAAGCAGGGCATTCTGGCAGCCAAGTGGCTTGACCTTTATTAGTGAGCCTGGTTACCCCCTCTCGGAACAACAGATTTAGAAATCGCCAGCTCATATACAGTGCATAAAATATATTTATATATATACCCTTATACACCATTTTAATAAAAAATATCACAAAATTCTTCTAAGTCCCTCGGGAAGAGTGAAAGACGCGCACGTTCATTTTCAGAGCTCCTAGACCTTCCTATAAGAAGTTAGCCTAAAAGTAGCTTCGAAAAACGCTTAGGTTAAGTTTCAGAGTTGCTTCTAATGTACCAAAGCTGGACTTAGACATAATTTCACTCTCACAACATTATGGCTGGTTGGAGACAGTCCGAACCACAAGTACCGGTTCCATGGTTCTGGGCGTATACTGGGGGGACGGGGGGGACTCCCATTAACCCCTGACTATACCGGGGATACGCTTATCACAATGCCTTTCTGGTCTGTGCTGAAGCAGGGCATTCTGGCAGCCAAGTGGCTTGACCTTAATTAGTGAGCCTGGTTACCCCCTCTCGGAACCACAGACTTAGAAATCGCCAGCTCATATACAGTGCATAAAATATATTTATATATATACCCTTATACACCATTTTAATAAAAAATATCACAAAATTCTTCTAAGTCCCTTGGGAAGAGTGAAGGTTGCGCACGTTCATTTTCAGAGCTCCTAGACCTTCCCATAAGAAGTTAGCCAAAAAGTAGCTTCGAAAAACGCTTAGGTTAAGTTTCAGAGTTGCTACTAATGTACCGAAGCTGGACTTAACATAATTTCACTCTCACAACATTATGGCTGGTTGGAGACAGTCCGAACCACAAGTACCGGGTCCATGGTTCTGGGCGTATACTGGGGGGACGGGGGGGACTCCCATTAACCCCTGACTATACCGGGGATACGCTTATCACAATGCCTTTCTGGTCTGTGCTGAAGCAGGGCATTCTGGCAGCCAAGTGGCTTGACCTTAATTAGTGAGCCTGGTTACCCCCTCTCGGAACCACAGACTTAGAAATCGCCAGCTCATATACAGTGCATAAAATATATTTATATATATACCCTTATACACCATTTTAATAAAAAATATCACAAAATTCTTCTAAGTCCCTCGGGAAGAGTGAAAGATGCGCACTTTCATTTTCAGAGCTCCTAGACCTTCCCATAAGAAGTTAGCCAAAAAGTAGCTTCGAAAAACGCTTAGGTGAAGTTTCAGAGTTGCTTCTAATGTACCAAAGCTGGACTTAGACATAATTTCACTCTCACAACATTATGGCTGGTTGGAGACAGTCCGAACCACAAGTACCGGGTCCATGATTCTGGGCGTATACTGGGGGGACGGGGACGAATCCCATTAACCCCTGACTATACCGGGGATACGCTTATCACAATGCCTTTCTGGTCTGTGCTGAAGCAGGGCATTCTGGCAGCCAAGTGGCTTGACCTTTATTAGTGAGCCTGGTTACCCCCTCTCGGAACCACAGACTTAGAAATCGCCAGCTCATATACAGTGCATAAAATATATTTATATATATACCCTTATACACCATTTTAATAAAAAATATCACAAAATTCTTCTAAGTCCCTCGGGAAGAGTGAAAGACGCGCACGTTCATTTTCAGAGCTCCTAGACCTTCCTATAAGAAGTTAGCCAAAAAGTAGCTTCGAAAAACGCTTAGGTTAAGTTTCAGAGTTGCTTCTAATGTACCGAAGCTGGACTTAGACATAATTTCACTCTCACAACATTATGGCTGGTTGGAGACAGTCCGAACCACAAGTACCGGGTCCATGGTTCTGGGCGTATACTGGGGGGACGGGAGGGACTCCCATTAAACCCTGACTATACCGGGGATACGCTTATCACAATACCTTTCTGGTCTGTGCTTAAGCAGGGCATTCTGGCAGCCAAGTGGCTTCACCTTAATTAGTGAGCCTGGTTACCCCCTCTCGGAACCACAGACTTAGAAATCGCCAGCTCATATACAGTGCATAAAATATATTTATATATATACCCTTATACACCATTTTAATAAAAAATATCACAAAATTCTTCTAAGTCCCTCGGCAAGAGTGAAAGACGCGCACGTTCATTTTCATAGCTCTTAGACCTTCTAATAAGAAGTTAGCCAAAAAGTAGCTTCGAAAAACGCTTAGGTTAAGTTTCAGAGTTGCTTCTAATGTACCGAAGCTGGACTTAGACATAATTTCACTCTCACAACATTATGGCTGGTTGGAGACAGTCCGAACCACAAGTACCGGGTCCATGGTTCTGGGCGTATACTGGGGGGACGGGGGGGAATCCCATTAACCCCTGACTATACCGGGGATACGCTTATCACAATGCCTTTCTGGTCTGTGCTGAAGCAGGGCATTCTGGCAGCCAAGTGGCTTGACCTTAATTAGTGAGCCTGGTTACCCCCTCTTGGAACCACAGACTTAGAAATCGCCAGCTCATATACAGTGCATAAAATATATTTATATATATACCCTTATACACCATTTTAATAAAAAATATCACAAAATTCTTCTAAGTCCCTCGGGAAGAGTGAAAGACGCGCACGTTCATTTTCAGAGCTCCTAGACCTTCCCATAAGAAGTTAGCCAAAAAGTAGCTTCGAAAAACGCTTAGGTGAAGTTTCAGAGTTGCTTCTAATGTACCAAAGCTGGACTTAGACATAATTTCACTCTCACAACATTATGGCTGGTTGGAGACAGTCCGAACCACAAGTACCGGGTCCATGGTTCTGGGCGTATACTGGGGGGACGGGGGGGACTCCCATTAACCCCTGACTATACCGGGGATACGCTTATCACAATGCCTTTCTGGTCTGTGCTGAAGCAGGGCATTCTGGCAGCCAAGTGGCTTGACCTTTATTAGTGAGCCTGGTTACCCCCTCTCGGAACAACAGATTTAGAAATCGCCAGCTCATATACAGTGCATAAAATATATTTATATATATACCCTTATACACCATTTTAATAAAAAATATCACAAAATTCTTCTAAGTCCCTCGGGAAGAGTGAAAGACGCGCACGTTCATTTTCAGAGCTCCTAGACCTTCCTATAAGAAGTTAGCCTAAAAGTAGCTTCGAAAAACGCTTAGGTTAAGTTTCAGAGTTGCTTCTAATGTACCAAAGCTGGACTTAGACATAATTTCACTCTCACAACATTATGGCTGGTTGGAGACAGTCCGAACCACAAGTACCGGTTCCATGGTTCTGGGCGTATACTGGGGGGACGGGGGGGGGGATCCCATTAACCCCTGACTATACCGGGGATACGCTTATCACAATGCCTTTCTGGTCTGTGCTGAAGCAGGGCATTCTGGCAGCCAAGTGGCTTGACCTTTATTAGTGAGCCTGGTTACCCCCTCTCGGAACAACAGACTTAGAAATCGCCAGCTCATATACAGTGCATAAAATATATTTATATATATACCCTTATACACCATTTTAATAAAAAATATCACAAAATTCTTCTAAGTCCCTCGGGAAGAGTGAAAGACGCGCACGTTCATTTTCAGAGCTCCTAGACCTTCCTATAAGAAGTTAGCCAAAAAGTAGCTTCGAAAAACGCTTAGGTTAAGTTTCAGAGTTGCTTCTAATGTACCGAAGCTGGACTTAGACATAATTTCACTCTCACAACATTATGGCTGGTTGGAGACAGTCCGAACCACAAGTACCGGGTCCATGGTTCTGGGCGTATACTGGGGGGACGGGAGGGACTCCCATTAAACCCTGACTATACCGGGGATACGCTTATCACAATACCTTTCTGGTCTGTGCTTAAGCAGGGCATTCTGGCAGCCAAGTGGCTTCACCTTAATTAGTGAGCCTGGTTACCCCCTCTCGGAACCACAGACTTAGAAATCGCCAGCTCATATACAGTGCATAAAATATATTTATATATATACCCTTATACACCATTTTAATAAAAAATATCACAAAATTCTTCTAAGTCCCTCGGCAAGAGTGAAAGACGCGCACGTTCATTTTCATAGCTCTTAGACCTTCTAATAAGAAGTTAGCCAAAAAGTAGCTTCGAAAAACGCTTAGGTTAAGTTTCAGAGTTGCTTCTAATGTACCGAAGCTGGACTTAGACATAATTTCACTCTCACAACATTATGGCTGGTTGGAGACAGTCCGAACCACAAGTACCGGGTCCATGGTTCTGGGCGTATACTGGGGGGACGGGGGGGAATCCCATTAACCCCTGACTATACCGGGGATACGCTTATCACAATGCCTTTCTGGTCTGTGCTGAAGCAGGGCATTCTGGCAGCCAAGTGGCTTGACCTTAATTAGTGAGCCTGGTTACCCCCTCTTGGAACCACAGACTTAGAAATCGCCAGCTCATATACAGTGCATAAAATATATTTATATATATACCCTTATACACCATTTTAATAAAAAATATCACAAAATTCTTCTAAGTCCCTCGGGAAGAGTGAAAGACGCGCACGTTCATTTTCAGAGCTCCTAGACCTTCCCATAAGAAGTTAGCCAAAAAGTAGCTTCGAAAAACGCTTAGGTGAAGTTTCAGAGTTGCTTCTAATGTACCAAAGCTGGACTTAGACATAATTTCACTCTCACAACATTATGGCTGGTTGGAGACAGTCCGAACCACAAGTACCGGGTCCATGGTTCTGGGCGTATACTGGGGGGACGGGGGGGACTCCCATTAACCCCTGACTATACCGGGGATACGCTTATCACAATGCCTTTCTGGTCTGTGCTGAAGCAGGGCATTCTGGCAGCCAAGTGGCTTGACCTTTATTAGTGAGCCTGGTTACCCCCTCTCGGAACAACAGATTTAGAAATCGCCAGCTCATATACAGTGCATAAAATATATTTATATATATACCCTTATACACCATTTTAATAAAAAATATCACAAAATTCTTCTAAGTCCCTCGGGAAGAGTGAAAGACGCGCACGTTCATTTTCAGAGCTCCTAGACCTTCCTATAAGAAGTTAGCCTAAAAGTAGCTTCGAAAAACGCTTAGGTTAAGTTTCAGAGTTGCTTCTAATGTACCAAAGCTGGACTTAGACATAATTTCACTCTCACAACATTATGGCTGGTTGGAGACAGTCCGAACCACAAGTACCGGTTCCATGGTTCTGGGCGTATACTGGGGGGACGGGGGGGGGGATCCCATTAACCCCTGACTATACCGGGGATACGCTTATCACAATGCCTTTCTGGTCTGTGCTGAAGCAGGGCATTCTGGCAGCCAAGTGGCTTGACCTTTATTAGTGAGCCTGGTTACCCCCTCTCGGAACAACAGACTTAGAAATCGCCAGCTCATATACAGTGCATAAAATATATTTATATATATACCCTTATACACCATTTTAATAAAAAATATCACAAAATTCTTCTAAGTCCCTCGGGAAGAGTGAAAGACGCGCACGTTCATTTTCAGAGCTCCTAGACCTTCCTATAAGAAGTTAGCCTAAAAGTAGCTTCGAAAAACGCTTAGGTTAAGTTTCAGAGTTGCTTCTAATGTACCAAAGCTGGACTTAGACATAATTTCACTCTCACAACATTATGGCTGGTTGGAGACAGTCCGAACCACAAGTACCGGTTCCATGGTTCTGGGCGTATACTGGGGGGACGGGGGGGAATCCCATTAACCCCTGACTATACCGGGGATACGCTTATCACAATGCCTTTCTGGTCTGTGCTGAAGCAGGGCATTCTGGCAGCCAAGTGGCTTGACCTTTATTAGTGAGCCTGGTTACCCCCTCTCGGAACCACAGACTTAGAAATCGCCAGCTCATATACAGTGCATAAAATATATTTATATATATACCCTTATACACCATTTTAATAAAAAATATCACAAAATTCTTCTAAGTCCCTCGGGAAGAGTGAAAGACGCGCACGTTCATTTTCAGAGCTCCTAGACCTTCCCATAAGAAGTTAGCCAAAAAGTAGCTTCGAAAAACGCTTAGGTGAAGTTTCAGAGTTGCTTCTAATGTACCAAAGCTGGACTTAGACATAATTTCACTCTCACAACATTATGGCTGGTTGGAGACAGTCCGAACCACAAGTACCGGGTCCATGGTTCTGGGCGTATACTGGGGGGACGGGGGGGACTCCCATTAACCCCTGACTATACCGGGGATACGCTTATCACAATGCCTTTCTGGTCTGTGCTGAAGCAGGGCATTCTGGCAGCCAAGTGGCTTGACCTTTATTAGTGAGCCTGGTTACCCCCTCTCGGAACCACAGACTTAGAAATCGCCAGCTCATATACAGTGCATAAAATATATTTATATATATACCCTTATACACCATTTTAATAAAAAATATCACAAAATTCTTCTAAGTCCCTCGGGAAGAGTGAAAGACGCGCACGTTCATTTTCAGAGCTCCTAGACCTTCCTATAAGAAGTTAGCCTAAAAGTAGCTTCGAAAAACGCTTAGGTTAAGTTTCAGAGTTGCTTCTAATGTACCAAAGCTGGACTCAGACATAATTTCACTCTCACAACATTATGGCTGGTTGGAGACAGTCCGAACCACAAGTACCGGTTCCATGGTTCTGGGCGTATACTGGGGGGACGGGGGGGACTCCCATTAACCCCTGACTATACCGGGGATACGCTTATCACAATGCCTTTCTGGTCTGTGCTGAAGCAGGGCATTCTGGCAGCCAAGTGGCTTGACCTTAATTAGTGAGCCTGGTTACCCCCTCTCGGAACCACAGACTTAGAAATCGCCAGCTCATATACAGTGCATAAAATATATTTATATATATACCCTTATACACCATTTTAATAAAAAATATCACAAAATTCTTCTAAGT
This sequence comes from Ascaphus truei, assembly GCF_040206685.1. Classification (NCBI taxonomy): domain Eukaryota; kingdom Metazoa; phylum Chordata; class Amphibia; order Anura; family Ascaphidae; genus Ascaphus; species Ascaphus truei. The sequence goes on along the minus strand of NC_134486.1, from coordinate 174,347,645 downwards.
CCCTTGGGAAGAGTGAAGGTTGCGCACGTTCATTTTCAGAGCTCCTAGACCTTCCCATAAGAAGTTAGCCAAAAAGTAGCTTCGAAAAACGCTTAGGTTAAGTTTCAGAGTTGCTACTAATGTACCGAAGCTGGACTTAACATAATTTCACTCTCACAACATTATGGCTGGTTGGAGACAGTCCGAACCACAAGTACCGGGTCCATGGTTCTGGGCGTATACTGGGGGGACGGGGGGGACTCCCATTAACCCCTGACTATACCGGGGATACGCTTATCACAATGCCTTTCTGGTCTGTGCTGAAGCAGGGCATTCTGGCAGCCAAGTGGCTTGACCTTAATTAGTGAGCCTGGTTACCCCCTCTCGGAACCACAGACTTAGAAATCGCCAGCTCATATACAGTGCATAAAATATATTTATATATATACCCTTATACACCATTTTAATAAAAAATATCACAAAATTCTTCTAAGTCCCTTGGGAAGAGTGAAGGTTGCGCACGTTCATTTTCAGAGCTCCTAGACCTTCCCATAAGAAGTTAGCCAAAAAGTAGCTTCGAAAAACGCTTAGGTTAAGTTTCAGAGTTGCTACTAATGTACCGAAGCTGGACTTAACATAATTTCACTCTCACAACATTATGGCTGGTTGGAGACAGTCCGAACCACAAGTACCGGGTCCATGGTTCTGGGCGTATACTGGGGGGACGGGGGGGACTCCCATTAACCCCTGACTATACCGGGGATACGCTTATCACAATGCCTTTCTGGTCTGTGCTGAAGCAGGGCATTCTGGCAGCCAAGTGGCTTGACCTTAATTAGTGAGCCTGGTTACCCCCTCTCGGAACCACAGACTTAGAAATCGCCAGCTCATATACAGTGCATAAAATATATTTATATATATACCCTTATACACCATTTTAATAAAAAATATCACAAAATTCTTCTAAGTCCCTCGGGAAGAGTGAAAGATGCGCACTTTCATTTTCAGAGCTCCTAGACCTTCCCATAAGAAGTTAGCCAAAAAGTAGCTTCGAAAAACGCTTAGGTGAAGTTTCAGAGTTGCTTCTAATGTACCAAAGCTGGACTTAGACATAATTTCACTCTCACAACATTATGGCTGGTTGGAGACAGTCCGAACCACAAGTACCGGGTCCATGATTCTGGGCGTATACTGGGGGGACGGGGACGAATCCCATTAACCCCTGACTATACCGGGGATACGCTTATCACAATGCCTTTCTGGTCTGTGCTGAAGCAGGGCATTCTGGCAGCCAAGTGGCTTGACCTTTATTAGTGAGCCTGGTTACCCCCTCTCGGAACCACAGACTTAGAAATCGCCAGCTCATATACAGTGCATAAAATATATTTATATATATACCCTTATACACCATTTTAATAAAAAATATCACAAAATTCTTCTAAGTCCCTCGGGAAGAGTGAAAGACGCGCACGTTCATTTTCAGAGCTCCTAGACCTTCCTATAAGAAGTTAGCCAAAAAGTAGCTTCGAAAAACGCTTAGGTTAAGTTTCAGAGTTGCTTCTAATGTACCGAAGCTGGACTTAGACATAATTTCACTCTCACAACATTATGGCTGGTTGGAGACAGTCCGAACCACAAGTACCGGGTCCATGGTTCTGGGCGTATACTGGGGGGACGGGAGGGACTCCCATTAAACCCTGACTATACCGGGGATACGCTTATCACAATACCTTTCTGGTCTGTGCTTAAGCAGGGCATTCTGGCAGCCAAGTGGCTTCACCTTAATTAGTGAGCCTGGTTACCCCCTCTCGGAACCACAGACTTAGAAATCGCCAGCTCATATACAGTGCATAAAATATATTTATATATATACCCTTATACACCATTTTAATAAAAAATATCACAAAATTCTTCTAAGTCCCTCGGCAAGAGTGAAAGACGCGCACGTTCATTTTCAGAGCTCTTAGACCTTCTAATAAGAAGTTAGCCAAAAAGTAGCTTCGAAAAACGCTTAGGTTAAGTTTCAGAGTTGCTTCTAATGTACCGAAGCTGGACTTAGACATAATTTCACTCTCACAACATTATGGCTGGTTGGAGACAGTCCGAACCACAAGTACCGGGTCCATGGTTCTGGGCGTATACTGGGGGGACGGGAGGGACTCCCATTAAACCCTGACTATACCGGGGATACGCTTATCACAATACCTTTCTGGTCTGTGCTTAAGCAGGGCATTCTGGCAGCCAAGTGGCTTCACCTTAATTAGTGAGCCTGGTAACCCCCTCTCGGAACCACAGACTTAGAAATCGCCAGCTCATATACAGTGCATAAAATATATTTATATATATACCCTTATACACCATTTTAATAAAAAATATCACAAAATTCTTCTAAGTCCCTCGGGAAGAGTGAAAGACGCGCACGTTCATTTTCAGAGCTCTTAGACCTTCTAATAAGAAGTTAGCCAAAAAGTAGCTTCGAAAAACGCTTAGGTGAAGTTTCAGAGTTGCTTCTAATGTACCAAAGCTGGACTTAGACATAATTTCACTCTCACAACATTATGGCTGGTTGGAGACAGTCCGAACCACAAGTACCGGGTCCATGGTTCTGGGCGTATACTGGGGGGACGGGGACGACTCCCATTAACCCCTGACTATACCGGGGATACGCTTATCACAATGCCTTTCTGGTCTGTGCTGAAGCAGGGCATTCTGGCAGCCAAGTGGCTTGACCTTTATTAGTGAGCCTGGTTACCCCCTCTCGGAACCACAGACTTAGAAATCGCCAGCTCATATACTGTACAGTGCATAAAATATATTTATATATATATACCCTTATACACCATTTTAATAAAAAATATCACAAAATTCTTCTAAGTCCCTCGGGAAGAGTGAAAGACGCGCACGTTAATTTTCAGAGCTCCTAGACCTTCCTATAAGAAGTTAGCCAAAAAGTAGCTTCGAAAAACGCTTAGGTTAAGTTTCAGAGTTGCTTCTAATGTACCAAAGCTGGACTTAGACATAATTTCACTCTCACAACATTATGGCTGGTTGGAGACAGTCCGAACCACAAGTACCGGGTCCATGGTTCTGGGCGTATACTGGGGGGACGGGGGGGACTCCCATTAACCCCTGACTATACCGGGGATACGCTTATCACAATGCCTTTCTGGTCTGTGCTGAAGCAGGGCATTCTGGCAGCCATGTGGCTTGACCTTAATTAGTGAGCCTGGTTACCCCCTCTTGGAACCACAGACTTAGAAATCGCCAGCTCATATACAGTGCATAAAATATATTTATATATATACCCTTATACACCATTTTAATAAAAAATATCACAAAATTCTTCTAAGTCCCTCGGGAAGAGTGAAAGACGCGCACGTTCATTTTCAGAGCTCCTAGACCTTCCCATAAGAAGTTAGCCAAAAAGTAGCTTCGAAAAACGCTTAGGTGAAGTTTCAGAGTTGCTTCTAATGTACCAAAGCTGGACTTAGACATAATTTCACTCTCACAACATTATGGCTGGTTGGAGACAGTCCGAACCACAAGTACCGGGTCCATGGTTCTGGGCGTATACTGGGGGGACGGGGACGACTCCCATTAACCCCTGACTATACCGGGGATACGCTTATCACAATGCCTTTCTGGTCTGTGCTGAAGCAGGGCATTCTGGCAGCCAAGTGGCTTGACCTTTATTAGTGAGCCTGGTTACCCCCTCTCGGAACAACAGACTTAGAAATCGCCAGCTCATATACAGTGCATAAAATATATTTATATGTATACCCTTATACACCATTTTAATAAAAAAATATCACAAAATTCTTCTAAGTTCCTCGGGAAGAATGAAAGACGCGCACGTTCATTTTCAGAGCTAATAGACCTTCTAATAAGAAGTTAGCCAAAAAGTAGCTTCGAAAAACGCTTAGGTTAAGTTTCAGAGTTGCTTCTAATGTACCGAAGCTGGACTTAGACATAATTTCACTCTCACAACATTATGGCTGGTTGGAGACAGTCCGAACCACAAGTACCGGGTCCATGGTTCTGGGCGTATACTGGGGGGACGGGAGGGACTCCCATTAAACCCTGACTATACCGGGGATACGCTTATCACAATACCTTTCTGGTCTGTGCTTAAGCAGGGCATTCTGGCAGCCAAGTGGCTTCACCTTAATTAGTGAGCCTGGTAACCCCCTCTCGGAACCACAGACTTAGAAATCGCCAGCTCATATACAGTGCATAAAATATATTTATATATATACCCTTATACACCATTTTAATAAAAAATATCACAAAATTCTTCTAAGTCCCTCGGGAAGAGTGAAAGACGCGCACGTTCATTTTCAGAGCTCTTAGACCTTCTAATAAGAAGTTAGCCAAAAAGTAGCTTCGAAAAACGCTTAGGTGAAGTTTCAGAGTTGCTTCTAATGAACCAAAGCTGGACTTAGACATAATTTCACTCTCACAACATTATGGCTGGTTGGAGACAGTCCGAACCACAAGTACCGGGTCCATGGTTCTGGGCGTATACTGGGGGGACGGGGACGACTCCCATTAACCCCTGACTATACCGGGGATACGCTTATCACAATGCCTTTCTGGTCTGTGCTGAAGCAGGGCATTCTGGCAGCCAAGTGGCTTGACCTTTATTAGTGAGCCTGGTTACCCCCTCTCGGAACCACAGACTTAGAAATCGCCAGCTCATATACTGTACAGTGCATAAAATATATTTATATATATATAGCCTTATACACCATTTTAATAAAAAATATCACAAAATTCTTCTAAGTCCCTCGGGAAGAGTGAAAGACGCGCACGTTAATTTTCAGAGCTCCTAGACCTTCCTATAAGAAGTTAGCCAAAAAGTAGCTTCGAAAAACGCTTAGGTTAAGTTTCAGAGTTGCTTCTAATGTACCAAAGCTGGACTTAGACATAATTTCACTCTCACAACATTATGGCTGGTTGGAGACAGTCCGAACCACAAGTACCGGGTCCATGGTTCTGGGCGTATACTGGGGGGACGGGGGGGACTCCCATTAACCCCTGACTATACCGGGGATACGCTTATCACAATGCCTTTCTGGTCTGTGCTGAAGCAGGGCATTCTGGCAGCCATGTGGCTTGACCTTAATTAGTGAGCCTGGTTACCCCCTCTCGGAACCACAGACTTAGAAATCGCCAGCTCATATACTGTACAGTGCATAAAATATATTTATATATATATAGCCTTATACACCATTTTAATAAAAAATATCACAAAATTCTTCTAAGTCCCTCGGGAAGAGTGAAAGACGCGCACGTTAATTTTCAGAGCTCCTAGACCTTCCTATAAGAAGTTAGCCAAAAAGTAGCTTCGAAAAACGCTTAGGTTAAGTTTCAGAGTTGCTTCTAATGTACCAAAGCTGGACTTAGACATAATTTCACTCTCACAACATTATGGCTGGTTGGAGACAGTCCGAACCACAAGTACCGGGTCCATGGTTCTGGGCGTATACTGGGGGGACGGGGGGGACTCCCATTAACCCCTGACTATACCGGGGATACGCTTATCACAATGCCTTTCTGGTCTGTGCTGAAGCAGGGCATTCTGGCAGCCATGTGGCTTGACCTTAATTAGTGAGCCTGGTTACCCCCTCTTGGAACCACAGACTTAGAAATCGCCAGCTCATATACAGTGCATAAAATATATTTATATATATACCCTTATACACCATTTTAATAAAAAATATCACAAAATTCTTCTAAGTCCCTCGGGAAGAGTGAAAGACGCGCACGTTCATTTTCAGAGCTCCTAGACCTTCCCATAAGAAGTTAGCCAAAAAGTAGCTTCGAAAAACGCTTAGGTGAAGTTTCAGAGTTGCTTCTAATGTACCAAAGCTGGACTTAGACATAATTTCACTCTCACAACATTATGGCTGGTTGGAGACAGTCCGAACCACAAGTACCGGGTCCATGGTTCTGGGCGTATACTGGGGGGACGGGGACGACTCCCATTAACCCCTGACTATACCGGGGATACGCTTATCACAATGCCTTTCTGGTCTGTGCTGAAGCAGGGCATTCTGGCAGCCAAGTGGCTTGACCTTTATTAGTGAGCCTGGTTACCCCCTCTCGGAACAACAGACTTAGAAATCGCCAGCTCATATACAGTGCATAAAATATATTTATATGTATACCCTTATACACCATTTTAATAAAAAAATATCACAAAATTCTTCTAAGTTCCTCGGGAAGAATGAAAGACGCGCACGTTCATTTTCAGAGCTAATAGACCTTCCTATAAGAAGTTAGCCAAAATGTAGCTTCGAAAAACGCTTAGGTTAAGTTTCAGAGTTGCTTCTAATGTACCAAAGCTGGACTTAGACATAATTTCACTCACAACATTATGGCTGGTTGGAGACAGTCCGAACCACAAGTACCGGGTCCATGGTTCAGGGCGTATACTGGGGGGACGGGGACGACTCCCATTAACCCCTGACTATACCGGGGATACGCTTATCACAATGCCTTTCTGGTCTGTGCTGAAGCAGTGCATTCTGGAAACCAAGTGGCTTGACCTTTATTAGTGAGCCTGGTTACCCCCTCTCGGAACCACAGACTTAGAAATCGCCAGCTCATATACAGTGCATAAAATATATTTAAATATATACCCTTATACACCATTTTAATAAAAATTATCATATGTTTCTTCTAAGTCCCTCGGGAAGAGTGAACGATGCGCACGTTCATTTTCAGAGCTCCTAGACCTTCCTATAAGAAGTTAGCCAAAAAGTAGCTTCGAAAAACGCTTAGGTTAAGTTTGAGAGTTGCTTCTAATGTACCAAAGCTGGACTTAGACATAATTTCACTCTCACAACATTATGGCTGTTTGGAGACAGCCCGAACCACAAGTACCGGGTCCATGGTTCTGGGCGTATACTGGGGGGACGGGAACGACTCCCATTAACCCCTGACTATACCGGGGATACACTTATCACAATGCCTTTCTGGTCTGTGCTGAAGCAGTGCATTCTGGAAACCAAGTGGCTTGACCTTTATTAGTGAGCCTGGTTACCCCCTCTCGGAACCACAGACTTAGAAATCGCCAGCTCATATACAGTGCATAAAATATATTTAAATATATACCCTTATACACCATTTTAATAAAAAATATCACAAAATTCTTCTAAGTCCCTCAGGAAGAGTGAAAGATGCGCACGTTCATTTTCAGAGCTTCTAGACCTTCCTATAAGAAGTTAGCCAAAAAGTATCTTCGAAAAACGCTTAGGTTAAGTTTGAGAGTTGCTTCTAATGTACCAAAGCTGGACTTAGACATAATTTCACTCACAACATTATGGCTGGTTGGAGACAGTCCGAACCACAAGTACCGGGTCCATGGTTCTGGGCGTATACTGGGGGGACGGGGGGGACTCCTATAACCCCTGACTATACCGGGGATACGCTTATCACAATGCCTTTCTGGTCTGTGCTAAGCAGGGCATTCTGGCAACCTAGTGGCTTGACCTTTATTAGTGAGCCTGGTTACCCCCTCTCGGAACCACAGACTTAGAAATCGCCAGCTCATATACAGTGCATAAAATATATTTAAATATATACCCTTATACACCATTTTAATAAAAATTATCACACAATTCTTCTAAGTCCCTCGGGAAGAGTGAAAGATGCGCACGTTCATTTTCAGAGCTCCTAGACCTTCCTATAAAAAGTTAGCCAAAAAGTAGCTTAGAAAAACGCTTAGGTTAAGTTTGAGAGTTGCTTCTAATGTACCAAAGCTGGACTTAGACATAATTTCACTCTCACAACATTATGGCTGGTTGGAGACAGTCCGAACCACAAGTACCGGGTCCATGGTTCTGGGCGTATACTGGGGGGACGGGGACGACTCCCATTAACCCCTGACTATACCGGGGATACGCATATCACAATGCCTTTCTGGTCTGTGCTGAAGCAGGGCATTCTGGAAGCCAAGTGGCTTGACCTTTATTAGTGAGCCTGGTTACCCCCTCTCGGAACCACAGACTTAGAAATCGCCAGCTCATATACAGTGCATAAAATATATTTAAATATATACCCTTATACACCATTTTAATAAAAATTATCACACAATTCTTCTAAGTCCCTCGGGAAGAGTGAAAGATGCGCACGTTCATTTTCAGAGCTCCTAGACCTTCCTATAAGAAGTTAGCCAAAAAGTAGCTTCGAAAAACGCTTAGGTTAAGTTTGAGAGTTGCTTCTAATGTACCAAAGCTGGACTTAGACATAATTTCACTCACAACATTATGGCTGGTTGGAGACAGTCCGAACCACAAGTACCGGGTCCATGGTTCTGGGCGTATACTGGGGGGACGGGGACGACTCCCATTAACCCCTGACTATACCGGGGATACGCTTATCACAATGCCTTTCTGGTCTGTGCTAAGCAGGGCATTCTGGCAGCCAAGTGGCTTGACCTTTATTAGTGAGCCTGGTTACCCGCTCTCGGAACCACAGACTTAGAAATCGCCAGTTCAAATACAGTGCATAAAATATATTTAAATATATACCCTTATACACCATTTTAATAAAAAATATCACAAAATTCGTCTAAGTCCCTCCGGAAGAGTGAAAGACGCGCACGTTCATTTTGAGAGCTCCTAGACCTTCCTATAAGAAGTTAGCCAAAAAGTAGCTTCGAAAAACGCTTAGATTAAGTTTCAGAGTTGCTTCTAATATACCAAAGCTGGACTTAGACATAATTTCACTCTCACAACATTATGGCTGGTTTGAGACAGTCCAAACCACAAGTACCGGGTCCATGGTTCTGGGCGTATACTGGGGGGACGGGACGACTCCCATTAACCCCTGACTATACCGGGGATACGCTTATCACAATGCCTTTCTGGTCTGTGCTGAAGCAGGGCATTCTGGCAGCTAAGTGTCTTGACCTTTATTAGTGAGCCTGGTTACCCCCTCTCGGAACCACAGACTTAGAAATCGCCAGCTCATATACAGTGCATAAAAAATATATATATATATACCCTTATACACCATTTTAATAAAAAATATCACAAAATTCTTCTAAGTCCCTCGGGAAGAGTGAAAGACGCGCACGTTCATTTTCAGAGCTCCTAGACCTTCCTATAAGTAGTTAGCCAAAAAGTAGCTTCGAAAAACGCTTAGGTTAAGTTTGAGAGTTGCTTCTAATGTACCAAAGCTGGACTTAGACATAATTTCACTCACAACATTATGGCTGGTTGGAGACAGTCCGAACCACAAGTACCGGGTCCATGGTTCTGGGCGTATACTGGGGGGACGGGGACGACTCCCATTAACCCCTGACTATACCGGGGATACGCTTATCACAATGCCTTTCTGGTCTGTGCTAAGCAGGGCATTCTGGCAGCCAAGTGGCTTGACCTTTATTAGTGAGCCTGGTTACCCCCTCTCAGAACCACAGACTTAGAAATCGCCAGCTCATATACAGTGCATAAAATATATTTAAATATATACCCTTATACACCATTTTAATAAAAAATATCACAAAATTCTTCTAAGTCCCTCAGGAAGAGTGAAAGATGCGCACGTTCATTTTCAGAGCTCCTAGACCTTCCTATAAGTAGTTAGCCAAAAAGTAGCTTCGAAAAACGCTTAGGTTAAGTTTGAGAGTTGCTTCTAATGTACCAAAGCTGGACTTAGACATAATTTCACTCTCACAACATTATGGCTGGTTGGAGACAGTCCGAACCACAAGTACCGGGTCCATGGTTCTGGGCGTATACTGGGGGGACGGGAACGACTCCCATTAACCCCTGACTATACTGGGGATACGCTTATCACAATGCCTTTCTGGTCTGTGCTAAGCAGGGCATTCTGGCAACCTAGTGGCTTGACCTTTATTAGTGAGCCTGGTTACCCCCTCTCGGAACCACAGACTTAGAAATCGCCAGCTCATATACAGTGCATAAAATATATTTAAATATATACCCTTATACACCATTTTAATAAAAATTATCACACAATTCTTCTAAGTCCCTCGGGAAGAGTGAAAGATGCGCACGTTCATTTTCAGAGCTCCTAGACCTTCCTATAAAAAGTTAGCCAAAAAGTAGCTTAGAAAAACGCTTAGGTTAAGTTTGAGAGTTGCTTCTAATGTACCAAAGCTGGACTTAGACATAATTTCACTCTCACAACATTATGGCTGGTTGGAGACAGTCCGAACCACAAGTACCGGGTCCATGGTTCTGGGCGTATACTGGGGGGACGGGGACGACTCCCATTAACCCCTGACTATACCGGGGATACGCATATCACAATGCCTTTCTGGTCTGTGCTGAAGCAGGGCATTCTGGAAGCCAAGTGGCTTGACCTTTATTAGTGAGCCTGGTTACCCCCTCTCGGAACCACAGACTTAGAAATCGCCAGCTCATATACAGTGCATAAAATATATTTAAATATATACCCTTATACACCATTTTAATAAAAATTATCACACAATTCTTCTAAGTCCCTCGGGAAGAGTGAAAGATGCGCACGTTCATTTTCAGAGCTCCTAGACCTTCCTATAAGAAGTTAGCCAAAAAGTAGCTTCGAAAAACGCTTAGGTTAAGTTTGAGAGTTGCTTCTAATGTACCAAAGCTGGACTTAGACATAATTTCACTCACAACATTATGGCTGGTTGGAGACAGTCCGAACCACAAGTACCGGGTCCATGGTTCTGGGCGTATACTGGGGGGACGGGGACGACTCCCATTAACCCCTGACTATACCGGGGATACGCTTATCACAATGCCTTTCTGGTCTGTGCTAAGCAGGGCATTCTGGCAGCCAAGTGGCTTGACCTTTATTAGTGAGCCTGGTTACCCGCTCTCGGAACCACAGACTTAGAAATCGCCAGTTCAAATACAGTGCATAAAATATATTTAAATATATACCCTTATACACCATTTTAATAAAAAATATCACAAAATTCGTCTAAGTCCCTCCGGAAGAGTGAAAGACGCGCACGTTCATTTTCAGAGCTCCTAGACCTTCCTATAAGTAGTTAGCCAAAAAGTAGCTTCGAAAAACGCTTAGGTTAAGTTTGAGAGTTGCTTCTAATGTACCAAAGCTGGACTTAGACATAATTTCACTCACAACATTATGGCTGGTTGGAGACAGTCCGAACCACAAGTACCGGGTCCATGGTTCTGGGCGTATACTGGGGGGACGGGGACGACTCCCATTAACCCCTGACTATACCGGGGATACGCTTATCACAATGCCTTTCTGGTCTGTGCTAAGCAGGGCATTCTGGCAGCCAAGTGGCTTGACCTTTATTAGTGAGCCTGGTTACCCCCTCTCAGAACCACAGACTTAGAAATCGCCAGCTCATATACAGTGCATAAAATATATTTAAATATATACCCTTATACACCATTTTAATAAAAAATATCACAAAATTCTTCTAAGTCCCTCAGGAAGAGTGAAAGATGCGCACGTTCATTTTCAGAGCTCCTAGACCTTCCTATAAGTAGTTAGCCAAAAAGTAGCTTCGAAAAACGCTTAGGTTAAGTTTGAGAGTTGCTTCTAATGTACCAAAGCTGGACTTAGACATAATTTCACTCTCACAACATTATGGCTGGTTGGAGACAGTCCGAACCACAAGTACCGGGTCCATGGTTCTGGGCGTATACTGGGGGGACGGGAACGACTCCCATTAACCCCTGACTATACTGGGGATACGCTTATCACAATGCCTTTCTGGTCTGTGCTAAGCAGGGCATTCTGGCAGCCAAGTGGCTTGACCTTTATTAGTGAGCCTGGTTACCCCCTCTCGGAACCACAGACTTAGAAATCGCCAGCTCAAATACAGTGCATAAAATATATTTAAATATATACCCTTATACATCATTTTAATAAAAAATATCACAAAATTCGTCTAAGTCCCTCCGGAAGAGTGAAAGACGCGCACGTTCATTTTGAGAGCTCCTAGACCTTCCTATAAGAAGTTAGCCAAAAAGTAGCTTCGAAAAACGCTTAGATTAAGTTTCAGAGTTGCTTCTAATATACCAAAGCTGGACTTAGACATAATTTCACTCTCACAACATTATGGCTGGTTTGAGACAGTCCAAACCACAAGTACCGGGTCCATGGTTCTGGGCGTATACTGGGGGGACGGGACGACTCCCATTAACCCCTGACTATACCGGGGATACGCTTATCACAATGCCTTTCTGGTCTGTGCTGAAGTAGGGCATTCTGGCAGCTAAGTGTCTTGACCTTTATTAGTGAGCCTGGTTACCCCCTCTCGGAACCACAGACTTAGAAATCGCCAGCTCATATACAGTGCATAAAAAATATATATATATATACCCTTATACACCATTTTAATAAAAAATATCACAAAATTCTTCTAAGTCCCTCGGGAAGAGTGAAAGACGCGCACGTTCATTTTCAAAACTCCTAGACCTTCCTATAAGAAGTTAGCCTAAAAGTAGCTTCGAAAAACGCTTAGGTTAAGTTTGAGAGTTGCTTCTAATGTACCAAAGCTGGACTTAGACATAATTTCACTCTCACAACATTATGGCTGGTTGGAGACAGTCCGAACCACAAGTACCGGGTCCATGGTTCTGGGCGTATACTGGGGGGACGGGGACGACTCCCATTAACCCCTGACTATACCGGGGATACGCATATCACAATGCCTTTCTGGTCTGTGCTGAAGCAGGGCATTCTGGAAGCCAAGTGGCTTGACCTTTATTAGTGAGCCTGGTTACCCCCTCTCGGAACCACAGACTTAGAAATCGCCAGCTCATATACAGTGCATAAAATATATTTAAATATATACCCTTATACACCATTTTAATAAAAATTATCACACAATTCTTCTAAGTCCCTCGGGAAGAGTGAAAGATGCGCACGTTCATTTTCAGAGCTCCTAGACCTTCCTATAAGAAGTTAGCCAAAAAGTAGCTTCGAAAAACGCTTAGGTTAAGTTTGAGAGTTGCTTCTAATGTACCAAAGCTGGACTTAGACATAATTTCACTCACAACATTATGGCTGGTTGGAGACAGTCCGAACCACAAGTACCGGGTCCATGGTTCTGGGCGTATACTGGGGGGACGGGGACGACTCCCATTAACCCCTGACTATACCGGGGATACGCTTATCACAATGCCTTTCTGGTCTGTGCTAAGCAGGGCATTCTGGCAGCCAAGTGGCTTGACCTTTATTAGTGAGCCTGGTTACCCGCTCTCGGAACCACAGACTTAGAAATCGCCAGTTCAAATACAGTGCATAAAATATATTTAAATATATACCCTTATACACCATTTTAATAAAAAATATCACAAAATTCGTCTAAGTCCCTCCGGAAGAGTGAAAGACGCGCACGTTCATTTTGAGAGCTCCTAGACCTTCCTATAAGAAGTTAGCCAAAAAGTAGCTTCGAAAAACGCTTAGATTAAGTTTCAGAGTTGCTTCTAATATACCAAAGCTGGACTTAGACATAATTTCACTCTCACAACATTATGGCTGGTTTGAGACAGTCCAAACCACAAGTACCGGGTCCATGGTTCTGGGCGTATACTGGGGGGACGGGACGACTCCCATTAACCCCTGACTATACCGGGGATACGCTTATCACAATGCCTTTCTGGTCTGTGCTGAAGCAGGGCATTCTGGCAGCTAAGTGTCTTGACCTTTATTAGTGAGCCTGGTTACCCCCTCTCGGAACCACAGACTTAGAAATCGCCAGCTCATATACAGTGCATAAAAAATATATATATATATACCCTTATACACCATTTTAATAAAAAATATCACAAAATTCTTCTAAGTCCCTCGGGAAGAGTGAAAGACGCGCACGTTCATTTTCAGAGCTCCTAGACCTTCCTATAAGTAGTTAGCCAAAAAGTAGCTTCGAAAAACGCTTAGGTTAAGTTTGAGAGTTGCTTCTAATGTACCAAAGCTGGACTTAGACATAATTTCACTCACAACATTATGGCTGGTTGGAGACAGTCCGAACCACAAGTACCGGGTCCATGGTTCTGGGCGTATACTGGGGGGACGGGGACGACTCCCATTAACCCCTGACTATACCGGGGATACGCTTATCACAATGCCTTTCTGGTCTGTGCTAAGCAGGGCATTCTGGCAGCCAAGTGGCTTGACCTTTATTAGTGAGCCTGGTTACCCCCTCTCAGAACCACAGACTTAGAAATCGCCAGCTCATATACAGTGCATAAAATATATTTAAATATATACCCTTATACACCATTTTAATAAAAAATATCACAAAATTCTTCTAAGTCCCTCAGGAAGAGTGAAAGATGCGCACGTTCATTTTCAGAGCTCCTAGACCTTCCTATAAGTAGTTAGCCAAAAAGTAGCTTCGAAAAACGCTTAGGTTAAGTTTGAGAGTTGCTTCTAATGTACCAAAGCTGGACTTAGACATAATTTCACTCTCACAACATTATGGCTGGTTGGAGACAGTCCGAACCACAAGTACCGGGTCCATGGTTCTGGGCGTATACTGGGGGGACGGGAACGACTCCCATTAACCCCTGACTATACTGGGGATACGCTTATCACAATGCCTTTCTGGTCTGTGCTAAGCAGGGCATTCTGGCAGCCAAGTGGCTTGACCTTTATTAGTGAGCCTGGTTACCCCCTCTCGGAACCACAGACTTAGAAATCGCCAGCTCAAATACAGTGCATAAAATATATTTAAATATATACCCTTATACATCATTTTAATAAAAAATATCACAAAATTCGTCTAAGTCCCTCCGGAAGAGTGAAAGACGCGCACGTTCATTTTGAGAGCTCCTAGACCTTCCTATAAGAAGTTAGCCAAAAAGTAGCTTCGAAAAACGCTTAGATTAAGTTTCAGAGTTGCTTCTAATATACCAAAGCTGGACTTAGACATAATTTCACTCTCACAACATTATGGCTGGTTTGAGACAGTCCAAACCACAAGTACCGGGTCCATGGTTCTGGGCGTATACTGGGGGGACGGGACGACTCCCATTAACCCCTGACTATACCGGGGATACGCTTATCACAATGCCTTTCTGGTCTGTGCTGAAGTAGGGCATTCTGGCAGCTAAGTGTCTTGACCTTTATTAGTGAGCCTGGTTACCCCCTCTCGGAACCACAGACTTAGAAATCGCCAGCTCATATACAGTGCATAAAAAATATATATATATATACCCTTATACACCATTTTAATAAAAAATATCACAAAATTCTTCTAAGTCCCTCGGGAAGAGTGAAAGACGCGCACGTTCATTTTCAAAACTCCTAGACCTTCCTATAAGAAGTTAGCCTAAAAGTAGCTTCGAAAAACGCTTAGGTTAAGTTTCAGAGTTGCTTCTAATGTACCAAAGCTGGACTTAGACATAATTTCACTCTCACAACATTATGGCTGGTTGGAGACAGTCCGAACCACAAGTACCGGGTCCATGGTTCTGGGCGTATACTGGGGGGACGGGAACGACTCCCATTAACCCCTGACTATACCGGGGATACGCTTATCACAATGCCTTTCTGGTCTGTGCTAAGCAGGGCATTCTGGCAGCCAAGTGGCTTGACCTTTATTAGTGAGCCTGGTTACCCGCTCTCGGAACCACAGACTTAGAAATCGCCAGCTCATATACAGTGCATAAAATATATTTAAATATATACCCTTATACACCATTTTAATAAAATATATCACAAAATTCTTCTAAGACCCTCGGGAAGAGTGAAAGATGCGCACGTTCATTTTCAGAGCTCCTAGACCTTCCTATAAGAAGTTAGCCAAAATGTAGCTTCGAAAAACGCTTAGGTTAAGTTTCAGAGTTGCTTCTAATGTACCAAAGCTGGACTTAGACATAATTTCACTCACAACATTATGGCTGGTTGGAGACAGTCCGAACCACAAGTACCGGGTCCATGGTTCTGGGCGTATACTGGGGGGACGGGGACGACTCCCATTAACCCCTGACTATACCGGGGATACGCTTATCACAATGCCTTTCTGGTCTGTGCTAAGCAGGGCATTCTGGCAGCCAAGTGGCTTGACCTTTATTAGTGAGCCTGGTTACCCCCTCTCGGAACCACAGACTTAGAAATCGCCAGCTCATATACAGTGCATAAAATATATTTAAATATATACCCTTATACACCATTTTAATAAAAATTATCATATGTTTCTTCTAAGTCCCTCGGGAAGAGTGAACGATGCGCACGTTCATTTTCAGAGCTCCTAGACCTTCCTATAAGAAGTTAGCCAAAATGTAGCTTCGAAAAACGCTTAGGTTAAGTTTGAGAGTTGCTTCTAATGTACCAAAGCTGGACTTAGACATAATTTCACTCTCACAACATTATGGCTGTTTGGAGACAGCCCGAACCACAAGTACCGGGTCCATGGTTCTGGGCGTATACTGGGGGGACGGGAACGACTCCCATTAACCCCTGACTATACCGGGGATACACTTATCACAATGCCTTTCTGGTCTGTGCTGAAGCAGTGCATTCTGGAAACCAAGTGGCTTGACCTTTATTAGTGAGCCTGGTTACCCCCTCTCGGAACCACAGACTTAGAAATCGCCAGCTCATATACAGTGCATAAAATATATTTAAATATATACCCTTATACACCATTTTAATAAAAAATATCACAAAATTCTTCTAAGTCCCTCAGGAAGAGTGAAAGATGCGCACGTTCATTTTCAGAGCTTCTAGACCTTCCTATAAGAAGTTAGCCAAAAAGTATCTTCGAAAAACGCTTAGGTTAAGTTTGAGAGTTGCTTCTAATGTACCAAAGCTGGACTTAGACATAATTTCACTCACAACATTATGGCTGGTTGGAGACAGTCCGAACCACAAGTACCGGGTCCATGGTTCTGGGCGTATACTGGGGGGACGGGGGGGACTCCCATTAACCCCTGACTATACCGGGGATACGCTTATCACAATGCCTTTCTGGTCTGTGCTAAGCAGGGCATTCTGGCAACCTAGTGGCTTGACCTTTATTAGTGAGCCTGGTTACCCCCTCTCGGAACCACAGACTTAGAAATCGCCAGCTCATATACAGTGCATAAAATATATTTAAATATATACCCTTATACACCATTTTAATAAAAATTATCACACAATTCTTCTAAGTCCCTCGGGAAGAGTGAAAGATGCGCACGTTCATTTTCAGAGCTCCTAGACCTTCCTATAAAAAGTTAGCCAAAAAGTAGCTTAGAAAAACGCTTAGGTTAAGTTTGAGAGTTGCTTCTAATGTACCAAAGCTGGACTTAGACATAATTTCACTCTCACAACATTATGGCTGGTTGGAGACAGTCCGAACCACAAGTACCGGGTCCATGGTTCTGGGCGTATACTGGGGGGACGGGGACGACTCCCATTAACCCCTGACTATACCGGGGATACGCATATCACAATGCCTTTCTGGTCTGTGCTGAAGCAGGGCATTCTGGAAGCCAAGTGGCTTGACCTTTATTAGTGAGCCTGGTTACCCCCTCTCGGAACCACAGACTTAGAAATCGCCAGCTCATATACAGTGCATAAAATATATTTAAATATATACCCTTATACACCATTTTAATAAAAATTATCACACAATTCTTCTAAGTCCCTCGGGAAGAGTGAAAGATGCGCACGTTCATTTTCAGAGCTCCTAGACCTTCCTATAAGAAGTTAGCCAAAAAGTAGCTTCGAAAAACGCTTAGGTTAAGTTTGAGAGTTGCTTCTAATGTACCAAAGCTGGACTTAGACATAATTTCACTCACAACATTATGGCTGGTTGGAGACAGTCCGAACCACAAGTACCGGGTCCATGGTTCTGGGCGTATACTGGGGGGACGGGGACGACTCCCATTAACCCCTGACTATACCGGGGATACGCTTATCACAATGCCTTTCTGGTCTGTGCTAAGCAGGGCATTCTGGCAGCCAAGTGGCTTGACCTTTATTAGTGAGCCTGGTTACCCGCTCTCGGAACCACAGACTTAGAAATCGCCAGTTCAAATACAGTGCATAAAATATATTTAAATATATACCCTTATACACCATTTTAATAAAAAATATCACAAAATTCGTCTAAGTCCCTCCGGAAGAGTGAAAGACGCGCACGTTCATTTTGAGAGCTCCTAGACCTTCCTATAAGAAGTTAGCCAAAAAGTAGCTTCGAAAAACGCTTAGATTAAGTTTCAGAGTTGCTTCTAATATACCAAAGCTGGACTTAGACATAATTTCACTCTCACCTCATTATGGCTGGTTTGAGACAGTCCAAACCACAAGTACCGGGTCCATGGTTCTGGGCGTATACTGGGGGGACGGGACGACTCCCATTAACCCCTGACTATACCGGGGATACGCTTATCACAATGCCTTTCTGGTCTGTGCTGAAGCAGGGCATTCTGGCAGCTAAGTGTCTTGACCTTTATTAGTGAGCCTGGTTACCCCCTCTCGGAACCACAGACTTAGAAATCGCCAGCTCATATACAGTGCATAAAAAATATATATATATATACCCTTATACACCATTTTAATAAAAAATATCACAAAATTCTTCTAAGTCCCTCGGGAAGAGTGAAAGACGCGCACGTTCATTTTCAGAGCTCCTAGACCTTCCTATAAGTAGTTAGCCAAAAAGTAGCTTCGAAAAACGCTTAGGTTAAGTTTGAGAGTTGCTTCTAATGTACCAAAGCTGGACTTAGACATAATTTCACTCACAACATTATGGCTGGTTGGAGACAGTCCGAACCACAAGTACCGGGTCCATGGTTCTGGGCGTATACTGGGGGGACGGGGACGACTCCCATTAACCCCTGACTATACCGGGGATACGCTTATCACAATGCCTTTCTGGTCTGTGCTAAGCAGGGCATTCTGGCAGCCAAGTGGCTTGACCTTTATTAGTGAGCCTGGTTACCCCCTCTCAGAACCACAGACTTAGAAATCGCCAGCTCATATACAGTGCATAAAATATATTTAAATATATACCCTTATACACCATTTTAATAAAAAATATCACAAAATTCTTCTAAGTCCCTCAGGAAGAGTGAAAGATGCGCACGTTCATTTTCAGAGCTCCTAGACCTTCCTATAAGTAGTTAGCCAAAAAGTAGCTTCGAAAAACGCTTAGGTTAAGTTTGAGAGTTGCTTCTAATGTACCAAAGCTGGACTTAGACATAATTTCACTCTCACAACATTATGGCTGGTTGGAGACAGTCCGAACCACAAGTACCGGGTCCATGGTTCTGGGCGTATACTGGGGGGACGGGAACGACTCCCATTAACCCCTGACTATACTGGGGATACGCTTATCACAATGCCTTTCTGGTCTGTGCTAAGCAGGGCATTCTGGCAGCCAAGTGGCTTGACCTTTATTAGTGAGCCTGGTTACCCCCTCTCGGAACCACAGACTTAGAAATCGCCAGCTCATATACAGTGCATAAAATATATTTAAATATATACCCTTATACACCATTTTAATAAAATATATCACAAAATTCTTCTAAGACCCTCGGGAAGAGTGAAAGATGCGCACGTTCATTTTCAGAGCTCCTAGACCTTCCTATAAGAAGTTAGCCAAAATGTAGCTTCGAAAAACGCTTAGGTTAAGTTTCAGAGTTGCTTCTAATGTACCAAAGCTGGACTTAGACATAATTTCACTCACAACATTATGGCTGGTTGGAGACAGTCCGAACCACAAGTACCGGGTCCATGGTTCTGGGCGTATACTGGGGGGACGGGGACGACTCCCATTAACCCCTGACTATACCGGGGATACGCTTATCACAATGCCTTTCTGGTCTGTGCTAAGCAGGGCATTCTGGCAGCCAAGTGGCTTGACCTTTATTAGTGAGCCTGGTTACCCGCTCTCGGAACCACAGACTTAGAAATCGCCAGCTCAAATACAGTGCATAAAATATATTTAAATATATACCCTTATACATCATTTTAATAAAAAATATCACAAAATTCGTCTAAGTCCCTCCGGAAGAGTGAAAGACGCGCACGTTCATTTTGAGAGCTCCTAGACCTTCCTATAAGAAGTTAGCCAAAAAGTAGCTTCGAAAAACGCTTAGATTAAGTTTCAGAGTTGCTTCTAATATACCAAAGCTGGACTTAGACATAATTTCACTCTCACAACATTATGGCTGGTTTGAGACAGTCCAAACCACAAGTACCGGGTCCATGGTTCTGGGCGTATACTGGGGGGACGGGACGACTCCCATTAACCCCTGACTATACCGGGGATACGCTTATCACAATGCCTTTCTGGTCTGTGCTGAAGTAGGGCATTCTGGCAGCTAAGTGTCTTGACCTTTATTAGTGAGCCTGGTTACCCCCTCTCGGAACCACAGACTTAGAAATCGCCAGCTCATATACAGTGCATAAAAAATATATATATATATACCCTTATACACCATTTTAATAAAAAATATCACAAAATTCTTCTAAGTCCCTCGGGAAGAGTGAAAGACGCGCACGTTCATTTTCAAAACTCCTAGACCTTCCTATAAGAAGTTAGCCTAAAAGTAGCTTCGAAAAACGCTTAGGTTAAGTTTCAGAGTTGCTTCTAATGTACCAAAGCTGGACTTAGACATAATTTCACTCTCACAACATTATGGCTGGTTGGAGACAGTCCGAACCACAAGTACCGGGTCCATGGTTCTGGGCGTATACTGGGGGGACGGGAACGACTCCCATTAACCCCTGACTATACCGGGGATACGCTTATCACAATGCCTTTCTGGTCTGTGCTAAGCAGGGCATTCTGGCAGCCAAGTGGCTTGACCTTTATTAGTGAGCCTGGTTACCCGCTCTCGGAACCACAGACTTAGAAATCGCCAGCTCATATACAGTGCATAAAATATATTTAAATATATACCCTTATACACCATTTTAATAAAATATATCACAAAATTCTTCTAAGACCCTCGGGAAGAGTGAAAGATGCGCACGTTCATTTTCAGAGCTCCTAGACCTTCCTATAAGAAGTTAGCCAAAATGTAGCTTCGAAAAACGCTTAGGTTAAGTTTCAGAGTTGCTTCTAATGTACCAAAGCTGGACTTAGACATAATTTCACTCACAACATTATGGCTGGTTGGAGACAGTCCGAACCACAAGTACCGGGTCCATGGTTCAGGGCGTATACTGGGGGGACGGGGACGACTCCCATTAACCCCTGACTATACCGGGGATACGCTTATCACAATGCCTTTCTGGTCTGTGCTGAAGCAGTGCATTCTGGAAACCAAGTGGCTTGACCTTTATTAGTGAGCCTGGTTACCCCCTCTCGGAACCACAGACTTAGAAATCGCCAGCTCATATACAGTGCATAAAATATATTTAAATATATACCCTTATACACCATTTTAATAAAAATTATCATATGTTTCTTCTAAGTCCCTCGGGAAGAGTGAACGATGCGCACGTTCATTTTCAGAGCTCCTAGACCTTCCTATAAGAAGTTAGCCAAAAAGTAGCTTCGAAAAACGCTTAGGTTAAGTTTGAGAGTTGCTTCTAATGTACCAAAGCTGGACTTAGACATAATTTCACTCTCACAACATTATGGCTGTTTGGAGACAGCCCGAACCACAAGTACCGGGTCCATGGTTCTGGGCGTATACTGGGGGGACGGGAACGACTCCCATTAACCCCTGACTATACCGGGGATACACTTATCACAATGCCTTTCTGGTCTGTGCTGAAGCAGTGCATTCTGGAAACCAAGTGGCTTGACCTTTATTAGTGAGCCTGGTTACCCCCTCTCGGAACCACAGACTTAGAAATCGCCAGCTCATATACAGTGCATAAAATATATTTAAATATATACCCTTATACACCATTTTAATAAAAAATATCACAAAATTCTACTAAGTCCCTCAGGAAGAGTGAAAGATGCGCACGTTCATTTTCAGAGCTTCTAGACCTTCCTATAAGAAGTTAGCCAAAAAGTATCTTCGAAAAACGCTTAGGTTAAGTTTGAGAGTTGCTTCTAATGTACCAAAGCTGGACTTAGACATAATTTCACTCACAACATTATGGCTGGTTGGAGACAGTCCGAACCACAAGTACCGGGTCCATGGTTCTGGGCGTATACTGGGGGGACGGGGGGGACTCCCATTAACCCCTGACTATACCGGGGATACGCTTATCACAATGCCTTTCTGGTCTGTGCTAAGCAGGGCATTCTGGCAACCTAGTGGCTTGACCTTTATTAGTGAGCCTGGTTACCCCCTCTCGGAACCACAGACTTAGAAATCGCCAGCTCATATACAGTGCATAAAATATATTTAAATATATACCCTTATACACCATTTTAATAAAAATTATCACACAATTCTTCTAAGTCCCTCGGGAAGAGTGAAAGATGCGCACGTTCATTTTCAGAGCTCCTAGACCTTCCTATAAGAAGTTAGCCAAAAAGTAGCTTCGAAAAACGCTTAGGTTAAGTTTGAGTGTTGCTTCTAATGTACCAAAGCTGGACTTAGACATAATTTCACTCTCACAACATTATGGCTGGTTGGAGACAGTCCGAACCACAAGTACCGGGTCCATGGTTCTGGGCGTATACTGGGGGGACGGGGACGACTCCCATTAACCCCTGACTATACCGGGGATACGCATATCACAATGCCTTTCTGGTCTGTGCTGAAGCAGGGCATTCTGGAAGCCAAGTGGCTTGACCTTTATTAGTGAGCCTGGTTACCCGCTCTCGGAACCACAGACTTAGAAATCGCCAGTTCAAATACAGTGCATAAAATATATTTAAATATATACCCTTATACACCATTTTAATAAAAAATATCACAACATTCGTCTAAGTCCCTCCGGAAGAGTGAAAGACGCGCACGTTCATTTTGAGAGCTCCTAGACCTTCCTATAAGAAGTTAGCCAAAAAGTAGCTTCGAAAAACGCTTAGATTAAGTTTCAGAGTTGCTTCTAATATACCAAAGCTGGACTTAGACATAATTTCACTCTCACAACATTATGGCTGGTTTGAGACAGTCCAAACCACAAGTACCGGGTCCATGGTTCTGGGCGTATACTGGGGGGACGGGACGACTCCCATTAACCCCTGACTATACCGGGGATACGCTTATCACAATGCCTTTCTGGTCTGTGCTGAAGCAGGGCATTCTGGCAGCTAAGTGTCTTGACCTTTATTAGTGAGCCTGGTTACCCCCTCTCGGAACCACAGACTTAGAAATCGCCAGCTCATATACAGTGCATAAAATATATTTAAATATATACCCTTATACACCATTTTAATAAAAAATATCACAAAATTCTTCTAAGTCCCTCAGGAAGAGTGAAAGATGCGCACGTTCATTTTCAGAGCTTCTAGACCTTCCTATAAGAAGTTAGCCAAAAAGTATCTTCGAAAAACGCTTAGGTTAAGTTTGAGAGTTGCTTCTAATGTACCAAAGCTGGACTTAGACATAATTTCACTCACAACATTATGGCTGGTTGGAGACAGTCCGAACCACAAGTACCGGGTCCATGGTTCTGGGCGTATACTGGGGGGACGGGGGGGACTCCCATTAACCCCTGACTATACCGGGGATACGCTTATCACAATGCCTTTCTGGTCTGTGCTAAGCAGGGCATTCTGGCAACCTAGTGGCTTGACCTTTATTAGTGAGCCTGGTTACCCCCTCTCGGAACCACAGACTTAGAAATCGCCAGCTCATATACAGTGCATAAAATATATTTAAATATATACCCTTATACACCATTTTAATAAAAATTATCACACAATTCTTCTAAGTCCCTCGGGAAGAGTGAAAGATGCGCACGTTCATTTTCAGAGCTCCTAGACCTTCCTATAAGAAGTTAGCCAAAAAGTAGCTTCGAAAAACGCTTAGGTTAAGTTTGAGTGTTGCTTCTAATGTACCAAAGCTGGACTTAGACATAATTTCACTCTCACAACATTATGGCTGGTTGGAGACAGTCCGAACCACAAGTACCGGGTCCATGGTTCTGGGCGTATACTGGGGGGACGGGGACGACTCCCATTAACCCCTGACTATACCGGGGATACGCATATCACAATGCCTTTCTGGTCTGTGCTGAAGCAGGGCATTCTGGAAGCCAAGTGGCTTGACCTTTATTAGTGAGCCTGGTTACCCGCTCTCGGAACCACAGACTTAGAAATCGCCAGTTCAAATACAGTGCATAAAATATATTTAAATATATACCCTTATACACCATTTTAATAAAAAATATCACAAAATTCGTCTAAGTCCCTCCGGAAGAGTGAAAGACGCGCACGTTCATTTTGAGAGCTCCTAGACCTTCCTATAAGAAGTTAGCCAAAAAGTAGCTTCGAAAAACGCTTAGATTAAGTTTCAGAGTTGCTTCTAATGTACCAAAGCTGGACTTAGACATAATTTCACTCTCACAACATTATGGCTGGTTTGAGACAGTCCAAACCACAAGTACCGGGTCCATGGTTCTGGGCGTATACTGGGGGGACGGGACGACTCCCATTAACCCCTGACTATACCGGGGATACGCTTATCACAATGCCTTTCTGGTCTGTGCTGAAGCAGGGCATTCTGGCAGCTAAGTGTCTTGACCTTTATTAGTGAGCCTGGTTACCCCCTCTCGGAACCACAGACTTAGAAATCGCCAGCTCATATACAGTGCATAAAATATATTTAAATATATACCCTTATACACCATTTTAATTAAAATTATCACACAATTCTTCTAAGTCCCTCGGGAAGAGTGAAAGATGCGCACGTTCATTTTCAGAGCTCCTAGACCTTCCTATAAGAAGTTAGCCAAAAAGTAGCTTCGAAAAACGCTTAGGTTAAGTTTGAGAGTTTTTTCTAATGTACCAAAGCTGGACTTAGACATAATTTCACTCTCACAACATTATGGCTGGTTGGAGGCAGTCCGAACCACAAGTACCGGGTCCATGGTTCTGGCCGTATACTGGGGGGACGGGGGGGACTCCCATTAACCCCTGACTATACCGGGGATACGCTTATCACAATGCCTTTCTGGTCTGTGCTAAGCAGGGCATTCTGGCAACCAAGTGGCTTGACCTTTATTAGTGAGCCTGGTTACCCCCTCTCGGAACCACAGACTTAGAAATCGCCAGCTCATATACAATGCATAAAATATATTTAAATATATACCCTTATACACCATTTTAATAAAATATATCACAAAATTCTTCTAAGACCCTCGGGAAAAGTGAAAGATGCGCACGTTCATTTTCAGAGCTCCTAGACCTTCCTATAAGAAGTTAGCCAAAATGTAGCTTCGAAAAACGCTTAGGTTAAGTTTCAGAGTTGCTTCTAATGTACCAAAGCTGGACTTAGACATAATTTCACTCTCACAACATTATGGCTGGTTGGAGACAGTCCGAACCACAAGTACCGGGTCCATGGTTCAGGGCGTATACTGGGGGGACGGGGACGACTCCCATTAACCCCTGACTATACCGGGGATACGCTTATCACAATGCCTTTCTGGTCTGTGCTGAAGCAGTGCATTCTGGAAACCAAGTGGCTTGACCTTTATTAGTGAGCCTGGTTACCCCCTCTCGGAACCACAGACTTAGAAATTGCCAGCTCATATACAGTGCATAAAATATATTTAAATATATACCCTTATACACCATTTTAATAAAAATTATCATATGTTTCTTCTAAGTCCCTCGGGAAGAGTGAACGATGCGCACGTTCATTTTCAGAGCTCCTAGACCTTCCTATAAGAAGTTAGCCAAAAAGTAGCTTCGAAAAACGCTTAGGTTAAGTTTGAGAGTTGCTTCTAATGTACCAAAGCTGGACTTAGACATAATTTCACTCTCACAACATTATGGCTGGTTGGAGACAGCCCGAACCACAAGTACCGGGTCCATGGTTCTGGGCGTATACTGGGGGGACGGGAACGACTCCCATTAACCCCTGACTATACCGGGGATACACTTATCACAATGCCTTTCTGGTCTGTGCTGAAGCAGTGCATTCTGGAAACCAAGTGGCTTGACCTTTATTAGTGAGCCTGGTTACCCCCTCTCGGAACCACAGACTTAGAAATCGCCAGCTCATATACAGTGCATAAAATATATTTAAATATATACCCTTATACACCATTTTAATAAAAAATATCACAAAATTCTTCTAAGTCCCTCAGGAAGAGTGAAAGATGCGCACGTTCATTTTCAGAGCTTCTAGACCTTCCTATAAGAAGTTAGCCAAAAAGTAGCTTCGAAAAACGCTTAGGTTAAGTTTGAGAGTTGCTTCTAATGTACCAAAGCTGGACTTAGACATAATTTCACTCACAACATTATGGCTGGTTGGAGACAGTCCGAACCACAAGTACCGGGTCCATGGTTCTGGGCGTATACTGGGGGGACGGGGGGGACTCCCATTAACCCCTGACTATACCGGGGATACGCTTATCACAATGCCTTTCTGGTCTGTGCTGAAGCAGGGCATTCTGGCAGCCAAGTGGCTTGACCTTTATTAGTGAGCCTGGTTACCCCCTCTCGGAACCACAGACTTAGAAATCGCCAGCTCATATACAGTGCATAAAATATATTTAAATATATACCCTTATACACCATTTTAATAAAAATTATCACACAATTCTTCTAAGTCCCTCGGGAAGAGTGAAAGATGCGCACGTTCATTTTCAGAGCTCCTAGACCTTCCTATAAGAAGTTAGCCAAAAAGTAGCTTCGAAAAACGCTTAGGTTAAGTTTGAGAGTTTTTTCTAATGTACCAAAGCTGGACTTAGACATAATTTCACTCTCACAACATTATGGCTGGTTGGAGGCAGTCCGAACCACAAGTACCGGGTCCATGGTTCTGGCCGTATACTGGGGGGACGGGAACGACTCCCATTAACCCCTGACTATACCGGGGATACGCTTATCACAATGCCTTTCTGGTCTGTGCTGAAGCAGGGCATTCTGGCAGCCAAGTGGCTTGACCTTTATTAGTGAGCCTGGTTACCCCCTCTCGGAACCACAGACTTAGAAATCGCCAGCTCATATACAGTGCATAAAATATATTTAAATATATACCCTTATACACCATTTTAATAAAAATTATCACACAATTCTTCTAAGTCCCTCGGGAAGAGTGAAAGATGCGCACGTTCATTTTCAGAGCTCCTAGACCTTCCTATAAGAAGTTAGCCAAAAAGTAGCTTCGAAAAACGCTTAGGTTAAGTTTGAGAGTTGCTTCTAATGTACCAAAGCTGGACTTAGACATAATTTCACTCACAACATTATGGCTGGTTGGAGACAGTCCGAACCACAAGTACCGGGTCCATGGTTCTGGGCGTATACTGGGGGGACGGGGGGGACTCCCATTAACCCCTGACTATACCGGGGATACGCTTATCACAATGCCTTTCTGGTCTGTGCTGAAGCAGGGCATTCTGGCAGCCAAGTGGCTTGACCTTTATTAGTGAGCCTGGTTACCCCCTCTCGGAACCACAGACTTAGAAATCGCCAGCTCATATACAGTGCATAAAATATATTTAAATATATACCCTTATACACCATTTTAATTAAAATTATCACACAATTCTTCTAAGTCCCTCGGGAAGAGTGAAAGATGCGCACGTTCATTTTCAGAGCTCCTAGACCTTCCTATAAGAAGTTAGCCAAAAAGTAGCTTCGAAAAACGCTTAGGTTAAGTTTGAGAGTTTTTTCTAATGTACCAAAGCAGGACTTAGACATAATTTCACTCTCACAACATTATGGCTGGTTGGAGGCAGTCCGAACCACAAGTACCGGGTCCATGGTTCTGGCCGTATACTGGGGGGACGGGAACGACTCCCATTAACCCCTGACTATACCGGGGATACGCTTATCACAATGCCTTTCTGGTCTGTGCTAAGCAGGGCATTCTGGCAACCAAGTGGCTTGACCTTTATTAGTGAGCCTGGTTACCCCCTCTCGGAACCACAGACTTAGAAATCGCCAGCTCATATACAGTGCATAAAATATATTTAAATATATACCCTTATACACCATTTTAATAAAAATTATCACACAATTCTTCTAAGTCCCTCGGGAAGAGTGAAAGATGCGCACGTTCATTTTCAGAGCTCCTAGACCTTCCTATAAGAAGTTAGCCAAAAAGTAGCTTCGAAAAACGCTTAGGTTAAGTTTGAGAGTTGCTTCTAATGTACCAAAGCTGGACTTAGACATAATTTCACTCTCACAACATTATGGCTGGTTGGAGACAGTCCGAACCACAAGTACCGGGTCCATGGTTCTGGGCGTATACTGGGGGGACGGGGACGACTCCCATTAACCCCTGACTATACCGGGGATACGCATATCACAATGCCTTTCTGGTCTGTGCTGAAGCAGGGCATTCTGGAAGCCAAGTGGCTTGACCTTTATTAGTGAGCCTGGTTACCCGCTCTCGGAACCACAGACTTAGAAATCGCCAGTTCAAATACAGTGCATAAAATATATTTAAATATATACCCTTATACACCATTTTAATAAAAAATATCACAAAATTCGTCTAAGTCCCTCCGGAAGAGTGAAAGACGCGCACGTTCATTTTCAGAGCTCCTAGACCTTCCTATAAGAAGTTAGCCAAAAAGTAGCTTCGAAAAACGCTTAGATTAAGTTTCAGAGTTGCTTCTAATATACCAAAGCTGGACTTAGACATAATTTCACTCTCACAACTTTATGGCTGGTTTGAGACAGTCCAAACCACAAGTACCGGGTCCATGGTTCTGGGCATATACTGGGGGGACGGGACGACTCCCATTAACCCCTGACTATACCGGGGATACGCTTATCACAATGCCTTTCTGGTCTGTGCTGAAGCAGGGCATTCTGGCAGCTAAGTGTCTTGACCTTTATTAGTGAGCCTGGTTACCCCCTCTCGGAACCACAGACTTAGAAATCGCCAGCTCATATACAGTGCATAAAATATATTTAAATATATACCCTTATACACCATTTTAATTAAAATTATCACACAATTCTTCTAAGTCCCTCGGGAAGAGTGAAAGATGCGCACGTTCATTTTCAGAGCTCCTAGACCTTCCTATAAGAAGTTAGCCAAAAAGTAGCTTCGAAAAACGCTTAGGTTAAGTTTGAGAGTTTTTTCTAATGTACCAAAGCTGGACTTAGACATAATTTCACTCTCACAACATTATGGCTGGTTGGAGGCAGTCCGAACCACAAGTACCGGGTCCATGGTTCTGGCCGTATACTGGGGGGACGGGAACGACTCCCATTAACCCCTGACTATACCGGGGATACGCTTATCACAATGCCTTTCTGGTCTGTGCTAAGCAGGGCATTCTGGCAACCAAGTGGCTTGACCTTTATTAGTGAGCCTGGTTACCCCCTCTCGGAACCACAGACTTAGAAATCGCCAGCTCATATACAGTGCATAAAATATATTTAAATATATACCCTTATACACCATTTTAATAAAAATTATCACACAATTCTTCTAAGTCCCTCGGGAAGAGTGAAAGATGCGCACGTTCATTTTCAGAGCTCCTAGACCTTCCTATAAGAAGTTAGCCAAAAAGTAGCTTCGAAAAACGCTTAGGTTAAGTTTGAGAGTTGCTTCTAATGTACCAAAGCTGGACTTAGACATAATTTCACTCTCACAACATTATGGCTGGTTGGAGACAGTCCGAACCACAAGTACCGGGTCCATGGTTCTGGGCGTATACTGGGGGGACGGGGACGACTCCCATTAACCCCTGACTATACCGGGGATACGCATATCACAATGCCTTTCTGGTCTGTGCTGAAGCAGGGCATTCTGGAAGCCAAGTGGCTTGACCTTTATTAGTGAGCCTGGTTACCCGCTCTCGGAACCACAGACTTAGAAATCGCCAGTTCAAATACAGTGCATAAAATATATTTAAATATATACCCTTATACACCATTTTAATAAAAAATATCACAAAATTCGTCTAAGTCCCTCCGGAAGAGTGAAAGACGCGCACGTTCATTTTGAGAGCTCCTAGACCTTCCTATAAGAAGTTAGCCAAAAAGTAGCTTCGAAAAACGCTTAGGTTAAGTTTGAGAGTTGCTTCTAATGTACCAAAGCTGGACTTAGACATAATTTCACTCTCACAACATTATGGCTGGTTTGAGACAGTCCAAACCACAAGTACCGGGTCCATGGTTCTGGGCGTATACTGGGGGGACGGGACGACTCCCATTAACCCCTGACTATACCGGGGATACGCTTATCACAATGCCTTTCTGGTCTGTGCTGAAGCAGGGCATTCTGGCAGCTAAGTGTCTTGACCTTTATTAGTGAGCCTGGTTACCCCCTCTCGGAACCACAGACTTAGAAATCGCCAGCTCATATACAGTGCATAAAAAATATATATATATATACCCTTATACACCATTTTAATAAAAAATATCACAAAATTCTTCTAAGTCCCTCGGGAAGAGTGAAAGACGCGCACGTTCATTTTCAAAACTCCTAGACCTTCCTATAAGAAGTTAGCCAAAAAGTAGCTTCGAAAAACGCTTAGGTTAAGTTTCAGAGTTGCTTCTAATGTACCAAAGCTGGACTTAGACATAATTTCACTCTCACAACATTATGGCTGGTTGGAGACAGTCCGAACCACAAGTACCGGGTCCATGGTTCTGGGCGTATACTGGGGGGACGGGAACGACTCCCATTAACCCCTGACTATACCGGGGATACGCTTATCACAATGCCTTTCTGGTCTGTGCTAAGCAGGGCATTCTGGCAGCCAAGTGGCTTGACCTTTATTAGTGAGCCTGGTTACCCCCTCTCGGAACCACAGACTTAGAAATCGCCAGCTCATATACAGTGCATAAAATATATTTAAATATATACCCTTATACACCATTTTAATAAAATATATCACAAAATTCTTCTAAGACCCTCGGGAAGAGTGAAAGATGCGCACGTTCATTTTCAGAGCTCCTAGACCTTCCTATAAGAAGTTAGCCAAAATGTAGCTTCGAAAAACGCTTAGGTTAAGTTTCAGAGTTGCTTCTAATGTACCAAAGCTGGACTTAGACATAATTTCACTCACAACATTATGGCTGGTTGGAGACAGTCCGAACCACAAGTACCAGGTCCATGGTTCTGGGCGTATACTGGGGGGACGGGGACGACTCCCATTAACCCCTGACTATACCGGGGATACACTTATCACAATGCCTTTCTGGTCTGTGCTGAAGCAGTGCATTCTGGAAACCAAGTGGCTTGACCTTTATTAGTGAGCCTGGTTACCCCCTCTCGGAACCACAGACTTAGAAATCGCCAGCTCATATACAGTGCATAAAATATATTTAAATATATACCCTTATACACCATTTTAATAAAAATTATCATATATTTCTTCTAAGTCCCTCGGGAAGAGTGAACGATGCGCACGTTCATTTTCAGAGCTCCTAGACCTTCCTATAAGAAGTTAGCCAAAAAGTAGCTTCGAAAAACGCTTAGGTTAAGTTTGAGAGTTGCTTCTAATGTACCAAAGCTGGACTTAGACATAATTTCACTCTCACAACATTATGGCTGGTTGGAGACAGTCCGAACCACAAGTACCGGGTCCATGGTTCTGGGCGTATACTGGGGGGACGGGGGGGACTCCCATTAACCCCTGACTATACCGGGGATACGCTTATCACAATGCCTTTCTGGTCTGTGCTGAAGCAGGGCATTCTGGCAGCCAAGTGGCTTGACCTTTATTAGTGAGCCTGGTTACCCCCTCTCGGAACCACAGACTTAGAAATCGCCAGCTCATATACAGTGCATAAAATATATTTAAATATATACCCTTATAAACCATTTTAATTAAAATTATCACACAATTCTTCTAAGTCCCTCGGGAAGAGTGAAAGATGCGCACGTTCATTTTCAGAGCTCCTAGACCTTCCTATAAGAAGTTAGCCAAAATGTAGCTTCGAAAAACGCTTAGGTTAAGTTTCAGAGTTGCTTCTAATGTACCAAAGCTGGACTTAGACATAATTTCACTCACAACATTATGGCTGGTTGGAGACAGTCCGAACCACAAGTACCAGGTCCATGGTTCTGGGCGTATACTGGGGGGACGGGGACGACTCCCATTAACCCCTGACTATACCGGGGATACACTTATCACAATGCCTTTCTGGTCTGTGCTGAAGCAGTGCATTCTGGAAACCAAGTGGCTTGACCTTTATTAGTGAGCCTGGTTACCCCCTCTCGGAACCACAGACTTAGAAATCGCCAGCTCATATACAGTGCATAAAATATATTTAAATATATACCCTTATACACCATTTTAATAAAAATTATCATATATTTCTTCTAAGTCCCTCGGGAAGAGTGAACGATGCGCACGTTCATTTTCAGAGCTCCTAGACCTTCCTATAAGAAGTTAGCCAAAAAGTAGCTTCGAAAAACGCTTAGGTTAAGTTTGAGAGTTGCTTCTAATGTACCAAAGCTGGACTTAGACATAATTTCACTCTCACAACATTATGGCTGGTTGGAGACAGTCCGAACCACAAGTACCGGGTCCATGGTTCTGGGCGTATACTGGGGGGACGGGGGGGACTCCCATTAACCCCTGACTATACCGGGGATACGCTTATCACAATGCCTTTCTGGTCTGTGCTGAAGCAGGGCATTCTGGCAGCCAAGTGGCTTGACCTTTATTAGTGAGCCTGGTTACCCCCTCTCGGAACCACAGACTTAGAAATCGCCAGCTCATATACAGTGCATAAAATATATTTAAATATATACCCTTATAAACCATTTTAATTAAAATTATCACACAATTCTTCTAAGTCCCTCGGGAAGAGTGAAAGATGCGCACGTTCATTTTCAGATCTCCTAGACCTTCCTATAAGAAGTTAGCCAAAAAGTAGCTTCGAAAAACGCTTAGGTTAAGTTTGAGAGTTTTTTCTAATGTACCAAAGCTGGACTTAGACATAATTTCACTCTCACAACATTATGGCTGGTTGGAGACAGTCCGAACCACAAGTACCGGGTCCATGGTTCTGGCCGTATACTGGGGGGACGGGAACGACTCCCATTAACCCCTGACTATACCGGGGATACGCTTATCACAATGCCTTTCTGGTCTGTGCTGAAGCAGTGCATTCTGGAAACCAAGTGGCTTGACCTTTATTAGTGAGCCTGGTTACCCCCTCTCGGAACCACAGACTTAGAAATCGCCAGCTCATATACAGTGCATAAAATATATTTAAATATATACCCTTATACACCATTTTAATTAAAATTATCACACAATTCTTCTAAGTCCCTCGGGAAGAGTGAAAGATGCGCACGTTCATTTTCAGATCTCCTAGACCTTCCTATAAGAAGTTAGCCAAAAAGTAGCTTCGAAAAACGCTTAGGTTAAGTTTGAGAGTTTTTTCTAATGTACCAAAGCTGGACTTAGACATAATTTCACTCTCACAACATTATGGCTGGTTGGAGACAGTCCGAACCACAAGTACCGGGTCCATGGTTCTGGCCGTATACTGGGGGGATGGGAACGACTCCCATTAACCCCTGACTATACCGGGGATACGCTTATCACGATGCCTTTCTGGTCTGTGCTGAAGCAGTGCATTCTGGAAACCAAGTGGCTTGACCTTTATTAGTGAGCCTGGTTACCCCCTCTCGGAACCACAGACTTAGAAATCGCCAGCTCATATACAGTGCATAAAATATATTTAAATATATACCCTTATACACCATTTTAATAAAAAATATCACAAAATTCTTCTAAGTCCCTCAGGAAGAGTGAAAGATGCGCACGTTCATTTTCAGAGCTCCTAGACCTTCCTATAAGAAGTTAGCCAAAAAGTAGCTTCGAAAAACGCTTAGGTTAAGTTTGAGAGTTGCTTCTAATGTACCAAAGCTGGACTTAGACATAATTTCACTCACAACATTATGGCTGGTTGGAGACAGTCCGAACCACAAGTACCGGGTCCATGGTTCTGGGCGTATACTGGGGGGACGGGGACGACTCCCATTAACCCCTGACTATACCGGGGATACGCATATCACAATGCCTTTCTGGTCTGTGCTGAAGCAGGGCATTCTGGAAGCCAAGTGGCTTGACCTTTATTAGTGAGCCTGGTTACCCGCTCTCGGAACCACAGACTTAGAAATCGCCAGTTCAAATACAGTGCATAAAATATATTTAAATATATACCCTTATACACCATTTTAATAAAAAATATCACAAAATTCGTCTAAGTCCCTCCGGAAGAGTGAAAGACGCGCACGTTCATTTTGAGAGCTCCTAGACCTTCCTATAAGAAGTTAGCCAAAAA
This sequence comes from Ascaphus truei, assembly GCF_040206685.1. Taxonomy (NCBI): domain Eukaryota; kingdom Metazoa; phylum Chordata; class Amphibia; order Anura; family Ascaphidae; genus Ascaphus; species Ascaphus truei. Next base: position 174,313,426 of record NC_134486.1, on the reverse strand, counting down.
GTAGCTTCGAAAAACGCTTAGGTTAATTTTGAGAGTTGCTTCTAATGTACCAAAGCTGGACTTAGACATAATTTCACTCTCACAACATTATGGCTGGTTTGAGACAGTCCAAACCACAAGTACCGGGTCCATGGTTCTGGGCGTATACTGGGGGGACGGGACGACTCCCATTAACCCCTGACTATACCGGGGATACGCTTATCACAATGCCTTTCTGGTCTGTGCTGAAGCAGGGCATTCTGGCAGCTAAGTGTCTTGACCTTTATTAGTGAGCCTGGTTACCCCCTCTCGGAACCACAGACTTAGAAATCGCCAGCTCATATACAGTGCATAAAATATATATATATATATACCCTTATACACCATTTTAATAAAAAATATCACAAAATTCTTCTAAGTCCCTCGGGAAGAGTGAAAGACGCGCACGTTCATTTTCAAAACTCCTAGACCTTCCTATAAGAAGTTAGCCAAAAAGTAGCTTCGAAAAACGCTTAGGTTAAGTTTCAGAGTTGCTTCTAATGTACCAAAGCTGGACTTAGACATAATTTCACTCTCACAACATTATGGCTGGTTGGAGACAGTCCGAACCACAAGTACCGGGTCCATGGTTCTGGGCGTATACTGGGGGGACGGGAACGACTCCCATTAACCCCTGACTATACCGGGGATACACTTATCACAATGCCTTTCTGGTCTGTGCTGAAGCAGTGCATTCTGGAAACCAAGTGGCTTGACCTTTATTAGTGAGCCTGGTTACCCCCTCTCGGAACCACAGACTTAGAAATCGCCAGCTCATATACAGTGCATAAAATTTATTTAAATATATACCCTTATACACCATTTTAATAAAAATTATCATATATTTCTTCTAAGTCCCTCAGGAAGAGTAAAAGATGCGCACGTTCATTTTCAGAGCTCCTAGACCTTCCTATAAGAAGTTAGCCAAAAAGTAGCTTCGAAAAACGCTTAGGTTAAGTTTGAGAGTTGCTTCTAATGTACCAAAGCTGGACTTAGACATAATTTCACTCTCACAACATTATGGCTGGTTGGAGACAGTCCGAACCACAAGTACCGGGTCCATGGTTCTGGGCGTATACTGGGGGGACGGGGGGGACTCCCATTAACCCCTGACTATACCGGGGATACGCTTATCACAATGCCTTTCTGGTCTGTGCTGAAGCAGGGCATTCTGGCAGCCAAGTGGCTTGACCTTTATTAGTGAGCCTGGTTACCCCCTCTCGGAACCACAGACTTAGAAATCGCCAGCTCATATACAGTGCATAAAATATATTTAAATATATACCCTTATAAACCATTTTAATTAAAATTATCACACAATTCTTCTAAGTCCCTCGGGAAGAGTGAAAGATGCGCACGTTCATTTTCAGATCTCCTAGACCTTCCTATAAGAAGTTAGCCAAAAAGTAGCTTCGAAAAACGCTTAGGTTAAGTTTGAGAGTTTTTTCTAATGTACCAAAGCTGGACTTAGACATAATTTCACTCTCACAACATTATGGCTGGTTGGAGACAGTCCGAACCACAAGTACCGGGTCCATGGTTCTGGCCGTATACTGGGGGGACGGGAACGACTCCCATTAACCCCTGACTATACCGGGGATACGCTTATCACAATGCCTTTCTGGTCTGTGCTGAAGCAGTGCATTCTGGCAACCAAGTGGCTTGACCTTTATTAGTGAGCCTGGTTACCCCCTCTCGGAACCACAGACTTAGAAATCGCCAGCTCATATACAGTGCATAAAATATATTTAAATATATACCCTTATACACCATTTTAATTAAAATTATCACACAATTCTTCTAAGTCCCTCGGGAAGAGTGAAAGATGCGCACGTTCATTTTCAGATCTCCTAGACCTTCCTATAAGAAGTTAGCCAAAAAGTAGCTTCGAAAAACGCTTAGGTTAAGTTTGAGAGTTTTTTCTAATGTACCAAAGCTGGACTTAGACATAATTTCACTCTCACAACATTATGGCTGGTTGGAGACAGTCCGAACCACAAGTACCGGGTCCATGGTTCTGGCCGTATACTGGGGGGACGGGAACGACTCCCATTAACCCCTGACTATACCGGGGATACGCTTATCACAATGCCTTTCTGGTCTCTGCTAAGCAGGGCATTCTGGCAACCAAGTGGCTTGACCTTTATTAGTGAGCCTGGTTACCCCCTCTCGGAACCACAGACTTAGAAATCGCCAGCTCATATACAGTGCATAAAATATATTTAAATATATACCCTTATACACCATTTTAATAAAAATTATCACACAATTCTTCTAAGTCCCTCAGGAAGAGTGAAAGATGCGCACGTTCATTTTCAGAGCTCCTAGACCTTCCTATACGAAGTTAGCCAAAAAGTAGCTTCGAAAAACGCTTAGGTTAAGTTTGAGAGTTGCTTCTAATGTACCAAAGCTGGACTTAGACATAATTTCACTCACAACATTATGGCTGGTTGGAGACAGTCCGAACCACAAGTACCGGGTCCATGGTTCTGGGCGTATACTGGGGGGACGGGGGGGACTCCCATTAACCCCTGACTATACCGGGGATACGCTTATCACAATGCCTTTCTGGTCTGTGCTGAAGCAGGGCATTCTGGCAGCCAAGTGGCTTGACCTTTATTAGTGAGTCTGGTTACCCCCTCTCGGAACCACAGACTTAGAAATCGCCAGCTCATATACAGTGCATAAAATATATTTAAATATATACCCTTATACACCATTTTAATTAAAATTATCACACAATTCTTCTAAGTCCCTCGGGAAGAGTGAAAGATGCGCACGTTAATTTTCAGAGCTCCTAGACCTTCCTATAAGAAGTTAGCCAAAAAGTAGCTACGAAAAACGCTTAGGTTAAGTTTGAGAGTTTTTTCTAATGTACCAATGCTGGACTTAGACATAATTTCACTCTCACAACATTATGGCTGGTTGGAGACAGTCCGAACCACAAGTACCGGGTCCATGGTTCTGGCCGTATACTGGGGGGATGGGAACGACTCCCATTAACCCCTGACTATACCGGGGATACGCTTATCACGATGCCTTTCTGGTCTGTGCTGAAGCAGTGCATTCTGGAAACCAAGTGGCTTGACCTTTATTAGTGAGCCTGGTTACCCCCTCTCGGAACCACAGACTTAGAAATCGCCAGCTCATATACAGTGCATAAAATATATTTAAATATATACCCTTATACACCATTTTAATAAAAAATATCACAAAATTCTTCTAAGTCCCTCAGGAAGAGTGAAAGATGCGCACGTTCATTTTCAGAGCTCCTAGACCTTCCTATAAGAAGTTAGCCAAAAAGTAGCTTCGAAAAACGCTTAGGTTAAGTTTGAGAGTTGCTTCTAATGTACCAAAGCTGGACTTAGACATAATTTCACTCACAACATTATGGCTGGTTGGAGACAGTCCGAACCACAAGTACCGGGTCCATGGTTCTGGGCGTATACTGGGGGGACGGGGACGACTCCCATTAACCCCTGACTATACCGGGGATACGCATATAACAATGCCTTTCTGGTCTGTGCTGAAGCAGGGCATTCTGGAAGCCAAGTGGCTTGACCTTTATTAGTGAGCCTGGTTACCCCCTCTCGGAACCACAGACTTAGAAATCGCCAGCTCATATACAGTGCATAAAATATATTTAAATATATACCCTTATACACCATTTTAATAAAAAATATCACAAAATTCTTCTAAGTCCCTCAGGAAGAGTGAAAGATGCGTACGTTCATTTTCAGAGCTCCTAGACCTTCCTATAAGAAGTTAGCCAAAAAGTAGCTTCGAAAAACGCTTAGGTTAAGTTTGAGAGTTTTTTCTAATGTACCAAAGCTGGACTTAGACATAATTTCAATCTCACAACATTATGGCTGGTTGGAGACAGTCCGAACCACAAGTACCGGGTCCATGGTTCTGACCGTATACTGGGGGGACGGGAACGACTCCCATTAACCCCTGACTATACCGGGGATACGCTTATCACAATGCCTTTCTGGTCTGTGCTGAAGCAGTGCATTCTGGAAACCAAGTGGCTTGACCTTTATTAGTGAGCCTGGTTACCCCCTCTCGGAACCACAGACTTAGAAATCGCCAGCTCATATACAGTGCATAAAATATATTTAAATATATACCCTTATACACCATTTTAATAAAAAATATCACAAAATTCTTCTAAGTCCCTCAGGAAGAGTGAAAGATGCGCACGTTCATTTTCAGAGCTCCTAGACCTTCCTATAAGAAGTTAGCCAAAAAGTAGCTTCGAAAAACGCTTAGGTTAAGTTTGAGAGTTGCTTCTAATGTACCAAAGCTGGACTTAGACATAATTTCACTCTCACAACATTATGGCTGGTTGGATACAGCCCGAACCACAAGTACCGGGTCCATGGTTCTGGGCGTATACTGGGGGGACGGGAACGACTCCCATTAACCCCTGACTATACCGGGGATACGCTTATCACAATGCCTTTCTGGTCTGTGCTGAAGCAGTGCATTCTGGAAACCAAGTGGCTTGACCTTTATTAGTGAGCCTGGTTACCCCCTCTCGGAACCACAGACTTAGAAATCGCCAGCTCATATACAGTGCATAAAATATATTTAAATATATACCCTTATACACCATTTTAATAAAAAATATCAGAAAATTCTTCTAAGTCCCTCAGGTAGAGTGAAAGATGCGCACGTTCATTTTCAGAGCTCCTAGACCTTCCTATAAGAAGTTAGCCAAAAAGTAGCTTCGAAAAACGCTTAGGTTAAGTTTGAGAGTTGCTTCTAATGTACCAAAGCTGGACTTAGACATAATTTCACTCTCACAACATTATGGCTGGTTGGATACAGCCCGAACCACAAGTACCGGGTCCATGGTTCTGGGCGTATACTGGGGGGACGGGAACGACTCCCATTAACCCCTGACTATACCGGGGATACGCTTATCACAATGCCTTTCTGGTCTGTGCTGAAGCAGTGCATTCTGGAAACCAAGTGGCTTGACCTTTATTAGTGAGCCTGGTTACCCCCTCTCGGAACCACAGACTTAGAAATCGCCAGCTCATATACAGTGCATAAAATATATTTAAATATATACCCTTATACACCATTTTAATAAAAAATATCACAAAATTCTTCTAAGTCCCTCAGGAAGAGTGAAAGATGCGCACGTTCATTTTCAGAGCTCCTAGACCTTCCTATAAGAAGTTAGCCAAAAAGTAGCTTCGAAAAACGCTTAGGTTAAGTTTGAGAGTTGCTTCTAATGTACCAAAGCTGGACTTAGACATAATTTCACTCACAACATTATGGCTGGTTGGAGACAGTCCGAACCACAAGTACCGGGTCCATGGTTCTGGGCGTATACTGGGGGGACGGGGACGACTCCCATTAACCCCTGACTATACCGGGGATACGCATATAACAATGCCTTTCTGGTCTGTGCTGAAGCAGGGCATTCTGGAAGCCAAGTGGCTTGACCTTTATTAGTGAGCCTGGTTACCCCCTCTCGGAACCACAGACTTAGAAATCGCCAGCTCATATACAGTGCATAAAATATATTTAAATATATACCCTTATACACCATTTTAATAAAAAATATCACAAAATTCTTCTAAGTCCCTCAGGAAGAGTGAAAGATGCGTACGTTCATTTTCAGAGCTCCTAGACCTTCCTATAAGAAGTTAGCCAAAAAGTAGCTTCGAAAAACGCTTAGGTTAAGTTTGAGAGTTTTTTCTAATGTACCAAAGCTGGACTTAGACATAATTTCAATCTCACAACATTATGGCTGGTTGGAGACAGTCCGAACCACAAGTACCGGGTCCATGGTTCTGACCGTATACTGGGGGGACGGGAACGACTCCCATTAACCCCTGACTATACCGGGGATACGCTTATCACAATGCCTTTCTGGTCTGTGCTGAAGCAGTGCATTCTGGAAACCAAGTGGCTTGACCTTTATTAGTGAGCCTGGTTACCCCCTCTCGGAACCACAGACTTAGAAATCGCCAGCTCATATACAGTGCATAAAATATATTTAAATATATACCCTTATACACCATTTTAATAAAAAATATCACAAAATTCTTCTAAGTCCCTCAGGAAGAGTGAAAGATGCGCACGTTCATTTTCAGAGCTCCTAGACCTTCCTATAAGAAGTTAGCCAAAAAGTAGCTTCGAAAAACGCTTAGGTTAAGTTTGAGAGTTGCTTCTAATGTACCAAAGCTGGACTTAGACATAATTTCACTCTCACAACATTATGGCTGGTTGGAGACAGTCCGAACCACAAGTACTGGGTCCATGGTTCTGGCCGTATACTGGGGGGACGGGAACGACTCCCATTAACCCCTGACTATACCGGGGATACGCTTATCACAATGCCTTTCTGGTCTGTGCTAAGCAGGGCATTCTGGCAACCAAGTGGCTTGACCTTTATTAGTGAGCCTGGTTACCCCCTCTCGGAACCACAGACTTAGAAATCGCCAGCTCATATACAGTGCATAAAATATATTTAAATATATACCCTTATACACCATTTTAATAAAAATTATCACACAATTCTTCTAAGTCCCTCGGGAAGAGTGAAAGATGCGCACGTTCATTTTCAGAGCTCCTAGACCTTCCTATAAGAAGTTAGCCAAAAAGTAGCTTCGAAAAACGCTTAGGTTACGTTTGAGAGTTTTTTCTAATGTACCAAAGCTGGACTTAGACATAATTTCACTCTCACAACATTATGGCTGGTTGGAGACAGTCCGAACCACAAGTACCGGGTCCATGGTTCTGGCCGTATACTGGGGGGACGGGAACGACTCCCATTAACCCCTGACTATACCGGGGATACGCTTATCACAATGCCTTTCTGGTCTGTGCTAAGTAGGGCATTCTGGCAACCAAGTGGCTTGACCTTTATTAGTGAGCCTGGTTACCCCCTCTCGGAACCACAGACTTAGAAATCGCCAGCTCATATACAGTGCATAAAATATATTTAAATATAAACCCATATACACCATTTTAATAAAAATTATCACACAATTCTTCTAAGTCCCTCGGGAAGAGTGAAAGATGCGCACGTTCATTTTCAGAGCTCCTAGACCTTCCTATAAGAAGTTAGCCAAAAAGTAGCTTCGAAAAACGCTTAGGTTAAGTTTGAGAGTTGCTTCTAATGTACCAAAGATGGACTTAGACATAATTTCACTCTCACAACATTATGGCTGGTTGGAGACAGTCCGAACCACAAGTACCGGGTCCATGGTTCTGGGCGTATACTGGGGGGACGGGGACGACTCCCATTAACCCCTGACTATACCGGGGATACGCATATCACAATGCCTTTCTGGTCTGTGCTGAAGCAGGGCATTCTGGAAGCCAAGTGGCTTGACCTTTATTAGTGAGCCTGGTTACCCCCTCTCGGAACCACAGACTTAGAAATCGCCAGCTCATATACAGTGCATAAAATATATTTAAATATATACCCTTTTACACCATTTTAATAAAAATTATCACACAATTCTTCTAAGTCCCTCGGGAAGAGTGAAAGATGCGCACGTTCATTTTCAGAGCTCCTAGACCTTCCTATAAGAAGTTAGCCAAAAAGTAGCTTCGAAAAACGCTTAGGTTAAGTTTGAGAGTTGCTTCTAATGTACCAAAGCTGGACTTAGACATAATTTCACTCTCACAACATTATGGCTGGTTGGAGACAGTCCGAACAACAAGTACCGGGTCCATGGTTCTGGGCGTATACTGGGGGGACGGGGACGACTCCCATTAACCCCTGACTATACCGGGGATACGCATATCACAATGCCTTTCTGGTCTGTGCTGAAGCAGGGCATTCTGGCAGCCAAGTGGCTTGACCTTTATTAGTGAGCCTGGTTACCCCCTCTCGGAACCACAGACTTAGAAATCGCCAGCTCATATACAGTGCATAAAATATATTTAAATATATACCCTTATAAACCATTTTAATTAAAATTATCACACAATTCTTCTAAGTCCCTCGGGAAGAGTGAAAGATGCGCACGTTCATTTTCAGATCTCCTAGACCTTCCTATAAGAAGTTAGCCAAAAAGTATCTTCGAAAAACGCTTAGGTTAAGTTTGAGAGTTTTTTCTAATGTACCAAAGCTGGACTTAGACATAATTTCACTCTCACAACATTATGGCTGGTTGGAGACAGTCCGAACCACAAGTACCGGGTCCATGGTTCTGGCCGTATACTGGGGGGACGGGAACGACTCCCATTAACCCCTGACTATACCGGGGATACGCTTATCACAATGCCTTTCTGGTCTGTGCTAAGCAGGGCATTCTGGCAACCAAGTGGCTTGACCTTTATTAGTGAGCCTGGTTACCCCCTCTCGGAACCACAGACTTAGAAATCGCCAGCTCATATACAGTGCATAAAATATATTTAAATATATACCCTTATACACCATTTTACTAAAAATTATCACACAATTCTTCTAAGTCCCTCGGGAAGAGTGAAAGATGCGCACGTTCATTTTCAGAGCTCCTAGACCTTCCTATAAGAAGTTAGCCAAAAAGTAGCTTCGAAAAACGCTTAGGTTAAGTTTGAGAGTTGCTTCTAATGTACCAAAGCTGGACTTAGACATAATTTCACTCTCACAACATTATGGCTGGTTGGAGACAGTCCGAACCACAAGTACCGGGTCCATGGTTCTGGGCGTATACTGGGGGGACGGGGACGACTCCCATTAACCCCTGACTATACCGGGGATACGCATATCACAATGCCTTTCTGGTCTGTGCTGAAGCAGGGCATTCAGGAAGCCAAGTGGCTTGACCTTTATTAGTGAGCCTGGTTACCCCCTCTCGGAACCACAGACTTAGAAATCGCCAGCTCATATACAGTGCATATAATATATTTAAATATATACCCTTATACACCATTTTAATAAAAAATATCACAAAATTCTTCTAAGTCCCTCAGGAAGAGTGAAAGATGCGTACGTTCATTTTCAGAGCTCCTAGACCTTCCTATAAGAAGTTAGCCAAAAAGTAGCTTCGAAAAACGCTTAGGTTAAGTTTGAGAGTTGCTTCTAATGTACCAAAGCTGGACTTAGACATAATTTCACTCTCACAACATTATGGCTGGTTGGAGACAGTCCGAACCACAAGTACCGGGTCCATGGTTCTGGCCGTATACTGGGGGGACGGGAACGACTCCCATTAACCCCTGACTATACCGGGGATACGCTTATCACAATGCCTTTCTGGTCTGTGCTAAGCAGGGCATTCTGGCAACCAAGTGGCTTGACCTTTATTAGTGAGCCTGGTTACCCCCTCTCGGAACCACAGACTTAGAAATCGCCAGCTCATATACAGTGCATATAATATATTTAAATATATACCCTTATACACCATTTTAATAAAAATTATCACACAATTCTTCTAAGTCCCTCGGGAAGAGTGAAAGATGCGCACGTTCATTTTCAGAGCTCCTAGACCTTCCTATAGAAGTTAGCCAAAAAGTAGCTTCGAAAAACGCTTAGGTTAAGTTTGAGAGTTTTTTCTAATGTACCAAAGCTGGACTTAGACATAATTTCACTCTCACAACATTATGGCTGGTTGGAGACAGTCCGAACCACAAGTACCGGGTCCATGGTTCTGACCGTATACTGGGGGGACGGGAACGACTCCCATTAACCCCTGACTATACCGGGGATACGCTTATCACAATGCCTTTCTGGTCTGTGCTGAAGCAGTGCATTCTGGAAACCAAGTGGCTTGACCTTTATTAGTGAGCCTGGTTACCCCCTCTCGGAACCACAGACTTAGAAATCGCCAGCTCATATACAGTGCATAAAATATATTTAAATATATACCCTTATACACCATTTTAATAAAAAATATCACAAAATTCTTCTAAGTCCCTCAGGAAGAGTGAAAGATGCGCACGTTCATTTTCAGAGCTCCTAGACCTTCCTATACGAAGTTAGCCAAAAAGTAGCTTCGAAAAACGCTTAGGTTAAGTTTGAGAGTTGCTTCTAATGTACCAAAGCTGGACTTAGACATAATTTCACTCACAACATTATGGCTGGTTGGAGACAGTCCGAACCACAAGTACCGGGTCCATGGTTCTGGGCGTATACTGGGGGGACGGGGGGGACTCCCATTAACCCCTGACTATACCGGGGATACGCTTATCACAATGCCTTTCTGGTCTGTGCTGAAGCAGGGCATTCTGGCAGCCAAGTGGCTTGACCTTTATTAGTGAGCCTGGTTACCCCCTCTCGGAACCACAGACTTAGAAATCGCCAGCTCATATACAGTGCATAAAATATATTTAAATATATACCCTTATACACCATTTTAATTAAAATTATCACACAATTCTTCTAAGTCCCTCGGGAAGAGTGAAAGATGCGCACGTTCATTTTCAGAGCTCCTAGACCTTCCTATAAGAAGTTAGCCAAAATGTAGCTTCGAAAAACGCTTAGGTTAAGTTTGAGAGTTTTTTCTAATGTACCAATGCTGGACTTAGACATAATTTCACTCTCACAACATTATGGCTGGTTGGAGACAGTCCGAACCACAAGTACCGGGTCCATGGTTCTGGCCATATACTGGGGGGACGGGAACGACTCCCATTAACCCCTGACTATACCGGGGATACGCTTATCACAATGCCTTTCTGGTCTGTGCTGAAGCAGTGCATTCTGGAAACCAAGTGGCTTGACCTTTATTAGTGAGCCTGGTTACCCCCTCTCGGAACCACAGACTTAGAAACCGCCAGCTCATATACAGTGCATAAAATATATTTAAATATATACCCTTATACACCATTTTAATAAAAAATATCACAAAATTCTTCTAAGTCCCTCAGGAAGAGTGAAAGATGCGCACGTTCATTTTCAGAGCTCCTAGACCTTCCTATAAGAAGTTAGCCAAAAAGTAGCTTCGAAAATCGCTTAGGTTAAGTTTGAGAGTTGCTTCTAATGTACCAAAGCTGGACTTAGACATAATTTCACTCACAACATTATGGCTGGTTGGAGACAGTCCGAACCACAAGTACCGGGTCCATGGTTCTGGGCGTATACTGGGGGGACGGGGACGACTCCAATTAACCCCTGACTATACCGGGGATACGCATATCACAATGCCTTTCTGGTCTGTGCTGAAGCAGGGCATTCTGGAAGCCAAGTGGCTTGACCTTTATTAGTGAGCCTGGTTACCCCCTCTCGGAACCACAGACTTAGAAATCGCCAGCTCATATACAGTGCATAAAATATATTTAAATATATACCCTTATACACCATTTTAATAAAAAATATCACAAAATTCTTGTAAGTCCCTCAGGAAGAGTGAAAGATGCGTACGTTCATTTTCAGAGCTCCTAGACCTTCCTATAAGAAGTTAGCCAAAAAGTAGCTTCGAAAAACGCTTAGGTTAAGTTTCAGAGTTTTTTCTAATGTACCAAAGCTGGACTTAGACATAATTTCACTCTCACAACATTATGGCTGGTTGGAGACAGTCCGAACCACAAGTACCGGGTCCATGGTTCTGACCGTATACTGGGGGGACGGGAACGACTCCCATTAACCCCTGACTATACCGGGGATACGCTTATCACAATGCCTTTCTGGTCTGTGCTGAAGCAGGGCATTCTGGCAGCCAAGTGGCTTGACCTTTATTAGTGAGCCTGGTTACCCCCTCTCGGAACCACAGACTTAGAAATTGCCAGCTCATATACAGTGCATAAAATATATTTATATATATACCCTTATACACCATTTTAATAAAAATTATCACACAATTCTTCTAAGTCCCTCGGGAAGAGTGCAAGATGCGCACGTTCATTTTCAGAGCTCATAGACCTTCCTATAAGAAGTTAGCCAAAAAGTAGCTTCGAAAAACGCTTAGGTTAAGTTTGAGAGTTTCTTCTAATGTACCAAAGCTGGACTTAGACATAATTTCACTCTCACAACATTATGGCTGGTTGGATACAGCCCGAACCACAAGTACCGGGTCCATGGTTCTGGGCGTATACTGGGGGGACGGGAACGACTCCCATTAACCCCTGACTATACCGGGGAAACGCTTATCACAATGCCTTTCTGGTCTGTGCTGAAGCAGTGCATTCTGGAAACCAAGTGGCTTGACCTTTATTAGTGAGCCTGGTTACCCCCTCTCGGAACCACAGACTTAGAAATCGCCAGCTCATATACAGTGCATAAAATATATTTAAATATATACCCTTATACACCATTTTAATTAAAATTATCACACAATTCTTCTAAGTCCCTCGGGAAGAGTGAAAGATGCGCACGTTCATTTTCAGATCTCCTAGACCTTCCTATAAGAAGTTAGCCAAAAAGTAGCTTCGAAAAACGCTTAGGTTAAGTTTGAGAGTTTTTTCTAATGTACCAAAGCTGGACTTAGACATAATTTCACTCTCACAACATTATGGCTGGTTGGAGACAGTCCGAACCACAAGTACCGGGTCCATGGTTCAGACCGTATACTGGGGGGACGGGAACGACTCCCATTAACCCCTGACTATACCGGGGATACGCTTATCACAATGCCTTTCTGGTCTGTGCTGAAGCAGTGCATTCTGGAAACCAAGTGGCTTGACCTTTATTAGTGAGCCTGGTTACCCCCTCTCGGAACCACAGACTTAGAAATCGCCAGCTCATATACAGTGCATAAAATATATTTAAATATATACCCTTATACACCATTTTAATAAAAAATATCACAAAATTCTTCTAAGTCCCTCAGGAAGAGTGAAAGATGCGCACGTTCATTTTCAGAGCTCCTAGACCTTCCTATAAGAAGTTAGCCAAAAAGTAGCTTCGAAAAACGCTTAGGTTAAGTTTGAGAGTTGCTTCTAATGTACCAAAGCTGGACTTAGACATAATTTCACTCACAACATTATGGCTGGTTGGAGACAGTCCGAACCACAAGTACCGGGTCCATGGTTCTGGGCGTATACTGGGGGGACGGGGGGGACTCCCATTAACCCCTGACTATACCGGGGATACACTTATCACAATGCCTTTCTGGTCTGTGCTGAAGCAGGGCATTCTGGCAGCCAAGTGGCTTGACCTTTATTAGTGAGTCTGGTTACCCCCTCTCGGAACCACAGACTTAGAAATCGCCAGCTCATATACAGTGCATAAAATATATTTAAATATATACCCTTATACATCATTTTAATAAAAAATATCACAAAATTCTTCTAAGTCCCTCAGGAAGAGTGAAAGATGCGTACGTTCATTTTCAGAGCTCCTAGACCTTCCTATAAGAAGTTAGCCAAAAAGTAGCTTCGAAAAACGCTTAGGTTAAGTTTGAGAGTTTTTTCTAATGTACCAAAGCTGGACTTAGACATAATTTCACTCTCACAACATTATGGCTGGTTGGAGACAGTCCGAACCACAAGTACCGGGTCCATGGTTCTGGCCGTATACTGGGGGGACGGGAACGACTCCCATTAACCCCTGACTATACCGGGGATACGCTTATCACAATGCCTTTCTGGTCTGTGCTGAAGCAGTGCATTCTGGAAACCAAGTGGCTTGACCTTTATTAGTGAGCCTGGTTACCCCCTCTCGGAACCACAGACTTAGAAATCGCCAGCTCATATACAGTGCATAAAATATATTTAAATATATACCCTTATACATCATTTTAATAAAAAATATCACAAAATTCTTCTAAGTCCCTCAGGAAGAGTGAAAGATGCGTACGTTCATTTTCAGAGCTCCTAGACCTTCCTATAAGAAGTTAGCCAAAAAGTAGCTTCGAAAAACGCTTAGGTTAAGTTTGAGAGTTTTTTCTAATGTACCAAAGCTGGACTTAGACATAATTTCACTCTCACAACATTATGGCTGGTTGGAGACAGTCCGAACCACAAGTACCGGGTCCATGGTTCTGACCGTATACTGGGGGGACGGGAACGACTCCCATTAACCCCTGACTATACCGGGGATACGCTTATCACAATGCCTTTCTGGTCTGTGCTGAAGCAGTGCATTCTGGAAACCAAGTGGCTTGACCTTTATTAGTGAGCCTGGTTACCCCCTCTCGGAACCACAGACTTAGAAATCGCCAGCTCATATACAGTGCATAAAATATATTTAAATATATACCCTTATACACCATTTTAATAAAAAATATCACAAAATTCTTCTAAGTCCCTCAGGAAGAGTGAAAGATGCGCACGTTCATTTTCAGAGCTCCTAGACCTTCCTATAAGAAGTTAGCCAAAAAGTAGCTTCGAAAAACGCTTAGGTTAAGTTTGAGAGTTGCTTCTAATGTACCAAAGCTGGACTTAGACATAATTTCACTCACAACATTATGGCTGGTTGGAGACAGTCCGAACCACAAGTACCGGGTCCATGGTTCTGACCGTATACTGGGGGGACGGGAACGACTCCCATTAACCCCTGACTATACCGGGGATACGCTTATCACAATGCCTTTCTGGTCTGTGCTGAAGCAGTGCATTCTGGAAACCAAGTGGCTTGACCTTTATTAGTGAGCCTGGTTACCCCCTCTCGGAACCACAGACTTAGAAATCGCCAGCTCATATACAGTGCATAAAATATATTTAAATATATACCCTTATACACCATTTTAATAAAAAATATCACAAAATTCTTCTAAGTCCCTCAGGAAGAGTGAAAGATGCGCACGTTCATTTTCAGAGCTCCTAGACCTTCCTATACGAAGTTAGCCAAAAAGTAGCTTCGAAAAACGCTTAGGTTAAGTTTGAGAGTTGCTTCTAATGTACCAAAGCTGGACTTAGACATAATTTCACTCACAACATTATGGCTGGTTGGAGACAGTCCGAACCACAAGTACCGGGTCCATGGTTCTGGGCGTATACTGGGGGGACGGGGGGGACTCCCATTAACCCCTGACTATACCGGGGATACGCTTATCACAATGCCTTTCTGGTCTGTGCTGAAGCAGGGCATTCTGGCAGCCAAGTGGCTTGACCTTTATTAGTGAGCCTGGTTACCCCCTCTCGGAACCACAGACTTAGAAATCGCCAGCTCATATACAGTGCATAAAATATATTTAAATATATACCCTTATACACCATTTTAATTAAAATTATCACACAATTCTTCTAAGTCCCTCGGGAAGAGTGAAAGATGCGCACGTTCATTTTCAGAGCTCCTAGACCTTCCTATAAGAAGTTAGCCAAAAAGTAGCTTCGAAAAACGCTTAGGTTAAGTTTGAGAGTTTTTTCTAATGTACCAAAGCTGGACTTAGACATAATTTCACTCTCACAACATTATGGCTGGTTGGAGACAGTCCGAACCACAAGTACCGGGTCCATGGTTCTGGCCGTATACTGGGGGGACGGGAACGACTCCCATTAACCCCTGACTATACCGGGGATACGCTTATCACAATGCCTTTCTGGTCTGTGCTAAGCAGGGCATTCTGTCAACCAAGTGGCTTGACCTTTATTAGTGAGCCTGGTTACCCCCTCTCGGAACCACAGACTTAGAAATCGCCAGCTCATATACAGTGCATAAAATATATTTAAATATATACCCTTATACACCATTTTACTAAAAATTATCACACAATTCTTCTAAGTCCCTCGGGAAGAGTGAAAGATGCGCACGTTCATTTTCAGAGCTCCTAGACCTTCCTATAAGAAGTTAGCCAAAAAGTAGCTTCGAAAAACGCTTAGGTTAAGTTTCAGAGTTGCTTCTAATGAACCAAAGCTGGACTTAGACATAATTTCACTCTCACAACATTATGGCTGGTTGGAGACAGTCCGAACCACAAGTACCGGGTCCATGGTTCTGGGCGTATACTGGGGGGACGGGGACGACTCCCATTAACCCCTGACTATACCGGGGATACGCATATCACAATGCCTTTCTGGTCTGTGCTGAAGCAGGGCATTCTGGAAGCCAAGTGGCTTGACCTTTATTAGTGAGCCTGGTTACCCCCTCTCGGAACCACAGACTTAGAAATCGCCAGCTCATATACAGTGCATAAAATATATTTAAATATACCCTTATACACCATTTTAATAAAAAATATCACAAAATTCTTCTAAGTCCCTCAGGAAGAGTGAAAGATGCGTACGTTCATTTTCAGAGCTCCTAGACCTTCCTATAAGAAGTTAGCCAAAAAGTAGCTTCGAAAAACGCTTAGGTTAAGTTTGAGAGTTGCTTCTAATGTACCAAAGCTGGACTTAGACATAATTTCACTCTCACAACATTATGGCTGGTTGGAGACAGTCCGAACCACAAGTACTGGGTCCATGGTTCTGGCCGTATACTGGGGGGACGGGAACGACTCCCATTAACCCCTGACTATACCGGGGATACGCTTATCACAATGCCTTTCTGGTCTGTGCTAAGCAGGGCATTCTGGCAACCAAGTGGCTTGACCTTTATTAGTGAGCCTGGTTACCCCCTCTCGGAACCACAGACTTAGAAATCGCCAGCTCATATACAGTGCATAAAATATATTTAAATATATACCCTTATACACCATTTTAATAAAAATTATCACACAATTCTTCTAAGTCCCTCGGGAAGAGTGAAAGATGCGCACGTTCATTTTCAGAGCTCCTAGACCTTCCTATAAGAAGTTAGCCAAAAAGTAGCTTCGAAAAACGCTTAGGTTACGTTTGAGAGTTTTTTCTAATGTACCAAAGCTGGACTTAGACATAATTTCACTCTCACAACATTATGGCTGGTTGGAGACAGTCCGAACCACAAGTACCGGGTCCATGGTTCTGGCCGTATACTGGGGGGACGGGAACGACTCCCATTAACCCCTGACTATACCGGGGATACGCTTATCACAATGCCTTTCTGGTCTGTGCTAAGTAGAGCATTCTGGCAACCAAGTGGCTTGACCTTTATTAGTGAGCCTGGTTACCCCCTCTCGGAACCACAGACTTAGAAATCGCCAGCTCATATACAGTGCATAAAATATATTTAAATATAAACCCATATACACCATTTTAATAAAAATTATCACACAATTCTTCTAAGTCCCTCGGGAAGAGTGAAAGATGCGCACGTTCATTTTCAGAGCTCCTAGACCTTCCTATAAGAAGTTAGCCAAAAAGTAACTTCGAAAAACGCTTAGGTTAAGTTTGAGAGTTGCTTCTAATGTACCAAAGATGGACTTAGACATAATTTCACTCTCACAACATTATGGCTGGTTGGAGACAGTCCGAACCACAAGTACCGGGTCCATGGTTCTGGGCGTATACTGGGGGGACGGGGACGACTCCCATTAACCCCTGACTATACCGGGGATACGCATATCACAATGCCTTTCTGGTCTGTGCTGAAGCAGGGCATTCTGGAAGCCAAGTGGCTTGACCTTTATTAGTGAGCCTGGTTACCCCCTCTCGGAACCACAGACTTAGAAATCGCCAGCTCATATACAGTGCATAAAATATATTTAAATATATACCCTTTTACACCATTTTAATAAAAATTATCACACAATTCTTCTAAGTCCCTCAGGAAGAGTGAAAGATGCGTACGTTCATTTTCAGAGCTCCTAGACCTTTCTACTGTATAAGAAGTTAGCCAAAAAGTAGCTTCGAAAAACGCTTAGGTTAAGTTTGAGAGTTGCTTCTAATGTACCAAAGCTGGACTTAGACATAATTTCACTCTCACAACATTATGGCTGGTTGGAGACAGTCCGAACCACAAGTACCGGGTCCATGGTTTTGGCCGTATACTGAGGGGACGGGAACGACTCCCATTAACCCCTGACTATACCGGGGATACGCTTATCACAATGCCTTTCTGGTCTGTGCTAAGCAGGGCATTGTGGCAACCAAGTGGCTTGATATTTATTAGTGAGCCTGGTTACCCCCTCTCGGAAACACAGACTTAGAAATCGCCAGCTCATATACAGTGCATAAAATATATTTAAATATATACCCTTATACACCATTTTAATAAAAATTATCACACAATTCTTCTAAGTCCCTCGGGAAGAGTGAAAGATGCGCACGTTCATTTTAAGAGCTCCTAGACCTTCCTATAAGAAGTTAGCCAAAATGTAGCTTCGAAAAACGCTTAGGTTAAGTTTGAGAGTTGCTTCTAATGTACCAAAGCTGGACTTAGACATAATTTCACTCTCACAACATTATGGCTGGTTGGAGACAGTCCGAACCACAAGTACCGGGTCCATGGTTCTGGGCGTATACTGGGGGGACGGGAACGACTCCCATTAACCCCTGACTATACCGGGGATACGCTTATCACAATGCCTTTCTGGTCTGTGCTGAAGCAGTGCATTCTGGCAACCAAGTGGCTTGACCTTTATTAGTGAGCCTGGTTACCCCCTCTCGGAACCACAGACTTAGAAATCGCCAGCTCATATACAGTGCATAAAATATATTTAAATATATACCCTTATACACCATTTTAATAAAAAATATCACAAAATTCTTCTAAGTCCCTCAGGAAGAGTGAAAGATGCGCACGTTCGTTTTCAGAGCTCCTAGACCTTCCTATAAGAAGTTAGCCAAAAAGTAGCTTCGAAAAACGCTTAGGTTAAGTTTGAGAGTTGCTTCTAATGTACCAAAGCTGGACTTAGACATAATTTCACTCTCACAACATTATGGCTGGTTGGAGACAGTCCGAACCACAAGTACCGAGTCCATGGTTCTGGGCGTATACTGGGGGGACGGGAACGACTCCCATTAACCCCTGACTATACCGGGGATACGCTTATCACAATGCCTTTCTGGTCTGTGCTAAGCAGGGCATCCTGGCAGCCAAGTGGCTTGAGCTTTATTAGTGAGCCTGGTTACCCCCTCTCGGAACCACAGACTTAGAAATCGCCAGCTCATATACTGTACAGTGCATAAAATATATTTAAATATATACCCTTATACATCATTTTAATAAAAATTATCACACAATTCTTCTAAGTCCCTCGGGAAGAGAGAAAGATGCGCACGTTCATTTTCAGAGCTCCTAGACCTTCCTATAAGAAGTTAGCCAAAAAGTAGCTTCGAAAAACGCTTAGGTTAAGTTTGAGAGTTGCTTCTAATGTACCAAAGCTGGACTTAGACATAATTTCACTCTCACAACATTATGGCTGGTTGGAGACAGTCCGAACCACAAGTACCGGGTCCATGGTTCTGGGCGTATACTGGGGGGACGGGAACGACTCCCATTAACCCCTGACTATACCGGGGATACGCTTATCACAATGCCTTTCTGGTCTGTGCTGAAGCAGTGCATTCTGGCAACCAAGTGGCTTGACCTTTATTAGTGAGCCTGGTTACCCCCTCTCGGAACCACAGACTTAGAAATCGCCAGCTCATATACAGTGCATAAAATATATTTAAATATATACCCTTATACACCATTTTAATAAAAAATATCACAAAATACTTCTACTGTAAGTCCCTCAGGAAGAGTGAAAGATGCGCACGTTCATTTTCAGAGCTCCTAGACCTTCCTATAAGAAGTTAGCCAAAAAGTAGCTTCGAAAAACGCTTAGGTTAAGTTTGAGAGTTGCTTCTAATGTACCAAAGCTGGACTTAGACATAATTTCACTCTCACAACATTATGGCTGGTTGGAGACAGTCCGAACCACAAGTACCGAGTCCATGGTTCTGGGCGTATACTGGGGGGACGGGAACGACTCCCATTAACCCCTGACTATACCGGGGATACGCTAATCACAATGCCTTTCTGGTCTGTGCTAAGCAGGGCATCCTGGCAGCCAAGTGGCTTGACCTTTATTAGTGAGCCTGGTTACCCCCTCTCGGAATCACAGACTTAGAAATCGCCAGTTCATATACAGGGCATAAAATATATTTAAATATATACCCTTATACACCATTTTAATAAAAATTATCACACAATTCTTCTAAGTCCCTCGGGAAGAGAGAAAGATGCGCACGTTCATTTTCAGAGCTCCTAGACCTTCCTATAAGAAGTTAGCCAAAAAGTAGCTTCGAAAAACGCTTAGGTTAAGTTTGAGAGTTGCTTCTAATGTACCAAAGCTGGACTTAGACATAATTTCACTCTCACAACATTATGGCTGGTTGGAGACAGTCCGAACCACAAGTACCGGGTCCATGGTTCTGGGCGTATACTGGGGGGACGGGAACGACTCCCATTAACCCCTGACTATACCGGGGATACGCTTATCACAATGCCTTTCTGGTCTGTGCTGAAGCAGTGCATTCTGGCAACCAAGTGGCTTGACCTTTATTAGTGAGCCTGGTTACCCCCTCTCGGAACCACAGACTTAGAAATCGCCAGCTCATATACAGTGCATAAAATATATTTAAATATATACCCTTATACACCATTTTAATAAAAAATATCACAAAATACTTCTACTGTAAGTCCCTCAGGAAGAGTGAAAGATGCGCACGTTCATTTTCAGAGCTCCTAGACCTTCCTATAAGAAGTTAGCCAAAAAGTAGCTTCGAAAAACGCTTAGGTTAAGTTTGAGAGTTGCTTCTAATGTACCAAAGCTGGACTTAGACATAATTTCACTCTCACAACATTATGGCTGGTTGGAGACAGTCCGAACCACAAGTACCGAGTCCATGGTTCTGGGCGTATACTGGGGGGACGGGAACGACTCCCATTAACCCCTGACTATACCGGGGATACGCTTATCACAATGCCTTTCTGGTCTGTGCTAAGCAGGGCATCCTGGCAGCCAAGTGGCTTGACCTTTATTAGTGAGCCTGGTTACCCCCTCTCGGAACCACAGACTTAGAAATCGCCAGCTCATATACTGTACAGTGCATAAAATATATTTAAATATATACCCTTATACATCATTTTAATAAAAATTATCACACAATTCTTCTAAGTCCCTCAGGAAGAGAGAAAGATGCGCACGTTCATTTTCAGAGCTCCTAGACCTTCCTATAAGAAGTTAGCCAAAAAGTAGCTTCGAAAAACGCTTAGGTTAAGTTTGAGAGTTGCTTCTAATGTACCAAAGCTGGACTTAGACATAATTTCACTCTCACAACATTATGGCTGGTTGGAGACAGTCCGAACCACAAGTACCGGGTCCATGGTTCTGGGCGTATACTGGGGGGACGGGAACGACTCCCATTAACCCCTGACTATACCGGGGATACGCTTATCACAATGCCTTTCTGGTCTGTGCTGAAGCAGTGCATTCTGGCAACCAAGTGGCTTGACCTTTATTAGTGAGCCTGGTTACCCCCTCTCGGAACCACAGACTTAGAAATCGCCAGCTCATATACAGTGCATAAAATATATTTAAATATATACCCTTATACACCATTTTAATAAAAAATATCACAAAATACTTCTACTGTAAGTCCCTCAGGAAGAGTGAAAGATGCGCACGTTCATTTTCAGAGCTCCTAGACCTTCCTATAAGAAGTTAGCCAAAAAGTAGCTTCGAAAAACGCTTAGGTTAAGTTTGAGAGTTGCTTCTAATGTACCAAAGCTGGACTTAGACATAATTTCACTCTCACAACATTATGGCTGGTTGGAGACAGTCCGAACCACAAGTACCGAGTCCATGGTTCTGGGCGTATACTGGGGGGACGGGAACGACTCCCATTAACCCCTGACTATACCGGGGATACGCTTATCACAATGCCTTTCTGGTCTGTGCTAAGCAGGGCATCCTGGCAGCCAAGTGGCTTGACCTTTATTAGTGAGCCTGGTTACCCCCTCTCGGAACCACAGACTTAGAAATCGCCAGCTCATATACTGTACAGTGCATAAAATATATTTAAATATATACCCTTATACACCATTTTAATAAAAATTATCACACAATTCTTCTAAGTCCCTCGGGAAGAGTGAAAGATGCGCACGTTCATTTTCAGAGCTCCTAGACCTTCCTATAAGAAGTTAGGCAAAAAGTAGCTTCTAAAAACGCTTAGGTTAAGTTTCAGAGTTGCTTCTAATGTACCAAAGCTGGACTTAGACATAATTTCACTCTCACAACATTATGGCTGGTTGGAGACAGTCCGAACCACAAGTACCGGGTCCATGGTTCTGGGCGTATACTGGGGGGACGGGAACGACTCCCATTAACCCCTGACTATACCGGGGATACGCTTATCACAATGCCTTTCTGGTCTGTGCTGAAGCAGTGCATTCTGGCAACCAAGTGGCTTGACCTTTATTAGTGAGCCTGGTTACCCCCTCTCGGAACCACAGACTTAGAAATGGCCAGCTCATATACAGTGCATAAAATATATTTAAATATATACCCTTATACACCATTTTAATAAAAAATATCACAAAATACTTCTACTGTAAGTCCCTCAGGAAGAGTGAAAGATGCGCACGTTCATTTTCAGAGCTCCTAGACCTTCCTATAAGAAGTTAGCCAAAAAGTAGCTTCGAAAAATGCTTAGGTTAAGTTTGAGAGTTGCTTCTAATGTACCAAAGCTGGACTTAGACATAATTTCACTCTCACAACATTATGGCTGGTTGGAGACAGTCCGAACCACAAGTACCGAGTCCATGGTTCTGGGCGTATACTGGGGGGACGGGAACGACTCCCATTAACCCCTGACTATACCGGGGATACGCTTATCACAATGCCTTTCTGGTCTGTGCTAAGCAGGGCATCCTGGCAGCCAAGTGGCTTGAGCTTTATTAGTGAGCCTGGTTACCCCCACTCGGAACCACAGACTTAGAAATCGCCAGCTCATATACTGTACAGTGCATAAAATATATTTAAATATATACCCTTATACATCATTTTAATAAAAATTATCACACAATTCTTCTAAGTCCCTCGGGAAGAGAGAAAGATGCGCACGTTCATTTTCAGAGCTCCTAGACCTTCCTATAAGAAGTTAGCCAAAAAGTAGCTTCGAAAAACGCTTAGGTTAAGTTTGAGAGTTGCTTCTAATGTACAGTACCAAAGCTGGACTTAGACATAATTTCACTCTCACAACATTATGGCTGGTTGGAGACAGTCCGAACCACAAGTACCGGGTCCATGGTTCTGGGCGTATACTGGGGGGACGGGAACGACTCCCATTAACCCCTGACTATACCGGGGATACGCTTATCACAATGCCTTTCTGGTCTGTGCTGAAGCAGGGCATTCTGGCAACCAAGTGGCTTGACCTTTATTAGTGAGCCTGGTTACCCCCTCTCGGAACCACAGACTTAGAAATCGCCAGCTCATATACAGTGCATAAAATATATTTAAATATATACCCTTATACACCATTTTAATAAAAAATATCACAAAATACTTCTACTGTAAGTCCCTCAGAAAGAGTGAAAGATGCGCACGTTCATTTTCAGAGCTCCTAGACCTTCCTATAAGAAGTTAGCCAAAAAGTAGCTTCGAAAAACGCTTAGGTTAAGTTTGAGAGTTGCTTCTAATGTACCAAAGCTGGACTTAGACATAATTTCACTCTCACAACATTATGGCTGGTTGGAGACAGTCCGAACCACAAGTACCGAGTCCATGGTTCTGGGCGTATACTGGGGGGACGGGAACGACTCCCATTAACCCCTGACTATACCGGGGATACGCTTATCACAATGCCTTTCTGGTCTGTGCTAAGCAGGGCATCCTGGCAGCCAAGTGGCTTGACCTTTATTAGTGAGCCTGGTTACCCCCTCTCGGAACCACAGACTTAGAAATCGCCAGCTCATATACTGTACAGTGCATAGAATATATTTAAATATATACCCTTATACACCATTTTAATAAAAATTATCACACAATTCTTCTAAGTCCCTCGGGAAGAGTGAAAGATGCGCACGTTCATTTTCAGAGCTCCTACAGTAGACCTTCCTATAAGAAGTTAGCCAAAAAGTAGCTTCTAAAAACGCTTAGGTTAAGTTTCAGAGTTGCTTCTAATGTACCAAAGCTGGACTTAGACATAATTTCACTCTCACAACATTATGGCTGGTTGGAGACAGTCCGAACCACAAGTACCGGGTCCATGGTTCTGGGCGTATACTGGGGGGACGGGAACGACTCCCATTAAACCCTGACTATACCGGGGATACGCTTATCACAATGCCTTTCTGGTCTGTGCTGAAGCAGTGCATTCTGGCAACCAAGTGGCTTGACCTTTATTAGTGAGCCTGGTTACCCCCTCTCGGAACCACAGACTTAGAAATCGCCAGCTCATATACAGTGCATAAAATATATTTAAATATATACCCTTATACACCATTTTAATAAAAAATATCACAAAATTCTTCAAAGTCCCTCAGGAAGAGTGAAAGATGCGCACGTTCATTTTCAGAGCTCCTAGACCTTCCTATAAGAAGTTAGCCAAAAATTAGCTTCGAAAAACGCTTAGGTTAAGTTTGAGAGTTGCTTCTAATGTACCAAAGCTGGACTTAGACATAATTTCACTCTCACAACATTATGGCTGGTTGGAGACAGTCCGAACCACAAATACCGGGTCCATGGTTCTGGGCGTATACTGGGGGGACGGGAACGACTCCCATTAACCCCTGACTATACCGGGGATACGCTTATCACAATGTCTTTCTGGTCTGTGCTAAGCAGGGCATCCTGGCAGCCAAGTGGCTTGACCTTTATTAGTGAGCCTGGTTACCCCCTCTCGGAACCACAGACTTAGAAATCGCCAGCTCATATACAGTGCATAAAATATATTTAAATATATACCCTTATACACCATTTTAATAAAAATTATCACACAATTCTTCTAAGTCCCTCGGGAAGAGTGAAAGATGCGCACGTTCATTTTCAGAGCTCCTACACTGGCGACACAGTTTATTACACTGCGGCCAGATCCGCAAGCCGGGAGATTTCCCGGCTTGCTAGTGGCCGCCCCTCGGCGTGCCGCGCGTCATAGACGCGCGGTCACGCGTCTTCGGGAGCGTGCGCCCCCTGCACGCGCGTCCAGGGGCTCCCCGAGGGAGCCCTGGTGTCCCGCGATCGCGGGACAGCGGCAGGGGGTTCCGGGGGACCCGGCGGACCCAGCAGCGGTAGGGAGAGCGCCCCGATCGGAGGGCGCTCTTCCGTCACTCTCGGGCGCGCGCCAGGCTACTGCTGCGGCACAGAACGGGCAAATGCTCGAATAAACTGTGCCGCAGCAGTAGACCTTCCTATAAGAAGTTAGCCAAAAAGTAGCTTCTAAAAACGCTTAGGTTAAGTTTCAGAGTTGCTTCTAATGTACCAAAGCTGGACTTAGACATAATTTCACTCTCACAACATTATGGCTGGTTGGAGACAGTCCGAACCACAAGTACCGGGTCCATGGTTCTGGGCGTATACTGGGGGGACGGGAACGACTCCCATTAACCCCTGACTATACCGGGGATACGCTTATCACAATGCCTTTCTGGTCTGTGCTGAAGCAGTGCATTCTGGCAACCAAGTGGCTTGACCTTTATTAGTGAGCCTGGTTACCCCCTCTCGGAACCACAGACTTAGAAATCGCCAGCTCATATACAGTGCATAAAATATATTTAAATATATACCCTTATACACCATTTTAATAAAAAATATCACAAAATTCTTCAAAGTCCCTCAGGAAGAGTGAAAGATGCGCACGTTCATTTTCAGAGCTCCTAGACCTTCCTATAAGAAGTTAGCCAAAAATTAGCTTCGAAAAACGCTTAGGTTAAGTTTGAGAGTTGCTTCTAATGTACCAAAGCTGGACTTAGACATAATTTCACTCTCACAACATTATGGCTGGTTGGAGACAGTCCGAACCACAAATACCGGGTCCATGGTTCTGGGCGTATACTGGGGGGACGGGAACGACTCCCATTAACCCCTGACTATACCGGGGATACGCTTATCACAATGCCTTTCTGGTCTGTGCTAAGCAGGGCATCCTGGCAGCCAAGTGGCTTGACCTTTATTAGTGAGCCTGGTTACCCCCTCTCGGAACCACAGACTTAGAAATCGCCAGCTCATATACAGTGCATAAAATATATTTAAATATATACCCTTATACACCATTTTAATAAAAATTATCACACAATTCTTCTAAGTCCCTCGGGAAGAGTGAAAGATGCGCACGTTCATTTTCAGAGCTCCTACACTGGCGACACAGTTTATTACACTGCGGCCAGATCCGCAAGCCGGGAGATTTCCCGGCTTGCTAGTGGCCGCCCCTCGGCGTGCCGCGCGTCATAGACGCGCGGTCACGCGTCTTCGGGAGCGTGCGCCCCCTGCACGCGCGTCCAGGGGCTCCCCGAGGGAGCCCTGGTGTCCCGCGATCGCGGGACAGCGGCAGGGGGTTCCGGGGGACCCGGCGGACCCGGCAGCGGTAGGGAGAGCGCCCCGATCGGAGGGCGCTCTTCCGCTGCTTCGGCGCGCGCCCGTCACTCTCGGGCGCGCGCCAGGCTACTGCTGCGGCACAGAACGGGCAAATGCTCGAATAAACTGTGCCGCAGCAGTAGACCTTCCTATAAGAAGTTAGCCAAAAAGTAGCTTCTAAAAACGCTTAGGTTAAGTTTCAGAGTTGCTTCTAATGTACCAAAGCTGGACTTAGACATAATTTCACTCTCACAACATTATGGCTGGTTGGAGACAGTCCGAACCACAAGTACCGGGTCCATGGTTCTGGGCGTATACTGGGGGGACGGGAACGACTCCCATTAACCCCTGACTATACCGGGGATACGCTTATCACAATGCCTTTCTGGTCTGTGCTGAAGCAGTGCATTCTGGCAACCAAGTGGCTTGACCTTTATTAGTGAGCCTGGTTACCCCCTCTCGGAACCACAGACTTAGAAATCGCCAGCTCATATACAGTGCATAAAATATATTTAAATATATACCCTTATACACCATTTTAATAAAAAATATCACAAAATTCTTCAAAGTCCCTCAGGAAGAGTGAAAGATGCGCACGTTCATTTTCAGAGCTCCTAGACCTTCCTATAAGAAGTTAGCCAAAAATTAGCTTCGAAAAACGCTTAGGTTAAGTTTGAGAGTTGCTTCTAATGTACCAAAGCTGGACTTAGACATAATTTCACTCTCACAACATTATGGCTGGTTGGAGACAGTCCGAACCACAAATACCGGGTCCATGGTTCTGGGCGTATACTGGGGGGACGGGAACGACTCCCATTAACCCCTGACTATACCGGGGATACGCTTATCACAATGCCTTTCTGGTCTGTGCTAAGCAGGGCATCCTGGCAGCCAAGTGGCTTGACCTTTATTAGTGAGCCTGGTTACCCCCTCTCGGAACCACAGACTTAGAAATCGCCAGCTCATATACAGTGCATAAAATATATTTAAATATATACCCTTATACACCATTTTAATAAAAATTATCACACAATTCTTCTAAGTCCCTCGGGAAGAGTGAAAGATGCGCACGTTCATTTTCAGAGCTCCTACAGTAGACCTTCCTATAAGAAGTTAGCCAAAAAGTAGCTTCTAAAAACGCTTAGGTTAAGTTTCAGAGTTGCTTCTAATGTACCAAAGCTGGACTTAGACATAATTTCACTCTCACAACATTATGGCTGGTTGGAGACAGTCCGAACCACAAGTACCGGGTCCATGGTTCTGGGCGTATACTGGGGGGACGGGAACGACTCCCATTAACCCCTGACTATACCGGGGATACGCTTATCACAATGCCTTTCTGGTCTGTGCTGAAGCAGTGCATTCTGGCAACCAAGTGGCTTGACCTTTATTAGTGAGCCTGGTTACCCCCTCTCGGAACCACAGACTTAGAAATCGCCAGCTCATATACAGTGCATAAAATATATTTAAATATATACCCTTATACACCATTTTAATAAAAAATATCACAAAATTCTTCAAAGTCCCTCAGGAAGAGTGAAAGATGCGCACGTTCATTTTCAGAGCTCCTAGACCTTCCTATAAGAAGTTAGCCAAAAATTAGCTTCGAAAAACGCTTAGGTTAAGTTTGAGAGTTGCTTCTAATGTACCAAAGCTGGACTTAGACATAATTTCACTCTCACAACATTATGGCTGGTTGGAGACAGTCCGAACCACAAATACCGGGTCCATGGTTCTGGCCGTATACTGGGGGGACGGGAACGACTCCCATTAACCCCTGACTATACCGGGGATACGCTTATCACAATGCCTTTCTGGTCTGTGCTAAGCAGGGCATCCTGGCAGCCAAGTGGCTTGACCTTTATTAGTGAGCCTGGTTACCCCCTCTCGGAACCACAGACTTAGAAATCGCCAGCTCATATACAGTGCATAAAATATATTTAAATATATACCCTTATACACCATTTTAATAAAAAATATCACAAAATACTTCTACTGTAAGTCCCTCAGGAAGAGTGAAAGATGCGCACGTTCATTTTCAGAACTCCTAGACCTTCCTATAAGAAGTTAGCCAAAAAGTAGCTTCGAAAAACGCTTAGGTTAAGTTTGAGAGTTGCTTCTAATGTACCAAAGCTGGACTTAGACATAATTTCACTCTCACAACATTATGGCTGGTTGGAGACAGTCCGAACCACAAGTACCGAGTCCATGGTTCTGGGCGTATACTGGGGGGACGGGAACGACTCCCATTAACCCCTGACTATACCGGGGATACGCTTATCACAATGCCTTTCTGGTCTGTGCTAAGCAGGGCATCCTGGCAGCCAAGTGGCTTGAGCTTTATTAGTGAGCCTGGTTACCCCCTCTCGGAACCACAGACTTAGAAATCGCCAGCTCATATACTGTACAGTGCATAGAATATATTTAAATATATACCCTTATACACCATTTTAATAAAAATTATCACACAATTCTTCTAAGTCCCTCGGGAAGAGTGAAAGATGCGCACGTTCATTTTCAGAGCTCCTAGACCTTCCTATAAGAAGTTAGCCAAAAAGTAGCTTCGAAAAACGCTTAGGTTAAGTTTGAGAGTTGCTTCTAATGTACCAAAGCTGGACTTAGACATAATTTCACTCTCACAACATTATGGCTGGTTGGAGACAGTCCGAACCACAAGTACCGGGTCCATGGTTCTGGGCGTATACTGGGGGGACGGGAACGACTCCCATTAACCCCTGACTATACCGGGGATACGCTTATCACAATGCCTTTCTGGTCTGTGCTGAAGCAGTGCATTCTGGCAACCAAGTGGCTTGACCTTTATTAGTGAGCCTGGTTACCCCCTCTCGGAACCACAGACTTAGAAATCGCCAGCTCATATACAGTGCATAAAATATATTTAAATATATACCCTTATACACCATTTTAATAAAAAATATCACAAAATTCTTCAAAGTCCCTCAGGAAGAGTGAAAGATGCGCACGTTCATTTTCAGAGCTCCTAGACCTTCCTATAAGAAGTTAGCCAAAAATTAGCTTCGAAAAACGCTTAGGTTAAGTTTGAGAGTTGCTTCTAATGTACCAAAGCTGGACTTAGACATAATTTCACTCTCACAACATTATGGCTGGTTGGAGACAGTCCGAACCACAAATACCGGGTCCATGGTTCTGGGCGTATACTGGGGGGACGGGAACGACTCCCATTAACCCCTGACTATACCGGGGATACGCTTATCACAATGCCTTTCTGGTCTGTGCTAAGCAGGGCATCCTGGCAGCCAAGTGGCTTGACCTTTATTAGTGAGCCTGGTTACCCCCTCTCGGAACCACAGACTTAGAAATCGCCAGCTCATATACAGTGCATAAAATATATTTAAATATATACCCTTATACACCATTTTAATAAAAATTATCACACAATTCTTCTAAGTCCCTCGGGAAAAGAGAAAGATGCGCACGTTCATTTTCAGAGTTCCTAGACCTTCCTATAAGAAGTTAGCCAAAAAGTAGCTTCGAAAAACGCTTAGGTTAAGTTTGAGAGTTGCTTCTAATGTACAGTACCAAAGCTGGACTTAGACATAATTTCACTCTCACAACATTATGGCTGGTTGGAGACAGTCCGAACCACAAGTACCGGGTCCATGGTTCTGGGCGTATACTGGGGGGACGGGAACGACTCCCATTAACCCCTGACTATACCGGGGATACGCTTATCACAATGCCTTTCTGGTCTGTGCTGAAGCAGTGCATTCTGGCAACCAAGTGGCTTGACCTTTATTAGTGAGCCTGGTTACCCCCTCTCGGAACCACAGACTTAGAAATCGCCAGCTCATATACAGTGCATAAAATATATTTAAATATATACCCTTATACACCATTTTAATAAAAAATATCACAAAATTCTTCAAAGTCCCTCAGGAAGAGTGAAAGATGCGCACGTTCATTTTCAGAGCTCCTAGACCTTCCTATAAGAAGTTAGCCAAAAATTAGCTTCGAAAAACGCTTAGGTTAAGTTTGAGAGTTGCTTCTAATGTACCAAAGCTGGACTTAGACATAATTTCACTCTCACAACATTATGGCTGGTTGGAGACAGTCCGAACCACAAATACCGGGTCCATGGTTCTGGGCGTATACTGGGGGGACGGGAACGACTCCCATTAACCCCTGACTATACCGGGGATACGCTTATCACAATGCCTTTCTGGTCTGTGCTAAGCAGGGCATCCTGGCAGCCAAGTGGCTTGACCTTTATTAGTGAGCCTGGTTACCCCCTCTCGGAACCACAGACTTAGAAATCGCCAGCTCATATACAGTGCATAAAATATATTTAAATATATACCCTTATACACCATTTTAATAAAAATTATCACACAATTCTTCTAAGTCCCTCGGGAAAAGAGAAAGATGCGCACGTTCATTTTCAGAGTTCCTAGACCTTCCTATAAGAAGTTAGCCAAAAAGTAGCTTCGAAAAACGCTTAGGTTAAGTTTGAGAGTTGCTTCTAATGTACAGTACCAAAGCTGGACTTAGACATAATTTCACTCTCACAACATTATGGCTGGTTGGAGACAGTCCGAACCACAAGTACCGGGTCCATGGTTCTGGGCGTATACTGGGGGGACGGGAACGACTCCCATTAACCCCTGACTATACCGGGGATACGCTTATCACAATGCCTTTCTGGTCTGTGCTGAAGCAGTGCATTCTGGCAACCAAGTGGCTTGACCTTTATTAGTGAGCCTGGTTACCCCCTCTCGGAACCACAGACTTAGAAATCGCCAGCTCATATACAGTGCATAAAATATATTTAAATATATACCCTTATACACCATTTTAATAAAAAATATCACAAAATTCTTCAAGTCCCTCAGGAAGAGTGAAAGATGCGCACGTTCATTTTCAGAGCTCCTAGACCTTCCTATAAGAAGTTAGCCAAAAATTAGCTTCGAAAAACGCTTAGGTTAAGTTTGAGAGTTGCTTCTAATGTACCAAAGCTGGACTTAGACATAATTTCACTCTCACAACATTATGGCTGGTTGGAGACAGTCCGAACCACAAATACCGGGTCCATGGTTCTGGGCGTATACTGGGGGGACGGGAACGACTCCCATTAACCCCTGACTATACCGGGGATACGCTTATCACAATGCCTTTCTGGTCTGTGCTAAGCAGGGCATCCTGGCAGCCAAGTGGCTTGACCTTTATTAGTGAGCCTGGTTACCCCCTCTCGGAACCACAGACTTAGAAATCGCCAGCTCATATACAGTGCATAAAATATATTTAAATATATACCCTTATACACCATTTTAATAAAAATTATCACACAATTCTTCTAAGTCCCTCGGGAAAAGAGAAAGATGCGCACGTTCATTTTCAGAGCTCCTAGACCTTCCTATAAGAAGTTAGCCAAAAAGTAGCTTCGAAAAACGCTTAGGTTAAGTTTGAGAGTTGCTTCTAATGTACCAAAGCTGGACTTAGACATAATTTCACTCTCACAACATTATGGCTGGTTGGAGACAGTCCGAACCACAAGTACCGGGTCCATGGTTCTGGGCGTATACTGGGGGGACGGGAACGACTCCCATTAACCCCTGACTATACCGGGGATACGCTTATCACAATGCCTTTCTGGTCTGTGCTGAAGCAGTGCATTCTGGCAACCAAGTGGCTTGACCTTTATTAGTGAGCCTGGTTACCCCCTCTCGGAACCACAGACTTAGAAATCGCCAGCTCATATACAGTGCATAAAATATATTTAAATATATACCCTTATACACCATTTTAATAAAATTATCACACAATTCTTCTAAGTCCCTCGGGAAGAGTGAAAGATGCGCACGTTCATTTTCAGAGCTCCTAGACCTTCCTATAAGAAGTTAGCCAAAAAGTAGCTTCGAAAAACGCTTAGGTTAAGTTTGAGAGTTGCTTCTAATGTACCAAAGCTGGACTTAGACATAATTTCACTCTCACAACATTATGGCTGGTTGGAGACAGTCCGAACCACAAGTACCGGGTCCATGGTTCTGGGCGTATACTGGGGGGACGGGGACGACTCCCATTAACCCCTGACTATACCGGGGATACGCTTATCACAATACCTTTCTGGTCTGTGCTGAAGCAGGGCATTCTGGCAGCCAAGTGGCTTGACCTTTATTAGTGAGCCTGGTTACCCCCTCTCGGAACCACAGACTTAGAAATCGCCAGCTCATATACAGTGCATAAAATATATTTAAATATATACCCTTATACACCATTTTAATAAAAAATATCACAAAATTCTTCTAAGTCCCTCAGGAAGAGTGAAAGATGCGTACGTTCATTTTCAGAGCTCCTAGACCTTCCTATAAGAAGTTAGCCAAAAAGTAGCTTCGAAAAACGCTTAGGTTAAGTTTGAGAGTTGCTTCTAATGTACCAAAGCTGGACTTAGACATAATTTCACTCTCACAACATTATGGCTGGTTGGAGACAGTCCGAACCACAAGTACCGGGTCCATGGTTCTGGGCGTATACTGGGGGGACGGGAACGACTCCCATTAACCCCTGACTATACCGGGGATACGCTTATCACAATGCCTTTCTGGTCTGTGCTGAAGCAGTGCATTCTGGCAACCAAGTGGCTTGACCTTTATTAGTGAGCCTGGTTACCCCCTCTCGGAACCACAGACTTAGAAATCGCCAGCTCATATACAGTGCATAAAATATATTTAAATATACACCCTTATACACCATTTTAATAAAAATTATCACACAATTCTTCTAAGTCCCTCGGGAAAAGAGAAAGATGCGCACGTTTATTTTCAGAGCTCCTAGACCTTCCTATAAGAATGTAGCCAAAAAGTAGCTTCGAAAAACGCTTAGGTTAAGTTTGAGAGTTGCTTCTAATGTACCAAAGCTGGACTTAGACATAATTTCACTCTCACAACATTATGGCTGGTTGGAGACAGTCCGAACCACAAGTACCGGGTCCATGGTTCTGGGCGTATAATGGGGGGACGGGAACGACTCCCATTAACCCCTGACTATACCGGGGATACGCTTATCACAATGCCTTTCTGGTCTGTGCTGAAGCAGTGCATTCTGGCAACCAAGTGGCTTGACCTTTATTAGTGAGCCTGGTTACCCCCTCTCGGAACCACAGACTTAGAAATCGCAAGCTCATATACAGTGCATAAAATATATTTAAATATATACCCTTATACACCATTTTAATAAAATTATCACACAATTCTTCTAAGTCCCTCGGGAAGAGTGAAAGATGCGCACGTTCATTTTCAGAGCTCCTAGACCTTCCTATAAGAAGTTAGCCAAAAAGTAGCTTCGAAAAACGCTTAGGTTAAGTTTGAGAGTTGCTTCTAATGTACCAAAGCTGGACTTAGACATAATTTCACTCTCACAACATTATGGCTGGTTGGAGACAGTCCGAACCACAAGTACCGGGTCCATGGTTCTGGGCGTATACTGGGGGGACGGGGACGACTCCCATTAACCCCTGACTATACCGGGGATACGCTTATCACAATACCTTTCTGGTCTGTGCTGAAGCAGGGCATTCTGGCAGCCAAGTGGCTTGACCTTTATTAGTGAGCCTGGTTACCCCCTCTCGGAACCACAGACTTAGAAATCGCCAGCTCATATACAGTGCATAAAATATATTTAAATATATACCCTTATACACCATTTTAATAAAAAATATCACAAAATTCTTCTAAGTCCCTCAGGAAGAGTGAAAGATGCGTACGTTCATTTTCAGAGCTCCTAGACCTTCCTATAAGAAGTTAGCCAAAAAGTAGCTTCGAAAAACGCTTAGGTTAAGTTTGAGAGTTGCTTCTAATGTACCAAAGCTGGACTTAGACATAATTTCACTCTCACAACATTATGGCTGGTTGGAGACAGTCCGAACCACAAGTACCGGGTCCATGGTTCTGGGCGTATACTGGGGGGACGGGAACGACTCCCATTAACCCCTGACTATACCGGGGATACGCTTATCACAATGCCTTTCTGGTCTGTGCTGAAGCAGTGCATTCTGGCAACCAAGTGGCTTGACCTTTATTAGTGAGCCTGGTTACCCCCTCTCGGAACCACAGACTTAGAAATCGCCAGCTCATATACAGTGCATAAAATATATTTAAATATACACCCTTATACACCATTTTAATAAAAATTATCACACAATTCTTCTAAGTCCCTCGGGAAAAGAGAAAGATGCGCACGTTCATTTTCAGAGCTCCTAGACCTTCCTATAAGAAGTTAGCCAAAAAGTAGCTTCGAAAAACGCTTAGGTTAAGTTTGAGAGTTGCTTCTAATGTACCAAAGCTGGACTTAGACATAATTTCACTCTCACAACATTATGGCTGGTTGGAGACAGTCCGAACCACAAGTACCGGGTCCATGGTTTTGGCCGTATACTGAGGGGACGGGAACGACTCCCATTAACCCCTGACTATACCGGGGATATGCTTATCACAATGCCTTTCTGGTCTGTGCTAAGCAGGGCATTCTGGCAACCAAGTGGCTTGATATTTATTAGTGAGCCTGGTTACCCCCTCTCGGAACCACAGACTTAGAAATCGCCAGCTCATATACAGTGCATAAAATATATTTAAATATATACCCTTATACACCATTTTAATAAAAATTATCACACAATTCTTCTAAGTCCCTCGGGAAGAGTGAAAGATGCGCACGTTCATTTTCAGAGCTCCTAGACCTTCCTATAAGAAGTTAGCCAAAAAGTAGCTTCGAAAAACGCTTAGGTTAAGTTTGAGAGTTGCTTCTAATGTACCAAAGCTGGACTTAGACATAATTTCACTCTCACAACATTATGGCTGGTTGGAGACAGTCCGAACCACAAGTACCGGGTCCATGGTTCTGGGCGTATACTGGGGGGACGGGAACGACTCCCATTAACCCCTGACTATACCGGGGATACGCTTATCACAATGCCTTTCTGGTCTGTGCTGAAGCAGTGCATTCTGGCAACCAAGTGGCTTGACCTTTATTAGTGAGCCTGGTTACCCCCTCTCGGAACCACAGACTTAGAAATCGCCAGCTCATATACAGTGCATAAAATATATTTAAATATATACCCTTATACACCATTTTAATAAAAAATATCACAAAATTCTTCTAAGTCCCTCAGGAAGAGTGAAAGATGCGCACGTTCGTTTTCAGAGCTCCTACAGTAGACCTTCCTATAAGAAGTTAGCCAAAAAGTATCTTCGAAAAACGCTTAGGTTAAGTTTGAGAGTTGCTTCTAATGTACCAAAGCTGGACTTAGACATAATTTCACTCTCACAACATTATGGCTGGTTGGAGACAGTCCGAACCACAAATACCGGGTCCATGGTTCTGGGAGTATACTGGGGGGACGGGAACGACTCCCATTAACCCCTGACTATACCGGGGATACGCTTATCACAATGCCTTTCTGGTCTGTGCTAAGCAGGGCATCCTGGCAGCCAAGTGGCTTGACCTTTATTGGTGAGCCTGGTTACCCCCTCTCGGAATCACAGACTTAGAAATCGCCAGCTCATATACAGTGCATAAAATATATTTAAATATATACCCTTATACACCATTTTAATAAAAATTATCACACAATTCTTCTAAGTCCCTCGGGAAGAGAGAAAGATGCGCACGTTCATTTTCAGATCTCCTAAACCTTCCTACAGTAGCGACATCTTTTATTCGACTAAATGCCGGCGGCATGCCGGGATCTACCCCAGCTGCCGCCAGTCAGAAACGCGCGCCGCCGCGTTTCCCCCACGCACCCCCCCCTCCACATCGCGCGCAATTACCCCCCCAAAGACACCCCGAACCCGGCTTCTACTCTGCCCCTCTGCTTCCCCGCACCCCCGCTTACCTAGATTTGAACTCCAGGGGTGTCGGGGAAGCCTGGGGAAGCCGGGGAAGACGGGGAAGCCGGGCGCGCTTGTGACCGTGACGTCACAGTGCGCCGCCACGCGCCGCGGCTACCCGCTTCCCAGCCTCATTCAGCCAGCGGCATTTGCTCGAATAAGAGCTGCCGCTGCTGTATAAGAAGTTAGCCAAAAAGTAGCTTCGAAAAACGCTTAGGTTAAGTTTGAGAGTTGCTTCTAATGTACCAAAGCTGGACTTAGACATAATTTCACTCTCACAACATTATGGCTGGTTGGAGACAGTCCGAACCACAAATACCGGGTCCATGGTTCTGGGCGTATACTGGGGGGACGGGAACGACTCCCATTAACCCCTGACTATACCGGGGATACGCTTATCACAATGCCTTTCTGGTCTGTACTGAAGCAGTGCATTCTGGCAACCAAGTGGCTTGACCTTTATTAGTGAGCCTGGTTACCCCCTCTCGGAACCACAGACTTAGAAATCGCCAGCTCATATACAGTGCATAAAATATATTTAAATATATACCCTTATACACCATTTTAATAAAAAATATCACAAAATACTTCTACTGTAAGTCCCTCAGGAAGAGTGAAAGATGCGCACGTTCATTTTCAGAGCTCCTAGACCTTCCTATAAGAAGTTAGCCAAAAAGTAGCTTCGAAAAACGCTTAGGTTAAGTTTGAGAGTTGCTTCTAATGTACCAAAGCTGGACTTAGACATAATTTCACTCTCACAACATTATGGCTGGTTGGAGACAGTCCGAACCACAAGTACCGAGTCCATGGTTCTGGGCGTATACTGGGGGGATGGGAACGACTCCCATTAACCCCTGACTATACCGGGAATACGCTTATCACAATGCCTTTCTGGTCTGTGCTAAGCAGGGCATCCTGGCAGCCAAGTGGCTTGACCTTTATTAGTGAGCCTGGTTACCCCCTCTCGGAACCACAGACTTAGAAATCGCCAGCTCATATACTGTACAGTGCATAAAATATATTTAAATATATACCCTTATACACCATTTTAATAAAAATTATCACACAATTCTTCTAAGTCCCTCGGGAAGAGTGAAAGATGCGCACGTTCATTTTCAGAGCTCCTAGACCTTCCTATAAGAAGTTAGCCAAAAAGTAGCTTCTAAAAACGCTTAGGTTAAGTTTCAGAGTTGCTTCTAATGTACCAAAGCTGGACTTAGACATCATTTCACTCTCACAACATTATGGCTGGTTGGAGACAGTCCGAACCACAAGTACCGGGTCCATGGTTCTGGGCGTATACTGGGGGGACGGGAACGACTCCCATTAACCCCTGACTATACCGGGGATACGCTTATCACAATGCCTTTCTGGTCTGTGCTGAAGCAGTGCATTCTGGCAAACAAGTGGCTTGACCTTTATTAGTGAGCCTGGTTACCCCCTCTCGGAACCACAGACTTAGAAATCGCCAGCTCATATACAGTGCATAAAATATATTTAAATATATACCCTTATACACCATTTTAATAAAAATTATCACACAATTCTTCTAAGTCCCTCGGGAAAAGAGAAAGATGCGCACGTTCATTTTCAGAGCTCCTAGACCTTCCTACTGTATAAGAAGTTAGCCAAAAAGTATCTTCGAAAAACGCTTAGGTTAAGTTTGAGAGTTGCTTCTAATGTACCAAAGCTGGACTTAGACATAATTTCACTCTCACAACATTATGGCTGGTTGGAGACAGTCCGAACCACAAATACCGGGTCCATGGTTCTGGGCGTATACTGGGGGGACGGGAACGACTCCCATTAACCCCTGACTATACCGGGGATACGCTTATCACAATGCCTTTCTTGTCTGTGCTAAGCAGGGCATCCTGGCAGCCAAGTGGCTTGACCTTTATTAGTGAGCCTGGTTACCCCCTCTCGGAACCACAGACTTAGAAATCGCCAGCTCATATACTGTACAGTGCATAAAATATATTTAAATATATACCCTTATACACCATTTTAATAAAAATTATCACACAATTCTTCTAAGTCCCTCGGGAAGAGTGAAAGATGCGCACGTTCATTTTCAGAGCTCCTAGACCTTCCTATAAGAAGTTAGCCAAAAAGTAGCTTCTAAAAACGCTTAGGTTAAGTTTCAGAGTTGCTTCTAATGTACCAAAGCTGGACTTAGACATCATTTCACTCTCACAACATTATGGCTGGTTGGAGACAGTCCGAACCACAAGTACCGGGTCCATGGTTCTGGGCGTATACTGGGGGGACGGGAACGACTCCCATTAACCCCTGACTATACCGGGGATACGCTTATCACAATGCCTTTCTGGTCTGTGCTGAAGCAGTGCATTCTGGCAAACAAGTGGCTTGACCTTTATTAGTGAGCCTGGTTACCCCCTCTCGGAACCACAGACTTAGAAATCGCCAGCTCATATACAGTGCATAAAATATATTTAAATATATACCCTTATACACCATTTTAATAAAAATTATCACACAATTCTTCTAAGTCCCTCGGGAAAAGAGAAAGATGCGCACGTTCATTTTCAGAGCTCCTAGACCTTCCTACTGTATAAGAAGTTAGCCAAAAAGTATCTTCGAAAAACGCTTAGGTTAAGTTTGAGAGTTGCTTCTAATGTACCAAAGCTGGACTTAGACATAATTTCACTCTCACAACATTATGGCTGGTTGGAGACAGTCCGAACCACAAATACCGGGTCCATGGTTCTGGGCGTATACTGGGGGGACGGGAACGACTCCCATTAACCCCTGACTATACCGGGGATACGCTTATCACAATGCCTTTCTGGTCTGTGCTAAGCAGGGCATCCTGGCAGCCAAGTGGCTTGACCTTTATTGGTGAGCCTGGTTACCCCCTCTCGGAACCACAGACTTAGAAATCGCCAGCTCATATACAGTGCATAAAATATATTTAAATATATACCCTTATACACCATTTTAATAAAAATTATCACACAATTCTTCTAAGTCCCTCGGGAAAAGAGAAAGATGCGCACGTTCATTTTCAGAGCTCCTAGACCTTCCTATAAGAAGTTAGCCAAAAAGTAGCTTCGAAAAACGCTTAGGTTAAGTTTGAGAGTTGCTTCTAATGTACCAAAGCTGGACTTAGACATAATTTCACTCTCACAACATTATGGCTGGTTGGAGACAGTCCGAACCACAAGTACCGGGTCCATGGTTCTGGGCGTATACTGGGGGGACGGGAACGACTCCCATTAACCCCTGACTATACCGGGGATACGCTTATCACAATGCCTTTCTGGTCTGTGCTGAAGCAGTGCATTCTGGCAACCAAGTGGCTTGACCTTTATTAGTGAGCCTGGTTACCCCCTCTCGGAACCACAGACTTAGAAATCGCCAGCTCATATACAGTGCATAAAATATATTTAAATATATACCCTTATACACCATTTTAATAAAAAATATCACAAAATTCTTCTAAGTCCCTCAGGAAGAGTGAAAGATGCGCACGTTCATTTTCAGAGCTCCTAGACCTTCCTATAAGAAGTTAGCCAAAAAGTAGCTTCGAAAAACGCTTAGGTTAAGTTTGAGAGTTGCTTCTAATGTACCAAAGCTGGACTTAGACATAATTTCACTCTCACAACATTATGGCTGGTTGGTGACAGTCCGAACCACAAGTACCGGGTCCATGGTTCTGGGCGTATACTGGGGGGACGGGAACGACTCCCATTATCCCCTGACTATACCGGGGATACGCTTATCACAATGCCTTTCTGGTCTGTGCTGAAGCAGTGCATTCTGGCAACCAAGTGGCTTGACCTTTATTAGTGAGCCTGGTTACCCCCTCTCAGAACCACAGACTTAGAAATCGCCAGCTCATATACAGTGCATAAAATATATTTAAATATATACCCTTATACACCATTTTAATAAAAAATATCACAAAATTCTTCTAGGTCCCTCAGGAAGAGTAAAAGATGCGCACGTTCATTTTCAGAGCTCCTAGACCTTCCTATAAGAAGTTAGCCAAAAAGTAGCTTCGAAAAACGCTTAGGTTAAGTTTGAGAGTTGCTTCTAATGTACCAAAGCTGGACTTAGACATAATTTCACTCTCACAACATTATGGCTGGTTGGTGACAGTCCGAACCACAAGTACCGGGTCCATGGTTCTGGGCGTATACTGGGGGGACGGGAACGACTCCCATTAACCCCTGACTATACCGGGGATACGCTTATCACAATGCCTTTCTGGTCTGTGCTGAAGCAGTGCATTCTGGCAACCAAGTGGCTTGACCTTTATTAGTGAGCCTGGTTACCCCCTCTCGGAACCACAGACTTAGAAATCGCCAGCTCATATACAGTGCATAAAATATATTTAAATATATACCCTTATACACCATTTTAATAAAAAATATCACAAAATTCTTCTAAGTCCCTCAGGAAGAGTGAAAGATGCGCACGTTCATTTTCAGAGCTCCTAGACCTTCCTATAAGAAGTTAGCCAAAAAGTAGCTTCGAAAAACGCTTAGGTTAAGTTTGAGAGTTGCTTCTAATGTACCAAAGCTGGACTTAGACATAATTTCACTCTCACAACATTATGGCTGGTTGGTGACAGTCCGAACCACAAGTACCGGGTCCATGGTTCTGGGCGTATACTGGGGGGACGGGAACGACTCCCATTATCCCCTGACTATACCGGGGATACGCTTATCACAATGCCTTTCTGGTCTGTGCTGAAGCAGTGCATTCTGGCAACCAAGTGGCTTGACCTTTATTAGTGAGCCTGGTTACCCCCTCTCAGAACCACAGACTTAGAAATCGCCAGCTCATATACAGTGCATAAAATATATTTAAATATATACCCTTATACACCATTTTAATAAAAAATATCACAAAATTCTTCTAGGTCCCTCAGGAAGAGTAAAAGATGCGCACGTTCATTTTCAGAGCTCCTAGACCTTCCTATAAGAAGTTAGCCAAAAAGTAGCTTCGAAAAACGCTTAGGTTAAGTTTGAGAGTTGCTTCTAATGTACCAAAGCTGGACTTAGACATAATTTCACTCTCACAACATTATGGCTGGTTGGAGACAGTCCGAACCACAAATACCGGGTCCATGGTTCTGGGCGTATACTGGGGGGACGGGAACGACTCCCATTAACCCCTGACTATACCGGGGATACGCTTATCACAATGCCTTTCTGGTCTGTGCTAAGCAGGGCATCCTGGCAGCCAAGTGGCTTGACCTTTATTAGTGAGCCTGGTTACCCCCTCTCGGAACAACAGACTTAGAAATCGCCAGCTCATATACAGTGCATAAAATATATTTAAATATATACCCTTATACACCATTTTAATAAAAATTATCACTCAATTCTTCTAAGTCCCACGGTAAAAGTGAAAGATGCGCACGTTCATTTTCAGAGCTCCTAGACCTTCCTATAAGAAGTTAGCCAAAAAGTAGCTTCGAAAAACGCTTAGGTTAAGTTTGAGAGTTGCTTCTAATGTACCAAAGCTGGACTTAGACATAATTTCACTCTCACAACATTATGGCTGGTTGGAGACAGTCCGAACCACAAGTACCGGGTCCATGGTTCTGGGCGTATACTGGGGGGACGGGGACGACTCCCATTAACCCCTGACTATACCGGGGATACGCTTATCACAATACCTTTCTGGTCTGTGCTGAAGCAGGGCATTCTGGCAGCCAAGTGGCTTGACCTTTATTAGTGAGCCTGGTTACCCCCTCTCGGAACCACAGACTTAGAAATCGCCAGCTCATATACAGTGCATAAAATATATTTAAATATATACCCTTATACACCATTTTAATAAAAAATATCACAAAATTCTTCTAAGTCCCTCAGGAAGAGTGAAAGATGCGTACGTTCATTTTCAGAGCTCCTAGACCTTCCTATAAGAAGTTAGCCAAAAAGTAGCTTCGAAAAACGCTTAGGTTAAGTTTGAGAGTTGCTTCTAATGTACCAAAGCTGGACTTAGACATAATTTCACTCTCACAACATTATGGCTGGTTGGAGACAGTCCGAACCACAAGTACCGGGTCCATGGTTCTGGGCGTATACTGGGGGGACGGGAACGACTCCCATTAACCCCTGACTATACCGGGGATACGCTTATCACAATGCCTTTCTGGTCTGTGCTGAAGCAGTGCATTCTGGCAACCAAGTGGCTTGACCTTTATTAGTGAGCCTGGTTACCCCCTCTCGGAACCACAGACTTAGAAATCGCCAGCTCATATACAGTGCATAAAATATATTTAAATATACACCCTTATACACCATTTTAATAAAAATTATCACACAATTCTTCTAAGTCCCTCGGGAAAAGAGAAAGATGCGCACGTTCATTTTCAGAGCTCCTAGACCTTCCTATAAGAAGTTAGCCAAAAAGTAGCTTCGAAAAACGCTTAGGTTAAGTTTGAGAGTTGCTTCTAATGTACCAAAGCTGGACTTAGACATAATTTCACTCTCACAACATTATGGCTGGTTGGAGACAGTCCGAACCACAAGTACCGGGTCCATGGTTTTGGCCGTATACTGAGGGGACGGGAACGACTCCCATTAACCCCTGACTATACCGGGGATATGCTTATCACAATGCCTTTCTGGTCTGTGCTAAGCAGGGCATTCTGGCAACCAAGTGGCTTGATATTTATTAGTGAGCCTGGTTACCCCCTCTCGGAACCACAGACTTAGAAATCGCCAGCTCATATACAGTGCATAAAATATATTTAAATATATACCCTTATACACCATTTTAATAAAAATTATCACACAATTCTTCTAAGTCCCTCGGGAAGAGTGAAAGATGCGCACGTTCATTTTCAGAGCTCCTAGACCTTCCTATAAGAAGTTAGCCAAAAAGTAGCTTCGAAAAACGCTTAGGTTAAGTTTGAGAGTTGCTTCTAATGTACCAAAGCTGGACTTAGACATAATTTCACTCTCACAACATTATGGCTGGTTGGAGACAGTCCGAACCACAAGTACCGGGTCCATGGTTCTGGGCGTATACTGGGGGGACGGGAACGACTCCCATTAACCCCTGACTATACCGGGGATACGCTTATCACAATGCCTTTCTGGTCTGTGCTGAAGCAGTGCATTCTGGCAACCAAGTGGCTTGACCTTTATTAGTGAGCCTGGTTACCCCCTCTCGGAACCACAGACTTAGAAATCGCCAGCTCATATACAGTGCATAAAATATATTTAAATATATACCCTTATACAC
This sequence comes from Ascaphus truei, assembly GCF_040206685.1. NCBI lineage: Eukaryota > Metazoa > Chordata > Amphibia > Anura > Ascaphidae > Ascaphus > Ascaphus truei. The sequence continues at coordinate 174,270,123 of NC_134486.1, read as the reverse complement.
CATTTTAATAAAAAATATCACAAAATTCTTCTAAGTCCCTCAGGAAGAGTGAAAGATGCGCACGTTCGTTTTCAGAGCTCCTACAGTAGACCTTCCTATAAGAAGTTAGCCAAAAAGTATCTTCGAAAAACGCTTAGGTTAAGTTTGAGAGTTGCTTCTAATGTACCAAAGCTGGACTTAGACATAATTTCACTCTCACAACATTATGGCTGGTTGGAGACAGTCCGAACCACAAATACCGGGTCCATGGTTCTGGGAGTATACTGGGGGGACGGGAACGACTCCCATTAACCCCTGACTATACCGGGGATACGCTTATCACAATGCCTTTCTGGTCTGTGCTAAGCAGGGCATCCTGGCAGCCAAGTGGCTTGACCTTTATTGGTGAGCCTGGTTACCCCCTCTCGGAATCACAGACTTAGAAATCGCCAGCTCATATACAGTGCATAAAATATATTTAAATATATACCCTTATACACCATTTTAATAAAAATTATCACACAATTCTTCTAAGTCCCTCGGGAAGAGAGAAAGATGCGCACGTTCATTTTCAGATCTCCTAGACCTTCCTATAAGAAGTTAGCCAAAAAGTAGCTTCGAAAAACGCTTAGGTTAAGTTTGAGAGTTGCTTCTAATGTACCAAAGCTGGACTTAGACATAATTTCACTCTCACAACATTATGGCTGGTTGGAGACAGTCCGAACCACAAATACCGGGTCCATGGTTCTGGGCGTATACTGGGGGGACGGGAACGACTCCCATTAACCCCTGACTATACCGGGGATACGCTTATCACAATGCCTTTCTGGTCTGTACTGAAGCAGTGCATTCTGGCAACCAAGTGGCTTGACCTTTATTAGTAAGCCTGGTTACCCCCTCTCGGAACCACAGACTTAGAAATCGCCAGCTCATATACAGTGCATAAAATATATTTAAATATATACCCTTATACACCATTTTAATAAAAAATATCACAAAATACTTCTACTGTAAGTCCCTCAGGAAGAGTGAAAGATGCGCACGTTCATTTTCAGAGCTCCTAGACCTTCCTATAAGAAGTTAGCCAAAAAGTAGCTTCGAAAAACGCTTAGGTTAAGTTTGAGAGTTGCTTCTAATGTACCAAAGCTGGACTTAGACATAATTTCACTCTCACAACATTATGGCTGGTTGGAGACAGTCCGAACCACAAGTACCGAGTCCATGGTTCTGGGCGTATACTGGGGGGATGGGAACGACTCCCATTAACCCCTGACTATACCGGGGATACGCTTATCACAATGCCTTTCTGGTCTGTGCTAAGCAGGGCATCCTGGCAGCCAAGTGGCTTGACCTTTATTAGTGAGCCTGGTTACCCCCTCTCGGAACCACAGACTTAGAAATCGCCAGCTCATATACTGTACAGTGCATAAAATATATTTAAATATATACCCTTATACACCATTTTAATAAAAATTATCACACAATTCTTCTAAGTCCCTCGGGAAGAGTGAAAGATGCGCACGTTCATTTTCAGAGCTCCTAGACCTTCCTATAAGAAGTTAGCCAAAAAGTAGCTTCTAAAAACGCTTAGGTTAAGTTTCAGAGTTGCTTCTAATGTACCAAAGCTGGACTTAGACATCATTTCACTCTCACAACATTATGGCTGGTTGGAGACAGTCCGAACCACAAGTACCGGGTCCATGGTTCTGGGCGTATACTGGGGGGACGGGAACGACTCCCATTAACTCCTGACTATACCGGGGATACGCTTATCACAATGCCTTTCTGGTCTGTGCTGAAGCAGTGCATTCTGGCAAACAAGTGGCTTGACCTTTATTAGTGAGCCTGGTTACCCCCTCTCGGAACCACAGACTTAGAAATCGCCAGCTCATATACAGTGCATAAAATATATTTAAATATATACCCTTATACACCATTTTAATAAAAATTATCACACAATTCTTCTAAGTCCCTCGGGAAAAGAGAAAGATGCGCACGTTCATTTTCAGAGCTCCTAGACCTTCCTACTGTATAAGAAGTTAGCCAAAAAGTATCTTCGAAAAACGCTTAGGTTAAGTTTGAGAGTTGCTTCTAATGTACCAAAGCTGGACTTAGACATAATTTCACTCTCACAACATTATGGCTGGTTGGAGACAGTCCGAACCACAAATACCGGGTCCATGGTTCTGGGCGTATACTGGGGGGACGGGAACGACTCCCATTAACCCCTGACTATACCGGGGATACGCTTATCACAATGCCTTTCTGGTCTGTGCTAAGCAGGGCATCCTGGCAGCCAAGTGGCTTGACCTTTATTGGTGAGCCTGGTTACCCCCTCTCGGAACCACAGACTTAGAAATCGCCAGCTCATATACAGTGCATAAAATATATTTAAATATATACCCGTATACACCATTTTAATAAAAATTATCACACAATTCTTCTAAGTCCCTCGGGAAAAGAGAAAGATGCGCACGTTCATTTTCAGAGCTCCTAGACCTTCCTATAAGAAGTTAGCCAAAAAGTAGCTTCGAAAAACGCTTAGGTTAAGTTTGAGAGTTGCTTCTAATGTACCAAAGCTGGACTTAGACATAATTTCACTCTCACAACATTATGGCTGGTTGGAGACAGTCCGAACCACAAGTACCGGGTCATTGGTTCTGGGCGTATACTGGGGGGACGGGAACGACTCCCATTAACCCCTGACTATACCGGGGATACGCTTATCACAATGCCTTTCTGGTCTGTGCTGAAGCAGTGCATTCTGGCAACCAAGTGGCTTGACCTTTATTAGTGAGCCTGGTTACCCCCTCTCGGAACCACAGACTTAGAAATCGCCAGCTCATATACAGTGCATAAAATATATTTAAATATATACCCTTATACACCATTTTAATAAAAAATATCACAAAATTCTTCTAAGTCCCTCCGGAAGAGTGAAAGATGCGCACGTTCATTTTCAGAGCTCCTAGACCTTCCTATAAGAAGTTAGCCAAAAAGTAGCTTCGAAAAACGCTTAGGTTAAGTTTGAGAGTTGCTTCTAATGTACAAAAGCTGGACTTAGACATAATTTCACTCTCACAACATTATGGCTGGTTGGAGACAGTCCGAACCACAAGTACCGAGTCCATGGTTCTGGGCGTATACTGGGGGGATGGGAACGACTCCCATTAACCCCTGACTATACCGGGGATACGCTTATCACAATGCCTTTCTGGTCTGTGCTAAGCAGGGCATCCTGGCAGCCAAGTGGCTTGACCTTTATTAGTGAGCCTGGTTACCCCCTCTCGGAACCACAGACTTAGAAATCGCCAGCTCATATACTGTACAGTGCATAAAATATATTTAAATATATACCCTTATACACCATTTTAATAAAAATTATCACACAATTCTTCTAAGTCCCTCGGGAAGAGTGAAAGATGCGCACGTTCATTTTCAGAGCTCCTAGACCTTCCTATAAGAAGTTAGCCAAAAAGTAGCTTCTAAAAACGCTTAGGTTAAGTTTCAGAGTTGCTTCTAATGTACCAAAGCTGGACTTAGACATCATTTCACTCTCACAACATTATGGCTGGTTGGAGACAGTCCGAACCACAAGTACCGGGTCCATGGTTCTGGGCGTATACTGGGGGGACGGGAACGACTCCCATTAACCCCTGACTATACCGGGGATACGCTTATCACAATGCCTTTCTGGTCTGTGCTGAAGCAGTGCATTCTGGCAAACAAGTGGCTTGACCTTTATTAGTGAGCCTGGTTACCCCCTCTCGGAACCACAGACTTAGAAATCGCCAGCTCATATACAGTGCATAAAATATATTTAAATATATACCCTTATACACCATTTTAATAAAAATTATCACACAATTCTTCTAAGTCCCTCGGGAAAAGAGAAAGATGCGCACGTTCATTTTCAGAGCTCCTAGACCTTCCTACTGTATAAGAAGTTAGCCAAAAAGTATCTTCGAAAAACGCTTAGGTTAAGTTTGAGAGTTGCTTCTAATGTACCAAAGCTGGACTTAGACATAATTTCACTCTCACAACATTATGGCTGGTTGGAGACAGTCCGAACCACAAATACCGGGTCCATGGTTCTGGGCGTATACTGGGGGGACGGGAACGACTCCCATTAACCCCTGACTATACCGGGGATACGCTTATCACAATGCCTTTCTGGTCTGTGCTAAGCAGGGCATCCTGGCAGCCAAGTGGCTTGACCTTTATTGGTGAGCCTGGTTACCCCCTCTCGGAACCACAGACTTAGAAATCGCCAGCTCATATACAGTGCATAAAATATATTTAAATATATACCCTTATACACCATTTTAATAAAAATTATCACACAATTCTTCTAAGTCCCTCGGGAAAAGAGAAAGATGCGCACGTTCATTTTCAGAGCTCCTAGACCTTCCTATAAGAAGTTAGCCAAAAAGTAGCTTCGAAAAACGCTTAGGTTAAGTTTGAGAGTTGCTTCTAATGTACCAAAGCTGGACTTAGACATAATTTCACTCTCACAACATTATGGCTGGTTGGAGACAGTCCGAACCACAAGTACCGGGTCCATGGTTCTGGGCGTATACTGGGGGGACGGGAACGACTCCCATTAACCCCTGACTATACCGGGGATACGCTTATCACAATGCCTTTCTGGTCTGTGCTGAAGCAGTGCATTCTGGCAACCAAGTGGCTTGACCTTTATTAGTGAGCCTGGTTACCCCCTCTCGGAACCACAGACTTAGAAATCGCCAGCTCATATACAGTGCATAAAATATATTTAAATATATACCCTTATACACCATTTTAATAAAAAATATCACAAAATTCTTCTAAGTCCCTCCGGAAGAGTGAAAGATGCGCACGTTCATTTTCAGAGCTCCTAGACCTTCCTATAAGAAGTTAGCCAAAAAGTAGCTTCGAAAAACGCTTAGGTTAAGTTTGAGAGTTGCTTCTAATGTACAAAAGCTGGACTTAGACATAATTTCACTCTCACAACGTTATGGCTGGTTGGAGACAGTCCGAACCACAAGTACCGGGTCCATGGTTCTGGGCGTATACTGGGGGGACGGGAACGACTCCCATTAACCCCTGACTATACCGGGGATACGCTTATCACAATGCCTTTCTGGTCTGTGCTGAAGCAGTGCATTCTGGCAACCAAGTGGCTTGACCTTTATTAGTGAGCCTGGTTACCCCCTCTCGGAACCACAGACTTAGAAATCGCCAGCTCATATACAGTGCATAAAATATATTTAAATATATACCCTTATACACCATTTTAATAAAAAATATCACAAAATTCTTCTAAGTCCCTCAGGAAGAGTGAAAGATGCGCACGTTCATTTTCAGAGCTCCTAGACCTTCCTATAAGAAGTTAGCCAAAAAGTAGCTTCGAAAAACGCTTAGGTTAAGTTTGAGAGTTGCTTCTAATGTACCAAAGCTGGACTTACTGTAGACATAATTTCACTCTCACAACATTATGGCTGGTTGGTGACAGTCCGAACCACAAGTACCGGGTCCATGGTTCTGGGCGTATACTGGGGGGACGGGAACGACTCCCATTATCCCCTGACTATACCGGGGATACGCTTATCACAATGCCTTTCTGGTCTGTGCTGAAGCAGTGCATTCTGGCAACCAAGTGGCTTGACCTTTATTAGTGAGCCTGGTTACCCCCTCTCAGAACCACAGACTTAGAAATCGCCAGCTCATATACAGTGCATAAAATATATTTAAATATATACCCTTATACACCATTTTAATAAAAAATATCACAAAATTCTTCTAGGTCCCTCAGGAAGAGTAAAAGATGCGCACGTTCATTTTCAGAGCTCCTAGACCTTCCTATAAGAAGTTAGCCAAAAAGTAGCTTCGAAAAACGCTTAGGTTAAGTTTGAGAGTTGCTTCTAATGTACCAAAGCTGGACTTAGACATAATTTCACTCTCACAACATTATGGCTGGTTGGTGACAGTCCGAACCACAAGTACCGGGTCCATGGTTCTGGGCGTATACTGGGGGGACGGGAACGACTCCCATTAACCCCTGACTATACCGGGGATACGCTTATCACAATGCCTTTCTGGTCTGTGCTGAAGCAGTGCATTCTGGCAACCAAGTGGCTTGACCTTTATTAGTGAGCCTGGTTACCCCCTCTCGGAACCACAGACTTAGAAATCGCCAGCTCATATACAGTGCATAAAATATATTTAAATATATACCCTTATACACCATTTTAATAAAAAATATCACAAAATTCTTCTAAGTCCCTCAGGAAGAGTGAAAGATGCGCACGTTCATTTTCAGAGCTCCTAGACCTTCCTATAAGAAGTTAGCCAAAAAGTAGCTTCGAAAAACGCTTAGGTTAAGTTTGAGAGTTGCTTCTAATGTACCAAAGCTGGACTTAGACATAATTTCACTCTCACAACATTATGGCTGGTTGGTGACAGTCCGAACCACAAGTACCGGGTCCATGGTTCTGGGCGTATACTGGGGGGACGGGAACGACTCCCATTATCCCCTGACTATACCGGGGATACGCTTATCACAATGCCTTTCTGGTCTGTGCTGAAGCAGTGCATTCTGGCAACCAAGTGGCTTGACCTTTATTAGTGAGCCTGGTTACCCCCTCTCAGAACCACAGACTTAGAAATCGCCAGCTCATATACAGTGCATAAAATATATTTAAATATATACCCTTATACACCATTTTAATAAAAAATATCACAAAATTCTTCTAGGTCCCTCAGGAAGAGTAAAAGATGCGCACGTTCATTTTCAGAGCTCCTAGACCTTCCTATAAGAAGTTAGCCAAAAAGTAGCTTCGAAAAACGCTTAGGTTAAGTTTGAGAGTTGCTTCTAATGTACCAAAGCTGGACTTAGACATAATTTCACTCTCACAACATTATGGCTGGTTGGAGACAGTCCGAACCACAAATACCGGGTCCATGGTTCTGGGCGTATACTGGGGGGACGGGAACGACTCCCATTAACCCCTGACTATACCGGGGATACGCTTATCACAATGCCTTTCTGGTCTGTGCTAAGCAGGGCATCCTGGCAGCCAAGTGGCTTGACCTTTATTAGTGAGCCTGGTTACCCCCTCTCGGAACCACAGACTTAGAAATCGCCAGCTCATATACAGTGCATAAAATATATTTAAATATATACCCTTATACACCATTTTAATAAAAATTATCACTCAATTCTTCTAAGTCCCACGGGAAAAGAGAAAGATGCGCACGTTCATTTTCAGAGCTCCTAGACCTTCCTATAAGAAGTTAGCCAAAAAGTAGCTTCGAAAAACGCTTAGGTTAAGTTTCAGAGTTGCTTCTAATGTACCAAAGCTGGACTTAGACATAATTTCACTCTCACAACATTATGGCTGGTTGGAGACAGTCCGAACCACAAGTACCGGGTCCATGGTTCTGGGCTTATACTGGGGGGACGGGAACGACTCCCATTAACCCCTGACTATACCGGGGATACGCTTATCACAATGCCTTTCTGGTCTGTGCTGAAGCAGTGCATTCTGGCAACCAAGTGGCTTGACCTTTATTAGTGAGCCTGGTTACCCCCTCTCGGAACCACAGACTTAGAAATCGCCAGCTCATATACAGTGCATAAAATATATTTAAATATATACCCTTATACACCATTTTAATAAAAAATATCACAAAATACTTCTACTGTAAGTCCCTCAGGAAGAGTGAAAGATGCGCACGTTTATTTTCAGAGCTCCTAGACCTTCCTATAAGAAGTTAGCCAAAAAGTAGCTTCGAAAAACGCTTAGGTTAAGTTTGAGAGTTGCTTCTAATGTACCAAAGCTGGACTTAGACATAATTTCACTCTCACAACATTATGGCTGGTTGGAGACAGTCCGAACCACAAGTACCGAGTCCATGGTTCTGGGCGTATACTGGGGGGACGGGAACGACTCCCATTAACCCCTGACTATACCGGGGATACGCTTATCACAATGCCTTTCTGGTCTGTGCTAAGCAGGGCATCCTGGCAGCCAAGTGGCTTGACCTTTATTAGTGAGCCTGGTTACCCCCTCTCGGAACCACAGACTTAGAAATCGCCAGCTCATATACTGTACAGTGCATAAAATATATTTAAATATATACCCTTATACACCATTTTAATAAAAATTATCACACAATTCTTCTAAGTCCCTCGGGAAGAGTGAAAGATGCGCACGTTCATTTTCAGAGCTCCTAGACCTTCCTATAAGAAGTTAGCCAAAAAGTAGCTTCTAAAAACGCTTAGGTTAAGTTTCAGAGTTGCTTCTAATGTACCAAAGCTGGACTTAGACATAATTTCACTCTCACAACATTATGGCTGGTTGGAGACAGTCCGAACCACAAGTACCGGGTCCATGGTTCTGGGCGTATACTGGGGGGACGGGAACGACTCCCATTAACCCCTGACTATACCGGGGATACGCTTATCACAATGCCTTTCTGGTCTGTGCTGAAGCAGTGCATTCTGGCAACCAAGTGGCTTGACCTTTATTAGTGAGCCTGGTTACCCCCTCTCGGAACCACAGACTTAGAAATGGCCAGCTCATATACAGTGCATAAAATATATTTAAATATATACCCTTATACACCATTTTAATAAAAAATATCACAAAATACTTCTACTGTAAGTCCCTCAGGAAGAGTGAAAGATGCGCACGTTCATTTTCAGAGCTCCTAGACCTTCCTATAAGAAGTTAGCCAAAAAGTAGCTTCGAAAAACGCTTAGGTTAAGTTTGAGAGTTGCTTCTAATGTACCAAAGCTGGACTTAGACATAATTTCACTCTCACAACATTATGGCTGGTTGGAGACAGTCCGAACCACAAGTACCGAGTCCATGGTTCTGGGCGTATACTGGGGGGACGGGAACGACTCCCATTAACCCCTGACTATACCGGGGATACGCTTATCACAATGCCTTTCTGGTCTGTGCTAAGCAGGGCATCCTGGCAGCCAAGTGGCTTGAGCTTTATTAGTGAGCCTGGTTACCCCCTCTCGGAACCACAGACTTAGAAATCGCCAGCTCATATACTGTACAGTGCATAAAATATATTTAAATATATACCCTTATACATCATTTTAATAAAAATTATCACACAATTCTTCTAAGTCCCTCGGGAAGAGAGAAAGATGCGCACGTTCATTTTCAGAGCTCCTAGACCTTCCTATAAGAAGTTAGCCAAAAAGTAGCTTCGAAAAACGCTTAGGTTAAGTTTGAGAGTTGCTTCTAATGTACAGTACCAAAGCTGGACTTAGACATAATTTCACTCTCACAACATTATGGCTGGTTGGAGACAGTCCGAACCACAAGTACCGGGTCCATGGTTCTGGGCGTATACTGGGGGGACGGGAACGACTCCCATTAACCCCTGACTATACCGGGGATACGCTTATCACAATGCCTTTCTGGTCTGTGCTGAAGCAGGGCATTCTGGCAACCAAGTGGCTTGACCTTTATTAGTGAGCCTGGTTACCCCCTCTCGGAACCACAGACTTAGAAATCGCCAGCTCATATACAGTGCATAAAATATATTTAAATATATACCCTTATACACCATTTTAATAAAAAATATCACAAAATACTTCTACTGTAAGTCCCTCAGGAAGAGTGAAAGATGCGCACGTTCATTTTCAGAGCTCCTAGACCTTCCTATAAGAAGTTAGCCAAAAAGTAGCTTCGAAAAACGCTTAGGTTAAGTTTGAGAGTTGCTTCTAATGTACCAAAGCTGGACTTAGACATAATTTCACTCTCACAACATTATGGCTGGTTGGAGACAGTCCGAACCACAAGTACCGAGTCCATGGTTCTGGGCGTATACTGGGGGGACGGGAACGACTCCCATTAACCCCTGACTATACCGGGGATACGCTTATCACAATGCCTTTCTGGTCTGTGCTAAGCAGGGCATCCTGGCAGCCAAGTGGCTTGACCTTTATTAGTGAGCCTGGTTACCCCCTCTCGGAACCACAGACTTAGAAATCGCCAGCTCATATACTGTACAGTGCATAGAATATATTTAAATATATACCCTTATACACCATTTTAATAAAAATTATCACACAATTCTTCTAAGTCCCTCGGGAAGAGTGAAAGATGCGCACGTTCATTTTCAGAGCTCCTAGACCTTCCTATAAGAAGTTAGCCAAAAAGTAGCTTCTAAAAACGCTTAGGTTAAGTTTCAGAGTTGCTTCTAATGTACCAAAGCTGGACTTAGACATAATTTCACTCTCACAACATTATGGCTGGTTGGAGACAGTCCGAACCACAAGTACCGGGTCCATGGTTCTGGGCGTATACTGGGGGGACGGGAACGACTCCCATTAACCCCTGACTATACTGGGGATACGCTTATCACAATGCCTTTCTGGTCTGTGCTGAAACAGTGCATTCTGGCAACCAAGTGGCTTGACCTTTATTAGTGAGCCTGGTTACCCCCTCTCGGAACCACAGACTTAGAAATCGCCAGCTCATATACAGTGCATAAAATATATTTAAATATATACCCTTATACACCATTTTAATAAAAAATATCACAAAATTCTTCAAAGTCCCTCAGGAAGAGTGAAAGATGCGCACGTTCATTTTCAGAGCTCCTAGACCTTCCTATAAGAAGTTAGCCAAAAATTAGCTTCGAAAAACGCTTAGGTTAAGTTTGAGAGTTGCTTCAAATGTACCAAAGCTGGACTTAGACATAATTTCACTCTCACAACATTATGGCTGGTTGGAGACAGTCCGAACCACAAATACCGGGTCCATGGTTCTGGGCGTATACTGGGGGGACGGGAACGACTCCCATTAACCCCTGACTATACCGGGGATACGCTTATCACAATGCCTTTCTGGTCTGTGCTAAGCAGGGCATCCTGGCAGCCAAGTGGCTTGACCTTTATTAGTGAGCCTGGTTACCCCCTCTCGGAACCACAGACTTAGAAATCGCCAGCTCATATACAGTGCATAAAATATATTTAAATACTGTATATACCCTTATACACCATTTTAATAAAAATTATCACACAATTCTTCTAAGTCCCTCGGGAACAGAGAAAGATGCGCACGTTCATTTTCAGAGCTCCTAGACCTTCCTATAAGAAGTTAGCCAAAAAGTAGCTTCGAAAAACGCTTAGGTTAAGTTTGAGAGTTGCTTCTAATGTACCAAAGCTGGACTTAGACATAATTTCACTCTCACAACATTATGGCTGGTTGGAGACAGTCCGAACCACAAGTACCGGGTCCATGGTTCTGGGCGTATACTGGGGGGACAGGAACGACTCCCATTAACCCTTGACTATACCGGGGATACGCTTATCACAATGCCTTTCTGGTCTGTGCTGAAGCAGTGCATTCTGGCAACCAAGTGGCTTGACCTTTATTAGTGAGCCTGGTTACCCCCTCTCGGAACCACAGACTTAGAAATGGCCAGCTCATATACAGTGCATAAAATATATTTAAATATATACCCTTATACACCATTTTAATAAAAAAATATCACAAAATACTTCTACTGTAAGTCCCTCAGGAAGAGTGAAAGATGCGCACGTTCATTTTCAGAGCTCCTAGACCTTCCTATAAGAAGTTAGCCAAAAAGTAGCTTCGAAAAACGCTTAGGTTAAGTTTGAGAGTTGCTTCTAATGTACCAAAGCTGGACTTAGACATAATTTCACTCTCACAACATTATGGCTGGTTGGAGACAGTCCGAACCACAAGTACCGAGTCCATGGTTCTGGGCGTATACTGGGGGGACGGGAACGACTCCCATTAACCCCTGACTATACCGGGGATACGCTTATCACAATGCCTTTCTGGTCTGTGCTAAGCAGGGCATCCTGGCAGCCAAGTGGCTTGAGCTTTATTAGTGAGCCTGGTTACCCCCTCTCGGAACCACAGACTTAGAAATCGCCAGCTCATATACTGTACAGTGCATAAAATATATTTAAATATATACCCTTATACATCATTTTAATAAAAATTATCACACAATTCTTCTAAGTCCCTCGGGAAGAGAGAAAGATGCGCACGTTCATTTTCAGAGCTCCTAGACCTTCCTATAAGAAGTTAGCCAAAAAGTAGCTTCGAAAAACGCTTAGGTTAAGTTTGAGAGTTGCTTCTAATGTACAGTACCAAAGCTGTACTTAGACATAATTTCACTCTCACAACATTATGGCTGGTTGGAGACAGTCCGAACCACAAGTACCGGGTCCATGGTTCTGGGCGTATACTGGGGGGACGGGAACGACTCCCATTAACCCCTGACTATACCGGGGATATGCTTATCACAATGCCTTTCTGGTCTGTGCTGAAGCAGGGCATTCTGGCAACCAAGTGGCTTGACCTTTATTAGTGAGCCTGGTTACCCCCTCTCGGAAACACAGACTTAGAAATCGCCAGCTCATATACAGTGCATAAAATATATTTAAATATATACCCTTATACACCATTTTAATAAAAAATATCACAAAATACTTCTACTGTAAGTCCCTCAGGAAGAGTGAAAGATGCGCACGTTCATTTTCAGAGCTCCTAGACCTTCCTATAAGAAGTTAGCCAAAAAGTAGCTTCGAAAAACGCTTAGGTTAAGTTTGAGAGTTGCTTCTAATGTACCAAAGCTGGACTTAGACATAATTTCACTCTCACAACATTATGGCTGGTTGGAGACAGTCCGAACCACAAGTACCGAGTCCATGGTTCTGGGCGTATACTGGGGGGACGGGAACGACTCCCATTAACCCCTGACTATACCGGGGATACGCTTATCACAATGCCTTTCTGGTCTGTGCTAAGCAGGGCATCCTGGCAGCCAAGTGGCTTGACCTTTATTAGTGAGCCTGGTTACCCCCTCTCGGAACCACAGACTTAGAAATCGCCAGCTCATATACTGTACAGTGCATAGAATATATTTAAATATATACCCTTATACACCATTTTAATAAAAATTATCACACAATTCTTCTAAGTCCCTCGGGAAGAGTGAAAGATGCGCACGTTCATTTTCAGAGCTCCTAGACCTTCCTATAAGAAGTTAGCCAAAAAGTAGCTTCTAAAAACGCTTAGGTTAAGTTTCAGAGTTGCTTCTAATGTACCAAAGCTGGACTTAGACATAATTTCACTCTCACAACATTATGGCTGGTTGGAGACAGTCCGAACCACAAGTACCGGGTCCATGGTTCTGGGCGTATACTGGGGGGACGGGAACGACTCCCATTAACCCCTGACTATACCGGGGATACGCTTATCACAATGCCTTTCTGGTCTGTGCTGAAGCAGTGCATTCTGGCAACCAAGTGGCTTGACCTTTATTAGTGAGCCTGGTTACCCCCTCTCGGAACCACAGAAATCTTAGAAATCTTAGAAATCGCCAGCTCATATATAGTGCTTAAAATATATTTAAATATATACCCTTATACACCATTTTAATAAAAAATATCACAAAATTCTTCAAAGTCCCTCAGGAAGAGTGAAAGATGCGCACGTTCATTTTCAGAGCTCCTAGACCTTCCTATAAGAAGTTAGCCAAAAATTAGCTTCGAAAAACGCTTAGGTTAAGTTTGAGAGTTGCTTCTAATGTACCAAAGCTGGACTTAGACATAATTTCACTCTCACAACATTATGGCTGGTTGGAGACAGTCCGAACCACAAATACCGGGTCCATGGTTCTGGGCGTATACTGGGGGGACGGGAACGACTCCCATTAACCCCTGACTATACCGGGGATACGCTTATCACAATGCCTTTCTGGTCTGTGCTAAGCAGGGCATCCTGGCAGCCAAGTGGCTTGACCTTTATTAGTGAGCCTGGTTACCCCCTCTCGGAACCACAGACTTAGAAATCGCCAGCTCATATACAGTGCATAAAATATATTTAAATATATACCCTTATACACCATTTTAATAAAAATTATCACACAATTCTTCTAAGTCCCTCGGGAAAAGAGAAAGATGCGCACGTTCATTTTCAGAGCTCCTAGACCTTCCTATAAGAAGTTAGCCAAAAAGTAGCTTCGAAAAACGCTTAGGTTAAGTTTGAGAGTTGCTTCTAATGTACCAAAGCTGGACTTAGACATAATTTCACTCTCACAACATTATGGCTGGTTGGAGACAGTCCGAACCACAAGTACCGGGTCCATGGTTCTGGGCGTATACTGGGGGGACGGGAACGACTCCCATTAACCCCTGACTATACCGGGGATACGCTTATCACAATGCCTTTCTGGTCTGAGCTGAAGCAGTGCATTCTGGCAACCAAGTGGCTTGACCTTTATTAGTGAGCCTGGTTACCCCCTCTCGGAACCACAGACTTAGAAATCGCCAGCTCATATACAGTGCATAAAATATATTTAAATATATACCCTTATACACCATTTTAATAAAATTATCACACAATTCTTCTAAGTCCCTCGGGAAGAGTGAAAGATGCGCACGTTCATTTTCAGAGCTCCTAAACCTTCCTATAAGAAGTTAGCCAAAAAGTAGCTTCGAAAAACGCTTAGGTTAAGTTTGAGAGTTGCTTCTAATGTACCAAAGCTGGACTTAGACATAATTTCACTCTCACAACATTATGGCTGGTTGGAGACAGTCCGAACCACAAGTACAGGGTCAATGGTTCTGGGCGTATACTGGGGGGACGGGGACGACTCCCATTAACCCCTGACTATACCGGGGATACGCTTATCACAATGCCTTTCGGGTCTGTGCTGAAGCAGGGCATTCTGGCAGCCAAGTAGCTTGACCTTTATTAGTGAGCCTGGTTACCCCCTCTCGGAACCACAGACTTAGAAATCGCCAGCTCATATACAGTGCATAAAATATATTTAAATATATACCCTTATACACCATTTTAATAAAAAATATCACAAAATTCTTCTAAGTCCCTCAGGAAGAGTGAAAGATGCGCACGTTCATTTTCAGAGCTCCTAGACCTTCCTATAAGAAGTTAGCCAAAAAGTAGCTTCGAAAAACGCTTAGGTTAAGTTTGAGAGTTGCTTCTAATGTACCAAAGCTGGACTTAGACATAATTTCACTCTCACAACATTATGGCTGGTTGGAGACAGTCCGAACCACAAGTACCGGGTCCATGGTTCTGGGCGTATACTGGGGGGACGGGAACGACTCCCATTAACCCCTGACTATACCGGGGATACGCTTATCACAATGCCTTTCTGGTCTGTGCTGAAGCAGTGCATTCTGGCAACCAAGTGGCTTGACCTTTATTAGTGAGCCTGGTTACCCCCTCTCGGAACCACAGACTTAGAAATCGCCAGCTCATATACAGTGCATAAAATATATTTAAATATACACCCTTATACACCATTTTAATAAAAATTATCACACAATTCTTCTAAGTCCCTCGGGAAAAGAGAAAGATGCGCACGTTCATTTTCAGAGCTCCTAGACCTTCCTATAAGAAGTTAGCCAAAAAGTAGCTTCGAAAAACGCTTAGGTTAAGTTTGAGAGTTGCTTCTAATGTACCAAAGCTGGACTTAGACATAATTTCACTCTCACAACATTATGGCTGGTTGGAGACAGTCCGAACCACAAGTACCGGGTCCATGGTTTTGGCCGTATACTGAGGGGACGGGAACGACTCCCATTAACCCCTGACTATACCGGGGATATGCTTATCACAATGCCTTTCTGGTCTGTGCTAAGCAGGGCATTCTGGCAACCAAGTGGCTTGATATTTATTAGTGAGCCTGGTTACCCCCTCTCGGAACCACAGACTTAGAAATCGCCAGCTCATATACAGTGCATAAAATATATTTAAATATATACCCTTATACACCATTTTAATAAAAAATATCACAAAATTCTTCTAAGTCCCTCAGGAAGAGTGAAAGATGCGCACGTTCGTTTTCAGAGCTCCAACAGTAGACCTTCCTATAAGAAGTTAGCCAAAAAGTATCTTCGAAAAACGCTTAGGTTAAGTTTGAGAGTTGCTTCTAATGTACCAAAGCTGGACTTAGACATAATTTCACTCTCACAACATTATGGCTGGTTGGAGACAGTCCGAACCACAAATACCGGGTCCATGGTTCTGGGCGTATACTGGGGGGACGGGAACGACTCCCATTAACCCCTGACTATACCGGGGATACGCTTATCACAATGCCTTTCTGGTCTGTGCTAAGCAGGGCATCCTGGCAGCCAAGTGGCTTGACCTTTATTGGTGAGCCTGGTTACCCCCTCTCGGAATCACAGACTTAGAAATCGCCAGCTCATATACAGTGCATAAAATATATTTAAATATATACCCTTATACACCATTTTAATAAAAATTATCACACAATTCTTCTAAGTCCCTCGGGAAGAGAGAAAGATGCGCACGTTCATTTTCAGAGCTCCTAGACCTTCCTATAAGAAGTTAGCCAAAAAGTAGCTTCGAAAAACGCTTAGGTTAAGTTTGAGAGTTGCTTCTAATGTACCAAAGCTGGACTTAGACATAATTTCACTCTCACAACATTATGGCTGGTTGGAGACAGTCCGAACCACAAGTACCGGGTCCATGGTTCTGGGCGTATACTGGGGGGACGGGAACGACTCCCATTAACCCCTGACTATACCGGGGATACGCTTATCACAATGCCTTTCTGGTCTGTGCTGAAGCAGTGCATTCTGGCAACCAAGTGGCTTGACCTTTATTAGTGAGCCTGGTTACCCCCTCTCGGAACCACAGACTTAGAAATCGCCAGCTCATATACAGTGCATAAAATATATTTAAATATATACCCTTATACACCATTTTAATAAAAAATATCACAAAATACTTCTACTGTAAGTCCCTCAGGAAGAGTGAAAGATGCGCACGTTCATTTTCAGAGCTCCTAGACCTTCCTATAAGAAGTTAGCCAAAAAGTAGCTTCGAAAAACGCTTAGGTTAAGTTTGAGAGTTGCTTCTAATGTACCAAAGCTGGACTTAGACATAATTTCACTCTCACAACATTATGGCTGGTTGGAGACAGTCCGAACCACAAGTACCGGGTCCATGGTTTTGGCCGTATACTGAGGGGACGGGAACGACTCCCATTAACCCCTGACTATACCGGGGATATGCTTATCACAATGCCTTTCTGGTCTGTGCTGAAGCAGGGCATTCTGGCAACCAAGTGGCTTGATATTTATTAGTGAGCCTGGTTACCCCCTCTCGGAACCACAGACTTAGAAATCGCCAGCTCATATACAGTGCATAAAATATATTTAAATATATACCCTTATACACCATTTTAATAAAAATTATCACACAATTCTTCTAAGTCCCTCGGGAAGAGTGAAAGATGCGCACGTTCATTTTCAGAGCTCCTAGACCTTCCTATAAGAAGTTAGCCAAAAAGTAGCTTCTAAAAACGCTTAGGTTAAGTTTGAGTGTTGCTTCTAATGTACCAAAGCTGGACTTAGACATAATTTCACTCTCACAACATTATGGCTGGTTGGAGACAGTCCGAACCACAAGTACCGGGTCCATGGTTCTGGGCGTATACTGGGGGGACGGGAACGACTCCCATTAACCCCTGACTATACCGGGGATACGCTTATCACAATGCCTTTCTGGTCTGTGCTGAAGCAGTGCATTCTGGCAACCAAGTGGCTTGACCTTTATTAGTGAGCCTGGTTACCCCCTCTCGGAACCACAGACTTAGAAATCGCCAGCTCATATACAGTGCATAAAATATATTTAAATATATACCCTTATACACCATTTTAATAAAAAATATCACAAAATTCTTCTAAGTCCCTCAGGAAGAGTGAAAGATGCGCACGTTCGTTTTCAGAGCTCCAACAGTAGACCTTCCTATAAGAAGTTAGCCAAAAAGTATCTTCGAAAAACGCTTAGGTTAAGTTTGAGAGTTGCTTCTAATGTACCAAAGCTGGACTTAGACATAATTTCACTCTCACAACATTATGGCTGGTTGGAGACAGTCCGAACCACAAATACCGGGTCCATGGTTCTGGGCGTATACTGGGGGGACGGGAACGACTCCCATTAACCCCTGACTATACCGGGGATACGCTTATCACAATGCCTTTCTGGTCTGTGCTGAAGCAGTGCATTCTGGCAACCAAGTGGCTTGACCTTTATTAGTGAGCCTGGTTACCCCCTCTCGGAACCACAGACTTAGAAATCGCCAGCTCATATACAGTGCATAAAATATATTTAAATATATACCCTTATACAACATTTTAATAAAAAATATCACAAAATACTTCTACTGTAAGTCCCTCAGGAAGAGTGAAAGATGCGCACGTTCATTTTCAGAGCTCCTAGACCTTCCTATAAGAAGTTAGCCAAAAAGTAGCTTCGAAAAACGCTTAGGTTAAGTTTGAGAGTTGCTTCTAATGTACCAAAGCTGGACTTAGACATAATTTCACTCTCACAACATTATGGCTGGTTGGAGACAGTCCGAACCACAAGTACCGGGTCCATGGTTCTGGGCGTATACTGGGGGGACGGGAACGACTCCCATTAACCCCTGACTATACCGGGGATACGCTTATCACAATGCCTTTCTGGTCTGTGCTGAAGCAGTGCATTCTGGCAACCAAGTGGCTTGACCTTTATTAGTGAGCCTGGTTACCCCCTCTCGGAACCACAGACTTAGAAATCGCCAGCTCATATACAGTGCATAAAATATATTTAAATATATACCCTTATACACCATTTTAATAAAAAATATCACAAAATTCTTCTAAGTCCCTCAGGAAGAGTGAAAGATGCGCACGTTCATTTTCAGAGCTCCTAGACCTTCCTATAAGAAGTTAGCCAAAAAGTAGCTTCGAAAAACGCTTAGGTTAAGTTTGAGAGTTGCTTCTAATGTACCAAAGCTGGACTTAGACATAATTTCACTCTCACAACATTATGGCTGGTTGGAGACAGTCCGAACCACAAGTACCGGGTCCATGGTTCTGGGCGTATACTGGGGGGACGGGAACGACTCCCATTATCCCCTGACTATACCGGGGATACGCTTATCACAATGCCTTTCTGGTCTGTGCTGAAGCAGTGCATTCTGGCAACCAAGTGGCTTGACCTTTATTAGTGAGCCTGGTTACCCCCTCTCGGAACCACAGACTTAGAAATCGCCAGCTCATATACAGTGCATAAAATATATTTAAATATATACCCTTATACACCATTTTAATAAAAAATATCACAAAATTCTTCTAGGTCCCTCAGGAAGAGTAAAAGATGCGCACGTTCATTTTCAGAGCTCCTAGACCTTCCTATAAGAAGTTAGCCAAAAAGTAGCTTCGAAAAACGCTTAGGTTAAGTTTGAGAGTTGCTTCTAATGTACCAAAGCTGGACTTAGACATAATTTCACTCTCACAACATTATGGCTGGTTGGAGACAGTCCGAACCACAAATACCGGGTCCATGGTTCTGGGCGTATACTGGGGGGACGGGAACGACTCCCATTAACCCCTGACTATACCGGGGATACGCTTATCACAATGCCTTTCTGGTCTGTGCTAAGCAGGGCATCCTGGCAGCCAAGTGGCTTGACCTTTATTAGTGAGCCTGGTTACCCCCTCTCGGAACCACAGACTTAGAAATCGCCAGCTCATATACAGTGCATAAAATATATTTAAATATATACCCTTATACTGTACACCATTTTAATAAAAATTATCACACAATTCTTCTAAGTCCCTCGGGAAAAGAGAAAGATGCGCACGTTCATTTTCAGAGCTCCTAGACCTTCCTATAAGAAGTTAGCCAAAAAGTAGCTTCGAAAAACGCTAAGGTTAAGTTTCAGAGTTGCTTCTAATGTTCCAAAGCTGGACTTAGACATAATTTCACTCTCACAACATTATGGCTGGTTGGAGACAGTCCGAACCACAAGTACCGGGTCCATGGTTCTGGGCTTATACTGGGGGGACGGGAACGACTCCCATTAACCCCTGACTATACCGGGGATACGCTTATCACAATGCCTTTCTGGTCTGTGCTGAAGCAGTGCATTCTTTCAACCAAGTGGCTTGACCTTTATTAGTGAGCCTGGTTACCCCCTCTCGGAACCACAGACTTAGAAATCGCCAGCTCATATACAGTGCATAAAATATATTTAAATATATACCCTTATACACCATTTTAATAAAAATTATTACACAATTCTTCTAAGTCCCTCGGGAAGAGTGAAAGATGCGCACGTTCATTTTCAGAGCTCCTAGACCTTCCTATAAGAAGTTAGCCAAAAAGTAGCTTCTAAAAACGCTTAGGTTAAGTTTCAGAGTTGCTTCTAATGCACTGTACCAAAGCTGGACTTAGACATAATTTCACTCTCACAACATTATGGCTGGTTGGAGACAGTCCGAACCACAAGTACCGGGTCCATGGTTCTGGGCGTATACTGGGGGGACGGGAACGACTCCCATTATCCCCTGACTATACCGGGGATACGCTTATCACAATGCCTTTCTGGTCTGTGCTGAAGCAGTGCATTCTGGCAACCAAGTGGCTTGACCTTTATTAGTGAGCCTGGTTACCCCCTCTCGGAACCACAGACTTAGAAATCGCCAGCTCATATACAGTGCATAAAATATATTTAAATATATACCCTTATACACCATTTTAATAAAAAATATCACAAAATTCTTCTAGGTCCCTCAGGAAGAGTAAAAGATGCGCACGTTCATTTTCAGAGCTCCTAGACCTTCCTATAAGAAGTTAGCCAAAAAGTAGCTTCGAAAAACGCTTAGGTTAAGTTTGAGAGTTGCTTCTAATGTACCAAAGCTGGACTTAGACATAATTTCACTCTCACAACATTATGGCTGGTTGGAGACAGTCCGAACCACAAATACCGGGTCCATGGTTCTGGGCGTATACTGGGGGGACGGGAACGACTCCCATTAACCCCTGACTATACCGGGGATACGCTTATCACAATACCTTTCTGGTCTGTGCTAAGCAGGGCATCCTGGCAGCCAAGTGGCTTGACCTTTATTAGTGAGCCTGGTTACCCCCTCTCGGAACCACAGACTTAGAAATCGCCAGCTCATATACAGTGCATAAAATATATTTAAATATATACCCTTATACACCATTTTAATAAAAATTATCACACAATTCTTCTAAGTCCCTCGGGAAAAGAGAAAGATGCGCACGTTCATTTTCAGAGCTCCTAGACCTTCCTATAAGAAGTTAGCCAAAAAGTAGCTTCGAAAAACGCTAAGGTTAAGTTTCAGAGTTGCTTCTAATGTACCAAAGCTGGACTTAGACATAATTTCACTCACAACATTATGGCTGGTTGGAGACAGTACGAACCACAAGTACCGGGTCCATGGTTCTGGGCTTATACTGGGGGGACGGGAACGACTCCCATTAACCCCTGACTATACCGGGGATACGCTTATCACAATGCCTTTCTGGTCTGTGCTGAAGCAGTGCATTCTTTCAACCAAGTGGCTTGACCTTTATTAGTGAGCCTGGTTACCCCCTCTCGGAACCACAGACTTAGAAATCGCCAGCTCATATACAGTGCATAAAATATATTTAAATATATACCCTTATACACCATTTTAATAAAAATTATTACACAATTCTTCTAAGTCCCTCGGGAAGAGTGAAAGATGCGCACGTTCATTTTCAGAGCTCCTAGACCTTCCTATAAGAAGTTAGCCAAAAAGTAGCTTCTAAAAACGCTTAGGTTAAGTTTCAGAGTTGCTTCTAATGCACTGTACCAAAGCTGGACTTAGACATAATTTCACTCTCACAACATTATGGCTGGTTGGAGACAGTCCGAACCACAAGTACCGGGTCCATGGTTCTGGGCGTATACTGGGGGGACGGGAACGACTCCCATTAACCCCTGACTATACCGGGGATACGCTTATCACAATGCCTTTCTGGTCTGTGCTGAAGCAGTGCATTCTGGCAAACAAGTGGCTTGACCTTTATTAGTGAGCCTGGTTACCCCCTCTCGGAACCACAGACTTAGAAATCGCCAGCTCATATACAGTGCATAAAATATATTTAAATATATACCCTTATACACCATTTTAATAAAAATTATCACACAATTCTTCTAAGTCCCTCGGGAAAAGAGAAAGATGCGCACGTTCATTTTCAGAGCTCCTAGACCTTCCTACTGTATAAGAAGTTAGCCAAAAAGTAGCTTCGAAAAACGCTTAGGTTAAGTTTGAGAGTTGCTTCTAATGTACCAAAGCTGGACTTAGACATAATTTCACTCTCACAACATTATGGCTGGTTGGAGACAGTCCGAACCACAAATACCGGGTCCATGGTTCTGGGCGTATACTGGGGGGACGGGAACGACTCCCATTAACCCCTGACTATACCGGGGATACGCTTATCACAATGCCTTTCTGGTCTGTGCTAAGCAGGGCATCCTGGCAGCCAAGTGGCTTGACCATTATTGGTGAGCCTGGTTACCCCCTCTCGGAACCACAGACTTAGAAATCGCCAGCTCATATACAGTGCATAAAATATATTTAAATATATACCCTTATACACCATTTTAATAAAAATTATCACACAATTCTTCTAAGTCCCTCGGGAAAAGAGAAAGATGCGCACGTTCATTTTCAGAGCTCCTAGACCTTCCTATAAGAAGTTAGCCAAAAAGTAGCTTCGAAAAACGCTTAGGTTAAGTTTGAGAGTTGCTTCTAATGTACCAAAGCTGGACTTAGACATAATTTCACTCTCACAACATTATGGCTGGTTGGAGACAGTCCGAACCACAAGTACCGGGTCCATGGTTCTGGGCGTATACTGGGGGGACGGTAACGACTCCCATTAACCCCTGACTATACCGGGGATACGCTTATCACAATGCCTTTCTGGTCTGTGCTGAAGCAGTGCATTCTGGCAACCAAGTGGCTTGACCTTTATTAGTGAGCCTGGTTACCCCCTCTCGGAACCACAGACTTAGAAATCGCCAGCTCATATACAGTGCATAAAATATATTTAAATATATACCCTTATACACCATTTTAATAAAAAATATCACAAAATTCTTCTAAGTCCCTCAGGAAGAGTGAAAGATGCGCACGTTCATTTTCAGAGCTCCTAGACCTTCCTATAAGAAGTTAGCCAAAAAGTAGCTTCGAAAAACGCTTAGGTTAAGTTTGAGAGTTGCTTCTAATGTACCAAAGCTGGACTTAGACATAATTTCACTCTCACAACATTATGGCTGGTTGGAGACAGTCCGAACCACAAGTACCGGGTCCATGGTTCTGGGCGTATACTGGGGGGACGGGAACGACTCCCATTAACCCCTGACTATACCGGGGATACGCTTATCACAATGCCTTTCTGGTCTGTGCTGAAGCAGTGCATTCTGGCAACCAAGTGGCTTGACCTTTATTAGTGAGCCTGGTTACCCCCTCTCGGAACCACAGACTTAGAAATCGCCAGCTCATATACAGTGCATAAAATATATTTAAATATATACCCTTATACACCATTTTAATAAAAAATATCACAAAATTCTTCTAAGTCCCTCAGGAAGAGTGAAAGATGCGCACGTTCATTTTCAGAGCTCCTAGACCTTCCTATAAGAAGTTAGCCAAAAAGTAGCTTCGAAAAACGCTTAGGTTAAGTTTGAGAGTTGCTTCTAATGTACCAAAGCTGGACTTAGACATAATTTCACTCTCACAACATTATGGCTGGTTGGAGACAGTCCGAACCACAAGTACCGGGTCCATGGTTCTGGGCGTATACTGGGGGGACGGGAACGACTCCCATTATCCCCTGACTATACCGGGGATACGCTTATCACAATGCCTTTCTGGTCTGTGCTGAAGCAGTGCATTCTGGCAACCAAGTGGCTTGACCTTTATTAGTGAGCCTGGTTACCCCCTCTCGGAACCACAGACTTAGAAATCGCCAGCTCATATACAGTGCATAAAATATATTTAAATATATACCCTTATACACCATTTTAATAAAAAATATCACAAAATTCTTCTAGGTCCCTCAGGAAGAGTAAAAGATGCGCACGTTCATTTTCAGAGCTCCTAGACCTTCCTATAAGAAGTTAGCCAAAAAGTAGCTTCGAAAAACGCTTAGGTTAAGTTTGAGAGTTGCTTCTAATGTACCAAAGCTGGACTTAGACATAATTTCACTCTCACAACATTATGGCTGGTTGGAGACAGTCCGAACCACAAATACCGGGTCCATGGTTCTGGGCGTATACTGGGGGGACGGGAACGACTCCCATTAACCCCTGACTATACCGGGGATACGCTTATCACAATGCCTTTCTGGTCTGTGCTAAGCAGGGCATCCTGGCAGCCAAGTGGCTTGACCTTTATTAGTGAGCCTGGTTACCCCCTCTCGGAACCACAGACTTAGAAATCGCCAGCTCATATACAGTGCATAAAATATATTTAAATATATACCCTTATACACCATTTTAATAAAAATTATCACACAATTCTTTTAAGTCCCTCGGGAAAAGAGAAAGATGCGCACGTTCATTTTGAGAGCTCCTAGACCTTCCTATAAGAAGTTAGCCAAAAAGTAGCTTCGAAAAACGCTTAGGTTAAGTTTCAGAGTTGCTTCTAATGTACCAAAGCTGGACTTAGACATAATTTCACTCTCACAACATTATGGCTGGTTGGAGACAGTCCGAACCACAAGTACCGGGTCCATGGTTCTGGGCTTATACTGGGGGGACGGGAACGACTCCCATTAACCCCTGACTATACCGGGGATACGCTTATCACAATGCCTTTCTGGTCTGTGCTGAAGCAGTGCATTCTTTCAACCAAGTGGCTTGACCTTTATTAGTGAGCCTGGTTACCCCCTCTCGGAACCACAGACTTAGAAATCGCCAGCTCATATACAGTGCATAAAATATATTTAAATATATACCCTTATACACCATTTTAATAAAAATTATTACACAATTCTTCTAAGTCCCTCGGGAAGAGTGAAAGATGCGCACGTTCATTTTCAGAGCTCCTAGACCTTCCTATAAGAAGTTAGCCAAAAAGTAGCTTCTAAAAACGCTTAGGTTAAGTTTGAGAGTTGCTTCTTATGTACCAAAGCTGGACTTAGACATAATTTCACTCTCACAACATTATGGCTGGTTGGAGACAGTCCGAACCACAAGTACCGGGTCCATGGTTCTGGGCGTATACTGGGGGGACGGGGACGACTCCCATTAACCCCTGACTATACCGGGGATACGCTTATCACAATGCCTTTCTGGTCTGTGCTGAAGCAGGGCATTCTGGCAGCTAAGTGGCTTGACCTTTATTAGTGAGCCTGGTTACCCCCTCTCGGAACCACAGACTTAGAAATCGCCAGCTCATATACAGTGCATAAAATATATTTAAATATATACCCTTATACACCATTTTAATAAAAAATATCACAAAATTCTTCTAAGTCCCTCAGGAAGAGTGAAAGATGCGCACGTTCATTTTCAGAGCTCCTAGACCTTCCTATAAGAAGTTAGCCAAAAAGTAGCTTCGAAAAACGCTTAGGTTAAGTTTGAGAGTTGCTTCTAATGTACCAAAGCTGGACTTAGACATAATTTCACTCTCACAACATTATGGCTGGTTGGAGACAGTCCGAACCACAAGTACCGGGTCCATGGTTCTGGGCGTATACTGGGGGGACGGGAACGACTCCCATTAACCCCTGACTATACCGGGGATACGCTTATCACAATGCCTTTCTGGTCTGTGCTGAAGCAGTGCATTCTGGCAACCAAGTGGCTTGACCTTTATTAGTGAGCCTGGTTACCCCCTCTCGGAACCACAGACTTAGAAATCGCCAGCTCATATACAGTGCATAAAATATATTTAAATATATACCCTTATACACCATTTTAATAAAAAATATCACAAAATTCTTCTAAGTCCCTCAGGAAGAGTGAAAGATGCGCACGTTCATTTTCAGAGCTCCTAGACCTTCCTATAAGAAGTTAGCCAAAAAGTAGCTTCGAAAAACGCTTAGGTTAAGTTTGAGAGTTGCTTCTAATGTACCAAAGCTGGACTTAGACATAATTTCACTCTCACAACATTATGGCTGGTTGGAGACAGTCCGAACCACAAGTACCGGGTCCATGGTTCTGGGCGTATACTGGGGGGACGGGAACGACTCCCATTATCCCCTGACTATACCGGGGATACGCTTATCACAATGCCTTTCTGGTCTGTGCTGAAGCAGTGCATTCTGGCAACCAAGTGGCTTGACCTTTATTAGTGAGCCTGGTTACCCCCTCTCGGAACCACAGACTTAGAAATCGCCAGCTCACATACAGTGCATAAAATATATTTAAATATATTCCCTTATACACCATTTTAATAAAAATTATTACACAATTCTTCTAAGTCCCTCGGGAAGAGTGAAAGATGCGCACGTTCATTTTCAGAGCTCCTAGACCTTCCTATAAGAAGTTAGCCAAAAAGTAGCTTCGAAAAACGCTTAGGTTAAGTTTCAGAGTTGCTTCTAATGTACCAAAGCTGGACTTAGACATAATTTCACTCTCACAACATTATGGCTGGTTGGAGACAGTCCGAACCACAAGTACCGGGTCCATGGTTCTGGGCGTATACTGGGGGGACGGGGACGACTCCCATTAACCCCTGACTATACCGGGGATACGCTTATCACAATGCCTTTCTGGTCTGTGCTGAAGCAGGGCATTCTGGCAGCCAAGTGGCTTGACCTTTATTAGTGAGCCTGGTTACCCCCTCTCAGAACCACAGACTTAGAAATCGCCAGCTCATATACAGTGCATAAAATATATTTAAATATATACCCTTATACACCATTTTAATAAAAAATATCACAAAATTCTTCTAAGTCCCTCAGGAAGAGTGAAAGATGCGCACGTTCATTTTCAGAGCTCCTAGACCTTCCTATAAGAAGTTAGCCAAAAAGTAGCTTCGAAAAACGCTTAGGTTAAGTTTGAGAGTTGCTTCTAATGTACCAAAGCTGGACTTAGACATAATTTCACTCTCACAACATTATGGCTGGTTGGAGACAGTCCGAACCACAAGTACCGGGTCCATGGTTCTGGGCGTATACTGGGGGGACGGGGACGACTCCCATTAACCCCTGACTATACCGGGGATACGCTTATCACAATGCCTTTCTGGTCTGTGCTGAAGCAGGGCATTCTGGCAGCCAAGTGGCTTGACCTTTATTAGTGAGCCTGGTTACCCCCTCTCGGAACCACAGACTTAGAAATCGCCAGCTCATATACAGTGCATAAAATATATTTAAATATATACCCTTATACACCATTTTAATAAAAAATATCACAAAATTCTTCTAAGTCCCTCAGGAAGAATGAAAGATGCGCACGTTCATTTTCAGAGCTCCTAGACCTTCCTATAAGAAGTTAGCCAAAAAGTAGCTTCGAAAAACGCTTAGGTTAAGTTTGAGAGTTGCTTCTAATGTACCAAAGCTGGACTTAGACATAATTTCACTCTCACAACATTATGGCTGGTTGGAGACAGTCCGAACCACAAGTACCGGGTCCATGGTTCTTGGCGTATACTGGGGGGACGGGGACGACTCCCATTAACCCCTGACTATACCGGGGATACGCTTATCACAATGCCTTTCTGGTCTGTGCTGAAGCAGGGCATTCTGGCAGCCAAGTGGCTGGACCTTTATTAGTGAGCCTGGTTACCCCCTCTCAGAACCACAGACTTAGAAATCGCCAGCTCATATACAGTGCATAAAATATATTTAAATATATACCCTTATACACCATTTTAATAAAAAATATCACAAAATTCTTCTAAGTCCCTCAGGAAGAGTGAAAGACGCGCACGTTCATTTTCAGAGCTTCTAGACCTTCCTATAAGAAGTTAGCCAAAAAGTAGCTTCGAAAAACGCTTAGGTTAAGTTTGAGAGTTGCTTCTAATGTACCAAAGCTGGACTTAGACATAATTTCACTCTCACAACATTATGGCTGGTTGGAGACAGTCCGAACCACAAATACCGGGTCCATGGTTCTGGGCGTATACTGGGGGGACGGGAACGACTCCCATTAACCCCTGACTATACCGGGGATACGCTTATCACAATGCCTTTCTGGTCTGTGCTAAGCAGGGCATCCTGGCAGCCAAGTGGCTTGACCTTTATTAGTGAGCCTGGTTACCCCCTCTCGGAACCACAGACTTAGAAATCGCCAGCTCATATACAGTGCATAAAATATATTTAAATATATACCCTTATACACCATTTTAATAAAAATTATCACACAATTTTTCTAAGTCCCTCGGGAAGAGAGAAAGATGCGCACGTTCATTTTCAGAGCTCCTAGACCTTCCTATAAGAAGTTAGCCAAAAAGTAGCTTCGAAAAACGCTTAGGTTAAGTTTGAGAGTTGCTTCTAATGTACCAAAGCTGGACTTAGACATAATTTCACTCTCACAACATTATGGCTGGTTGGAGACAGTCCGAACCACAAGTACCGGGTCCATGGTTCTGGGCGTATACTGGGGGGACGGGAACGACTCCCATTATCCCCTGACTATACCGGGGATACGCTTATCACAATGCCTTTCTGGTCTGTGCTGAAGCAGTGCATTCTGGCAACCAAGTGGCTTGACCTTTATTAGTGAGCCTGGTTACACCCTCTCGGAAACACAGACTTAGAAATCGCCAGTTCATATACAGTGCATAAAATATATTTAAATATATACGCTTATACACCATTTTAATAAAAATTATCACACAATTCTTCTAAGTCCCTCGGGAAGAGTGAAATATGCGCACATTCATTTTCAGAGCTCCTAGACCTTCCTATAAGAAGTTAGCCAAAAAGTAGCTTCGAAAAACGCTTAGGTTAAGTTTGAGAGTTGCTTCTAATGTACCAAAGCTGGACTTAGACATAATTTCACTCTCACAACATTATGGCTGGTTGGAGACAGTCCGAACCACAAGTACCGGGTCCATGGTTCTGGGCGTATACTGGGGGGACGGGGACGACTCCCATTAACCCCTGACTATACCGGGGATACGCTTATCACAATGCCTTTCTGGTCTGTGCTGAAGCAGGGCATTCTGGCAGCCAAGTGGCTTGACCTTTATTAGTGAGCCTGGTTACCCCCTCTCGGAACCACAGACTTAGAAATCGCCAGCTCATATACAGTGCATAAAATATATTTAAATATATACCCTTATACACCATTTTAATAAAAATTATCACACAATTCATCTAAGTCCCTCGGGAAGAGAGAAAGATGCGCACGTTCATTTTCAGAGCTCCTAGACCTTCCTATAAGAAGTTAGCCAAAAAGTACTGCACCGACACACTTTATTCGAGCAAATACCCAGTATGTACCTGGCAGATACCTGGAATGCGCCGCTCCTCACCTCTGACAAGCCCTGTTGCGTTTGCCTTCCCAGCCTGGGTTCATGCCTGGCTGACGGGCGGCTGATCTGTTAAATGATAATGATTAGGATTTAATAGGCTGCAATGCTTCGCGTGTCTACCAGATGGCATAAATTCATGAATTGTAATGCAGTATATATATATACTGTGCAGTATTGCAGCCAGCGGGAATAAAATGCTTCAATCCCTGCTTGGAAAATACCTCAATGCACTCGGGCAGAAAACAGTCACAAACCTCAATACACCCGGGTATACCCGAATTCGTGGGACTAGCCGAGCTCGAATAAAGTGTGTCGCCAGTGTAGCTTCGAAAAACGCTTAGGTTAAGTTTGAGAGTTGCTTCTAATGTACCAAAGCTGGACTTAGACATAATTTCACTCTCACAACATTATGGCTGGTTGGAGACAGTCCGAACCACAAGTACCGGGTCCATGGTTCTGGGCGTATACTGGGGGGACGGGGACGACTCCCATTAACCCCTGACTATACCGGGGATACGCTTATCACAATGCCTTTCTGGTCTGTGCTGAAGCAGGGCATTCTGGCAGCCAAGTGGCTGGACCTTTATTAGTGAGCCTGGTTACCCCCTCTCAGAACCACAGACTTAGAAATCGCCAGCTCATATACAGTGCATAAAATATATTTAAATATATACCCTTATACACCATTTTAATAAAAAATATCACAAAATTCTTCTAAGTCCCTCAGGAAGAGTGAAAGACGCGCACGTTCATTTTCAGAGCTTCTAGACCTTCCTATAAGAAGTTAGCCAAAAAGTAGCTTCGAAAAACGCTTAGGTTAAGTTTGAGAGTTGCTTCTAATGTACCAAAGCTGGACTTAGACATAATTTCACTCTCACAACATTATGGCTGGTTGGAGACAGTCCGAACCACAAGTACCGGGTCCATGGTTCTGGGCGTATACTGGGGGGACGGGAACGACTCCCATTATCCCCTGACTATACCGGGGATACGCTTATCACAATGCCTTTCTGGTCTGTGCTGAAGCAGTGCATTCTGGCAACCAAGTGGCTTGACCTTTATTAGTGAGCCTGGTTACACCCTCTCGGAAACACAGACTTAGAAATCGCCAGTTCATATACAGTGCATAAAATATATTTAAATATATACCCTTATACACCATTTTAATAAAAATTATCACACAATTCTTCTAAGTCCCTCGGGAAGAGTGAAATATGCGCACATTCATTTTCAGAGCTCCTAGACCTTCCTATAAGAAGTTAGCCAAAAAGTAGCTTCGAAAAACGCTTAGGTTAAGTTTGAGAGTTGCTTCTAATGTACCAAAGCTGGACTTAGACATAATTTCACTCTCACAACATTATGGCTGGTTGGAGACAGTCCGAACCACAAGTACCGGGTCCATGGTTCTGGGCGTATACTGGGGGGACGGGGACGACTCCCATTAACCCCTGACTATACCGGGGATACGCTTATCACAATGCCTTTCTGGTCTGTGCTGAAGCAGGGCATTCTGGCAGCCAAGTGGCTTGACCTTTATTAGTGAGCCTGGTTACCCCCTCTCGGAACCACAGACTTAGAAATCGCCAGCTCATATACAGTGCATAAAATATATTTAAATATATACCCTTATACACCATTTTAATAAAAATTATCACACAATTCATCTAAGTCCCTCGGGAAGAGAGAAAGATGCGCACGTTCATTTTCAGTGCTCCTAGACCTTCCTATAAGAAGTTAGCCAAAAAGTAGCTTCGAAAAACGCTTAGGTTAAGTTTGAGAGTTGCTTCTAATGTACCAAAGCTGGACTTAGACATAATTTCACTCTCACAACATTATGGCTGGTTGGAGACAGTCCGAACCACAAGTACCGGGTCCATGGTTCTGGGCGTATACTGGGGGGACGGGAACGACTCCCATTAACCCCTGACTATACCGGGGATACGCTTATCACAATGCCTTTCTGGTCTGTGCTGAAGCAGTGCATTCTGGCAACCAAGTGGCTTGACCTTTATTAGTGAGCCTGGTTACCCCCTCTCGGAACCACAGACTTAGAAATCGCCAGCTTATATACAGTGCATAAAATATATTTAAATATATACCCTTATACACCATTTTAATAAAAAATATCACAAAATTCTTCTAAGTCCCTCAGGAAGAGTGAAAGACGCGCACGTTCATTTTCAGAGCTCCTAGACCTTCCTATAAGAAGTTAGCCAAAAAGTAGCTTCGAAAAACGCTTAGGTTAAGTTTGAGAGTTGCTTCTAATGTACCAAAGCTGGACTTAGACATAATTTCACTCTCACAACATTATGGCTGGTTGGAGACAGTCCGAACCACAAATACCGGGTCCATGGTTCTGGGCGTATACTGGGGGGACGGGAACGACTCCCATTAACCCCTGACTATACCGGGGATACGCTTATCACAATGCCTTTCTGGTCTGTGCTAAGCAGGGCATCCTGGCAGCCAAGTGGCTTGACCTTTATTAGTGAGCCTGGTTACCCCCTCTCGGAACCACAGACTTAGAAATCGCCAGCTCATATACAGTGCATAAAATATATTTAAATATATACCCTTATACACCATTTTAATAAAAATTATCACACAATTTTTCTAAGTCCCTCGGGAAGAGAGAAAGATGCGCACGTTCATTTTCAGAGCTCCTAGACCTTCCTATAAGAAGTTAGCCAAAAAGTAGCTTCGAAAAACGCTTAGGTTAAGTTTGAGAGTTGCTTCTAATGTACCAAAGCTGGACTTAGACATAATTTCACTCTCACAACATTATGGCTGGTTGGAGACAGTCCGAACCACAAGTACCGGGTCCATGGTTCTGGGCGTATACTGGGGGGACGGGAACGACTCCCATTATCCCCTGACTATACCGGGGATACGCTTATCACAATGCCTTTCTGGTCTGTGCTGAAGCAGTGCATTCTGGCAACCAAGTGGCTTGACCTTTATTAGTGAGCCTGGTTACACCCTCTCGGAAACACAGACTTAGAAATCGCCAGCTCATATACAGTGCATAAAATATATTTAAATATATACCCTTATACACCATTTTAATAAAAATTATCACACAATTCTTCTAAGTCCCTCGGGAAGAGTGAAATATGCGCACATTCATTTTCAGAGCTCCTAGACCTTCCTATAAGAAGTTAGCCAAAAAGTAGCTTCGAAAAACGCTTAGGTTAAGTTTGAGAGTTGCTTCTAATGTACCAAAGCTGGACTTAGACATAATTTCACTCTCACAACATTATGGCTGGTTGGAGACAGTCCGAACCACAAGTACCGGGTCCATGGTTCTGGGCGTATACTGGGGGGACGGGGACGACTCCCATTAACCCCTGACTATACCGGGGATACGCTTATCACAATGCCTTTCTGGTCTGTGCTGAAGCAGGGCATTCTGGCAGCCAAGTGGCTTGACCTTTATTAGTGAGCCTGGTTACCCCCTCTCGGAACCACAGACTTAGAAATCGCCAGCTCATATACAGTGCATAAAATATATTTAAATATATACCCTTATACACCATTTTAATAAAAATTATCACACAATTCATCTAAGTCCCTCGGGAAGAGAGAAAGATGCGCACGTTCATTTTCAGAGCTCCTAGACCTTCCTATAAGAAGTTAGCCAAAAAGTAGCTTCGAAAAACGCTTAGGTTAAGTTTGAGAGTTGCTTCTAATGTACCAAAGCTGGACTTAGACATAATTTCACTCTCACAACATTATGGCTGGTTGGAGACAGTCCGAACCACAAGTACCGGGTCCATGGTTCTGGGCGTATACTGGGGGGACGGGAACGACTCCCATTAACCCCTGACTATACCGGGGATACGCTTATCACAATGCCTTTCTGGTCTGTGCTGAAGCAGTGCATTCTGGCAACCAAGTGGCTTGACCTTTATTAGTGAGCCTGGTTACCCCCTCTCGGAACCACAGACTTAGAAATCGCCAGCTTATATACAGTGCATAAAATATATTTAAATATATACCCTTATACACCATTTTAATAAAAAATATCACAAAATTCTTCTAAGTCCCTCAGGAAGAGTGAAAGATGCGCACGTTCATTTTCAGAGCTCCTAGACCTTCCTATAAGAAGTTAGCCAAAAAGTAGCTTCGAAAAACGCTTAGGTTAAGTTTGAGAGTTGCTTCTAATGTACCAAAGCTGGACTTAGACATAATTTCACTCTCACAACATTATGGCTGGTTGGAGACAGTCCGAACCACAAGTACCGGGTCCATGGTTCTGGGCGTATACTGGGGGGACGGGAACGACTCCCATTAACCCCTGACTATACCGGGGATACGCTTATCACAATGCCTTTCTGGTCTGTGCTGAAGCAGTGCATTCTGGCAACCAAGTGGCTTGACCTTTATTAGTGAGCCTGGTTACCCCCTCTCGGAACCACAGACTTAGAAATCGCCAGCTCATATACAGTGCATAAAATATATTTAAATATATACCCTTATAAACCATTTTAATAAAAAATATCACAAAATTCTTCTAAGTCCCTCAGGAAGAGTGAAAGATGCGCACGTTCATTTTCAGAGCTCCTAGACCTTCCTATAAGAAGTTAGCCAAAAAGTAGCTTCGAAAAACGCTTAGGTTAAGTTTGAGAGTTGCTTCTAATGTACCAAAGCTGGACTTAGACATAATTTCACTCTCACAACATTATGGCTGGTTGGAGACAGTCCGAACCACAAGTACCGGGTCCATGGTTCTGGGCGTATACTGGGGGGACGGGAACGACTCCCATTAACCCCTGACTATACCGGGGATACGCTTATCACAATGCCTTTCTGGTCTGTGCTGAAGCAGTGCATTCTGGCAACCAAGTGGCTTGACCTTTATTAGTGAGCCTGGTTACCCCCTCTCGGAACCACAGACTTAGAAATCGCCAGCTTATATACAGTGCATAAAATATATTTAAATATATACCCTTATACACCATTTTAATAAAAAATATCACAAAATTCTTCTAAGTCCCTCAGGAAGAGTGAAAGATGCGCACGTTCATTTTCAGAGCTCCTAGACCTTCCTATAAGAAGTTAGCCAAAAAGTAGCTTCGAAAAACGCTTAGGTTAAGTTTGAGAGTTGCTTCTAATGTACCAAAGCTGGACTTAGACATAATTTCACTCTCACAACATTATGGCTGGTTGGAGACAGTCCGAACCACAAGTACCGGGTCCATGGTTCTGGGCGTATACTGGGGGGACGGGAACGACTCCCATTAACCCCTGACTATACCGGGGATACGCTTATCACAATGCCTTTCTGGTCTGTGCTGAAGCAGTGCATTCTGGCAACCAAGTGGCTTGACCTTTATTAGTGAGCCTGGTTACCCCCTCTCGGAACCACAGACTTAGAAATCGCCAGCTCATATACAGTGCATAAAATATATTTAAATATATACCCTTATAAACCATTTTAATAAAAAATATCACAAAATTCTTCTAAGTCCCTCAGGAAGAGTGAAAGATGCGCACGTTCATTTTCAGAGCTCCTAGACCTTCCTATAAGAAGTTAGCCAAAAAGTAGCTTCGAAAAACGCTTAGGTTAAGTTTGAGAGTTGCTTCTAATGTACCAAAGCTGGACTTAGACATAATTTCACTCTCACAACATTATGGCTGGTTGGAGACAGTCCGAACCACAAATACCGGGTCCATGGTTCTGGGCGTATACTGGGGGGACGGGAACGACTCCCATTAACCCCTGACTATACCGGGGATACGCTTATCACAATGCCTTTCTGGTCTGTGCTAAGCAGGGCATCCTGGCAGCCAAGTGGCTTGACCTTTATTAGTGAGCCTGGTTACCCCCTCTCGGAACCACAGACTTAGAAATCGCCAGCTCATATACAGTGCATAAAATATATTTAAATATATACCCTTATACACCATTTTAATAAAAATTATCACACAATTTTTCTAAGTCCCTCGGGAAGAGAGAAAGATGCGCACGTTCATTTTCAGAGCTCCTAGACCTTCCTATAAGAAGTTAGCCAAAAAGTAGCTTCGAAAAACGCTTAGGTTAAGTTTGAGAGTTGCTTCTAATGTACCAAAGCTGGACTTAGACATAATTTCACTCTCACAACATTATGGCTGGTTGGAGACAGTCCGAACCACAAGTACCGGGTCCATGGTTCTGGGCGTATACTGGGGGGACGGGAACGACTCCCATTATCCCCTGACTATACCGGGGATACGCTTATCACAATGCCTTTCTGGTCTGTGCTGAAGCAGTGCATTCTGGCAACCAAGTGGCTTGACCTTTATTAGTGAGCCTGGTTACACCCTCTCGGAAACACAGACTTAGAAATCGCCAGCTCATATACAGTGCATAAAATATATTTAAATATATACCCTTATACACCATTTTAATAAAAATTATCACACAATTCTTCTAAGTCCCTCGGGAAGAGTGAAATATGCGCACATTCATTTTCAGAGCTCCTAGACCTTCCTATAAGAAGTTAGCCAAAAAGTAGCTTCGAAAAACGCTTAGGTTAAGTTTGAGAGTTGCTTCTAATGTACCAAAGCTGGACTTAGACATAATTTCACTCTCACAACATTATGGCTGGTTGGAGACAGTCCGAACCACAAGTACCGGGTCCATGGTTCTGGGCGTATACTGGGGGGACGGGGACGACTCCCATTAACCCCTGACTATACCGGGGATACGCTTATCACAATGCCTTTCTGGTCTGTGCTGAAGCAGGGCATTCTGGCAGCCAAGTGGCTTGACCTTTATTAGTGAGCCTGGTTACCCCCTCTCGGAACCACAGACTTAGAAATCGCCAGCTCATATACAGTGCATAAAATATATTTAAATATATACCCTTATACACCATTTTAATAAAAATTATCACACAATTCATCTAAGTCCCTCGGGAAGAGAGAAAGATGCGCACGTTCATTTTCAGAGCTCCTAGACCTTCCTATAAGAAGTTAGCCAAAAAGTAGCTTCGAAAAACGCTTAGGTTAAGTTTGAGAGTTGCTTCTAATGTACCAAAGCTGGACTTAGACATAATTTCACTCTCACAACATTATGGCTGGTTGGAGACAGTCCGAACCACAAGTACCGGGTCCATGGTTCTGGGCGTATACTGGGGGGACGGGAACGACTCCCATTAACCCCTGACTATACCGGGGATACGCTTATCACAATGCCTTTCTGGTCTGTGCTGAAGCAGTGCATTCTGGCAACCAAGTGGCTTGACCTTTATTAGTGAGCCTGGTTACCCCCTCTCGGAACCACAGACTTAGAAATCGCCAGCTTATATACAGTGCATAAAATATATTTAAATATATACCCTTATACACCATTTTAATAAAAAATATCACAAAATTCTTCTAAGTCCCTCAGGAAGAGTGAAAGATGCGCACGTTCATTTTCAGAGCTCCTAGACCTTCCTATAAGAAGTTAGCCAAAAAGTAGCTTCGAAAAACGCTTAGGTTAAGTTTGAGAGTTGCTTCTAATGTACCAAAGCTGGACTTAGACATAATTTCACTCTCACAACATTATGGCTGGTTGGAGACAGTCCGAACCACAAGTACCGGGTCCATGGTTCTGGGCGTATACTGGGGGGACGGGAACGACTCCCATTAACCCCTGACTATACCGGGGATACGCTTATCACAATGCCTTTCTGGTCTGTGCTGAAGCAGTGCATTCTGGCAACCAAGTGGCTTGACCTTTATTAGTGAGCCTGGTTACCCCCTCTCGGAACCACAGACTTAGAAATCGCCAGCTCATATACAGTGCATAAAATATATTTAAATATATACCCTTATAAACCATTTTAATAAAAAATATCACAAAATTCTTCTAAGTCCCTCAGGAAGAGTGAAAGATGCGCACGTTCATTTTCAGAGCTCCTAGACCTTCCTATAAGAAGTTAGCCAAAAAGTAGCTTCGAAAAACGCTTAGGTTAAGTTTGAGAGTTGCTTCTAATGTACCAAAGCTGGACTTAGACATAATTTCACTCTCACAACATTATGGCTGGTTGGAGACAGTCCGAACCACAAATACCGGGTCCATGGTTCTGGGCGTATACTGGGGGGACGGGAACGACTCCCATTAACCCCTGACTATACCGGGGATATGCTTATCACAATGCCTTTCTGGTCTGTGCTAAGCAGGGCATCCTGGCAGCCAAGTGGCTTGACCTTTATTAGTGAGCCTGGTTACCCCCTCTCGGAACCACAGACTTAGAAATCGCCAGCTCATATACAGTGCATAAAATATATTTAAATATATACCCTTATACACCATTTTAATAAAAAATATCACAAAATTCTTCTAAGTCCCTCAGGAAGAGTGAAAGATGCGCACGTTCATTTTCAGAGCTCCTAGACCTTCCTATAAGAAGTTAGCCAAAAAGTAGCTTCGAAAAACGCTTAGGTTAAGTTTGAGAGTTGCTTCTAATGTACCAAAGCTGGACTTAGACATAATTTCACTCTCACAACATTATGGCTGGTTGGAGACAGTCCGAACCACAAATACCGGGTCCATGGTTCTGGGCGTATACTCGGGGGACGGGAGCGACTCCCATTAACCCCTGACTATACCGGGGATACGCTTATCACAATGCCTTTCTGGTCTGTGCTAAGCAGGGCATCCTGGCAGCCAAGTGGCTTGACCTTTATTAGTGAGCCTGGTTACCCCCTCTCGGAACCACAGACTTAGAAATCGCCAGCTCATATACAGTGCATAAAATATATTTAAATATATACCCTTATACACCATTTTAATAAAAATTATCACACAATTTTTCTAAGTCCCTCGGGAAGAGAGAAAGATGCGCACGTTCATTTTCAGAGCTCCTAGACCTTCCTATAAGAAGTTAGCCAAAAAGTAGCTTCGAAAAACGCTTAGGTTAAGTTTGAGAGTTGCTTCTAATGTACCAAAGCTGGACTTAGACATAATTTCACTCTCACAACATTATGGCTGGTTGGAGACAGTCCGAACCACAAGTACCGGGTCCATGGTTCTGGGCGTATACTGGGGGGACGGGAACGACTCCCATTAACCCCTGACTATACCGGGGATACGCTTATCACAATGCCTTTCTGGTCTGTGCTAAGCAGGGCATCCTGGCAGCCAAGTGGCTTGACCTTTATTAGTGAGCCTGGTTACCCCCTCTCGGAACCACAGACTTAGAAATCGCCAGCTCATATACAGTGCATAAAATATATTTAAATATATACCCTTATACACCATTTTAATAAAAAATATCACAAAATTCTTCTAAGTCCCTCAGGAAGAGTGAAAGATGCGCACGTTCATTTTCAGAGCTCCTAGACCTTCCTATAAGAAGTTAGCCAAAAAGTAGCTTCGAAAAACGCTTAGGTTAAGTTTGAGAGTTGCTTCTAATGTACCAAAGCTGGACTTAGACATAATTTCACTCTCACAACATTATGGCTGGTTGGAGACAGTCCGAACCACAAGTACCGGGTCCATGGTTCTGGGCGTATACTGGGGGGACGGGAACGACTCCCATTATCCCCTGACTATACCGGGGATACGCTTATCACAATGCCTTTCTGGTCTGTGCTGAAGCAGTGCATTCTGGCAACCAAGTGGCTTGACCTTTATTAGTGAGCCTGGTTACACCCTCTCGGAAACACAGACTTAGAAATCGCCAGCTCATATACAGTGCATAAAATATATTTAAATATATACCCTTATACACCATTTTAATAAAAATTATCACACAATTCTTCTAAGTCCCTCGGGAAGAGTGAAATATGCGCACATTCATTTTCAGAGCTCCTAGACCTTCCTATAAGAAGTTAGCCAAAAAGTAGCTTCGAAAAACGCTTAGGTTAAGTTTGAGAGTTGCTTCTAATGTACCAAAGCTGGACTTAGACATAATTTCACTCTCACAACATTATGGCTGGTTGGAGACAGTCCGAACCACAAGTACCGGGTCCATGGTTCTGGGCGTATACTGGGGGGACGGGGACGACTCCCATTAACCCCTGACTATACCGGGGATACGCTTATCACAATGCCTTTCTGGTCTGTGCTGAAGCAGGGCATTCTGGCAGCCAAGTGGCTTGACCTTTATTAGTGAGCCTGGTTACCCCCTCTCGGAACCACAGACTTAGAAATCGCCAGCTCATATACAGTGCATAAAATATATTTAAATATATACCCTTATACACCATTTTAATAAAAATTATCACACAATTCATCTAAGTCCCTCGGGAAGAGAGAAAGATGCGCACGTTCATTTTCAGAGCTCCTAGACCTTCCTATAAGAAGTTAGCCAAAAAGTAGCTTCGAAAAACGCTTAGGTTAAGTTTGAGAGTTGCTTCTAATGTACCAAAGCTGGACTTAGACATAATTTCACTCTCACAACATTATGGCTGGTTGGAGACAGTCCGAACCACAAGTACCGGGTCCATGGTTCTGGGCGTATACAGGGGGGACGGGAACGACTCCCATTAACCCCTGACTATACCGGGGATACGCTTATCACAATGCCTTTCTGGTCTGTGCTGAAGCAGTGCATTCTGGCAACCAAGTGGCTTGACCTTTATTAGTGAGCCTGGTTACCCCCTCTCGGAACCACAGACTTAGAAATCGCCAGCTTATATACAGTGCATAAAATATATTTAAATATATACCCTTATACACCATTTTAATAAAAAATATCACAAAATTCTTCTAAGTCCCTCAGGAAGAGTGAAAGATGCGCACGTTCATTTTCAGAGCTCCTAGACCTTCCTATAAGAAGTTAGCCAAAAAGTAGCTTCGAAAAACGCTTAGGTTAAGTTTGAGAGTTGCTTCTAATGTACCAAAGCTGGACTTAGACATAATTTCACTCTCACAACATTATGGCTGGTTGGAGACAGTCCGAACCACAAGTACCGGGTCCATGGTTCTGGGCGTATACTGGGGGGACGGGAACGACTCCCATTAACCCCTGACTATACCGGGGATACGCTTATCACAATGCCTTTCTGGTCTGTGCTGAAGCAGTGCATTCTGGCAACCAAGTGGCTTGACCTTTATTAGTGAGCCTGGTTACCCCCTCTCGGAACCACAGACTTAGAAATCGCCAGCTCATATACAGTGCATAAAATATATTTAAATATATACCCTTATACACCATTTTAATAAAAAATATCACAAAATTCTTCTAAGTCCCTCAGGAAGAGTGAAAGATGCGCACGTTCATTTTCAGAGCTCCTAGACCTTCCTATAAGAAGTTAGCCAAAAAGTAGCTTCGAAAAACGCTTAGGTTAAGTTTGAGAGTTGCTTCTAATGTACCAAAGCTGGACTTAGACATAATTTCACTCTCACAACATTATGGCTGGTTGGAGACAGTCCGAACCACAAATACCGGGTCCATGGTTCTGGGCGTATACTGGGGGGACGGGAACGACTCCCATTAACCCCTGACTATACCGGGGATATGCTTATCACAATGCCTTTCTGGTCTGTGCTAAGCAGGGCATCCTGGCAGCCAAGTGGCTTGACCTTTATTAGTGAGCCTGGTTACCCCCTCTCGGAACCACAGACTTAGAAATCGCCAGCTCATATACAGTGCATAAAATATATTTAAATATATACCCTTATACACCATTTTAATAAAAAATATCACAAAATTCTTCTAAGTCCCTCAGGAAGAGTGAAAGATGCGCACGTTCATTTTCAGAGCTCCTAGACCTTCCTATAAGAAGTTAGCCAAAAAGTAGCTTCGAAAAACGCTTAGGTTAAGTTTGAGAGTTGCTTCTAATGTACCAAAGCTGGACTTAGACATAATTTCACTCTCACAACATTATGGCTGGTTGGAGACAGTCCGAACCACAAATACCGGGTCCATGGTTCTGGGCGTATACTCGGGGGACGGGAGCGACTCCCATTAACCCCTGACTATACCGGGGATACGCTTATCACAATGCCTTTCTGGTCTGTGCTAAGCAGGGCATCCTGGCAGCCAAGTGGCTTGACCTTTATTAGTGAGCCTGGTTACCCCCTCTCGGAACCACAGACTTAGAAATCGCCAGCTCATATACAGTGCATAAAATATATTTAAATATATACCCTTATACACCATTTTAATAAAAAATATCACAAAATTCTTCTAAGTCCCTCAGGAAGAGTGAAAGATGCGCACGTTCATTTTCAGAGCTCCTAGACCTTCCTATAAGAAGTTAGCCAAAAAGTAGCTTCGAAAAACGCTTAGGTTAAGTTTGAGAGTTGCTTCTAATGTACCAAAGCTGGACTTAGACATAATTTCACTCTCACAACATTATGGCTGGTTGGAGACAGTCCGAACCACAAATACCGGGTCCATGGTTCTGGGCGTATACTCGGGGGACGGGAGCGACTCCCATTAACCCCTGACTATACCGGGGATACGCTTATCACAATGCCTTTCTGGTCTGTGCTAAGCAGGGCATCCTGGCAGCCAAGTGGCTTGACCTTTATTAGTGAGCCTGGTTACCCCCTCTCGGAACCACAGACTTAGAAATCGCCAGCTCATATACAGTGCATAAAATATATTTAAATATATACCCTTATACACCATTTTAATAAAAATTATCACACAATTTTTCTAAGTCCCTCGGGAAGAGAGAAAGATGCGCACGTTCATTTTCAGAGCTCCTAGACCTTCCTATAAGAAGTTAGCCAAAAAGTAGCTTCGAAAAACGCTTAGGTTAAGTTTGAGAGTTGCTTCTAATGTACCAAAGCTGGACTTAGACATAATTTCACTCTCACAACATTATGGCTGGTTGGAGACAGTCCGAACCACAAGTACCGGGTCCATGGTTCTGGGCGTATACTGGGGGGACGGGAACGACTCCCATTAACCCCTGACTATACCGGGGATACGCTTATCACAATGCCTTTCTGGTCTGTGCTGAAGCAGTGCATTCTGGCAACCAAGTGGCTTGACCTTTATTAGTGAGCCTGGTTACCCCCTCTCGGAACCACAGACTTAGAAATAGCCAGCTCATATACAGTGCATAAAATATATTTAAATATATACCCTTATACACCATTTTAATAAAAAATATCACAAAATTCTTGTAAGTCCCTCAGGAAGAGTGAAAGATGCGCACGTTCATTTTCAGAGCTCCTAGACCTTCCTATAAGAAGTTAGCCAAAAAGTAGCTTCGAAAAACGCTTAGGTTAAGTTTGAGAGTTGCTTCTAATGTACCAAAGCTGGACTTAGACATAA
The DNA here is from genome assembly GCF_040206685.1 of Ascaphus truei. Lineage (NCBI taxonomy): Eukaryota > Metazoa > Chordata > Amphibia > Anura > Ascaphidae > Ascaphus > Ascaphus truei. The sequence goes on along the minus strand of NC_134486.1, from coordinate 174,227,622 downwards.
TTTCACTCTCACAACATTATGGCTGGTTGGAGACAGTCCGAACCACAAATACCGGGTCCATGGTTCTGGGCGTATACTGGGGGGACGGGAACGACTCCCATTAACCCCTGACTATACCGGGGATATGCTTATCACAATGCCTTTCTGGTCTGTGCTAAGCAGGGCATCCTGGCAGCCAAGTGGCTTGACCTTTATTAGTGAGCCTGGTTACCCCCTCTCGGAACCACAGACTTAGAAATCGCCAGCTCATATACAGTGCATAAAATATATTTAAATATATACCCTTATACACCATTTTAATAAAAAATATCACAAAATTCTTCTAAGTCCCTCAGGAAGAGTGAAAGATGCGCACGTTCATTTTCAGAGCTCCTAGACCTTCCTATAAGAAGTTAGCCAAAAAGTAGCTTCGAAAAACGCTTAGGTTAAGTTTGAGAGTTGCTTCTAATGTACCAAAGCTGGACTTAGACATAATTTCACTCTCACAACATTATGGCTGGTTGGAGACAGTCCGAACCACAAATACCGGGTCCATGGTTCTGGGCGTATACTCGGGGGACGGGAGCGACTCCCATTAACCCCTGACTATACCGGGGATACGCTTATCACAATGCCTTTCTGGTCTGTGCTAAGCAGGGCATCCTGGCAGCCAAGTGGCTTGACCTTTATTAGTGAGCCTGGTTACCCCCTCTCGGAACCACAGACTTAGAAATCGCCAGCTCATATACAGTGCATAAAATATATTTAAATATATACCCTTATACACCATTTTAATAAAAATTATCACACAATTTTTCTAAGTCCCTCGGGAAGAGAGAAAGATGCGCACGTTCATTTTCAGAGCTCCTAGACCTTCCTATAAGAAGTTAGCCAAAAAGTAGCTTCGAAAAACGCTTAGGTTAAGTTTGAGAGTTGCTTCTAATGTACCAAAGCTGGACTTAGACATAATTTCACTCTCACAACATTATGGCTGGTTGGAGACAGTCCGAACCACAAGTACCGGGTCCATGGTTCTGGGCGTATACTGGGGGGACGGGAACGACTCCCATTAACCCCTGACTATACCGGGGATACGCTTATCACAATGCCTTTCTGGTCTGTGCTGAAGCAGTGCATTCTGGCAACCAAGTGGCTTGACCTTTATTAGTGAGCCTGGTTACCCCCTCTCGGAACCACAGACTTAGAAATAGCCAGCTCATATACAGTGCATAAAATATATTTAAATATATACCCTTATACACCATTTTAATAAAAAATATCACAAAATTCTTGTAAGTCCCTCAGGAAGAGTGAAAGATGCGCACGTTCATTTTCAGAGCTCCTAGACCTTCCTATAAGAAGTTAGCCAAAAAGTAGCTTCGAAAAACGCTTAGGTTAAGTTTGAGAGTTGCTTCTAATGTACCAAAGCTGGACTTAGACATAATTTCACTCTCACAACATTATGGCTGGTTGGAGACAGTCCGAACCACAAATACCGGGTCCATGGTTCTGGGCGTATACTGGGGGGACAGGAACGACTCCCTATAACCCCTGACTATACCGGGGATACGCTTATCACAATGCCTTTCTGGTCTGTGCTAAGCAGGGCATCCTGGCAGCCAAGTGGCTTGACCTTTATTAGTGAGCCTGGTTGTGCCTGGTTGTGTGGGGGATTGGGCTGCCCTCCATGAATTAATTGAATAAGCTGAGTAGGTGTTTAGTTAGGATCGGGGAGAATCTTTTGTAATAAACATTGAAGAAGCCGTCGGGGCCAGGGGCTTTTGAGATATTTTTTTTTGTTTCAATTTTTTTATTGTTTTATCAGGGTACACAACAGATAGTAAACTTTGTTGTACATAGATTGGATAAACATTGATATTTGCATATATTAATAAAAACATCCGTATTCCGTTTTCTTTATTCAGATAGGTGTTTATCTAAATGTTTGTATGTCTGAATGCTCGTACGTTTCTGCTGTTATGATTCTAACTAGGAAGCTGCCGCTTCCGTGTGTCCTGTTTTTAGTAGTATAGTAGAGAAAAGAAAAGGTGGAGAGCAGAGAAAGAGAGAGGAGAGAAAAAAGAAGGGAGATAAGGGGGGGGGGAGAGGTGCTGCGGGATGGCGTCCAGTTTTGTATATATCCTGCCTTTTCCTTTAGGAATTTATTATGTACCTGACCAAATTTCCAATGTCTTATGGAACTTATCCATCTTTTGGGTCAGTTTTGCCGTAAGAAGTTCCATTGTCTTTATTTCTCGCATTCTGCGGAGTACGGTCTGTTTAGCAGGGGCATTCACCTTCTTCCACGCTGCAGCAACGGAACAACGTGCCGCCGTGAGCACATGGCTCACCATCTTACTCTCTGCTGTGTCTAATTCGTCAATTGGCTTGGCCAGCACCATGGTCAGCGGGTCCACCTCAATCTCTACCCCCAGGTACTCTCGGATTAGTGTTTGAATCATGACCCAGAACACCTGAGTCTTGGGGCAGTTCCACCAGATATGAGCCATGTCTCCTCTTTGCCCGCAACCCCACCAACACAAATCTGGGGTCCCGGGGAAGATCTGGCTCAACCTATTCGGGGTTAGGTACCAGTAAAATATAATTTTATAGATGTTCTCTTTAATGGTAGTACAAATCGATGTTTTGGATGCTGCCTCCCAGATATCCTCCCAGTCTTCTCTATCAATCTCTATATTTAAATCCTCCGCCCATTTGGACATATACCTGTTTTGGGAACAGCCTGTTGATCGCGCCAGGCCCAGATATATTTCCCAGATCAATCCTTTAGCATAGTACCCTTTCCTGCACAGTCGTTCAAAATTTGTTAGCTGCTGGAAAGCCTTATCTTTGGATACTGTTTGCAGGTAGTGCCTGATTTGTAAAAAGCCAAATATTGGGAGGTTTGTCGTTTGATATTTTTTTTCCAGTTCTTGGGTCAGCAAGAGCCTACCTTGCCCAGAGAAATCCTCTGCTATCATCATCTTCAGCTGTTTAAATTTACTGAGTCTCTGTGGGAACCCGCCAGGGGGAAATTCTGGGTTATCGAATATGGGTGTTAATAGGGAGGGGTGAGCCGTCAAGCCATATTTGTCTTTATTTTTGGTCCATACTCTCCATGTACATTTCATTGCTCCCAGTTTTAATGTTTCCGAGAGGATCTCTCTACCCCGCACAGTCCACAGGGTGGCCGGGAGTGAGAGGGGTCTCGCGTAGGAAAACTCTATCCCTGTCCAACAGCTTGTAGTTGGGTCATTGTTCCACATTATCACTTGTTTCAGTTGGGCCGCCAAATAATATTTAATGATATCTGGGACTGCCAAGCCTCCACATTCTTTTGGTGCTAACATTATGGTTGTAGCTACTCTTGGTCTTTTGTTTTGCCAAATGAATGGAAAAATTCTGTTTTGTATATTCTTTAATTCCGACATTGGGATATCAATTGGGAGAGTCTGGAAGTAATACAGAAGTCTTGGCAGGATATTCATTTTGACCATAGCTATTCTGCCTAACCAAGATATCTGGTATTCATTCCAGCTCTGTAAGTCTTTTTTTAGCCTCTCAAATAGGGGCGGATAGTTATATTGATATAGTGATTTGTACTCCCGTGTTATTTGGATTCCCAAGTATTTGATTTTCGTGGAACTCCACTTATAATTAAAATGTAACTGTAGCAGTTTGGCCTCGGGATTAGGTAGAGATACATTTAATGCTTCCGACTTATCCATATTGATTTTATACCCCGAGATTTTGCTAAATGTATCTAATTGTGAATGTAAATTCGGGAGTGAAGTCAAGGGGTTGGCTAGAGTTAGGATAATGTCGTCAGCAAAAAGGGATATCTTGTAATCCGTATCTCCAATTGTAATGCCACTTATATTGTTGTCCTCTCTGATTGTTGTTGCCAAGGGTTCTATAGAGAGGGCAAACAGAAGTGGAGACAAGGGACATCCCTGTCTAGTACCATTCCTAATGTTTATAGGGTTCGAGTTTCCTCCTGGGAGTTTCACTACAGCCGTGGGAGTTTTATAGAGGGCTCTAACCCCCTCAAGATATGGTCCCTTAAATCTGAATTTAATTAATGTTTGGTCTAAAAATTCCCATCTGATCCTGTCAAACGCCTTTTCCGCGTCTAAACGTAACAGGATGGCTTTCGTGGATGAGAGATGTACATGGTCGATTATGTTTATAATTTTTCTCGTATTATCTGAGGCTTGTCTGCCTGAAATAAATACGACTTGGTCCTTGTGGATCAGGCCTGGGAGAATGGGAGTTAGTCTGTTAGCTAGGATTTTGCTATAAAGTTTTAGGTCCGAATTAAGGAGGGCTATGGGGCGATAATTACCACACTGTAGTGGGTCTCTCCCTTCCTTTGGTATGAGTGCCAAATTCGCTCTAGACATAGAAGCGGGGATAGCCGTTCCCTCCAGAAACTCATTAAACATATCCAGTAGATGTGGTGCCAAGATCAATTTAAATTTTTTATAGTATTGATTGGAAAACCCATCCGGGCCTGGCGTTTTACTAGGTTTTAGTTGTGAGATGGCTTCTAGTAAATCATCCTGCGCGATTTCTTTATTTAGCTCTAGTAAGTCAGCTTCTGAAAGGCTTGGAAGGTTACATGACGCTAGGTACTTAGTAATACACTGGCGACACACTTTATTCGAGCTTGGCTAGTCCCACGAATTCGGGTATACCCGGGTGTATTGAGGTTTGTGACTGTTTTCTGCCCGAGTACATTGAGTTATTTTCCAAGCAGGGATTGAAGCATTTTATTCCCGCTGGCTGCAATACTGCACAGTATATATATATAAACTGCATTACAATTCATGAATTTATGCCATCTGGTAGACACGCGAAGCATTGCAGCCTATTAAATCCTAATCATTATCATTTAACAGATCAGCCGCCCATCAGCCAGGCATGAACCCAGGCTGGGAAGGCAAATGCAACGGGGCTTGTCAGAGGTTAGGAGTGGCGCATTCCAGGTATCTGCCAGGTACATACCGGGTATTTGCTCGAATAAAGTGTGTCGGTGCAGTAGCTTCTGCATTTGAGGAGCTGTTTTGGGGGAAGTTCAAATTATATAGTTTGGAGTAGAAGTCTGAGAATGTGGCCGCTATCTGTTTTTCGCAATATGTTTTGATGCCCGTCTTTGTTTGTATGACGGATATTTGGGATTTGGTTCTCAGACCTCTTAATTTAGATGCTAATAACCGGTCGGCCTTATTTCCTTTGTCATAATATTTCTGCTTCGTCCACCTCAGCGCCCTCTCCACTTCATCTATTTGTATCTGCCTGAAATCAGATCTAGCCTTGTCCAGTACTTTGCGTAGTTGTTTTGAGGGATTAGCTTTATGTTTATGTTCTAGGAGTTTAACTTTCTCCGCTAATTCGTCGTACAATTTCTGTTTTTGCTTTTTCTTATACTGCACCGACACACTTTATTCGAGCAAATACCCGGTATGTACCTGGCAGATACCTGGAATGCGCCGCTCCTCACCTCTGACAAGCCACGTTGCGTTTGCCTTCCCAGCCTGGGTTCATGCCTGGCTGATGGGCGGCTGATCTGTTAAATGATAATGATTAGGATTTAATAGGCTGCAATGCTTCGCGTGTCTACCAGATGGCATAAATTCATGAATTGTAATGCAGTATATATATATGTACTGTGCAGTATTGCAGCCAGCGGGAATAAAATGCTTCAATCCCTGCCTGGAAAATAACTCAATGCACTCGGGCAGAAAACAGTCACAAACCTCAATACACCCGGGTATACCCGAATTCGTGGGACTAGCCGAGCTCGAATAAAGTGTGTCGCCAGTGTATGATGCTATGGAAATTATATTCCCTCGAATCGTGGCCGTATGGGCCTCCCATAGCATCGCTGATGACTTTACAGAGCCCTTGTTCAGCGCAAAATATTCTCTGAGCTTTTGCTTAATCTCTATCTCTACATCTATTTGGTTTAACAGAATCGTTTAGTTTCCAATTATATTGATTATATTTATAGAAGGGGAGGGAGAGCGTCAGCGAGACCGGAGCGTGGTCCGACCATGTTATAGAACCTATGTCCGACTGGGAGGTTGCCTGAAAGATATCTTTAGTACCCAGAAAATAATCAATCCTTGAATAGGTCTGGTGCGGGGGAGAAAAATACGAATAGTCCCTCTGGCCCTGATGCTGCGCCCGCCAAATATCTATCAGTGAAAACTCTTTCAGTATGTTCTGAAACCTTTTGGCATTTGTGGTCGTAATGCGTGGGTGGGGAGTACCCAGTGGGCTTGTCCTATCTTGATCAGGTGCTACAACCATATTAAAATCTCCTGCTATCAATAGCGTAGTTCTAGGTTGGGGGGCTAGCTTGTCACATAGATCTCTCAAAAAGTCAGCTTGACCCTCATTTGGGGCGTATATATTAACAAGGGTAATCTCCACATCTGATAGTGTGCCTTGCAGAATGAGGAATCTACCTTCTGGGTCTAAGGTCTGTTTTTGAAGTGTGAATTTGACATTTTGTCTAAATAAGATGGCTACCCCTTTTTTTTTAGTGGAGCAGGATGCATAATATGCCTGGGGGTAGTATCTCTGAAAGGTGTTAGGGGGCGATATCGTATTAAAGTGCGTTTCTTGTAAGAATAGCACATCTCCTTTTGTTTTTTTTAATTCTTGTAAGGCGAGCTTTCTTTTGATTGCTGAGTTAAGTCCCCTAACATTTAGGGACACTAGTTTAAGTGTTGTATTTGGAGCCATTTTCGGAGCCATCCAGCAAACAGCTCCAGGGCTTTCCGGATACAGTCGGGTCCCCTCTTTCCCATAAGCTTTAGGCTCTGCGTTCAAATCCTTTCACCAGGTCAAAGGGGTCTCCACTTCTTTGCTGCGCTGGGATGTGTAGATCCTTGTAGCTCCAGGGGCATGCGCCCTCTTTGTGGACAGGTAGGTATGTGTTCCCCGCCGGGGGCAGACCAGCGTTCCTCATCTCGTATGTGTCTCAGAAGCTCGTAAGGGGGGGGGGCAATAGGTCGTCCAAACATATAAATTTTGCCGGGAGTAGTCTTTTCCTCTCCAGGTGACATTTCTCAGTCCTCACCTGCCTGGTTACGTTGGGTGGCTATTCTCTGAGAGGAGCGTGGTCCCCTCTCTGTTGGCCTGTGATCTGGGTCTCCGTCCGTATCTTCAGGGGCAATTCCACCTCCATTCTTGTGGGGGACACCGAGCCCCTTTAGGAATCTTGGTATCTCTTCCGGGTAGGAAAGGGTGTGGAATTTGCCTCCAGCCTGGGCCACAATTTTAAAAGGGAATCCCCAGCGATATTTAATCTTGTTGTCCCTTAATTTTAGTGTGAGGGGTCTGAGCTCTCTCCTGCGGTCTACTGTACGTTTTGAGAGATCACTGTATATCTCAATATGTACATTCCGGAACTGGATGTGTCCTTTCTCCCTGCTCGCCGTCAGTATTTTCTCCTTTGTGGAGTAATAATGGAACCTGACCAGTATATCTCTGGTCCTCTTGGGGTCCGTGGACCTAGGTCCGAGGGCCCTATGGGCTCTGTCCATCTCTAGCTTTAAGGAGTTAGGTCAGGTACCAGATGAATAAAGAGGTCTGATAGGTATGTGTGCAGCTGTTCAGTCTCCACTGTTTCTGGGACATACCTCAGTCTCAAGTTCTGCCGCCGATCGCAGTTTTCCTGGTCCTCGGCACTTTCCTTGAGCCCTCTGATCTCCCAGTGCAGGCGGTTGATCTCGTCCTCCGCGGAGGACTGAGCCTGCTCCAGTGTTTCCACTGTGTTTGCCAGCCCATCTGTTTTGGCCGTTAAGAGATTCAAGTCCGCCCTTAGGGTGTTAATGGCTTTACCCAAATCATCCCGAAACTCCTTCCTCATTCTGGAGATTCAAGTCCGCCCTTAGGGTGTTAATGGCTTTACCCAAATCATCCCGAAACTCCTTCCTCATTCTGGTGAAGAGGTTTTCTAAATATGTTTTGTTCACATCTATGTTTTCAATTTCCTGCTCGTGTGCCCCGCTCGGGCCCTCCCGCGTGTCGGCTGAGCCGCCATCTTGGGAGGTCTCGCAACTCCCCGCGGTCCGCTGGCTTTGTGGGAAGTAGCTCGTCACTGACTGCTGAGCTGCCTTCTTATTTTTGCCGCTCATGCTGGCTACCTTCCCCTCCACTTGTATGTATTTATTGGGGGGGTTTAGATGTTGAGATGCCGCAGGAACTGTGGGGTATTTTTAGTGCAGTAGGATAGGATTGTTTGTTTAGTCTAGTACAGCTTGTCTGGGTAGATATGGGGTTATTGGACCCAGGGGTTCTGGCCTTAGGGCTGTGTTTCTGACCTGCAGGTCGTTCTCTCTGAGGCACCTTTGTGTGGTGGTGGTGCTTCCACGTGGTGGTGCTCCCCCAAGATGGCCGCCTCCTCCCTCACCACGCTACTGAGGCCTATGGCTCCCTTCACTAGTGGGTCCCCTCCCGGTGTTCTTCACTCCCAGCAGGGCCCTAGGTCAGGTTTGTACCTTTTATTTACGTGTGCCGTCCTGGGGGGGGGGAGCTGGACCCGTAACGGGGGGTCTCCGCTCGCGCCTTTCCTCACGGCCTCAGGCGGCCACAGCGGGCGCTTCTCTTACCCCACAGGGGGTCGGGGTTCCGTCCCCGATCACCGCTGATTCCCCTCTATTCTTGGCTCCTCGGGGCGCGCGGAGTCCCGTCGCCTCTCGTCTCCGGAGTCTCTCCGTCAGATTTGAATTTTGCGGGCTGCAGAGGGGAAAGTCCCGCACCGGGGGCAGTGGGTCTCCGACACAGCTCTCCGGGACGCCGGAGCCAGCCACTTCGGAGCCCAGCTAGTCACCGGAGCAAAGTCTTTGGGGGTTCACTTAGGGATTCCTCCGCTTCTCCTGATTATTTTATTATTTAATATGTTTCGTTAGTGCTATTCATTCAGAGGGGGTCGGGAGCGTCTCTTTCAAGCTGCCATTCCCCTTGACGTCACCGGAAGTCTCCGGCTTTTGAGATTTTTAATGTTTTTATTGCGTCCGCCAGCTCTTTTTGGGTAATTTTTGCGTTAAGCATTTGATTCTCCTCCTCTGTCAGTGTTGGTAGGAGGCAATCGGACAGGTAATTACTAATAGGTACAGTGGCTGGTGTCCCCATGTTCCCACCCTGAGCCTTGAGGTTATAAAGTTTAATATAAAATGCGGTAAATTCCTCCGCTATTTTCTGTTCGTTATAGATTATTTCTCACGATTAATTTTTTATCGCTGTGATCTGGGAACGCTTCTGTATACCTCTTAGTTTGCTCGCCAAAAGTCTGTCAGCCTTATTGCCCTTGTCATAGTATTTCTGACAAGTCCATGTAAGAGCTTTTTCTACTTCTTCCATTTGGGCTTGTTTTAGCTCATTCCTGGCTGCGGTCAAGGTTTTATAAATCTTTTTCGAGGGGTTGGGTTTGTGCTGTTGTTCCAGCTTAATTATTTTAGTTGTAACAACTAGTGACATACCGCTCACCTCAATATTGAATACCAACTCTATGATAGGAATGACAGACATACATATATAAGGAGACAAAGGATGCTCCTAAAAAGATCCCACTTTAATGCACAGCAAAGCCGAAAATAGTCCACAGGTATAGTAACCCACTAGAGTAATGGTAAGGCTATAAGGGTACAATTAAGTAACCGCTCCCAACACTGTGGGAGGACAATTACCACTAAAATGCCCTAGGGCAAAAATAATAAATGATTTATTGATATTCAGAAGTCGACGCAGTAACACACACTCAAAATAACCATAAAAACAATTAAAACATAAATCACGGGTGAGGCAGGGTAAGGGGATATTATTATAAGATGAATTCCCAAATATTAGTGTATGTCCCCTTACCAGTACCAGGTGGTAGTGTGAGACACAATGGTAAATACAAATGATAGGCAATAGAGAATGCTAGAGCCTCTGGTCTCAGGGTATGGTGGAGGTTGCACTAATCATTGCATGCTGTGATTGATCTGCTCAGTATCAATAGTTGGATATCACACTGACAGTAGGTAGTGATGCATGCAGAGTAGTGAATGCAAATAAATGTGCCACTGTCATATATCACAAAACCTATATAGGTACTAGGTCACTTGATCAATGATTCAGTAAATCATTAGTGCACATTATACCACATTATATAAATGAACCGCGGCATGTGCATCAAAAACCGGACCTGATATATGCATAAACTACCTCTGCTAGGCAGTTAACAACTCGAACAACCCCACACAAACTTCCAGGAACAGTCTCACCCGTGACTCCTCCTACACGACGTCAACGTGGTGACGTCATGCCGACGATCGTTTCGCGCATAAGGGGCTGGCGCTTTCTCAAGGTTCAGCCTCACCCGTGATTTATGTTTTAATTGTTTTTATGGTTATTTTGAGTGTGTGTTACTGCGTCGACTTCTGAATATCAATAAATCATTTATTATTTTTGCCCTAGGGCATTTTAGTGGTAATTGTCCTCCCACAGTGTTGGGAGCGGATACTTAATTGTACCCTTATAGCCTTACCATTACTCTAGTGGGTTACTATACCTGTGGACTATTTTCGGCTTTGCTGTGCATTAAAGTGGGATCTTTTTAGGAGCATCCTTTGTCTCCTTATATATGTATAATTATTTTAGTTGTCAGATCTGTTATTAATTTCACCTTGGCCTTTCTGTGGGATACAATTGAAATAAAAGTTCCCCTAATTGCTGCCCTATGGGCTTCCCACAGAATCGCCGGAGAGTCTACTATGCCCCAGTTGAGAGCAAAGTACTCCCTAAGAGCCTTTTTAATTTCTTTTTCTACCTCCGGGTGGTTCAGTAGGGAGTCGTTCAGCTTCCAAGTGTAGGCGGTTAATTTATGAAATGGGGTGGATAGGGTTAATGTGATGGGGCGTGATCTGACGATGTAATGGGGCCTAAGTCCGAATTTGTGCAGGCTTCCAGGATATATTTGGTAGCAAAAAAATAGTCTATACGAGAGTATGACTGGTGGGGTGCGGAATAGAATGTGTAATCTTTTTGGCCCTGGTGTTGGATTCTCCAGATGTCCATTAAGGAATATTCCTTGGTGATTGTTTTAAATTGTTTCTCCATCCTCTGAGGTGGAGCTCTGTGTTGGCCTTGTTGGCCTGAGGTTCTGTCCTCCGCAGCGTTTATGGCCATATTAAAGTCTCCGCCCACAATCAACGAAGATAGGTAGGTAGGGTCAACCTTTTCTAACACTGCTTTCAGGAATTCCGTTTGATTATCATTTGGCGCGTAGATGTTGATCAGAGCGACCGGCGAGCCAGCCAGTGAGCCATATACCATTAGAAATCTACCCTCTGGGTCTGAAGTGGTTTTGGTGATATTGAATGGGGTTCCTTGTCGGAGCAGGATCGCTACTCCCCGCTTTTTACTGTTAAATGACGAGAAGAAACCCGTAGGGAATACATTGCTAATCAATTTGGGCAGCTCTTGGGATGTAAAGTGCGTCTCTTGGAGGAAGATGATATCTCCCTTGGACTTTTTCAGCTCTTGGAGCGCCAGTCGTCTTTTTCTATTATTATTCAGGCCCTTTACGTTTAGTGATACAAGTTTAATTGCGGACTGACTAGCCATTTGGGCGAGAGAGTTTAGTGTCCATCGGGGTCTCGCCCTTCCTACCGGGGAGATCCTGGTTCGTTGGTTCAGAGAACCTTTTAAACGCTTCTTGATGGTGCTGTTTGAGTATGGGTGTCAGGCCCGCTCGACGAGGGGTTGGGTGGGAGGAGGGCAGGGAAGGTCGAGAGGGGGGGGGGAATAGGCTGCTGGGACAGGGTCAGCAGCAAGAGGCAAAGTGGGACAAGGTCAGCTAAGGACCTCCAATAAGTACGGCCGGGATTGGTGTAAGCTCTACCTTAGTTTAAGAGGGGGGGGAGGGGGGGAAATGGGAGGGGGGGAAAGGGGTCAAAGGGACGCAGGTCCCGAAACGCGTCAGAGTTACTATGTACTCCTTTTGACCACTTAATAAACCTTTTTATATCCGATACTAGTTTGCAGCCCCCATTGTTTGCACGGTTGTGCTCCGCCACTGTACCCTATGGGACTACTCTCTGCAATTATGTCTGGCATGACGCACCCACTAATCAAGGACTGAGCTGTGCTTCAAGGGAGTTCCTCACATTGATCGTTTGATTGGTATGTACTTTTGTTTTGCTGGGGGTCTATACAGGACCTTTATGGTATATATAGAGATCTGTGTTAGCCGTCCAGCGTAACTAGTACACTCCTATGTTTATATCATCCTAATGAGTCTCCTTAGCTCTTATACATGCTCTAATGCCTTGGTTACATATTTTAGTACTCTGAATATGCATGTATGTTCCTAGGACAGCAGAGCCCTGAATATTGGGATAATATCCCTCACCCACTACGGTCAAGCTTATAGGTTTTGGACATGGGGAAGGCGTGGGGAGGGGAGGGAAAACTCCTAGCATAGCCATAACATGGAGATCTTTCTGACAATCCTTAAAACCAGTGTAATAAACGTGAGAACAACTCTTAACAAGCTCAGTACATGAAAAGCATTATAACCTCTCTTTTTGTCAGTCGGTCAAGCTTATAGGGTTTGGACCTGGGAAAAGGGGGGGAGATGGGGGGGTGGGGAGATAAGAGGGAGGGGGGAGGGGGAGACCTGGGTTGACAGGTAACACAAGAGCACATTGCATTAATGTTTTTAGGTATCATGCTGAACATAAACGGAATACTTCCTACGCTTGCTGGTCTGGGAAGAGGGGGGGAGGGATGGGGCTCTTACATTTAGTGAAGTTAATATCCGAGGATCCTTATGACATTTCTATTTGATCTATGTGGCCCGCCGTGTGCCTTCCTCAGAGGGTTTGACAACGTATTTTATTACTGCAGGCAGCATCATTAGTATGGGGCCGTGTGGCCATATCTTCTGCGGCGGAAGGGCAGGCTTATGGGCTTTGGAGCGTGAGGGGGGGGAGGGGGAAGGGGGGAGAGAAAAGGGAGTACATTATATTATAACACATACAACTTTTCTCAACTTCAACATTCATCAACTGAGGAACAGGTTTTTTTTTTTTTTACATAACTCAACTGTGGCATAGGGACGGCTTAGCACTAGATCCATGTGGCCTGCTAATCTAGACTGCCAGTTACTGTAATAGTGTCACTGCCGCTGCTTCCATTATCGAAGTCATTTGGGCTTCCTGTCTTGTGCAGGGCTCATTAGGCAGCTTCCCAGTTAACTAGTATTTCCTAGCTTGGGGGGTGGGGAGGGTAGCAACAGTCGTGCTAACCGAGCCTGGGGTCCATAGTCCTGTACCCGGGCCTTAGACAGATTAAATTTTGCTACTTACAGTTAGTAGATCGCAGTGCTGTTGTCGGAGCATCGCGCTCCCCTCCTATTCCCCCCGCCAACCCCTAAAGCCCAGCCGGACCTCAGCACTCTTCAACTGCCATTCGGTCAGCGTCAAAAGTTATAGTAGCTTCAGCTGTGGGTTGCCTCCGATCGTCAGGGGTCGGATTCAGAAGCTATGCGTCTGGCTGGGTCTGGTGTGGTTCTTGAGCCGTCATGTGCTCCCGTCTTCGCTGTGGACTACGGTGCTTCTCCTCTGTTCTTAGACTGCCTTGGCGCCGCCGTTCTCCTCGCGGGACGGGTGCTGCGTGGTTCCGCGTCCTCCCGGTGCGGTGGGTCTTGTAGTTGCTCCGTTGTCCAGGAAAGCGGCGGGGTCAGACCCAGGGCTTTCAAGAATGGGGCCATGTCCTCAGGGCGGCGGATGGTTAGGAATTTGCCGTCATAGCTTACCGTAAGCTTGAACGGAAAGCCCCAGCGGTACTTCACCTTCTCCCGGAGGAATGAGGTCAAGGGCTTCATTTCTCTCCTTCGGTCGACTGTTATCCGTGACAGGTCGTTGAAAATTTGGAGAGTTTCATTTTGGAAAGGTAGTGACTCTTTCCCTCTGCAGGCGGTGATGATCTTCTCCTTTACTGTATAGCTGTGTAATCTTATGATTACATCGTGTCGCCAGTTGGGATCTTCTGATCTGGGAGCTACCGCCCGGTGGGCCCTATCCATCTCTAGGTCCATGTCCTCTAGCGGGCCGCAGAGCGATGTGAACAGTTCCGCAAGATAGGGACGAAGCTGGCCAGGTAAGACCGTCTCCGGTACATTTCTTATGCGCAGATTCTGGCGCCTGTCCCTATTTTCTTGGTCTTCCTGCCCGTCTTTGAGACGGGAGATCTCCTCTCCTAGCCGGGTGATTTCTTCCTCGGCTGCTGTTTGTCTTGCCAGGGACTCCTCCAGTCCACCTTCCAGAGTCGTTGTCCTCTCTGTTAGGCCAGACATCTCCTGTTTAATCTCCGCTACTGCTGCTTTGATTTCTGCCTGCAGGGATGTTTGGAGCTTGACATGCATGGTGGAGAATAGGCTCTCCAGGTAGGATCGGGTGATCGGTTCCTCTATCTCCATTTCAAGAGTTGCATGGGCTTTCGTACCCATATTTAGAGCTGCTTGCGGCTCTTGTGAGCCTCGTGGTCCGCCACCCTCTTGGTTTGCTGGACTCTTCTGTGTCGGGGAGAAGAACCGTGACACCGCCGGTGCTGCGGGCTTCTTTGTGTGTTTGGACATGCTCCGATCTCTCCAAGTAATGGGGGTATGTTTTTGAGCCTTGAATTTCTGGTTTGGGAGCGTTATTTATTAAGTTTTAGCCGGTGGGTCTGCGGAGCTCCCCTCCTACACCCCCATTCCTGATGACATCATCGGAAACCCATCCCTTTAGCACATTTTTAATGGATCATCAACATTCAGTATTGTCATAGACAACTTAGGATCTGGCTGTGGGTTTTTTTTTTAGGGAAGCTGTGTCTTTAACTGAAACAGGAGGTGGCCATCTTGGATCCAGATGGAACGCAGGCTGAAACACATGACATGAAGATAGCTCCTACTCAGAAAGCTCTTATTCAGACCACAGCTCTGATCAGACCCTCTCTTCACAGTGGGGGCGCAGGCAGGCTCAGGAGGGATCAGGTAGGGCGCAGAAGGCGGGCAGCCAATATCTTCAACTGGTTTAGCCAACAAAATAGTCAGTGGGTCCATAGAAATGGACACATCCGTTATTTCTTTTTTTAATAGATTGGATAACGATCCAATATTTCTATTGCCGGACACGTTCACCAAATGTGGACCATATCGCTTCTCTGCCCACAACCCCTCCAGCACAGATCAGACACCACAGGGTAGATTTGCTTCAGCCGCCATGGCGTGAGGTACCAATGAATACAATTTTATATATATTTTCTTTAGTTGCTGTGCATATGGAAGTTTTTGCAGCAAACTCCCATATATCCTCCCAATCATCCCTGTCAATTTCTATTTTCAAATCCGCTGCCCATTTGAGCATGCAGTCATGATCATGTGAATTGACCAAGGCCTCCAAACTGGCTTTTATTCTAGTTATCAAACCTTTTTGATAACTACCTCTCCTACATAGGCAGCAGAGATGTAGAGGAGAATATGGAATTACCCAGTATACCGAGGCTGCTAACAGGTAGTGCACACACTTTATGGCAACTTGATTGAAGAGAGACCCAGCAATGATTAATGAAACAATAAGCCTCCGGTATTGAAAACAGGGAGTTGGGTAATAGTAAGCCGGATAGAGGTACAGGGGGACACCTCCCTAAGGGGCGCCCCCAAGTAAATCACAGCCCGGCACTAACCGCCTCAATAATCTCCCTGAAATACCGCGTGGAGGTTAGGAGTACTCACGAAAAAGCCGTCCCTGTTGGTGCAGGGAATTCTGCAGCGGCTTCCTCCTCTGGTGTAGCTGGCGTCAGCGTGCTCCTCCGGAAATGATGACACAGGAAGAAGGGGGTAGGATGGTCCGTGGTTCACAGCAACTTCAGCAGCCAACGCATGGATGTCTAAAAAAACTTTATTGATCGCTAGCAGCAAACATCAGGCAACAACTCTAACATGTTTCGTCCAGGCTATGGACTTTTTCAAAAGTCCATAGCCTGGACGAAACATGTTAGAGTGGTTGCCTGATGTTTGCTGCTAGCGATCAATAAAGTTTTTTTAGACATCCATGCGTTGGCTGCTGAAGTTGCTGTGAACCACGGACCATCCTACCCCCTTCTTCCTGAGATGTAGAGGAGCACAGCAGCGTTTCTTGGCAGCATACCAGCTAGTGGATCGCCAAAATGAGGGTAACTCCAAGCAGGGATGAGTATTAAAAGAGTACTTTAATGGTCAGTGCAAAACAGAACAATGGTAGGAGCGCACCTACGCGTTTCGTCCGTAAAGGACTTTCTCAAGGTGGATTATACTCTATGTCCCTGAACCTGGATCCATTATGGTATATGGAATTATCAGTATACTAATGAGCCATCTTTGGTGATGTACCATAAACACCACTTACCTCTCCTACATAGTGCTTCAAAACTTGTGAAGGGAGTAAATTCTAATTTTGGGGACATTTTTGGAAAAAAATTCTGATCTGTAGATATTTAAACATACTAAGGTCTGGTGCCTCATACCTAGTTAGGAACTCTTGGAAACTAGAAAGTTTTCCTTTATGCACTAGGTCGGTAACTACTCTAATATGTTTAGCTTTTATTTGGTCGAATTGTTTATAATCACAGCCTGGGGGGAAATTGGGATTGTTAAAAAGCGGAGTGAGTTGCGAAACGGGAGACACAAGATTAAATTTGCCCTTAGACTTGCTCCAACTCTCCCAGGTAAATCTCGTCGGATCTAGCTCAAACATTTTGGCGTACACCTCCTTAGCCAGTGCCCATAGGGACACTGGCAGAGAAGACGTTCTAGCATATTGGGATTCTATGGCTAACCAACAATATTGTGTTGGATCAGCGTTCCACATCACCACCTGCCTTAGTTGGGCAGCTTGGTAGTATTTCGAGATATCTGGGACACCCAAACCTCCTCTTGTCTTTAAAGCCATCATCACCGATCTAGCTGTTCTAGGCCTTTTACCTTGCCAAATAAAATTAAATATTCTATTTGGGAAATTTTTCAGTTCGGATCCCGGTATCCGGACTGGGAGAGTCTGGAAATGATATAATAACCTAGGGAGTATATTCATCTTGACTGATACTATTCTCCCAATCCATGACACCTGATATCCTTCCCACTTTGCCAGATCCCTTTTAATCTTATCAAACAATGGTGGATAGTTGCCTTGATATAGGGAGTGGTAGTTCCTAGACACATTTACTCCCAGATATTTAATATGTGAGGAACTCCATCTGTAGCTGAAATTCAGTTTTGGTAATTTTATCTCTGGATCCGAAAGATTCAGATTAAAAGACTGTGACTTGTCGCTGTTCATTTTATATCCAGAGATTTTTCCAAAGTCTGATAGCGCCTTTTGGAGGTTGAGTAAAGAAGTCTGAGGGCTTGCTAAAGTCAGAATAATATCGTCTGCGAATAATGAGATTTTATCATTTGTTTTCCCAATCACTATATACAATGTATATTACTATTTGCTCTTATTTTAGCAGCCAATGGCTCAATCGTTAGAGCGAAGAGAGGAGGAGATAATGGGTACCCTTGTCTCGTACCATTTAAAAAAAAAAAATTCCCCAAACCTTTTTATTAGGCATAATCATCTTTACAGACATTGGTTTTACATTATCAGTGTTGGCCTAATACAGTTGTATTTTCCTTGTTCATGTGGGGGGAGAGAGAAAGAAAGGAAAGATCCCCTAAGGCCACGTCATGGTCTCTGGGGTGTGGAAAAAGAAAGAGAGGAGGGGGGGGGGGGAGAGAGGGAGTCATAACACCCTCATCGGCCGGGTCCCGGCATCCATCCTTCACGGCTCTACTGTGGTTCAGATCCGTCTGGGGTTGTATCCTGATTTGGTTCGGATTAATGGGTTAACCAGCGTTCCCAGATTTTATAGAAACCTTCAGTTGAGCAGTTCAAGAAGGCCGTGAGTTTTTCCAAACTCATAACATCGTTAACTCTTTTTTTCACTAGCTGTTTGGTGGGGGGCGCTATCTTCTTCCAAGAGTATGCGACTGAACACCTTGCTGCTGTTAGAATAAAGGAGATTAATTTCCATACTGGGCGATCGATGTCCTCTATCGGCCTGCCCAGTAGGAAGGTCAGTGGATCTATAGGAATTGTGAGGCCTGTGACCTCTTTTATCAAATCTTGTACCGTAAGCCAGTATTTCTGAATTTCTGGACATGACCACCAGATATGGGCCATGTCCCCTCTATGTCCACAGCCTCTCCAGCATAGATCTGAGGCCAGAGGGTAGATTTGTTTTAACCTCACTGGGGTAAGATACCAATGATACATTATTTTATAGATGTTTTCCTTCACCGTGGTACAGATGGAAGTTCCTGAGGCTGCGTCTCATATTTCCTCCCAATCCTCTCTGTCAATAACTATGTCCAATTCCGCTTCCCATTTAAGCATATAGTCGTGAGCGGTAGAGTTCACCGGATTCTCCATGCCGGCATATATTTGTGTTATTAGACCTTTTTGATGTACTCCATCGCGACAGAGTTTCTCAAATTTTGTGAGAGGGAGGAAATTTCAATGATGGGGACATTTTTTGTAGAAAGTGTCGAATTTGGAGAAACTTAAATGTATCCAGGTGGGGTAATTTTAATTAGGTTCGCAATTCTTGGAGACTCAGGAACTGTCCATCGCTCAGCAGGTCCGCGATCGCTCTGATCCCCATTGTTTTAAATAGGTCGAATTGTCGGGTTTCACACCCTGGTGGGAATTTAGGGTTGTCAAATATTGGAATGAGCTGAGAGCAAGGGGACGAGAGTAAGAATTTAGTTTTAGTTTTTGCCCATATGTCCCAAGTATGTTTCATTGCCCCCAGCCCGAATTTGGGCGCCATGTCATTTCCCCTGTCACCGCTCCAGAGAAAAGCTGGTAGAGAAGGCGTTCTGGAGTAATGAGATTCAATTGCTAGCCAACATAGCTTGTCTGGGTCCGAGTTCCACATTATCGCCTGTTTTAATTGGGCAGCTTGGTAATATCTATTAATGTCTGGGACCCCCAGTCCTCCTTTTGTCCTAGACGCCATAAGAACCGACCTAGCTACCCGGGGTCTCCTTCCGTTCCAAATAAATTGGAGGATTTTATTTTGGATAGTTTTTAATTCAGAACCAGGGACATGGATCGGGAGCGTCTGGAAATAATATAATAATCGGGGGAGTATATTCATTTTAACTGAGATCATTCTCCCGATCCATGAGATCTGGTATTTTTCCCATTTATCCAGATCTTTTTTAATTTTCCTAAATAGGTTGGGATAATTATTTTGGTATAGGGAGCAATAGTGCCTCGATACATGTACTCCCAGGTATTTGATGTATATAGGGCTCCACTTATAATTAAAGTTTGATTTCAATGTCCGCATCTCTGGTTCTGATAGATTTAAGTTGAGGGCTTCTGACTTATCACTGTTAATTTTGTATCCTGATATTTTGCCAAATTCCTTTAATTCTTTGTGTAAGTTGGGAAGGGAGATCTGGGGCTGCGTTAATGTTAATATGATATCGTCTGCGAACAATGAGACTTTATAGTTTATTCCGCCAATTGGTACCCCCTGTATATTTATATTGTCTCGTATTTTAGACGCTAGTGGTTCGATTGTTAGGGCGAAGAGGAGAGGGGACAAAAGGCATCCCTGTCTCGTTCCATTTTTCATTTCAAATTTTTTTGCTGTACCCCCCGGGAGTTTCACCACTGCAGACGGGCAGCAGTACAGCGCTCGGACTCCCGCTAGATACGCATCTTTTAAGCCGAATTTCTGCATTGTTTTGTCAAGAAATAGCCAATCAATTCTATCGAACGTCTTCTCTGCGTCCAGGCTTAACAGAACCGCTTTGGTAGCTGTGAGGTGGGCATGATCAACTATATTTATAATTTTGCGGGTGTTGTCTGAGGCTTGTCTGCCAGATACAAACCCCACCTGGTCGTTGTGAATTAATCTCGGTAGGATGGGATTCAGTCTATTTGCCAGGATTTTGCTGTATAGCTTAAGATCGTTATTTAGTAGGGAGATTAGTCGGTAGCTCCCACATAGCAGTGGGTCCCTACCCTCTTTGTGGATGATGGCGAGATTGGCCTGGGTCATTGATGGGGGGATTGGGCTGCCCTCCATGAATGAATTGAATAAGCTGAGTAAGTGTTTAGTTAGGATCGGGGAGAATCTTTTGTAATAAACATTGGAGAAGCCGTCGGGGCCAGGGGCTTTTGAGATATTTTTTTTTGTTTCAATTTTTTTATTGTTTTATCAGGGTACACAACAGATAGTAAACTTTGTTGTACATAGATTGGATAAACATTGATATTTGCATATATTAATAAAAACATCCGTATTCCGTTTTCTTTATTCAGATACTGCTGCGGCCAAGTTTATTCGAGCATTTGCCCGTTCTTGGCCACAGCAGTAGCCTGGCGCGCGCCCGAGAGTGACGGGCGCGCGCCGAAGCAGCGGAAGAGCGCCCTCCGATCGGGGTGCTCTCCCTACCGCTGCCGGGTCCGCCGGGTCCCCCGGAACCCCCTGCCGCTGTCCCGCGATCGCGGGACACCAGGGCTCCCTCGGGGAGCCCCTGGACGCGCGTGCAGGGGGCGCACGCTCCCGAAGACGCGTGACCGTGCGTCTATGACGCACGGCACGCCGAGGGGCGGCCACTAGCAAGCCGGGAAATCTCCCGGCTTGCGGTACCGGCCACACTTTAATAAAGTGTGTCGGTAGTGTAGGTGTTTATCTAAATGTTTGTATGTCTGAATGCTCGTACGTTTCTGCTGTTATGGTTCTAACTAGGAAGCTGCCGCTTCCGTGTGTCCTGTTTTTAGTAGTATAGTAGAGAAAAGAAAAGGTGGAGAGCAGAGAAAGAGGGAGGAGAGAAAAAAGAAGGGAGATAAGGGGGGGGGAGAGGTGCTGCGGGATGGCGTCCAGTTTTGTATATATCCTGCCTTTTCCTTTAGGAATTTATTATGTACCTGACCAAATTTCCCATGTCTTATGGAACTTATCCATCTTTTGGGTCAGTTTTGCCGTAAGAAGTTCCATTGTCTTTATTTCTCGCATTCTGCGGAGTACGGTCTGTTTAGCAGGGGCATTCACCTTCTTCCACGCTGCAGCAACGGAACAATGTGCCGCCGTGAGCACATGGCTCACCATCTTACTCTCTGCTGTGTCTAATTCGTCAATTGGCTTGGCCAGCACCATGGTCAGCGGGTCCACCTCAATCTCTACCCCCAGGTACTCTCGGATTAGTGTTTGAATCATGACCCAGAACACCTGAGTCTTGGGGCAGTTCCACCAGATATGAGCCATGTCTCCTCTTTGCCCGCAACCCATCCAACACAAATCTGGGGTCCCGGGGAAGATCTGTCTCAACCTATTCGGGGTTAGGTACCAGTAAAATATAATTTTATAGATGTTCTCTTTAATGGTAGTACAAATCGATGTTTTGGATGCTGCCTCCCAGATATCCTCCCAGTCTTCTCTATCAATCTCTATATTTAAATCCTCCGCCCATTTGGACATATACCTGTGTTGGGAACAGCCTGTTGATCGCGCCAGGCCCAGATATATTTCCCAGACCAATCCTTTAGCATAGTACCCTTTCCTGCACAGTCGTTCAAAATTTGTTAGCTGCTGGAAAGCCTTATCTTTGGATACTGTTTGCAGGTAGTGCCTGATTTGTAAAAAGCCAAATATTGGGAGGTTTGTTGTTTGATATTTTTTTTCCAGTTCTTGGGTCAGCAAGAGCCTACCTTGCCCAGAGAAATCCTCTGCTATCATCATCTTCAGCTGTTTAAATTTACTGAGTCTCTGTGGGAACCCGCCGGGGGGAAATTCTGGGTTATCGAATATGGGTGTTAATAGGGAGGGGTGAGCCGTCAAGCCATATTTGTCTTTATTTTTGGTCCATACTCTCCATGTACATTTCATTGCTCCCAGTTTTAATGTTTCCGAGAGGATCTCTCTACCCCGCACAGTCCACAGGGTGGCCGGGAGTGAGAGGGGTCTCGCGTAGGAAAACTCTATCCCTGTCCAACAGCTTGTAGTTGGGTCATTGTTCCACATTATCACTTGTTTCAGTTGGGCCGCCAAATAATATTTAATGATATCTGGGACTGCCAAGCCTCCACATTCTTTTGGTGCTAACATTATGGTTCTAGCTACTCTTGGTCTTTTGTTTTGCCAAATGAATTGAAAAATTCTGTTTTGTATATTCTTTAATTCCGACATTGGGATATCAATTGGGAGAGTCTGGAAGTAATACAGAAGCCTTGGCAGGATATTCATTTTGACCGTAGCTATTCTGCCTAACCAAGATATCTGGTATTCATTCCAGCTCTGTAAGTCTTTTTTTAGCCTCTCAAATAGGGGCGGATAGTTATATTGATATAGTGATTTGTACTCCCGTGTTATTTGGATTCCCAAGTATTTGATTTTCGTGGAACTCCACTTATAATTAAAATTTAATTGTAGCAGTTTGGCCTCGGGATTAGGTAGAGATACATTTAATGCTTCCGACTTATCCATATTGATTTTATACCCCGAGATTTTGCTAAATGTATCTAATTGTGAATGTAAATTCGGGAGTGAAGTCAAGGGGTTGGCTAGAGTTAGGATAATGTCGTCAGCAAAAAGGGATATCTTGTAATCCGTATCTCCAATTGTAATGCCACTTATATTGTTGTCCTCTCTGATTGTTGTTGCCAAGGGTTCTATAGAGAGGGCAAACAGAAGTGGAGACAAGGGACATCCCTGTCTAGTACCATTCCTAATGTTTATAGGGTTCGAGTTTCCTCCTGGGAGTTTCACTACAGCCGTGGGAGTTTTATAGAGGGCTCTAACCCCCTCAAGATATGGGACCTTAAATCCGAATTTAATTAATGTTTGGTCTAAAAATTCCCATCTGATCCTGTCAAACGCCTTTTCCGCGTCTTAACGTAACAGGATGGCTTTCGTGGATGAGAGATGTACATGGTCGATTATGTTTATAATTTTTCTCGTATTATCTGAGGCTTGTCTGCCTGAAATAAATACGACTTGGTCCTTGTGGATCAGGCCTGGGAGAATGGGAGTTAGTCTGTTAGCTAGGATTTTGCTATAAAGTTTTATTTCCGAATTAAGGAGGGCTATGGGGCGATAATTACCACACTGTAGTGGGTCTCTCCCTTCCTTTGGTATGAGTGCCAAATTCGCTCTAGACATAGAAGCGGGGATAGCCGTTCCCTCCAGAAACTCATTAAACATATCCAGGAGATGTGGTGCCAAGATCAATTTAAATTTTTTATAGTATTGATTGGAAAACCCATCCGGGCCTGGCGTTTTACTAGGTTTTGGTTGTGAGATGGCTTCTAGTAAATCATCCTGCGCGATTTCTTTATTTAGCTCTAGTAAGTCAGCTTCTGAAAGGCTTGGAAGGTTACATGACGCTAGGTACTTAGTAATAGCTTCTGCATTTGAGGAGCTGTTTTGGGGGAAGTTCAAATTATATAGTTTGGAGTAGAAGTCTGAGAATGTGGCCGCTATCTGTTTTTCGCAATATGTTTTGATGCCCGTCTTTGTTTGTATGACGGATATTTGGGATTTGGTTCTCAGACCTCTTAATTTAGATGCTAATAACCGGTCGGCCTTATTTCCATTGTCATAATATTTCTGCTTCGTCCACCTCAGCGCCCTCTCCACTTCATCTATTTGTATCTGCCTGAAATCAGATCTAGCCTTGTCCAGTACTTTGCGTAGTTGTTTTGAGGGATTAGCTTTATGTTTATGTTCTAGGAGTTTAACTTTCTCCGCTAATTCGTCGTACAATTTCTGTTTTTGCTTTTTCTTATATGATGCTATGGAAATTATATTCCCTCGAATCGTGGCCGTATGGGCCTCCCATAGCATCGCTGATGACTTTACAGAGCCCTTGTTCAGCGCAAAATATTCTCTGAGCTTTTGCTTAATCTCTATCTCTACATCTATTTGGTTTAACAGAATCGTTTAGTTTCCAATTATATTGATTATATTTATAGAAGGGGAGGGAGAGCGTCAGCGAGACCGGAGCGTGGTCCGACCATGTTATAGAACTTATGTCCGACTGGGAGGTTGCCTTAAAGATATCTTTAGTACCCAGAAAATAATCAATCCTTGAATAGGTCTGGTGCGGGGGAGAAAAATACGAATAGTCCCTCTGGCCCTGATGCTGCGCCCGCCAAATATCTATCAGCGAAAACTCTTTCAGTATGTTCTGAAACCTTTTGGCATTTGTGGTCGTAATGCGTGGGTGGGGAGTACCCAGTGGGCTTGTCCTATCTTGATCAGGTGCTACAACCATATTAAAATCTCCTGCTATCAATAGCGTAGTTCTAGGTTGGGGGGCTAGCTTGTCACATAGATCTCTCAAAAAGTCAGCTTGACCCTCATTTGGGGCGTATATATTAACAAGGGTAATCTCCACATCTGATAGTGTGCCTTGCAGAATGAGGAATCTACCTTCTGGGTCTACGGTCTGTTTTTGAAGTGTGAATTTGACATTTTGTCTAAATAAGATGGCTACCCCTTTTTTTTTAGTGGAGCAGGATGCATAATATGCCTGGGGGTAGTATCTCTGAAAGGTGTTAGGAGGCGATATCGTATTAAAGTGCGTTTCTTGTAAGAATAGCACATCTCCTTTTGTTTTTTTTAATTCTTGTAAGGCGAGCTTTCTTTTGATTGCTGAGTTAAGTCCCCTAACATTTAGGGACACTAGTTTAAGTGTTGTATTTGGAGCCATTTTCGGAGCCATCCAGCAAACTGTATCCGGAAAGCCCTGGAGCTGTCGGGTCCCCTCTTTCCCATAAGCTTTAGGCTATGCGTTCAAATCCTTTCACCAGGTCAAAGGGGTCTCCACTTCTTTGCTGCGCTGGGATGTGTAGATCCTTGTAGCTCCAGGGGCATGCGCCCTCTTTGTGGACAGGTAGGTATGTGTTCCCCGCCGGGGGCAGACCAGCGTTCCTCATCTCGTATGTGTCTAAGAAGCTCGTAAGGGGGGGAGGGGGGCAATAGGTCGTCCAAACATATAAATTTTGCCGGGAGTAGTCTTTTCCTCTCCAGGTGACATTTCTCAGTCCTCACCTGCCTGGTTACGTTGGGTGGCTATTCTCTGAGAGGAGCGTGGTCCCCTCTCTGTTGGCCTGTGATCTGGGTCTCCGTCCGTATCTTCAGGGGCAATTCCACCTCCATTCTTGTGGGGGACACCGAGCCCCTTTAGGAATCTTGGTATCTCTTCCGGGTAGGAAAGGGTGTGGAATTTGCCTCCAGCCTGGGCCACAATTTTAAAAGGGAATCCCCAGCGATATTTAATCTTGTTGTCCCTTAATTTTAGTGTGAGGGGTCTGAGCTCTCTCCTGCGGTCTACTGTACGTTTTGAGAGATCACTGTATATCTCAATATGTACATTCCGGAACTGGATGTGTCCTTTCTCCCTGCTCGCCGTCAGTATTTTCTCCTTTGTGGAGTAATAATGGAACCTGACCAGTATATCTCTGGTCCTCTTGGGGTCCGTGGACCTAGGTCCGAGGGCCCTATGGGCTCTGTCCATCTCTAGCTTTTAAGGAGTTAGGTCAGGTACCAGATGAATAAAGAGGTCTGATAGGTATGTGTGCAGCTGTTCAGTCTCCACTGTTTCTGGGACATACCTCAGTCTCAAGTTCTGCCGCCGATCGCGGTTTTCCTGGTCCTCGGCACTTTCCTTGAGCCCTCTGATCTCCCAGTGCAGGCGGTTGATCTCGTCCTCCGCGGAGGACTGAGCCTGCTCCAGTGTTTCCACTGTGTTTGCCAGCCCATCTGTTTTGGCCGTTAGGAGATTCAAGTCTGCCCTTAGGGTGTTAATGGCTTTACCCAATTCATCCCGAAACTCCTTCCTCATTCTGGAGATTCAAGTCCGCCCTTAGGGTGTTAATGGCTTTACCCAAATCATCCCGAAACTCCTTCCTCATTCTGGTGAAGAGGTTTTCTAAATATGTTTTGTTCACATCTATGTTTTCAATTTCCTGCTCGTGCGCCCCGCTCGGGCCCACCCGCGTGTCGGCTAAGCCGCCATCTTGGGAGGTCTCGCAACTCCCCGCGGTCCGCTGGCTTTGTGGGAAGTAGCTCGTCACTGACTGCTGAGCTGCCTTCTTATTTTTGCCGCTCATGCTGGCTACCTTCCCCTCCGCTTGTATGTATTTATTGGGGGGGTTTAGATGTAGAGATGCCGCAGGAACTGTGGGGTCTTTTTAGTGCAGTAGGATAGGATTGTTTGTTTAGTCTAGTACAGCTTGTCTGGGTAGATATGGGGTTATTGGACCCAGGGGTTCTGGCCTTAGGGCTGTGTTTCTGACCTGCAGGTCGTTCTCTCTGAGGCACCTTTGTGTGGTGGTGGTGCTTCCACGTGGTGGTGCTCCCCCAAGATGGCCGCCTCCTCCCTCACCACGCTACTGAGGCCTATGGCTCCCTTCACTAGTGGGTCCCCTCCCGGTGTTCTTCACTCCCAGCAGGGCCCTAGGTCAGATTTGTACCTTTTATTTACGTGTGCCGTCCTGGGGGGGGGAGCTGGACCCGTAACGGGGGGTCTCCGCTCGCGCCTTTCCTCACGGCCTCAGACGGCCACAGCGGGTGCTTCTCTTACCCCACACGGGGTCGGGGGTTCCGTCCCCGATCACCGCTGATTCCCCTCTATTCTTGGCTCCTCGGGGCGCGCGGAGTCCCGTCGCCTCTCGTCTCCGGAGTCTCTCCGTCAGATTTTAATTTTGCAGGCTGCAGAGGGGAAAGTCCCGCACCGGGGGCAGGGGGTTTCCGACACAGCTCTCCGGGACGCCAGAGCCAGCCACTTCGGAGCCTAGCTAGTCACCGGAGCAAAGTCTTTGGGGGTTCACTTAGGGATTCCTCCGCTTCTCCTGATTATTTTATTATTTAATATGCTTCGTTAGTGCTATTCATTCAGAGGGGGTCGGGAGCGTCTCTTTCAAGCTGCCATTCCCCTTGACGTCACCGGAAGTCTCCGGCTTTTGAGATTTTTAATGTTTTTATTGCGTCCGCCAGCTCTTTTTGGGTAATTTTTGCGTTAAGCATTTGATTATCCTCCTCTGTCAGTGTTGGTAGGAGGCAATCGGACAGGTAATTACTAATAGGTTCAGTGGCTGGTGTCCCCGTGTTCCCACCCTGAGCCTTGAGGTTATAAAGTTTAATATAAAATGCGGTTAATCCCTCCGCTATTTTCTGTTCGTTATAGATTATTTCTCACGATTAATTTTTTATCGCTGTGATCTGGGAACGCTTCTGTATACCTCTTAGTTTGCTCGCCAAAAGTCTGTCAGCCTTATTGCCCTTGTCATAGTATTTCTGACAAGTCCATGTAAGAGCTTTTTCTACTTCTTCCATTTGGGCTTGTTTTAGCTCATTCCTGGCTGCGGTCAAGGTTTTATAAATCGTTTTCGAGGGGTTGGGTTTGTGCTGTTGTTCCAGCTTAATTATTTTAGTTGTAACAACTAGTGACATACCGCTCACCTCAATATTGAATACCAACTCTATGATAGGGATGACAGACATACATATATAAGGAGACAAAGGATGCTCCTAAAAAGATCCCACTTTAATGCACAGCAAAGCCGAAAATAGTCCACAGGTATAGTAACCCACTAGAGTAATGGTAAGGCTATAAGGGTACAATTAAGTAACCGCTCCCAACACTGTGGGAGGACAATTACCACTAAAATGCCCTAGGGCAAAAATAATAAATGATTTATTGATATTCAGAAGTCGACGCAGTAACACACACTCAAAATAACCATAAAAACAATTAAAACATAAATCACGGGTGAGGCAGGGTAAGGGGATATTATTATAAGATGAATTCCCAAATATTAGTGTATGTCCCCTTACCAGTACCAGGTGGTAGTGTGAGACACAATGGTAAATACAAATGATAGGCAATAGAGAATGCTAGAGCCTCTGGTCTCAGGGTATGGTGGAGGTTGCACTAATCATTGCATGCTGTGATTGATCTGCTCAGTATCAATAGTTGGATATCACACTGACAGTAGGTAGTGATGCATGCAGAGTAGTGAATGCAAATAAATGTGCCACTGTCATATATCACAAAACCTATATAGGTACTAGGTCACATGATCAATGATTCAGTAAATCATTAGTGCACATTATACCACATTATATAAATGAACCGCGGCATGTTCATCAAAAACCGGACCTGATATATGCATAAACTACCTCTGCTAGGCAGTTAACAACTCGAACAACCCCACACAAACTACCAGGAACAGTCTCACCCGTGACTCCTCCTACACGACGTCAACATGGTGACGTCATGCCGACGATCGTTTCGCGCATAAGGGGCTGGCGCTTTCTCAAGGTTCAGCCTCACCCGTGATTTATGTTTTAATTGTTTTTATGGTTATTTTGAGTGTGTGTTACTGCGTCGACTTCTGAATATCAATAAATCATTTATTATTTTTGCCCTAAGGCATTTTAGTGGTAATTGTCCTCCCACAGTGTTGGGAGCGGTTACTTAATTGTACCCTTATAGCCTTACCATTACTCTAGTGGGTTACTATACCTGTGGACTATTTTCGGCTTTGCTGTGCATTAAAGTGGGATCTTTTTAGGAGCATCCTTTGTCTCCTTATATATGTATAATTATTTTAGTTGTCAGATCTGTTATTAATTTCACCTTGGCCTTTCTGTGGGATGCAATTGAAATAAAAGTTCCCCTAATTGTTGCCCTATGGGCTTCCCACAGAACCGCCGGAGAGTCTACTATGCCCCAGTTGAGAGCGAAGTACTCCCTAAGAGCCTTTTTAATTTCTTTTTCTACCTCCGGGTGGTTCAGTAGGGAGTCGTTCAGCTTCCAAGTGTAGGCGTTTAATCTATGAAATGGGGTGGATAGGGTTAATGTGATGGGGGCGTGATCTGACCATGTAATGGGGCCTAAGTCCGAATTTGTGCAGGCTTCCAGGATATATTTGGTAGCAAAAAAATAGTCTATACGAGAGTATGACTGGTGGGGTGCGGAATAGAATGTGTAATCTTTTTGGCCCTGGTGTTGGATTCTCCAGATGTCCATTAAGGAATATTCCTTGGTGATTGTTTTAAATTGTTTCTCCATCCTCTGAGGTGGAGCTCTGTGTTGGCCTTGTTGGCCTGAGGTTCTGTCCTCCGCAGCGTTTATGGCCATATTAAAGTCTCCGCCCACAATCAACGAAGATAGGTAGGTAGGGTCAACCTTTTCTAACACTGCTTTCAGGAATTCCGTTTGATTATCATTTGGCGCGTAGATGTTGATCAGAGCGACCGGCGAGCCAGCCAGTGAGCCATATACCATTAGAAATCTACCCTCTGGGTCTGAAGTGGTTTTGGTGATATTGAATGGGGTTCCTTGTCGGAGCAGGATCGCTACTCCCCGCTTTTTACTGTTAAATGACGAGAAGAAACCCGTAGGGAATACATTGCTAATCAATTTGGGCAGCTCTTGGGATGTAAAGTGCGTCTCTTGGAGGAAGATGATATCTCCCTTGGACTTTTTCAGCTCTTGGAGCGCCAGTCGTCTTTTTCTATTATTATTCAGGCCCTTTACGTTTAGTGATACAAGTTTAATTGCGGACTGACTAGCCATTTGGGCGAGAGAGTTTAGTGTCCATCGGGGTCTCGCCCTTCCTACCGGGGAGATCCTGGTTCGTTGGTTCAGAGAACCTTTTAAACGCTTCTTGATGGTGCTGTTTGAGTATGGGTGTCAGGCCCGCTCGACGAGGGGTTGGGTGGGAGGAGGGCAGGGAAGGTCGAGAGGGGGGGGGGGGAATAGGCTGCTGGGACAGGGTCAGCAGCAAGAGGCAAAGTGGGACAAGGTCAGCTAAGGACCTCCAATAAGTACGGCCGGGATTGGTGTAAGCTCTACCTTAGTTTAAGAGGGGGGGGAGGGGGGGAAATGGGAGGGGGGGAAAGGGGTCAAAGGGACGCAGGTCCCGAAACGCGTCAGAGTTACTATGTACTCCTTTTGACCACTTAATAAACCTTTTTATATCCGATACTAGTTTGCAGCCCCCATTGTTTGCACGGTTGTGCTCCGCCACTGTACCCTATGGGACTACTCTCTGCAATTACGTCTGGCATGACGCACCCACTAATCAAGGACTGAGCTGTGCTTCAAGGGAGTTCCTCACATTGATCGTTTGATTGGTATGTACTTTTGTTTTGCTGGGGGTCTATACAGGACCTTTATGGTATATATAGAGATCTGTGTTAGCCGTCCAGCGTAACTAGTACACTCCTATGTTTATATCATCCTAATGAGTCTCCTTAGCTCTTATACATGCTCTAATGCCTTGGTTACATATTTTAGTACTCTGAATATGCATGTATGTTCCTAGGACAGCAGAGCCCTGAATATTGGGATAATATCCCTCACCCACTACGGTCAAGCTTATAGGTTTTGGACATGGGGAAGGCGTGGGGAGGGGAGGGAAAACTCCTAGCATAGCCATAACATGGAGATCTTTCTGACAATCCTTAAAACCAGTGTAATAAACGTGAGAACAACTCTTAACAAGCTCAGTACATGAAAAGCATTATAACCTCTCTTTTTGTCAGTCGGTCAAGCTTATAGGGTTTGGACCTGGGAAAAGGGGGGGAGATGGGGGGGTGGGGAGATAAGAGGGAGAGGGGAGGGGGAGACCTGGGTTGACAGGTAACACAAGAGCACATTGCATTAATGTTTTTAGGTATCATGCTGAACATAAACGGAATACTTCCTACGCTTGCTGGTCTGGGAAGAGGGGGGGAGGGATGGGGCTCTTACATTTAGTGAAGTTAATATCCGAGGATCCTTATGACATTTCTATTTGATCTATGTGGCCCGCCGTGTGCCTTCCTCAGAGGGTTTGACAACGTATTTTATTACTGCAGGCAGCATCATTAGTATGGGGCCGTGTGGCCATATCTTCTGCGGCGGAAGGGCAGGCTTATGGGCTTTGGAGCGTGAGGGGGGGGAGGGGGAAGGGGGGAGAGAAAAGGGAGTACATTATATTATAACACATACAACTTTTCTCAACTTCAACATTCATCAACTGAGGAACAGGTTTTTTTTTTTTTACATAACTCAACTGTGGCATAGGGATGGCTTAGCACTAGATCCATGTGGCCAGCTAATCTAGACTGCCAGTTACTGTAATAGTGTCACTGCCGCTGCTTCCATTATCGAAGTCATTTGGGCTTCCTGTCTTGTGCAGGGCTCATTAGGCAGCTTCCCAGTTAACTAGTATTTCCTAGCTTGGGGGGTGGGGAGGGTAGCAACAGTCGTGCGAACCGAGCCTGGGGTCCATAGTCCTGTACCCGGGCCTTAGACAGATTAAATTTTGCTACTTACAGTTAGTAGATCGCAGTGCTGTTGTCGGAGCATCGCGCTCCCCTCCTATTCCCCCCGCCAACCCCTAAAGCCCAGCCGGACCTCAGCACTCTTCAACTGCCATTCGGTCAGCGTCAAAAGTTATAGTAGCTTCAGCTGTGGGTTGCCTCCGATCGTCAGGGGTCGGATTCAGAAGCTATGCGTCTGGCTGGGTCTGGTGTGGTTCTTGAGCCGTCATGTGCTCCCGTCTTCGCTGTGGACTACGGTGCTTCTCCTCTGTTCTTAGACTGCCTTGGCGCCGCCGTTCTCCTCGCGGGACGGGTGCTGAGTGGTTCCGCGTCCTCCCGGTGCGGTGGGTCTTGTAGTTGCTCCGTTGTCCAGGAAAGCGGCGGGGGCAGACCCAGGGCTTTCACGAATGGGGCCATGTCCTCAGGGCGGCGGATGGTTAGGAATTTGCCGTCATAGCTTACCATAAGCTTGAACGGAAAGCCCCAGCGGTACTTCACCTCCTTGTCCCGGAGGAATGAGGTCAAGGGCTTCATTTCTCTCCTTCGGTCGACTGTTATCCGTGACAGGTCGTTGAAAATTTGGAGAGTTTCATTTTGGAAAGGTAGTGACTCTTTCCCTCTGCAGGCGGTGATGATCTTCTCCTTTACTGTATAGCTGTGTAATCTTATGATTACATCGCGTCGCCGGTTGGGATCTTCTGATCTGGGAGCTACCCCCGGTGGGCCCTATCCATCTCTAGGTCCATGTCCTCTAGCGGGCCGCAGAGCGATGTGAACAGTTCCGCAAGATAGGGACGAAGCTGGCCAGGTAAGACCGTCTCCGGTACATTTCTTATGCGCAGATTCTGGCGCCTGTCCCTATTTTCTTGGTCTTCCTGCCCGTCTTTGAGACGGGAGATCTACTCTCCTAGCCGGATGATTTATTCTTCGGCTGCTGTTTGTCTTGCCAGGGACTCCTCCAGTCCACCTTCCAGAGTCGTTGTCCTCTCTGTTAGGCCAGACATCTCCTGTTTAATCTCCGCTACTGCTGCTTTGATTTCTGCCTGCAGGGATGTTTGGAGCTTGACATGCATGGTGTAGAATAGGCTCTCCAGGTAGGATCGGGTGATCGGTTCCTCTATCTCCATTTCAAGAGTTGCATGGGCTTTCGTACCCATATTTAGAGCTGCTTGCGGCTCTTGTGAGCCTCATGGTCCGCCACCCTCTTGGTTTGCTGGACTCTTCTGTGTCGGGGAGAAGAACCGTGACACCGCCGGTGCTGCGGGCTTCTTTGTGTGTTTGGACATGCTCCGATCTCTCCAAGTAATGGGGATATGTTTTTGAGCCTTGAATTTCTGGTTTGGGAGCGTTATTTATTAAGTTTTAGCCGGTGGGTCTGCGGAGCTCCCCTCCTACACCCCCATTCCTGATGACATCATCGGAAACCCATCCCTTTAGCACATTTTTAATGGATCATCAACATTCAGTATTGTCATAGACAACTTAGGATCTGGCTGTGGTTTTTTTTTTTAGGGAAGCTGTGTCTTTAACTGAAACGGGAGGCGGCCATCTTGGATCCAGATGGAACGCAGGCTGAAACACATGACATGAAGATAGCTCCTACTCAGAAAGCTCTTATTCAGACCACAGCTCTGATCAGACCCTCTCTTCACAGTGGGGGCGCAGGCAGGCTCAGGAGGGATCAGGTAGGATCAGGTAGGGCGCAGAAGGCGAGCAGCCAATATCTTCAACTGGTTTAGCCAACAAAATAGTCAGTGGGTCCATAGAAATGGACACATCCGTTCTTTCTTTTTTTAATAGATTGGATAACGATCCAATATTTCTATTGCCGGACACGTTCACCAAATGTGGACCATATCGCTTCTCTGCCCACAACCCCTCCAGCACAGATCAGACACCACAGGGTAGATTTGCTTCAGCCGCCATGGCGTGAGGTACCAATGAATAAAATGTTATATATATTTTCTTTAGTTGCTGTGCATATGGAAGTTTTTGCAGCAAACTCCCATATATCCTCCCAATCATCCCTGTCAATTTCTATTTTCAAATCCGCTGCCCATTTGAGCATGCAGTCATGATCATGTGAATTGACCAAGGCCTCCAAACTGGCTTTTATTCTAGTTATCAAACCTTTTTGATAACTACCTCTCCTACATAGGCAGCAGAGATGTAGAGGAGCACAGCAGCGTTTCTTGGCAGCATACCAGCTAGTGGATCGCCAAAATGAGGGTAACTCCAATCAGGGATGAGTATTAAAAGAGTACTTTAATGGTCAGTGCAAAAAAGAGCAATGGTAGGAGCGCACCTACGTGTTTCGTCCGTAAAGGACTCTCTCAAGGTGGATTATACTCTATGTCCCTGAACCTGGATCCATTATGGTATATGGAATTATCAGTATACTAATGAGCCATCTATGGTGATGCACCATAAACACCACTTACCTCTCCTACATAGTGCTTCAAAACTTGTGAAGGGAGTAAATTCTAATTTTGGGGACATTTTTGGAAAAAAATTCTGATCTGTAGATATTTAAACATACTAAGGTCTGGTGCCTCATACCTAGTTAGGAACTCTTGGAAACTAGAAAGTTTTCCTTTATGCACTAGGTCGGCAACTACTCTAATATGTTTAGCTTTAATTTGGTCGAATTGTTTATAATCACAGCCTGGGGGGAAATTGGGATTATTAAAAAGCGGAGTGAGTTGCGAAACGGGAGACACAAGATTAAATTTGCCCTTAGACTTGCTCCAAATCTCCCAGGTAAATCTCGTCGGATCTAGCTCAAACATTTTGGCGTACACCTCCTTATCCAGTGCCCATAGGGACACTGGCAGAGAAGACGTTCTAGCATATTGGGATTCTATGGCTAACCAACAATATTGTGTTGGATCAGCGTTCCACATCACCACCTGCCTTAGTTGGGCAGCTTGGTAGTATTTCGAGATATCTGGGACACCCAAACCTCCTCTTGTCTTTAAAGCCATCATCACCGATCTAGCTGTTCTAGGCCTTTTACCTTGCCAAATAAAATTAAATATTCTATTTGGGAAATTTTTCAGTTCGGATCCCGGTATCCGGACTGGGAGAGTCTGGAAATGATATAATAACCTAGGGAGTATATTCATCTTGGCTGATACTATTCTACCAATCCATGACACCTGATATCCTTCCCACTTTGCCAGATCCCTTTTAATCTTATCAAACAATGGTGGATAGTTGCCTTGATATAGGGAGTGGTAGTTCCTAGACACATTTACTCCCAGATATTTAATATGTGAGGAACTCCATCTGTAGCTGAAATTCAGTTTTGGTAATTTTATCTCTGGATCTGAAAGATTCAGATTAAAAGACTGTGACTTGTCGCTGTTCATTTTATATCCAGAGATTTTTCCAAAGTCTGATAGCGCCTTTTGGAGGTTGGGTAAAGAAGTCTGTGGGCTTGCTAAAGTCAGAATAATATCGTCTGCGAATAATGAGATTTTATCATTTGTTTTCCCAATCACTATATACAATGTATATTACTATTTGCTCTTATTTTAGCAGCCAATGGCTCAATCGTTAGAGCGAAGAGAGGAGGAGATAATGGGTACCCTTGTCTCGTACCATTTAAAAAAAAATTCCCCAAACATTTTTATTAGGCATAATCATCTTTACACACATTGGTTTTACATTATCAGTGTTGGCCTAATACAGTTGTATTTTCCTTGTTCATGTGGTTTTACATTATCAGTGTTGGCCTAATACAGTTGTATTTTCCTTGTTCATGTGGGGGGAGAGAGAAAGAAAGGAAAGATCCCCTAAGGCCACGTCATGGTCTCTGGGGTGTGGAAAAAGAAAGAGAGGAGGGGGGGGGGAAGAGGGAGTCATTCCACCCTCGTCCGGCCGGGTCCCGGCATCCATCCTTCATGGCTCTACTGTGGTTCAGATCCGTCTGGGGTTGTATCCTGATTTGGTTCGGATTAATGGGTTAACCAGGGTTCCCAGATTTTATAGAAACCTTCAGTTGAGCAGTTCAAGAAGGCCGTGAGTTTTTCCAAACTCATAACATCGTTAACTCTTTTTTTCACTAGCTGTTTGGTGGGGGGCGCTATCTTCTTCCAAGAGTATGCGACTGAACACCTTGCTGCTGTTAGAATAAAGGAGATTAATTTCCATACTGGGCGATCGATGTCCTCTATCGGCCTGCCCAGTAGGAAGGTCAGTGGATCTATAGGAATTGTGAGGCCTGTGACCTCTTTTATCAAATCTTGTACCGTAAGCCAGTATTTCTGAATTTCTGGACATGACCACCAGATATGGGCCATGTCCCCTCTATGTCCACAGCCTCTCCAGCATAGATCTGAGGCTAGAGGCTAGATTTGTTTTAACCTCACTGGGGTAAGATACCAATGATACATTATTTTATAGATGTTTTCCTTCACCGTGGTACAGATGGAAGTTCCTGAGGCTGCGTCTCATATTTCCTCCCAGTCCTCTCTGTCAATAACTATGTCCAATTCCGCTTCCCATTTAAGCATATAGTCGTGAGCGGTAGAGTTCACCGGATTCTCCATGCCGGCATATATTTGTGTTATTAGACCTTTTTGATGTACTCCTTCGCGACAGAGTTTCTCAAATTTTGTGAGAGGGGGGAATCTCAATGATGGGGACATTTTTTGTAGAAAGTGTCGAATTTGGAGAAACTTAAATGTATCCAGGTGGGGTAATTTTAATTTGGTTCGCAATTCTTGGAGACTCAGGAACTGTCCATTGCTCAGCAGGTCCGCGATTGCTCTGATCCCCATTGTTTTAAATAGGTCGAATTGTCGGGTTTCACACCCTGGTGGGAATTTAGGGTTGTCAAATATTGGAATGAGCTGAGAGCAAGGGGACGAGAGTAAGAATTTAGTTTTAGTTTTTGCCCATATGTCCCAAGTATATTTCATTGCCCCCAGCCCGAATTTGGGCGCCATGTCATTTCCCCTGTCACCGCTCCAGAGAAAAGCTGGTAGAGAAGGCGTTCTGGAGTAATGAGATTCAATTGCTAGCCAACATAGCTTGTCTGGGTCCGAGTTCCACATTACCGCCTGTTTTAATTGGGCAGCTTGGTAATATCTATTAATGTCTGGGACCCCCAGTCCTCCTTTTGTCCTAGACGCCATAAGAACCGACCTAGCTACCCGGGGTCTCCTTCCGTTCCAAATAAATTGGAGGATTTTATTTTGGATAGTTTTTAATTCAGAACCAGGGACATGGATCGGGAGCGTCTGGAAATAATATAATAATCGGGGGAGTATATTCATTTTAACTGAGATCATTCTCCCGATCTATGAGATCTGGTATTTTTCCCATTTATCCAGATCTTTTTTAATTTTCCTAAATAGGTTGGGATAATTATTTTGGTATAGGGAGCAATAGTGCCTCGATACATGTACTCCCAGGTATTTGATGTATATAGGGCTCCACTTATAATTAAAGTTTGATTTCAATGTCCGCATCTCTGGTTCTGATAGATTTAAGTTGAGGGCTTCTGACTTATCACTGTTAATTTTGTATCCTGATATTTTGACAAATTCCTTTAATTCTTTGTGTAAGTTGGGAAGGGAGATCTGGGGCTGCGTTAATGTTAATATGATATCGTCTGCGAACAATGAGACTTTATAGTTTATTCCGCCAATTGGTACCCCCTGTATATTTATATTGTCTCGTATTTTAGACGCTAGTGGTTCGATTGTTAGGGCGAAGAGGAGAGGGGACAAAAGGCATCCCTGTCTCGTTCCATTTTTCATTTCAAATTTTTTTGCTGTACCCCCCCGGGAGTTTCACCACTGCAGACGGGCAGCAGTACAGCGCTCGGACTCCCGCTAGATACGCATCTTTTAAGCTGAATTTCTGCATTGTTTTGTCAAGAAATAGCCAATCAATTCTATCGAACATCTTCTCTGCGTCCAGGCTTAACAGAACCGCTTTGGTAGCTGTGAGGTGGGCATGATCAACTATATTTATAATTTTGCGGGTGTTGTCTGAGGCTTGTCTGCCAGATACAAACCCCACCTGGTCGTTGTGAATTAATCTCGGTAGGATGGGATTCAGTCTATTTGCCAGGATTTTGCTGTATAGCTTAAGATCGTTATTTAGTAGGGAGATTAGTCGGTAGCTCCCACATAGCAGTGGGTCCCTACCCTCTTTGTGGATGATGGCGAGATTGGCCTGGGTCATTGATGGGGGGATTGGGCTGCCCTCCATGAATGAATTGAATAAGCTGAGTAGGTGTTTAGTTAGGATCGGGGAGAATCTTTTGTAATAAACATTGGAGAAGCCGTCGGGGCCAGGGGCTTTTGAGATATTTTTTTTTGTTTCAATTTTTTTATTGTTTTATCAGGGTACACAACAGATAGTAAACTTTGTTGTACATAGATTGGATAAACATTGATATTTGCATATATTAATAAAAACATCCGTATTCCGTTTTCTTTATTCAGATAGGTGTTTATCTAAATGTTTGTATGTCTGAATGCTCGTACGTTTCTGCTGTTATGGTTCTAACTAGGAAGCTGCCGCTTCCGTGTGTCCTGTTTTTAGTAGTATAGTAGAGAAAAGAAAAGGTGGAGAGCAGAGAAAGAGAGAGGAGAGAAAAAAGAAGAGAGATAAGGGGGGGGAGAGGTGCTGCGGGATGGCGTCCAGTTTTGTATATATCCTGCCTTTTCCTTTAGGAATTTATTATGTACCTGACCAAATTTCCCATGTCTTATGGAACTTATCCATCTTTTGGGTCAGTTTTGCCGTAAGAAGTTCCATTGTCTTTATTTCTCGCATTCTGCGGAGTACGGTCTGTTTAGCAGGGGCATTCACCTTCTTCCACGCTGCAGCAACGGAACAACGTGCCGCCGTGAGCACATGGCTCACCATCTTACTCTCTGCTGTGTCTAATTCGTCAATTGGCTTGGCCAGCACCATGGTCAGCGGGTCCACCTCAATCTCTACCCCCAGGTACTCTCGGATTAGTGTTTGAATCATGACCCAGAACACCTGAGTCTTGGGGCAGTTCCACCAGATATGAGCCATGTCTCCTCTTTGCCCGCAACCCCTCCAACACAAATCTGGGGTCCCGGGGAAGATCTGGCTCAACCTATTCGGGGTTAGGTGCCAGTAAAATATAATTTTATAGATGTTCTCTTTAATGGAAGTACAAATCGATGTTTTGGATGCTGCCTCCCAGATATCCTCCCAGTCTTCTCTATCAATCTCTATATTTAAATCCTCCGCCCATTTGGACATATACCTGTGTTGGGAACAGCCTGTTGATCGCGCCAGGCCCAGATATATTTCCGAGATCAATCCTTTAGCATAGTACCCTTTCCTGCACAGTCGTTCAAAATTTGTTAGCTGCTGGAAAGCCGTATCTTTGGATACTGTTTGCAGGTAGTGCCTGATTTGTAAAAAGCCAAATATTGGGAGGTTTGTCGTTTGATATTTTTTTTCCAGTTCTTGGGTCAGCAAGAGCCTACCTTGCCCAGAGAAATCCTCTGCTATCATCATCTTCAGCTGTTTAAATTTACTGAGTCTCTGTGGGAACCCGCCGGGGGGAAATTCTTGGTTATCGAATATGGGTGTTAATAGGGAATGGGTGAGCCGTCAAGCCATATTTGTCTTTATTTTTGGTCCATACTCTCCATGTACATTTCATTGCTCCCAGTTTTAATGTTTCCGAGAGGATCTCTCTACCCCGCACAGTCCACAGGGTGGCCGGGAGTGAGAGGGGTCTCGCGTAGGAAAACTCTATCCCTGTCCAACAGCTTGTAGTTGGGTCATTGTTCCACATTATCACTTGTTTCAGTTGGGCCGCCAAATAATATTTAATGATATCTGGGACTGCCAAGCCTCCACATTCTTTTGGTGCTAACATTACGGTTCTAGCTACTCTTGGTCTTTTGTTTTGCCAAATGAATTGAAAAATTCTGTTTTGTATATTCTTTAATTCCGACATTGGGATATCAATTGGGAGAGTCTGGAAGTAATACAGAAGTCTTGGCAGGATATTCATTTTGACCGTAGCTATTCTGCCTAACCAAGATATCTGGTATTCATTCCAGCTCTGTAAGTCTTTTTTTAGCCTCTCAAATAGGGGCGGATAGTTATATTGATATGGTGATTTGTACTCCCGTGTTATTTGGATTCCCAAGTATTTGATTTTCGTGGAACTCCACTTATAATTAAAATTTAATTGTAGCAGTTTGGCCTCGGGATTAGGTAGAGATACATTTAATGCTTCCGACTTATCCATATTGATTTTATACCCCGAGATTTTGCTAAATGTATCTAATTGTGAATGTAAATTCGGGAGTGAAGTCAAGGGGTTGGCTAGAGTTAAAATAATGTCGTCAGCAAAAAGGGATATCTTGTAATCCGTATCTCCAATTGTAATGCCACTTATATTGTTGTCCTCTCTGAT
Source organism: Ascaphus truei (assembly GCF_040206685.1). Taxonomy (NCBI): domain Eukaryota; kingdom Metazoa; phylum Chordata; class Amphibia; order Anura; family Ascaphidae; genus Ascaphus; species Ascaphus truei. The sequence continues at coordinate 174,187,811 of NC_134486.1, read as the reverse complement.
TGTTGTTGCCAAGGGTTCTATAGAGAGGGCAAACAGAAGTGGAGACAAAGGACATCCCTGTCTAGTACCATTCCTAATGTTTATAGGGTTCGAGTTTCCTCTTGGGAGTTTCACTACAGCCGTGGGAGTTTTATAGAGGGCTCTAACCCCCTCAAGATATGGGCCCTTAAATCCAAATTTAATTAATGTTTGGTCTAAAAATTCCCATCTGATCCTGTCAAACGCCTTTTCCGCGTCTAAACGTAACAGGATGGCTTTCGTGGATGAGAGATGTACATGGTCGATTATGTTTATAATTTTTCTCGTATTATCTGAGGCTTGTCTGCCTGAAATAAATACGACTTGGTCCTTGTGGATCAGGCCTGGGAGAATGGGAGTTAGTCTGTTAGCTAGGATTTTGCTATAAAGTTTTAGGTCCGAATTAAGGAGGGCTATGGGGCGATAATTACCACACTGTAGTGGGTCTCTCCCTTCCTTTGGTATGAGTGCCAAATTCGCTCTAGACATAGAAGCGGGGATAGCCGTTCCCTCCAGAAACTCATTAAACATATCCAGGAGATGTGGTGCCAAGATCAATTTAAATTTTTTATAGTATTGATTGGAAAACCCATCCGGGCCTGGGGTTTTACTAGGTTTTAGTTGTGAGATGGTTTCTAGTAAATCATCCTGCGCGATTTCTTTATTTAGCTCTAGTAAGTCAGCTTCTGAAAGGCTTGGAAGGTTACATGACGCTAGGTACTTAGTAATAGCTTCTGCATTTGAGGAGCTGTTTTGGGGGAAGTTCAAATTATATAGTTTGGAGTAGAAGTCTGAGAATGTGGCCGCTATCTGTTTTTCGCAATATGTTTTGATGCCCGTCTTTGTTTGTATGACGGATATTTGGGATTTGGTTCTCAGACCTCTTAATTTAGATGCTAATAACCGGTCGGCCTTATTTCCTTTGTCATAATATTTCTGCTTCGTCCACCTCAGCGCCCTCTCCACTTCATCTATTTGTATCTGCCTGAAATCAGATCTAGCCTTGTCCAGTACTTTGCGTAGTTGTTTTGAGGGATTAGCTTTATGTTTATGTTCTAGGAGTTTAACTTTCTCCGCTAATTCGTCGTACAATTTCTGTTTTTGCTTTTTCTTATATGATGCTATGGAAATTATATTCCCTCGAATCGTGGCCGTATGGGCCTCCCATAGCATCGCTGATGACTTTACAGAGCCCTTGTTCAGCGCAAAATATTCTCTGAGCTTTTGCTTAATCTCTATCTCTACATCTATTTGGTTTAACAGAATCGTTTAGTTTCCAATTATATTGATTATATTTATAGAAGGGGAGGGAGAGCGTCAGCGAGACCGGAGCGTGGTCCGACCATGTTATAGAACTTATGTCCGACTGGGAGGTTGCCTTAAAGATATCTTTAGTACCCAGAAAATAATCAATCCTTGAATAGGTCTGGTGCGGGGGAGAAAAATACGAATAGTCCCTCTGGCCCTGATGCTGCGCCCGCCAAATATCTATCAGCGAAAACTCTTTCAGTATGTTCTGAAACCTTTTGGCATTTGTGGTCGTAATGCGTGGGTGGGGAGTACCCAGTGGGCTTGTCCTATCTTGATCAGGTGCTACAACCATATTAAAATCTCCTGCTATCAATAGCGTAGTTCTAGGTTGGGGGGCTAGCTTGTCACATAGATCTCTCAAAAAGTCAGCTTGACCCTCATTTGGGGCGTATATATTAACAAGGGTAATCTCCACATCTGATAGTGTGCCTTGCAGAATGAGGAATCTACCTTCTGGGTCTACGGTCTGTTTTTGAAGTGTGAATTTGACATTTTGTCTAAATAAGATGGCTACCCCTTTTTTTTTAGTGGAGCAGGATGCATAATATGCCTGGGGGTAGTATCTCTGAAAGGTGTTAGGAGGCGATATCGTATTAAAGTGCGTTTCTTGTAAGAATAGCACATCTCCTTTTGTTTTTTTTAATTCTTGTAAGGCGAGCTTTCTTTTGATTGCTGAGTTAAGTCCCCTAACATTTAGGGACACTAGTTTAAGTGTTGTATTTGGAGCCATTTTCGGAGCCATCCAGCAAACTGTATCCGGAAAGCCCTGGAGCTGTCGGGTCCCCTCTTTCCCATAAGCTTTAGGCTCTGCGTTCAAATCCTTTCACCAGGTCAAAGGGGTCTCCACTTCTTTGCTGCGCTGGGATGTGTAGATCCTTGTAGCTCCAGGGGCATGCGCCCTCTTTGTGGACAGGTAGGTATGTGTTCCCCGCCGGGGGCAGACCAGCGTTCCTCATCTCGTATGTGTCTAAGAAGCTCGTAAGGGGGGGAGGGGGGCAATAGGTCGTCCAAACATATAAATTTTGCCGGGAGTAGTCTTTTCCTCTCCAGGTGACATTTCTCAGTCCTCACCTGCCTGGTTACGTTGGGTGGCTATTCTCTGAGAGGAGCGTGGTCCCCTCTCTGTTGGCCTGTGATCTGGGTCTCCATCCGTATCTTCAGGGGCAGTTCCACCTCCATTCTTGTGGGGGACACCGAGCCCCTTTAGGAATCTTGGTATCTCTTCCGGGTAGGAAAGGGTGTGGAATTTGCCTCCAGCCTGGGCCACAATTTTAAAAGGGAATCCCCAGCGATATTTAATCTTGTTGTCCCTTAATTTTAGTGTGAGGGGTCTGAGCTCTCTCCTGCGGTCTACTGTACGTTTTGAGAGATCACTGTATATCTCAATATGTACATTCCGGAACTGGATGTGTCCTTTCTCCCTGCTCGCCGTCAGTATTTTCTCCTTTGTGGAGTAATAATGGAACCTGACCAGTATATCTCTGGTCCTCTTGGGGTCCGTGGACCTAGGTCCGAGGGCCCTATGGGCTCTGTCCATCTCTAGCTTTAAGGAGTTAGGTCAGGTACCAGATGAATAAAGAGGTCTGATAGGTATGTGTGCAGCTGTTCAGTCTCCACTGTTTCTGGGACATACCTCAGTCTCAAGTTCTGCCGCCGATCGCGGGTTTCCTGGTCCTCGGCACTTTCCTTGAGCCCTCTGATCTCCCAGTGCAGGCGGTTGATCTCGTCCTCCGCGGAGGACTGAGCCTGCTCCAGTGTTTCCACTGTGTTTGCCAGCCCATCTGTTTTGGCCGTTAGGAGATTCAAGTCCGCCCTTAGGGTGTTAATGGCTTTACCCAAATCATCCCGAAACTCCTTCCTCATTCTGGTGTAGAGGTTTTCTAAATATGTTTTGTTCACATCTATGTTTTCAATTTCCTGCTCGTGCGCCCCGCTCGGGCCCTCCCGCGTGTCGGCTGAGCCGCCATCTTGGGAGGTCTCGCAACTCCCCGCGGTCCGCTGGCTTTGTGGGAAGTAGCTCGTCACTGACTGCTGAGCTGCCTTCTTATTTTTGCCGCTAATGCTGGCTACCTTCCCCTCCGCTTGTATGTATTTTTTGGGGGGGTTTAGATGTAGAGATGCCGCAGGAACTGTGGGGTCTTTTTAGTGCAGTAGGATAGGATTGTTTGTTTAGTCTAGTACAGCTTGTCTGGGTAGATATGGGGTTATTGGACCCAGGGTTTCTGGCCTTAGGGCTGTGTTTCTGACCTGCAGGTCGTTCTCTCTGAGGCACCTTTGTGTGGTGGTGGTGCTTCCACGTGGTGGTGCTCCCCCAAGATGGCCGCCTCCTCCCTCACCACGCTACTGAGGCCTATGGCTCCCTTCACTAGTGGGTCCCCTCCCGGTGTTCTTCACTCCCAGCAGGGCCCTAGGTCAGGTTTGTACCTTTTATTTACGTGTGCCGTCCTGGGGGGGGGGGAGCTGGACCCGTAACGGGGGGTCTCCGCTCGCGCCTTTCCTCACGGCCTCAGGCGGCCACAGCGGGCGCTTCTCTTACCCCACAGGGGGTCGGGAGTTCCGTCCCCGATCACCGCTGATTCCCCTCTATTCTTGGCTCCTCGGGGCGCACGGAGTCCCGTCGCCTCTCGTCTCCGGAGTCTCTCCGTCAGATTTGAATTTTGTGGGCTGCAGAGGGGAAAGTCCTGCACCGGGGGCAGGAGGTCTCCGACACAGCTCTCCGGGACGCCGGAGCAAGCCACTTCGGAGCCCAGCTAGTCACCGGAGCTAAGTCTTTGGGGGTTCACTTAGGGATTCCTCCGCTTCTCCTGATTATTTTATTATTTAATATGCTTCTTTCGTGCTATTCATTCAGAGGGGGTCGGGAGCGTCTCTTTCAAGCTGCCATTCCCCTTGACGTCACCGGAAGTCTCCGGCTTTTGAGATTTTTAATGTTTTTATTGCGTCCGCCAGCTCTTTTTGGGTAATTTTTGCGTCAAGCATTTGATTCTCCTCTGTCAGTGTTGGTAGGAGGCAATCGGACAGGTAATTACTAATAGGTTCAGTGGCTGGTGTCCCCGTGTTCCCACCCTGAGCCTTGAGGTTATAAAGTTTAATATAAAATGCGGTAAATTCCTCCGCTATTTTCTGTTCGTTATAGATTATTTCTCACGATTAATTTTTTATCGCTGTGATCTGGGAACGCTTCTGTTTACCTCTTAGTTTGCTCGCCAAAAGTCTGTCAGCCTTATTGCCCTTGTCATAGTATTTCTGACTAGTCCATGTAAGAGCTTTTTCTACTTCTTCAATTTGGGCTTGTTTTAGCTCATTCCTGGATGCGGTCAAGGTTTTATAAATCTTTTTCGATGGGTTGGGTTTGTGCTGTTGTTCCAGCTTAATTATTTTAGTTGTAACAACTAGTGACATACCGCTCACCTCAATATTGAATACCAACTCTATGATATCAGCTGGTGCAAAGGGGATAGGGATGACAGACATACATATATAAGGAGACAAAGGATGCTCCTAAAAAGATCCCACTTTAATGCACAGCAAAGCCGAAAATAGTCCACAGGTATAGTAACCCACTAGAGTAATGGTAAGGCTATAAGGGTACAATTAAGTAACCGCTCCCAACACTGTGGGAGGACAATTACCACTAAAATGCCCTAGGGCAAAAATAATAAATGATTTATTAATATTCTGAAGTCAACGAAGTAACACACACTCAAAATAACCATAAAAACTATTAAAACATAAATCACTTGTGAGGCAGGGTAAGGGGATATTATTATAAGGTGAATTCCCAAATATTAGTGTATGTCCCCTTACCAGTACCAGGTGGTAGTGTGAGACACAATGGTAAATACAAATGATAGGCAATAGAGAATGCTAGAGCCTCTGGTCTCAGTGTATGGTGGAGGTTGCACTAATCATTGCATGCTGTGATTGATCTGCTCAGTATCAATAGTTGGATACCTGAACCTTGAGAAAGCGCCACCCCCTTATGCGCGAAACGATCGTCGGCATGACGTCACCACGTTGACGTTGTGTAGGAGGAGTCACGGGTGAGACTGTTCCTGGTAGTTTGTGTGGGGTTGTTTGAGTTGTTAACTGCCTAGCAGAGGTAGTTTATGCATAAATCAGGTCCGGTTTTTGAAGCACATGCTGCGGTTCATTTATATAATGTGGTCTAATGTGCACTAATGATTTACTGAATCATTGATCGTGTGACCTAGTACCTATATAGGTTTTGTGGTATATGACAGTGGCACATTTATTTGCATTCACTACTCTGCATGCATCACTACCTACTTTCAGTGTGATATCCAACTATTGATACTGAGCAGATCAATCACAGCATGCAATGATTAGTGCAACCTCCACCATACCCTGAGACCAGAGGCTCTAGCATTCTCTATTGCCTATCATTTGTATTTACCATTGTGTCTCACACTACCACCTGGTACTGGTAAGGGGACATACACTAATATTTGGGAATTCACCTTATAATAATATCCCCTTACCCTGCCTCACCCGGGATTTATGTTTTAATTGTTTTTATGGTTATTTTGAGTGTGTTACTACGTCGACTTCTGAATATCAATAAATCATTTATTATTTTTGCCCTAGGGCATTTTAGTGGTAATTGTCCTCCCACAGTGTTGGGAGCGGTTACTTAATTGTACCCTTGTAGCCTTACCATTACTCTAGTGGGTTACTATACCTGTGGACTATTTTCGGCTTTGCTGTGCATTAAAGTGGGATCTTTTTAGGAGCATCCTTTGTCTCCTTATATATGTATAATTATTTTAGTTGTCAGATCTGTTATTAATTTCACCTTGGCCTTTCTGTGGGATGCAATTGAAATAAAAGTTCCCCTAATTGCTGCCCTATGGGCTTCCCACAGAACCGCCGGAGAGTCTACTATGCCCCAGTTGAGAGCGAAGTACTCCCTAAGAGCCTTTTTAATTTCTTTTTCTACCTCCGGGTGGTTCAGTAGGGAGTCGTTCAGCTTCCAAGTGTAGGCGTTTAATCTATGAAATGGGGTGGATAGGGTTAATGTGATGGGGGCGTGATCTGACCATGTAATGGGGCCTAAGTCCGAATTTGTGCAGGCTTCCAAGATATATTTGGTAGCAAAAAAATAGTCTATACGAGAGTATGACTGGTGGGGTGCGGAATAGAATGTGTAATCTTTTTGGCCCTGGTGTTGGATTCTCCAGATGTCCATTAAGGAATATTCCTTGGTGATTGTTTTAAATTGTTTCTCCATCCTCTGAGGTGGAGCTCTGTGTTGGTCTTGTTGGCCTGAGGTTCTGTCCTCCGCAGAGTTTATGGCCATATTAAAGTCTCCGCCCACAATCAACGAAGATAGGTAGGTAGGGTCAACCTTTTCTAACACTGCTTTCAGGAATTCCGTTTGATTATCATTTGGTGCGTAGATGTTGATCAGAGCGACCGGCGAGCCAGCCAGTGAGCCATATACCATTAGAAATCTACCCTCTGGTTTTGGTGATATTGAATGGGGTTCCTTGTCGGAGCAGGATCGCTACTCCCCGCTTTTTACTGTTAAATGACGAGAAGAAACCCGTAGGGAATACATTGCTAATCAATTTGGGCAGCTCTTGGGATGTAAAGTTCGTCTCTTGGAGGAAGATGATATCTCCCTTGGACTTTTTCAGCTCTTGGAGCGCCAGTCGTCTTTTTCTATTATTATTCAGGCCCTTTACGTTTAGTGATACAAGTTTAATTGCGGACTGACTAGCCATTTGGGTGAGAGAGTTTAGTGTCCATCGGGGTCTCGCCCTTCCCACCGGGGAGATCCTGGTTCGTTGGTTCAGAGAACCTTTTTAACGCTTCTTGATGGTGCTGTTTGAGTATGGGTGTCAGGCCCGCCCGACGAGGGGTTGGGTGGGAGGAGGGCAGGGAAGGTCGAGAGGGGGGGGGGGAATAGGCTGCTGGGACAGGGTCAGCAGCAAGAGGCAAAGTGGGACGAGGTCAGCTAAGGACCTCCAATAAGTACGGCCGGGATTGGCTACCGGCATTTGGGCTTAAGGCCCAATGGGGGGGGAATCTGATGGTTCAGGCATGGGCGTGCAGGGAAGGTACGGACCCTTGTACTTGCTTAGTGTAAGCTCTACCTTAGTTTAAGAGGGGCAGGAGGGGGGGAAATGGGAGGGGGGGAAAGGGGTCAAAGGGACGCAGGTCCCGAAACGCGTCAGAGTTACTATGTACTCCTTTTGACCACTTAATAAACCTTTTTATATCCGATACTGGTTTGCAGCCCCCATTGTGTGCACGGTTGTGCTCCGCCACTGTACCCTATGGGACTACTCTCTGCAATTACGTCTGGCATGACGCACCCACTAATCAAGGACTGAGCTGTGCTTCAAGGGAGTTCCTCACATTGATCGTTTGATTGGTACAGCAGCGGCAGCTCTTATTCGAGCAAATGCCGCTGGCTGTATGAGGCTGGGAAGCGGGTAGCCGCGGCGCGTGGCGGCGCACTGTGACGTCACAGTCATAGGCGCGCCCGGCTTCCCTGTCTTCCCCGGCTTCCCCAGGCTTCCCCGACACCCCTGGACATCAAATTAAGGTAAGCGGGGGTGCGGGGAAGCAGAAGGGCAGAGCAGAAGCCGGGCTCGGGGTCCGGAAGGATAGTAAATTGCGCGCGAGGTGGAGGGGGGGTGCGTGTGGGAAACGCGGCGGCGCGCGGATATTACTGGCGGCAGCTGGGGTAGATCCCGGCATGCCGCCGGCATTTAGTGCGATAAAGTATGTCGCTACTGTATGTACTTTTGTTTTGCTGGGGGTCTATACAGGACCTTTATGGTATATATAGAGATCTGTGTTAGCCGTCCAGCGTAACTAGTACACTCCTATGTTTATATCATCCTAATGAGTCTCCTTAGCTCTTATACATGCTCTAATGCCTTGGTTACATATTTTATTACTCTGAATATGCATGTATGTTCCTAGGACAGCAGAGCCCTGAATATTGGGATAATATCCCTCACCCACTACGGTCAAGCTTATAGGTTTTGGACATGGGGAAGGCGTGGGGAGGGGAGGGAAAACTCCTAGCATAGCCATAACATGGAGATCTTTCTGACAATCCTTAAAACCAGTGTAATAAACGTGAGAACAACTCTTAACAAGCTCAGTACATGAAAAGCATTATAACCTCTCTTTTTGTCAGTCGGTCAAGCTTATAGGTTTTGGACCTGGGAAAAGGGGGGGAGATAGGGGGGTGGGGAGATAAGAGAGAGGGGGGACTGGGAGACCTGGGTTGACAGGTAACACAACAGCACATTGCATTAATGTTTTTAGGTATCATGCTGAACATAAACGGAATACTTCCTACGCTTGCTGGTCGGGAAAGAGGTGGGGGGAGGGATGGGGCTCTTACATTTAGTGAAGTTAATATCCGAGGATCCTTATGACATTTCTATTTGATCTATGTGGCCCGCCGTGTGCCTTCCTCAGAGGGTTTGACAACGTATTTTATTACTGCAGGCAGCATCATTAGTATGGGGCCGTGCGGCCATATCTTCTGCGGCGGTAGGGCAGGCTTATTGTCTTTGGAGCGTGAGGGGGGAGGGGGAATGGGGGAGGGGGAAGGGGGGGAGAGAAAAGGGAGAACATTATATTATAACACATACAACTTTTCTCAACTTCAACATTCATCAACTGAGGAACAGGTTTTTTTTTTTTTACATAACTCAACTGTGGCATAGGGACGGCTTAGCACTAGATCCATGTGGCCAGCTAATCTAGACTGCCAGTTACTGTAATAGTGTCACTACCGCTGCTTTCATTATCGAAGTCATTTGGGCTTCCTGTCTTGTGCAGGGCTCATTAGGCAGCTTCCCATTTAACTAGTATTTCCTAGTCCGGGGGGGGTGGGGAGGGTAGCAACAGTCGTGCGAACCGAGCCTGGGGTCCATAGTCCTGTACCCGGGCCTTAGACAGATTAAATTTTGCTACTTACAGTTAGTAGAGCGCAGTGCTGTTGTCGGAGCATCGCGCTCCCCTCCTATCCCACCCAAAAATCCCCCCGCCAACCCCTAAAGCCCAGCCGGACCTCAGCACTCTTCAACTGCCATCCGGTCAGCGGCAAAAGTTATAGTAGCTTCAGCTGGGGGCTGCCTCCGATCGTCAGGGGTCGGATTCTGAAGCTTTGCGTCTGGCTGGGTCTGGTGTGGTTCTTGAGCCGTCATGTGCTCCCGTCTTCGCTGTGGACTACGGTGCTTCTCATCTGTTCTTAGACTGCCTTGGCGCCGCCGTTCTCCTCGCGGGACGGGTGCTGCGTGGTTCCGCGTCCTCCCGGTGCGGTGGGTCTTGTAGTTGCTCCGTTGTCCAGGATAGCGGCGGGGGCAGACCCAGGGCTTTAACGAATAGGGCCATGTCCTCAGGGCGGCGGATGGTTAGGAATTTGCCGTCATAGCTTACCGTAAGCTTGAACGGAAAGCCCCAGCGGTACTTCACCTCCTCCCGGAGGAATGAGGTCAAGGGCTTCATTTCTCTCCTTCGGTCGACTGTTATCCGTGACAGGTCGTTGAAAATTTGGAGAGTTTCATTTTGGAAAGGTAGTGACTCTTTCCCTCTGCAGGCGGTGATGATCTTCTCCTTTACTGTATAGCTGTGTAATCTTATGATTACATCGCGTCGCCGGTTGGGATCTTCTGATCTGGGAGCTACCGCCCGGTGGGCCCTATCCATCTCTAGGTCCATGTCCTCTAGCGGGCCGCAGAGCGATGTGAACAGTTCCGCAAGATAGGGACGAAGCTGGCCAGGTAAGACCGTCTCTGGTACATTTCTTATGGGCAGATTCTGGCGCCTGTCCCTATTTTCTTGGACTTCCTGCCCGTCTTTGAGACGGGAGATCTCCTCTCCTAGCCGGATGATTTCTTCCTCGGCTGCTGTTTGTCTTGCCAGGGACTCCTCCAGTCCACCTTCCAGAGTCGTTGTCCTCTCTGTTAGGCCAGACATCTCCTGTTTAATCTCCGCTACTGCTGCTTTGATTTCTGCCTGCAGGGATGTTTGGAGCTTGACATGCATGGTGGAGAATAGGCTCTCCAGGTAGGATCGGGTGATCGGTTCCTCTATCTCCATTTCAAGAGTTGCATGGGCTTTCGTACCCATATTTAGAGCTGCTTGCGGCTCTTGTGAGCCTCGTGGTCCGCCACCCTCTTGGTTTGCTGGACTCTTCTGTGTCGGGGAGAAGAACCGTGACACCGCCGGTGCTGCGGGCTTCTTTGTGTGTTTGGACATGCTCCGATCTCTCCAAGTAATGGGGGTATGTTTTTGAGCCGTGAATTTCTGGTTTGGGAGCGTTATTTATTAAGTTTTAGCCGGTGGGTCCGCGGAGCTCCCCTCCTACACCCCCACTCCTGATGACATCATCGGAAACCCATCCCTTTAGCACATTTTTAATGGATCATCAACATTCAGTATTGTCATAGACAACTTAGGATCTGGCTGTGGTTTTTTTTTTTTTAGGGAAGCTGTGTCTTTAACTGAAACGGGAGGCGGCCATCTTGGATCCAGATGGAACGCAGGCTGAAACACATGAAGATAGCTCCTACTCAGAAATCTCTTATTCAGACCACAGCTCTGATCAGACACTCTCTTCACAGTGGGGGCGCAGGCAGGCTCAGGAGGGATCAGGTAGGGCGCAAGAAGGCGGGCAGCCAATATCTTCAACTGGTTTAGCCAACAAAATAGTCAGTGGGTCCATAGAAATGGACACATCCGTTATTTCTTTTTTTAATAGATTGGATAACGATCCAATATTTCTATTGCCGGACACGTCCACCAAATGTGGACCATATCGCTTCTCTGCCCACAACCCCTCCAGCACAGATCAGACACCACAGGGTAGATTTGCTTCAGCCGCCATGGCGTGAGGTACCAATGAATACAATTTTATATATATTTTCTTTAGTTGCTGTGCATATGGAAGTTTTTGCAGCAAACTCCCATATATCCTCCCAATCATCCCTGTCAATTTCTATTTTCAAATCCGCTGCCCATTTGAGCATGCAGTCATGATCATGTGAATTGACCAAGGCCTCCAAACTGGCTTTTATTCTAGTTATCAAACCTTTTTGATAACTACCTCTCCTACATAGTGCTTCAAAACTTGTGAAGGGAGTAAATTCTAATTTTGGGGACATTTTTGGAAAACATTTCTGATCTGTAGATATTTAAACATACTAAGGTCTGGTGCCTCATACCTAGTTAGGAACTCTTGGAAACTAGAAAGTTTTCCTTTATGCACTAGGTCGGCAACTACTCTAATATGTTTAGCTTTAATTTGGTCGAATTGTTTATAATCACAGCCTGGGGGGAAATTGGGATTATTAAAAAGCGGAGTGAGTTGCGAAACGGGAGACACAAGATTAAATTTGCCCTTAGACGGAGACCCCGCCCCCAGAGTGAGACGGATGGCAGCTTAAGCCTTGAGCTCCATCCCTCATCCCCGACAATACATTCATAAAGCAAGCAAAACGAACCTTTATCACCCCTAACTACTTTCACAATACCATTAAAACATTAGAGATGGCACCGATGCAGGCAAAAAAGAAGGAGACCTCCGCAAATATCTGGGCCGATCGAGCTCACGGAGCGTGGCAGCAACAATGGCGCCGGATTCAAATGCAGGATCAGAGTCAGAACGCGACGAAGACACAGCGGAGGGACCGGAGCAATTACCTGTCCGCTGCTGTGATTTTGAGAGTTTGTATAGAGACATGAAAGCCCTTATACACCTGGAAATGCAGGACTTAAAAAAGGAGGTGCAGGGGCTCGTGAGTGCACCGGAGCCCTGGAAGAGAAAGTCAGCACCAATACAAAACTGATTAAAAAAGCTGACAAACGATCCACATAATTACAAGTACAACTTTCGGAATTGGCTGACAGACAGGAAGATGTGGAGAACAGGGACCGCAGGAATAACATTAGGGTACGGGGGATCCCTGAAACCGTCACCAATGTGGAGGATTTCATCTCAAGATGGATGGCGGAGTTACTCCCTGACTGCCCACCCAATGAAAGAATAATGGATCGCTGCCATCGTGCCCTAAGAAGCAAACCAGCAGCAACAGAGCAGCCGAGAGATGTAATAGCCCGGCTGCACCATTATCGCACCAGAGATGCTATCCTACAGAAGGCCAGAGTGGCAGAAGCCTGCAGATTCGAGGAGATCACAATGCAACTCTTCCAAGATCTCTCACCGCTTACCCTGGCCAGGAGAAGGAAACTCCAGCCCATCACCCGCACACTGAGGGACAGAGCCATCAGATATAGGTGGACCTTTCCGTTTGGCCTGCTGGTCATCCGCAACGGAAGGGCCATCTCCATGAAGGAGATAGAAGAGGGAGCTGAGTTCCTACAAAAACTAGGGATCAAGGAGAACTCACCCACGAGCCCTAGAGGAGAAAAGCCCAAAGAAACGGATTGGCAAGTGGTGGGGGCTGTGGGCGAAAGCCGGGAAGCTCTCACATGAGCTCGCTTAAAGTCTCGTATCTTGAAGTTACCTCATGGTTAGAGGCTAGTTAGTAAAGTTATATGTTGCTCCTGAACTGTCTCCCCCCTTGATTAACCCCGAGTGTGACGAACAAGGAGCTGGCTGCTTACGTGGCTATAGCCGGACTCAACACTGCACGTTATGGGACCCTGCAACCCTCCAAGGCATTCCTGCAAGAAACACCAACTAAAAAGTGGAAAATCGTACCTGCATACATCATGGCGGCGGGCGGTGGAACACAAGCTGCCCATCATGGCGGAAGAGCTCGATGGAGTCCACAAGGCGGCTTTACGGAAGTGCTGCAAGTTTCGGCGGGAGAGCTAGGGGAGTGGCGACCTTCCTCGCGGGCTTCAGGTGAGAAAATGGCGTTCCCCGGAACAGCGTCACCGGAAGTGTGCTGGGCGCCATCTTGTAGGAGGCTAAAGAGAGATTACCGCTGACGTCATCTCGGAGCGCCGAACACCATCTAGTCTCGCGAGAAGAGACTCTGACTCATAAACCGGGTAAGGAAGAGGATAAAGTACCAGGAATGCAGCAGAGGGACAACTCTCTACCTGATGGCAGAGGAAGAAGAGAAGGCGTGGACAACATCCTACAGCGATCCGGAAGGAGGGCCCTTGAACCACCACACCACCACGTTGCAAGCAAGCAAGGCCCATCATGCAAGCAGCGGAGTAGCGGAGATAATAAACACTGTCCCCAGGCAAATGTAGCTGTGTGCCCATTCATTCCCCTAGGGGCTAATCCCCCCACCCAAAGACACGATACCAAATTGGGGGTGTTGGGAGGGTCATAAAGCCACACTAGCTTATTAAAGTGGCAGTCCCCCTTGAAAAAAAAAAAAAGGGGGGGGGAGAAAAAAAAAATTAAAAAAAAAGGGGGGAATAAAAACAAATATATAAAGAAAAGACTCGGGACCGAGAAGGGGGGGGGGAGAAAAAGTTGCAGTATCTCAGTTAAACTGCCAAAAGAAGGGTTCTGTTTCTCTGTTTGTTCATTTATCTATATTATCTATAATGAAGATGAATCACCTAATGTTGTCGGGGGGAGGGTGGAGTGCCCTCCAGTCTCAACGAGGGCATGAGCCTCCACATGGGCGCGGGGGGTAACTCCGTCCGGCAGCCCATGAAAGTCCTCACTGAACCAGCAACGAGGAGCGGTAGAGGGGGATGGAGGTCCATCCCGGACTACGCTCGTGCTGTACGTTTAGGAGAGGCAGAGAAGGCACTTGGGGAGGACTGGTCTCGCCCTATTGCCGGATGTGCTAATTTTGTGTTTTTATGTTTCGTTACATGTGTTTATCTGTTCCCCCAGTGTACTTTCCCTTGTTCTTCCCGGCTGCAGTCCGAATCCTCGGAAAGAAATAGAAGATTCTCGACGCTGACACCATGGGCTCGGACGGTTGATTACAAACGAGTAAAGGTTTGGAAATACACTCATGAGTAAAGAGATCACTATTATTTCACACAATGTGAAAGGCTTTAACAGTCCAGGGAAGCGTAGGCTAGCTATGGCGGACTATAAGAAAACAGACCCTGACATAATTCTATTACAAGAAACACACTTTTCAAAATCCAGTTCCCCGAAATAAATTGACTATAGGTTTAGGAATTGGTTCTCAGCTTCATCCAACAAAAAAAAAAGAGGAGTAGCCATTCTACTACATAACCGTTTGCCCTTTGCGATAAAGACCATTAAAAAAGACAACAACGGCCGATTTCTGATTATAAGCGGCGAAATAAGAGGTCAGCCGATCACATTGGCAAACGTTTATGCTCCAAGTGAAGGCACAGAGGCTTTCCTGGAAAGGTTCTTCTCCATCCCCCAGAGGATGGCACAGGGATGCGTAATACTAGGGGGCGACTTTAATCAGACACTAGATCCAGTAATGGATAGATGCACCCCGAGTGGTAAAGCTAACTCAAAGGTTAGACAAACCTGGAATAGAGGGCTGAGAACTAATAATCTTTTAGATATATGGCGGGAACAGCACCGCCAGGACAAAGGATTTACATTTTACTCCCACCCGCATGACAGATATAGTAGGATAGACTACCTCTTTGTATCCAGTAGAATGGTTTCACAGATCTCCCACTCGGGCATCCACGATATTTCGTGGTCAGATCATGCGCCGATAGAGTTGCGGTGCTCCGATTTTATTCTGGACAGACCAGGAGCGAACTGGAAACTTAACGAAGTTTTACTAAAAATCCCCGAAATTGCACAAAATGTGGGGGATAGAATCAGGGAATATTTTCAGGAGAATATGGGAAGTGTGACTTCGCAGGCTACCCTATGGGAAGCCCATAAGGCGACTCTGAGAGGAGAGCTCATAAGGATTGCAAGCAGGCGAAAGAGGGAGAAGGACAAAAAATCAATCTAGTTACAGAAGGAATTGGCAGTCCTGTCAGCTCGACATAAAAATAACAAAGATGGAATGACCCTTAAGGAGTTGCTAGACACCAAAACCAAACTTAATATCTTGCTGACCTCCCGTGCTGAAAAGGAGCTGACATGGTCTAAGCGGAAATTTTTTGAGAAAGCAAACAGGCCAGATACCCTACTTGCCAACAAATTATGAGACAAAAACCACGTCTCCCAAATTCAGATAATTCGAACAGAACAGGGGGATCTGACCTCTGACCCCAAAAAAATAGTTTATGAATTTAAAACATATTATGAAACCCTATATGATGGGGCGAAGGTGGCACACACGCCAACCACAAAAGCACGACTAAAGACGTTCTTAACAGAGGCTCAATTGCCTAAAGTGACCAGAGAGGAGAGGGCAGACTTTACTATCGAGGAACTCCTAGAGGTAATGAAGTCATTAAAAGCAGCCAAGGCCCCAGGCTCCAGGCCCAGATGGCTTTTCCAATCTCTATTATAAGAAATTTCGCAAAATATTAGCTCCTCATCTACTAAAACTGTGTAATTCTTTCCTGGATGGTGCCCCCATCCCGAGCTCGATGCTCCAGGCGTCTATCTCAGTAATCCACAAACAAGGAAAAGACCCAGTGGACTGTAAAAGCTATAGGCCCATCTCTTTAATAAACTCTGATACAAAAATCTTTTCCAAACTTTTAGCTAACCGCCTTAACCAGGTGTTGTCCAAGTTGTTCCATCCTGATCAAGTGGGGTTCATATGTGGTCGACAAGCAGCTGATAACACCAGCCGGATTATAGATTTGATTGATCTGGCGCAAAAAAAACATATCCCGTCTATGGTGCTTAGTTTAGATGCAGAAAAAGCGTTCGACAGAATTGATTGGCCCTACTTGAGGGAGACGCTGGGAGCGTTCGGCTTGGGTGGGAGAATGATAGAGGCAATTCTCGCTCTGTATCGGGGACCGACGGTGAAGGTCAGGCACCAGGGCTTCCCCTCGGATGAATTCCTGATTAAGTGCAGCACCAGGCAAGGCTGTCCTCTGTCACCCCTTCTCTTTGCGCTATGCATCGAACCCCTAGCGGCGCACATCCGCCTCAGCCCGAATATAGCAGGAATCCAAATTAGTGACCAGCCACATAAGGTGGCCCTGTACGCTGATGACGTGATACTCACGTTATCACAGCCCCTCACCTCTCTGCCGAACATCTTTCAATTGCTAGGGGAATTTAATGCGATATCTGGGTTCAAAATTAACCAGGCAAAATCAGAAGCCCTAAATATCAACTTACCTAAGGCCACCGAGAAACTGATCACGGTGAACTTTGAATTCAAATGGCAAACCTCCTCCATAAAATATTTAGGGATAAATATCACGAAGCAATCAGGCACCCTTTATAAGGCGAATTACCCCAGACTAATACGGACACTGAAGGAAGATCTACGGAAATGGGCAGGGTACAACATATCCTGGATTGGCAGGATTCAGTCTCTAAAAATGAATCTCCTTCCCAGAATTCTGTACCTATTTCAGACTCTTCCGGTCCCTATAATCAGGGAAGAGATCCTTCGGTTACAGTCCGCAATGGTGAAGTTTGTCTGGGGTAATAAAACCCCCTGCATCAAAACTAGCACACTAATTCAGCCCACAACAAGAGGAGGATTAGCGGTACCTTACATGTTATCATACTTCAGAGCGGCCCAATTGACCCAAATTATCCAGTGGCACACCCACCCTAGTCGGAGGCGATGGGTGGAACTGGAGGCGGCCTGCTGTGCCCCGGTGGCATTGCAGGACCTGATCTGGCTCCCAAATAAGGTTCGCAAGGACTTCAAACACCCGCTCCCCGCGATTGCCAGCTCTTTGGCAGGATGGGACAAAAGCAAATATAAGCACGTATTAATGAGACAACACTCCTTGATGACCCCAATTTTGGGAAACCCTGATTTCGCTCCGGGCCTGCAGAAGAAAGATTTCACTATATGGACACAGAAGGGCTACACTCGCCTTTTACACCTGGAGGGTAGAATATCTATCAAACCGTTTGAGCAAATTAAGTCTGAAAAATCAGTTCCAAATTCAGAATTTTTTAGAT
This sequence comes from Ascaphus truei, assembly GCF_040206685.1. Taxonomy (NCBI): domain Eukaryota; kingdom Metazoa; phylum Chordata; class Amphibia; order Anura; family Ascaphidae; genus Ascaphus; species Ascaphus truei. The sequence continues at coordinate 174,170,491 of NC_134486.1, read as the reverse complement.
ACCTCCAGCTAAGAGCTTTCTATGATAAATTTCCCATTCGAGCTCAACGCACTAATTTTGAACAGCTCTGTTCTACTGGAACAGGAACCAAGGGACTTATCTCTACGATGTACAAAGCGGTAGTCTGTCCGACTCCTGACGTCGACGTGACACTAAAATATAAGAATAGATGGGAAAGAGATCTTGGGGACACACTAGAGGACGAGGACTGGGACTATATTGTCTTGGCGGCAGCTAAGAGCTCAATCTGCACGACATTGAAGGAGAACGCGTATAAGGTCCTGATGAGGTGGTATTTGACCCCATTACGATTATCAAAGTTTGTCAGGGGCTACCCTCCATTGTGCCCTAAACAATGTGGGGAGCAGGCAGACTTGCTGCACATGCTGTGGGGTTGCACCAAGATACTCCCAATCTGGGAAGATATCAGAAATTGGCTCCAGAGAATTCTCGATTGCGCGATCCCTTTGGACCGACCCCTGGTTGTTTCTTCTGGCCAGACGCACCCTGGGGTTAAACAGGTCGGAGCACAAATTAATTGCACATTTTGCAACTGCCCTGAGGTGCAAAATAGCATCATTGTGGAAGCAGCCCGAATTACCAAATATCCCAAAAATCAGAAATAGAATTTAGCATGTTTGCCGGATGGAACAGTTAACGAGTCTGGTTAATGACACCGGCACAAACTTTCTAAAAGTCTGGGCTCCATGGTTTGCCCTGAACGATATCCCAGGGGTCAATGCCTCCAATATACTGCTTTAATAGCTCTAGACGCGTTATCCTGGATGAGTGTGGCTGACGGGGAGACATAGAATACAGACAGCGGAGAGGGACAACTAAATTCGGTAGTAGAGTGAGTGAGCAGGGTTAAGTGTACACATCCGCGGACGTACGCAAACATTAAGATAGAAGCTAGCCCGAGATCTGACGGACCTGAAGTCTCCAAAAAGAGCCCAGATGATTCGGAGCCTTTCTGTGGCAGCAATCTCCAAAACGAGCCTAGATAATTCGGAGCCTTTCTGTGGCAGCCTCACCCCTCCCCCCCCACTCCTCCCCCCTCCCTACTTCTTCCCTGGTGTATTCTGGTTGTAAGTCTGGTCGGTCTGTGCGTATCCCCGGTATGTCTTTTGTGAGTCCAAATACAAAATGAGTTGACATGTGTACTGTTATATACGACAATGGGATGGTAGATTATGTGATGATTGTACCATAAACTCAATAAAAAATTTTGGTTGAAAAAAAAAATTTGCCCTTAGACTTGCTCCAAATCTCCCAGGTAAATCTCGTCGGATCTAGCTCAAACATTTTGGCGTACACCTCCTTATCCAGTGCCCATAGAGACACTGGCAGAGAAGACGTTCTAGCATATTGGGATTCTATGGCTAACCAACAATATTGTGTTGGATCAGCGTGCCACATCGCCACCTGCCTTAGTTGGGCAGCTAGGTAGTATTTCGAGATATCTGGGACACCCAAACCTCTTCTTGTCTTTAAAGCCATCATCACAGATCTAGCTGTTCTAGGCCTTTTACCTTGCCAAATAAAATTAAATATTCTATTTGGGAAATTTTTCAGTTCGGATCCCGGTATCCGGACTGGGAGAGTCTGGAAATGATATAATAACCTAGGGAGTATATTCATCTTGACTGATACTATTCTCCCAATCCATGACACCTGATATCCTTCCCACTTTGCCAGATCCCTTTTAATCTTATCAAACAATGGTGGATAGTTGCCTTGATATAGGGAGTGGTAGTTCCTAGACACATTTACTCCCAGATATTTAATGTGAGGAACTCCATCTGTAGCTGAAATTCAGTTTTGGTAATTTTATCTCTGGATCTGAAAGATTCAGATTAAAAGACTGTGACTTGTCGCTGTTCATTTTATATCCAGAGATTTTTCCAAAGTCTGATAGTGCCTTTTGGAGGTTGGGTAAAGAAGTCTGAGGGCTTGCTAAAGTCAGAATAATATCGTCTGCGAATAATGAGATTTTATCATTTGTTTTCCCAATCACTATATACAATGTATATTACTATTTGCTCTTATTTTAGCAGCCAATGGCTCAATCGTTAGAGCGAAGAGAGGAGGAGATAATGGGTACCCTTGTCTCGTACCATTTAAAAAAAAAAATTTCCCCAAACCTTTTTATTAGGCATAATCATCTTTACAGACATTGGTTTTACATTATCAGTGTTGGCCTAATACAGTTGTATTTTCCTTGTTCATGTGGCGGGAGAGAGAAAGAAAGGAAAGATCCCCTAAGACCACGTCATGGTCTCTGGGGTGTGGAAAAAGAAAGAGAGGAGGGGGGGGGGGAGAGAGGGAGTCATTCCACCCTCGTCCGGCCGGGTCCCGGCATCCATCCTTCACGGCTCTACTGTGGTTCAGATCCGTCTGGGGTTGTATCCTGATTTGGTTCGGATTAATGGGTTAACCAGGGTTCCCAGATTTTATAGAAACCTTCAGTTGAGCAGTTCAAGAAGGCCGTGAGTTTTTCCAAACTCATAACATCGTTAACTCTTTTTTTCACTAGCTGTTTGGTGGGGGGCGCTATCTTCTTCCAAGAGTATGCGACTGAACACCTTGCTGCTGTTAGAATAAAGGAGATTAATTTCCATACTGGGCGATCGATGTCCTCTATCGGCCTGCCCAGTAGGAAGGTCAGTGGATCTATAGGAATTGTGAGGCCTGTGACCTCTTTTATCAAATCTTGTACCGTAAGCCAGTATTTCTGAATTTCTGGACATGACCACCAGATATGGGCCATGTCCCCTCTATGTCCACAGCCTCTCCAGCATAGATCTGAGGCCAGAGGGTAGATTTGTTTTAACCTCACTGGGGTAAGATACCAATGATACATTATTTTATAGATGTTTTCCTTCACCGTGGTACAGATGGAAGTTCCTGAGGCTGCGTCTCATAGTTCCTCCCAGTCCTCTCTGTCAATAACTATGTCCAATTCCGCTTCCCATTTAAGCATATAGTCGTGAGCGGTAGAGTTCACCGGATTCTCCATGCCGGCATATATTTGTGTTATTAGACCTTTTTGATGTACTCCTTCGCGACAGAGTTTCTCAAATTTTGTGAGAGGGGGGAATTTCAATGATGGGGACATTTTTTGTAGAAAGTGTCGAATTTGGAGAAACTTAAATGTATCCAGGTGGGGTAATTTTAATTTGGTTCGCAATTCTTGGAGACTCAGGAACTGTCCATCGCTCAGAAGGTCCGTGATCGCTCTGATCCCCATTGTTTTAAATAGGTCGAATTGTCGGGTTTCACACCCTGGTGGGAATTTAGGGTTGTCAAATATTGGAATGAGCTGAGAGCAAGGGGACGAGAGTAAGAATTTAGTTTTAGTTTTTGCCCATATGTCCCAAGTATGTTTCATTGCCCCCAGCCCGAATTTGGGCGCCATGTCATTTCCCCTGTCACCGCTCCAGAGAAAAGCTGGTAGAGAAGGCGTTCTGGAGTAATGAGATTCAATTGCTAGCCAACATAGCTTGTCTGGGTCCCGAGTTCCACATTACCGCCTGTTTTAATTGGGCAGCTTGGTAATATCTATTAATGTCTGGGACCCCCAGTCCTCCTTTTGTCGTAGACGCCATAAGAACCGACCTAGCTACCCGGGGTCTCCTTCCATCCAAATAAATTAGAGGATTTTATTTTGGATAGTTTTTAATTCAGAACCAGGGACATGGACCGGGAGCGTCTGGAAATAATATAATAATCGGGGGAGTATATTCATTTTAACTGAGATCATTCTCCCGATCTATGAGATCTGGTATTTTTCCCATTTATCCAGATCTTTTTGAATTTTCCTAAATAGGTTGGGATAATTATTTTGGTATAGGGAGCAATAGTGCCTCGATACATGTACTCCCAGGTATTTGATGTATATAGGGCTCCACTTATAATTAAAGTTTGATTTCAATGTCCGCATCTCTGGTTCTGATAGATTTAAGTTGAGGGCTTCTGACTTATCACTGTTACTTTTGTATCCTGATATTTTGCCAAATTCCTTTAATTCTTTGTGTAAGTTGGGAAGGGAGATCTGGGTCTGCGTTAATGTTAATATGATATCGTCTGCGAACAATGAGACTTTATAGTTTATTCCGCCAATTGGTACCCCCTGTATATTTATATTGTCTCGTATTTTAGACGCTAGTGGTTCGATTGTTAGGGCGAAGAGGAGAGGGGACAAAGGGCATCCCTGTCTCGTTCCATTTTTAATTTCAAATTTTTTTGCTGTACCCCCCGGGAGTTTCACCACTGCAGACGGGCAGCAGTACAGCGCTCGGACTCCCGCTAGATACGCATCTTTTAAGCCGAATTTCTGCATTGTTTTGTCAAGAAATAGCCAATCAATTCTATTGAACGTCTTCTCTGCGTCCAGGCTTAACAGAACTGCTTTGGTAGCTGTGAGGTGGGCATGATCAACTATATTTATAATTTTGCGGGTGTTGTCTGAGGCTTGTCTGCCAGATACAAACCCCACCTGGTCGTTGTGAATTAATCTCGGTAGGATGGGATTCAGTCTATTTGCCAGGATTTTGCTGTATAGCTTAAGATCGTTATTTAGTAGGTAGATTAGTCGGTAGCTCCCACATAGCAGTGGGTCCCTACCCTCTTTGTGGATGATGGCGAGATTGGCCTGGGTCATTGATGGGGGGATTGGGCTGCCCTCCATGAATGAATTGAATAAGCTGAGGAGGTGTTTAGTTAGGATCGGGGAGAATCTTTTGTAATAAACATTGGAGAAGCCGTCGGGGCCAGGGGCTTTTGAGATTTTTAATGTTTTTATTGCGTCCGCCAGCTCTTTTTGGGTAATTTTTGCGTTAAGCATTTGATTCTCCTCCTCTGTCAGTGTTGGTAGGAGGCAATCGGACAGGTAATTACTAATAGGTTCAGTGGCTGGTATCCCCGTGTTCCCACCCTGAGCCTTGAGGTTATAAAGTTTAATATAAAATGCGGTAAATTCCTCCGCTATTTTCTGTTTGTTATAGATTATTTCTCACGATTAATTTTTTATCGCTGTGATCTGGGAACGCTTCTGTATACCTCTTAGTTTGCTCGCCAAAAGTCTGTCAGCCTTATTGCCCTTGTCATAGTATTTCTGACAAGTCCATGTAAGAGCTTTTTCTACTTCTTCCATTTGGGCTTGTTTTAGCTCATTCCTGGCTGCGGTCAAGGTTTTATAAATCTTTTTCGAGGGGTTGGGTTTGTGCTGTTGTTCCAGCTTAATTATTTTAATTGTAACAATTAGTGACATACCGCTCACCTCAATATTGAATACCAACTCTATGATATCAGCTGGTGCAAAGGGGATAGGGATGACAGACATACATATATAAGGAGACAAAGGATGCTCCTATAAATATCCCACTTTAATGCACAGCAAAGCCTAAAATAGTCCACAGGTATAGTAACCCACTAGAGTAATGGTAAGGCTACAAGGGTACAATTAAGTAACCGCTCCCAACACTGTGGGAGGACAATTACCACTAAAATGCCCTAGGGCAAAAATAATAAATGATTTATTGATATTCAGAAGGCGACGCAGTAACACACACTCAAAATAACCATAAAAACAATTAAAACATAAATCACGGGTGAGGCAGGGTAAGGGGATATTATTATAAGGTGAATTCCCAAATATTAGTGTATGTCCCCTTACCAGTACCAGGTGGTAGTGTGAGACACAATGGTAAATACAAATGATAGGCAATAGAGAATGCTAGAGCCTCTGGTCTCAGGGTATGGTGGAGGTTGCACTAATCATTGCATGCTGTGATTGATCTGCTCAGTATCAATAGTTGGATATCACACTGACAGTAGGTAGTGATGCATGCAGAGTAGTGAATGCAAATAAATGTGCCACTGTCATATACCACAAAACCTATATAGGTACTAGGTCACACGATCAATGATTCAGTAAATCATTAGTGCACATTATACCACATTATATAAATGAACCGCGGCATGTGCATCAAAAACCGGACCTGATTTATGCATAAACTACCTCTGCTAGGCAGTTAACAACTCGAACAACCCCACACAAACTACCAGGAACAGTCTCACCCGTGACTCCTCCTACACAACGTCAACGTGGTGACGTCATGCCGACGATCGTTTCGCGCATAAGGGGCTGGCGCTTTCTCAAGGTTCAGGTATCCAACAATTGATACTGAGCAGATCAATCACAGCATGCAATGATTAGTGCAACCTCCACCATACCCTGAGACCAGAGGCTCTAGCATTCTCTATTGCCTATCATTTGTATTTACCATTGTGTCTCACACTACCACCTGGTACTGGTAAGGGGACATACACTAATATTTGGGAATTCACCTTATAAGAATATCCCCTTACCCTGCCTCACCCATGATTTATGTTTTAATAGTTTTTATGGTTATTTTGAGTGTGTGTTACTGCGTCGACTTCTGAATATTAATAAATCATTTATTATTTTTGCCCTAGGGCATTTTAGTGGTAATTGTCCTCCCACAGTGTTGGGAGCGGTTACGTAATTGTACCCTTATAGCCTTACCATTACTCTAGTGGGTTACTATACCTGTGGACTATTTTCGGCTTTGCTGTGCATTAAAGTGGGATCTTTTTAGGAGCATCCTTTGTCTCCTTATATATGTATAATTATTTTAGTTGTCAGATCTGTTATTAATTTCACCTTGGCCTTTCTGTGGGATGCAATTGAAATAAAAGTTCCCCTAATTGCTGCCCTATGGGCTTCCCACAGAACCGCCGGAGAGTCTACTATGCCCCAGTTGAGAGTGAAGTACTCCCTAAGAGCCTTTTTACTTTCTTTTTCTACCTCCGGGTGGTTCAGTAGGTAGTCGTTCAGCATCCAAGTGTAGGCGGTTAATTTATGAAATGGGGTGGATAGGGTTAATGTGATGGGGGCGTGATCTGACCATGTAATGGGGCCTAAGTCCGAATTTGTGCAGGCTTCCATGATATATTTGGTAGCAAAAAAATAGTCTATACGAGAGTATGACTGGTGGGGTGCGGAATAGAATGTGTAATCTTTTTGGCCCTGGTGTTAGATTCTCCAGATGTCCATTAAGGAATATTCCTTGGTGATCGTTTTAAATTGTTTCTCCATCCTCTGAGGTGGAGCTCTGTGTTGGCCTTGTTGGCCTGAGGTTCTGTCCTCCGCAGAGTTTATGGCCATATTAAAGTCTCCGCCCACAATCAACGAAGATAGGTAGGTAGGGTCAACCTTTTCTAAAACTGCTTTCAGGAATTCCGTTTGATTATCATTTGGTGCGTAGATGTTGATAAGAGCGACCGGCGAGCCAGCCAGTGAGCCATATACCATTAGAAATCTACCCTCTGGTTTTGGTGATATTGAATGGGGTTCCTTGTCGGAGCAGGATCGCTACTCCCCGCTTTTTACTGTTAAATGACGAGAAGAAACCCATAGGGAATACATTGCTAATCAATTTGGGCAGCTCTTGGGATGTAAAGTGCGTCTCTTGGAGGAAGATGATATCTCCCTTGGACTTTTTCAGCTCTTGGAGCGCCAGTCGTCTTTTTCTATTATTATTCAGGCCCTTTACGTTACTTTAATTGCGGACTGACTAGCCATTTGGGTGAGAGAGTTTAGTGTCCATCGGGGTCTCGCCCTTCCCACCGGGGAGATCCTGGTTCGTTGGTTCAGAGAACCTTTTTAATGCTTCTTGATGGTGCTGTTTGAGTATGGGTGTCAGGCCCGCCCGACGAGGGGTTGGGTGGGAGGAGGCAGGGAAGGTCGAGAGGGGGGGGGGAATAGGCTGCTGGGACAGGGTCAGCAGCAAGAGGCAAAGTGGGACAAGGTCAGCTAAGGACCTCCAATAAGTACGGCCGGGATTGGCTACCGGCATTTGGGCTTAAGGCCCAATGGGGGGGGAATCCGATGGTTCAGGCATGGGCGTGCAGGGAAGGTGCGGACCCTTGTACTTGCTTAGTGTAAGCTCTACCTTAATTTAAGAGGGGGGGAAGGCGGGTGGGAGGGGGAGAAAGGGGTCAAAGGGACGCAGGTCCCGAAACGCGTCAGAGTTACTATGTACTCCTTTTGACCACTTAATAAACCTTTTTATATCCGATACTGGTTTGCAGCCCCCATTGTTTGCACGGTTGTGCTCCGCCACTGTACCCTATGGGACTACTCTGCAATTACGTCTGGCGTGACGCACCCACTAATCAAGGACTGAGCTGTGCTTCAAGGGAGTTCCTCACATTGATTGTTTGATTGGTATGTACTTTTGTTTTGCTGGGGGTCTATACAGGACCTTTATGGTATATATAGAGATCTGTGTTAGCCGTCCAGCGTAACTAGTACACTCCTATGTTTATATCATCCTAATGAGTCTCCTTAGCTCTTATACATGCTCTAATGCCTTGGTTACATATTTTATTACTCTGAATATGCATGTATGTTCCTAGGACAGCAGAGCCCTGAATATTGGGATAATATCCCTCACCGACTACGGTCAAGCTTATAGGTTTTGGACATGGGGAAGGCGTGGGGAGGGAGGGAAAACTCCTAGCATAGCCATAACATGGAGATCTTTCTGACAATCCTTAAAACCAGTGTAATAAACGTGAGAACAACTCTTAACAAGCTCAGTACATGAAAAGCATTATAACCTCTCTTTTTGTCAGTCGGTCAAGCTTATAGGTTTTGGACCTGGGAAAAGGGGGGGAGATGGGGGGGGTGGGGAGATAAGAGGGAGGGGGGAGGGGGAGACCTGGGTTGACAGGTAACACAACAGCACATTGCATTAATGTTTTTAAGTATCATGCTGAACATAAACGGAATACTTCCTACGCTTGCTGGTCGGGGAAGAGGGGGGGAGGGATGGGGCTCTTACATTTAGTGAAGTTAATATCCGAGGATCCTTATGACATTTCTATTTGATCTATGTGGCCCGCCGTGTGCCTTCCTCAAAGGGTTTGACAACGTATTTTATTACTGCAAGCAGCATCATTAGTATGGGGCCGTGCGGCCATATCTTCTGCGGCGGAAGGGCAGGCTTATGGGCTTTGGTGCGTGAGGGGGGGAGGGGGAAGGGGGGGAGAGAAAAGGGAGTACATTATATTATAACACATACAACTTTTCTCAACTTCAACATTCATCAACTGAGGAACAGGTTTTTTTTTTTTACATAACTCAACTGTGGCATATGGACGGCTTAGCACTAGATCCATGTGGCCAGCTAAACTAGACTGCCAGTTACTTTAATAGTGTCACTGCCGCTGCTTTCATTATCGAAGTCATTTGGGCTTCCTGTCTTGTGCAGGGCTCATTAGGCAGCTTCCCAGTTAACTAGTATTTCCTAGTCCGGGGGGGTGGGGAGGGTAGCAACAGTCGTGCGAACCGAGCCTGGGGTCCATAGTCCTGTACCCGGGCCTTAGACAGATTAAATCCGTTATTTCTTTTTTTAATAGATTGGATAACGATCCAATATTTCTATTGCCGGACACGTCCACATAATGTGGACCATATCGCTTCTCTGCCCACAACCCCTCCAGCACAGATCAGACACCACAGGGTAGATTTGCTTCAGCGGCCATGGCGTGAGGTACCAATGAATACAATTTTATATATATTTTCTTTAGTTGCTGTGCATATGGAAGTTTTTGCAGCAAACTCCCATATATCCTCCCAATCATCCCTGTCAATTTCTATTTTCAAATCCGCTGCCCATTTGAGCATGCAGTCATGATCATGTGAATTGACCAAGGCCTCCAAACTGGCTTTTATTCTAGTTATCAAACCTTTTTGATAACTACCTCTCCTACATAGTGCTTCAAAACTTGTGAAGGGAGTAAATTCTAATTTTGGGGACATTTTTGGAAAAAAATTCTGATCTGTAGATATTTAAACATACTAAGGTCTGGTGCCTCATACCTAGTTAGGAACTCTTGGAAACTAGAAAGTTTTCCTTTATGCACTAGGTCGGCAACTACTCTAATATGTTTAGCTTTAATTTGGTCGCAAAACGGGAGACACAAGATTAAATTTGCCCTTAGACGGAGACCCCGCCCCCAGAGTGAGACGGATGGCAGCTTAAGCCTTGAGCTCCATCCCTCATCCCCGACAATACACTCATAAAGCAAGCAAAACGAACCTTTATCACCCCTAACTACTTTCACAATACCATTAAAACATTAGAGATGGCACCGATGCAGGCAAAAAAGAAGGAGACCTCCGCAAATATCTGGCGCCGGATTCAAATGCAGGATCAGAGTCAGAACGCGATGAAGACACAGTGGAGGGACCGGAGCAATTACCTGTCCGCCGCTGTGATTTTGAGAGGTTGTATAGAGACATGAAAGCCCTTATACACCTGGAAATGCAGGACTTAAAAAAGGAGGTGCAGGGGCTCGTGAGTGCACCGGAGCCCTGGAAGAGAAATTCAGCACCAATACAAAACTGATTAAAAAAGCTGACAAACGATCCACATACTTACAAGCACAACTTTCGGAATTGGCTGACAGACAGGAAGATGCGGAGAACAGGGACCGCAGGAATAACATTAGAGTACGGGGGATCCCTGAGACCGTCACCAATGTGGAGGATTTCATCTCAAGATGGATGGCGGAGTTACTCCCTGACTGCCCACCCAATGAAAGAATAATGGATCGCTGCCATCGTGCCCTAAGAAGCAAACCAGCAGCAACAGAGCAGCCGAAAGATGTAATAGCCCGGCTGCACCATTATCGCACCAGAGATGCTATCCTACAGAAGGCCAGAGTGGCAGAAGCCTGCAGATTCGAGGAGATCACAATGAAACTCTTCCAAGATCTCTCACCGCTTACCCTGGCCAGGAGAAGGAAACTCCAGCCCATCACCCGCACACTGAGGGACAGAGCCATCAGATATAGGTGGACCTTTCCGTTTGGCCTGCTGGTCATCCGCAACGGAAGGGCCATCTCCATGAAGGAGATAGAAGAGGGAGCTGAGTTCCTACAAAAACTAGGGATCAAGGAGAACTCACCCACGAGCCCTAGAGGAGAAAAGCCCAGAGAAACGGATTGGCAAGTGGTGGGGGCTGTGGGCGAAAGCCGGGAAGCTCTCACATGAGCTCGCTTAAAGTCTCGTATCTTGAAGTTACCTCATGGTTAGAGGCTAGTTAGTAAAGTTATATGTTGCTCCTGAACTGTCTCCCCCCTTGATTAACCCCGAGTGTGACGAACAAGGAGCTGGCTGCTTACGTGGCTATAGCCAGACTCAACACTACACGTTATGGGACCCTGCAACCCTCCAAGGCATTCCTGCAAGAAACACCAACTAAAAAGTGGAAAATCGTACCTGCATACATCATGGAGGCGGGCGGTGGAACGCAAGCTGCCCATCATGGCGGAAGAGCTCGATGGAGTCCACGAGGCGGCTTCACGGAACTGCTGCAAGTTTCGGCGGGAGAGCTAGGGGAGTGGCGACCTTCCTCACCTTCAGGTGAGAAAATGGCTTTCCCCGGAACAGCGTCACCGGAAGTGTGCTGGGCGCCATCTTGTAGGAGGCTAAAGAGAGATTACCGCTGACGTCATCTCGGAGCGCCGAACACCATCTAGTCTCGCGAGAAGAGACTCTGACTCATAAACTAGGTAATGAAGAGGATAAAGTACCAGGAATGCAGCAGAGGGACAACTCTACCTGATGGCGGAGGAAGAAGAGAAAGCGTGGACAACATCCTACAGCGATCCGGAAGGAGGGCCCACGAACCACCACACCACCACGTTGCAAGCAAGCAAGGCCCATCATGCAAGCAGCGGAGTAGCCGAGATAATAAACACTGTCCCCAGGCAAATGTAGCTGTGTGCCCATTCCCCTAGGGGCTAATCCCCCCACCCAAAGACATGATACCAAATTGGGGGTGTTGGGAGGGTCATAAAGCCACACTAGCTTATTAAAGTGGCAGTCCCCCTTGAAAAAAAAAAAAAAGGGGGGAGAAAAAAAAAATAATAAAAAAAAAAAGGGGAATTAAAACAAATATATAAAGAAAAGACTCAGGACTGAGAAGGGGGGGGGGGAGGGGGAGAAAAAGTTGCAGTATCTCAGTTAAACTGCCAAAAGAAGGGTTCTGTTTTTCTGTTTGTTCATTTATCTATATTATCTATAATGAAGATGAATCACCTAATGTTGTCGGGGGGAGGGTGGAGTGCCCTCCAGTCTCAACGAGGGCATGAGCCTCCACATGGGCGCGGGGGGAAACTCCGTCCGGCGGCCCATGAAAGTCCTCACTGAACCAGCAACGAGGAGCGGTAGAGGGGGATGGAGGTCCATCCTGGAATACGCTCGTGCTGTACGTTTAGGAGAGGCAGAGAAGGCACTTGGGGAAGACTGGTCTCGCCCTATTGCCGGATGTGCTAATTTTGTGTTTTTATGTTTCGTTACATGTGTTTATCTGTTCCCCCAGTGTACTTTCCCTTGTTCTTCCCGGCTGCAGTCCGAATCCTCGGAAAGAAATAGAAGATTCTCGACGCTGACACCATGGGCTCGGACGGTTGATTACAAACGAGTAAAGGTTTGGAAATACACTCATGAGTAAAGAGATCACTATTATTTCACACAATGTGAAAGGCTTTAACAGTCCAGGGAAGCGTAGGCTAGCTATGGCGGACTATAAGAAAACAGACCCTGACATAATTCTATTACAAGAAACACACTTTTCAAAATCCAGTTCCCCGAAATAAATTGACTATAGGTTTAGGAATTGGTTCTCAGCTTCATCCAACAAAAAAAAAAGAGGAGTAGCCATTCTACTACATAACCGTTTGCCCTTTGCGATAAAGACCATTAAAAAAGACAACAACGGCCGATTTCTGATTATAAGCGGCGAAATAAGAGGTCAGCCGATCACATTGGCAAACGTTTATGCTCCAAGTGAAGGCACAGAGGCTTTCCTGGAAAGGTTCTTCTCCATCCCCCAGAGGATGGCACAGGGATGCGTAATACTAGGGGGCGACTTTAATCAGACACTAGATCCAGTAATGGATAGATGCACCCCGAGTGGTAAAGCTAACTCAAAGGTTAGACAAACCTGGAATAGAGGGCTGAGAACTAATAATCTTTTAGATATATGGCGGGAACAGCACCGCCAGGACAAAGGATTTACATTTTACTCCCACCCGCATGACAGATATAGTAGGATAGACTACCTCTTTGTATCCAGTAGAATGGTTTCACAGATCTCCCACTCGGGCATCCACGATATTTCGTGGTCAGATCATGCGCCGATAGAGTTGCGGTGCTCCGATTTTATTCTGGACAGACCAGGAGCGAACTGGAAACTTAACGAAGTTTTACTAAAAATCCCCGAAATTGCTCAAAATGTGGGGGATAGAATCAGGGAATATTTTCAGGAGAATATGGGAAGTGTGACTTCGCAGGCTACCCTATGGGAAGCCCATAAGGCGACTCTGAGAGGAGAGCTCATAAGGATTGCAAGCAGGCGAAAGAGGGAGAAGGACAAAAAAATCAATCAGTTACAGAAGGAATTGGCAGTCCTCTCAGCTCGACATAAAAATAACAAAGATGGAATGACCCTTAAGGAGTTGCTAGACACCAAAACCAAACTTAATATCTTGCTGACCTCCCGTGCTGAAAAGGAGCTGACATGGTCTATACTGTAGTTTATGACATACGAGAAAGAAACCACAGACGGGTTCATAACCCTGATGACTCATTATGGGAAGTATTTTTGTACTATGAATTATTTATTCCAGGAGAGGTTTATACAACAAATTGGGAACTGCTTAATTTTGGACACTTAACACACACAGGTTCTTATTTCGCAAGGGTACAGGTTGCTCAACCATTTCAGTACATGTCTGTGAAATGTGATCGTGAATTTTTCATCAGCACTAGAAGATGTGTTGATAGAGGTTATTTAATTTGTGATGACATTATACAGCACATGCCTTGCAATGATCAAATGCAAGGTAGCAACTGCCCGATAACTGCAACACCCATTCAAACTCCTTTTACATTAATTCACAGCTTAGATAATGGGAGTTACATAGTATTATCTACAGAAGAGGATTGCGATATTCCTCCTTTTCAGGCATCACTTGTCACGGTTAATGGGAGTATACAGTGTTATGGTACTACACTTATTCCACCTCTGTTACATCAGACACTCACATCTGGAGTACATTTCCAGGTACCAGCTATCACACTGATCCTTCCTCACATGACAGCCTATTTGGCACATTTAAAGAAAATGAAGGTTACTATAGGGTTCACACATGATATAGTACATACCCTTTGACAGAGAGTTCACAGTGAATTACTAAGTGTTGATTTACACCCGGGTGATTTTCCCCAGTGGTTGACTACACTAGGTGAATCATTGAAAACTTTTTGGCCAATGACAGGTAATTTTTTGACAAAAATAGGCACTAGCCTACAAACTACTGGTAAAAGTATTTTTAGTGGACTAGGAAATGCGTTTGGAATCCTAGGTTATTTGAAACCACTATTGTTTTTTATTTTAGGGATAATAATCCTTGTTATTTTGCTTCGTATTTTCTCTTTTCTTCCGAAGATGAAGAGGCGTTCAGCTTAATCACATTTTGCTTTCTAGCATATATTCTTATATTTTTACCTAGATACTAATATACTGTTTTAAGCACACAGGTCAAATCTAACCTGCTGCAGTATGCTTTGTTGCAAGGACACAGACGAAAAGAAAGATACTACACAAATCTTGCGTCTACCACGGTCCTATCAAACTTCCATGAGGATGTACTTACTGTAGATGAACTGGTTTTACCACATCGGAAACCACGCAAAGTGCATGCAGTTCACAACACGATGAGAGACTTTATGTATCAGAACTCTCTTGCTTCCTCAGGACAGTTTTCAGTTTTAACACCTAATGGGACATTGCTACCGCGTAGCTTGCTAATGTTATGTAATTTTTGGCAAGTGAAATCTTTGCTATCTCTTGGTGATCAACCCAACTTCAAGTGTAGAGACATTCACCGTCAAATATTTCAAATGTCTTTTTATACAATTGAAGAAGGTCATATCAGCATTGTTAGCCACGGGTCATATAATTGTACCACTTTGTTGATGTTTATTACCTGAACATGCAAACATTGTTTTGGGGCCCGTTGGGATACTACGCTTTTAAGTATGTATGAACGTCAACATCAACCCGCTTTACAATTGGGTGATTTTTACAAATTGATACCTTCCCATCGTGGAATAACTTGTGCACATATGCGCAGTTGTGGGTGTTTTGCGATCAATCACATACTCCTGTGAGTTCAAGCTCATCAACATCAGAGAGCGGTGACACTGTCTTCCAAAAGTACACATAATGAATATTTTCTGCTTTGATAGTTTTTCTGCATTTGCAAACATATGATAATTATGTGTAGGAGAAGGTGTTATGGATTACAGGTATTTTCTGGCATATAACGCATAATGAATACAGGTCACAGGTACATATATACATAGTATCATTATAAGGCCTAGTATAGCTTAGAGTATACTGTTAAAATCCTGGTTTTTCTTGTCTTAGAAATAATAGCTTGTTTTGCTCAGAAGTGGCAGGATATTGGGACAGGTTACATAGACATAAAAGGGGAACTAACACCGGTAAACAGGCCATGGTTTAAAGGTAACTTACGACATATATCATACGTCACTAACTGTAAATTCTGATGGTAAACATCATACATCACAAACCACAGAGCATGGACACATGACACGTGTCACACGTACACAGCAAACAATGAACACTATAATAGGTTTGCACGACTCCATGTTAAACCAGAACCGAACTTAGGTGTGAAGTCACACAGATGAGACTTGAGCTGGGACTGGCTGACCTATTGTAATATCTTTTGGTTTGTGAGTATTGACAATGCATATACTGTATACAGTAGTTATAATCTCTGCATAGTTAGGAATGGATTGGTAACATACTGTAACTGCTAGCCATCAGCTTATAAGAAGCTTGTTGTGATATTTCTGATATTTCTGAATATTGTTGTGATACAATAAATGATAAACCTTATCTTATACAAACTCTAAGTGACCTTTCTTTATAATAATCTCACAATACTCTCCATAATATTATTAATATGTGAGAGTGTGGCCGAGACTTTGCAAGTACGACATTGTGGTCGGTGCTCTCTGCTTAGTGCAGGACATAACTCACCATAAGGCGATACTTGAAAAAGGAAGGCAGGCTGAGCCCAGATTAACTTCCCGTGCTGAAAAGGAGCTGACATAGTCTAAGCGGAATTTTTTTGAGAAAGCAAACAGGCCAGATACCCTACTTGCCAACAAATTACGAGACAAAAACCACGTCTCCCAAATTCAGATAATTCGAACAGAACAGGGGGATCTGACCTCTGACCCCAAAAAAATAGTTTATGAATTTAAAACATACAGTAGCGACATACTTTATCGCACTAAATGCCGGCGGCATGCCGGGATCTACCCCAGCTGCCGCCAGTAATATCCGCGCGCCGCCGTGTTTCCCACACGCACCCCCCCTCCACCTCGCGCGCAATTTACTATCCTTCCGGACCCCGAGCCCGGCTTCTGCTCTGCCCTTCTGCTTCCCCGCACCCCCGCTTACCTTAATTTGATGTCCAGGGGTGTCGGGGAAGCCTGGGGAAGCCGGGGAAGACAGGGAAGCCGGGCGCGCCTGTGACTGTGACGTCACAGTGCGCCGCCACGCGCCGCGGCTACCCGCTTCCCAGCCTCATACAGCCAGCGGCATTTGCTCGAATAAGAGCTGCCGCTGCTGTATTATGAAACCCTATATGATGGGGCGAAGGTGGCACACACGCCAACCACAAAAGCACGACTAAAGACGTTCTTAACAGAGGCTCAATTGCCTAAAGTGACCAGAGAGGAGAGGGACGCACTACAGGCAGACTTTACTATCGAGGAACACCTCTAGAGGTAATGAAGTCATTAAAAGCAGCCAAGGCCCATGCCCAGATGGCTTTTCCAATCTCTATTATAAGAAATTTCGCAAAATATTAGCTCCTCATCTACTAAAACTGTGTAATTCTTTCCTGGATGGTGCCCCCATCCCAAGCTCGATGCTCCAGGCGTCTATCTCAGTAATCCACAAACAAGGAAAAGACCCAGCGGACTGTAAAAGCTATAGGCCCATCTCTTTAATAAACTCTGATACAAAAATCTTTTCCAAACTTTTAGCTAACCGCCTTAACCAGGTGTTGTCCAAGTTGGTCCATCCTGATCAAGTGGGGTTCATATGTGGTCGACAAGCAGCTGATAACACCAGACGGATTATAGATTTGATTGATCTGGCGCAAAAAAAACATCCCGTCTATGGTGCTTAGTTTAGATGCAGAAAAAGCGTTCGACAGAATTGATTGGCCCTACTTGAGGGAGACGCTATGAGCGTTCGGCTTGGGTGGGAGAATGATAGAGGCAATTCTCGCTCTGTATCGGGGACCGACGGCGAAGGTCAGGCACCAGGGCTTCCCCTCGGATGAATTCCTGATTAAGAGCGGCACCAGACAAGGCTGTCCTCTGTCACCCCTTCTCTTTGCGCTATGCATCGAACCCCTAGCGGCGCACATCCGCCTCAGCCCGAATATAGCAGGAATCCAAATTAGTGACCAGCCACATAAGGTGGCCCTATACGCTGATGACGTGATACTCACGTTATCACAGCCCCTCACCTCTCTGCCGAACGTCTTTCAATTGCTAGGGGAATTTAATGCGATATCTGGGTTCAAAATTAACCAGGCAAAATCAGAAGCCCTAAATATCAACTTACCTAAGGCCACCGAGAAACTGATCACGGTGAACTTTGAATTCAAATGGCAAACCTCCTCCATAAAATATTTAGGGATAAATATCACGAAGCAATCAGGCACTCTTTATAAGGCGAATTACCCCAGACTAATACGGACACTGAAGGAAGATCTACGGAAATGGGCAGGGTACAACATATCCTGGATTGGCAGGATTCAGTCTCTAAAAATGAATCTCCTTCCCAGAATTCTGTACCTATTTCAGACTCTTCCGGTCCCTATAATCAGGGAAGAGATCCTTCGGTTACAGTCCGCAATGGTGAAGTTTGTCTGGGGTAATAAAACCCCCCGCATCAAAACTAGCACACTAATTCGGCCCACAACAAGAGGAGGATTAGCGGTACCTTACCTGTTATCATACTTCAGAGCGGCCCAATTGACCCAAATTATCCAGTGGCACACCCACCCTAGTCGGAGGCGATGGGTGAAACTGGAGGCGGCCTGCTGTGCCCCGGTGGCATTGCAGGACCTGATCTGGCTCCCAAATAAGGTTCGCAAGGACTTCAAACACCCGCTCCCCGCGATTGCCAGCTCTTTGGCAGTATGGGACAAAAGCAAATATAAGCACGTATTAATGAGACAACACTCCTTGATGACCCCAATTTTGGGAAACCCTGATTTCGCTCCGGGCCTGCAAAAGAAAGATTTAACTATATGGACACAGAAGGGCTACACTCGCCTTTTACACCTGGAGGGTAGAATATCTATCAAACCGTTTGAGCAAATTAAGTCTGAAAAATCAGTTCCAAATTCAGAATTTTTTAGATACCTCCAGCTAAGAGCTGTCTATGATAAATTTCCCATTCGAGCTCAACGCACTAATTTTAAACAGCTCTGTTCTACTGGAACAGGAACCAAGGGACTTATCTCTACGATGTACAAAGCGGTAGTCTGTCCGACTCCTGACGCCGACGTGACACTAAAATATAAGAATAGATGGGAAAGAGATCTGGGGGACACACTAGAGGACGAGGACTGGGACTATATTGTCTTGGCGGCAGCTAAGAGCTCAATCTGCACGACATTGAAGGAGAACGCGTATAAGGTCCTGATGAGGTGGTATTTGACCCCATTACGATTATCAAAGTTTGTCTGGGGCTACCCTCCATTGTGCCCTAAACAATGTGGGGAGCAGGCAGACTTGCTGCACATGCTGTGGGGTTGCACCAAGATACTCCCAATCTGGGAAGATATCAGAAATTGGCTCCAGAGAATTCTCGATTGCGCGATCCCTTTGGACCGACCCCTGGTTGTTTCTGCTGGCCAGACGCACCCCGGGGTTAAACAGGTCGGAGCACAAATTAATTTGAAAATAGAAATTGACAGGGATGATTGGGAGGATATATGGGAGTTTGCTGCAAAAACTTCCATATGCAGAGCAACTAAAGAAAATATATATAAAATTTTATAACCCTCACTATCGTCACAGTTACATATTTTATTACTCTGAATATGCATGTATGTTCCTAGGACAGCATATTGGGATAATATCCCTCACTCACTACGGTCAAGCTTATAGGTTTTGGATATGGGGAAGGCGTGGGGAGGGGAGGGAAAACTCCTAGCATAGCCATAACATGGAGATCTATCTGACAATCCTTAAAACCAGCGTAATAAACGTGAGAACAACTCTTAACAAGCTCAGTACATGAAAAGCATTATAACCTCTCTTTTTGTCAGTCGGTCAAGCATATAGGTTTTGGACCTGGGAAAAGGGGGTGGAGATGAGGGGGGGGTGGGGAGATAGGGGGGAGGGGGACACCTAGGTTGACAGGTAACACAACAGCACATTGCATTAATGTTTTTAGGTATCATGCTGAACATAAACGGAATATTTCCTACGCTTGCTGGTCGGGGAAGAGGGGGGGGGAGGGATGGGGCTCTTAGCATAGGAACCTTCCTGACTAACCTCACAACCATAGCATAAAACATGGGGGTAACATTTAGTGAAGTTAATATCCGAGGATCCTTATGACATTTCTATTTGATCTATGTGGCCCGCCGTGTGCCTTCCTCAGAGGGTTTGACAACGTATTTTATTACTGCAGGCAGCATCATTAGTATGGGGCCGTGCGGCCATATCTTCTGCGGCGGAAGTGCAGGCTTATGGGATTTGGAGCGTGAGGGGGTGGAGGGGAAAGGGGGGGGGAGAGAAAAGGGAGTACATTATATTATAACACATACAACTTTTCTCAACTTCAACATTCATCAACTGAGGAACAGGTTTTTTTTTTTTTTACATAACTCAACTGTGGCATAGGGACGGCTTAGCACTAGATCCATGTGGCCAGCTAATCTAGACTGCCAGTTACTGTAATAGTGTCACTGCCGCTGCTTTCATTATCGAAGTCATTTGGGCTTCCTGTCTTGTGCAGGGCTCATTAGGCAGCTTCCCAGTTAACTAGTATTTCCTAGTCCGGGGGGGTGGGGAGGGTAGCAACAGTCGTGCGAACCGAGCCTGGGGTCCATAGTCCTGTACCCGGGCCTTAGACAGATTAAATTTTGCTACTTACAGTTAGTAGATCGCAGTGCTGTTGTCGGAGCATCGCGCTCCCCTCCTATCCCACCCACAAATCCCCCCGCCAACCCCCAAAGCCCAGCCGGACCTCAGCACTCTTCAACTGCCATCCGGTCAGCGGCAAAAGTTATACTGCTGCGGCCGAGTTTATTCGAGCATTTGCCCGTTCTCGGCCGCAGCAGTAGCCTGGCGCGCGCCGGAGGGTGACGGGCGCGCGCCGAAGCAGCTCTCCCTCCCGCTGCCGGGTCCGCCGGGTCCCCCGGAACCCCCTGCCGCCGTCCCCCACCTCGCGGGACACCAGGGCTCCCTCGGGGAGCCCTGGACGCGCGTGCAGGAGGCGCACGCTCCCGATGATGCGTGACCGCGCGTCTGTGACGCGTGGCACGCCGAGGGGCGGCCACTAGCAAGCCGGGAAATCTCCCGGCTTGCGGATCTGGCCGCAGTGCAATAAACTGTGTCGCCAGTGTAGTAGCTTCAGCTGGGGGCTGCCTCCGATCGTCAGGGGTCGGATTCTGAAGCTATGCATCTGGCTGGGTCTGGTGTGGTTCTTGAGCCGTCATGTGCTCCCGTCTTCGCTGTGGACTACGGTGCTTCTCATCTGTTCTTAGACTGCCTTGGCGCCGCCGTTCTCCTCGTGGGACGGGTGCTGCGTGGTTCCGCGTCCTCCCGGTGCGGTGGGTCTTGTAGTTGCTCCGTTGTCCAGGAAAGCGGCGGGGGCAGACCCAGGGCTTTCACGAATGGGACCATGTCCTCAGGGCGGCGGATGGTTAGGAATTTGCCGTCATAGCTTACCCTAAGCTTGAAGGGAAAGCCCCAGCGGTACTTCACCTTCTTCTCCCGGAGGAATGAGGTCAAGGGCTTCATTTCTCTCCTTCGGTCGACTGTTATCCGTGACAGGTCGTTGAAAATTTGGAGAGTTTCATTTTGGAAAGGTAGTGACTCTTTCCTTCTGCAGGCGGTGATGATCTTCTCCTTTACTGTATAGCTGTGTAATCTTATGATTACATCGCGTCGCCGGTTGGGATCTTCTGATCTGGGAGCTACCCCCGGTGGGCCCTATCCATGTCTAGGTCCATGTCCTCTAGCGGGCCGCAGAGCGATGTGAACAGTTCCGCAAGATAGGGACGAAGCTGGCCAGGTAAGACCGTCTCCGGTACATTTCTTATGCGCAGATTCTGGCGCCTGTCCCTATTTTCTTGGTCTTCCTGCCCGTCTTTGAGACGGGAGATCTCCTCTCCTAGCCGGATGATTTCTTCCTCGGCTGCTGTTTGTCTTGCCAGGGACTCCTCCAGTCCACCTTCCAGAGTCGTTGTCCTCTCTGTTAGGCCAGACATCTCCTGTTTAATCTCCGCTACTGCTGCTTTGATTTCTGCCTGCAGGGATGTTTGGAGCTTGACATGCATGGTGGAGAATAGGCTCTCCAGGTAGGATCGGGTGATCGGTTCCTCTATCTCCATTTCAAGAGTTGCATGGGCTTTCGTACCCATATTTAGAGCTGCTTGCGGCTCTTGTGAGCCTCGTGGTCCGCCACCCTCTTGGTATGCTGGACTCATGTGTCGGAGAGAAGAACCGTGACACCGCCGGTGCTGCGGGCTTCTTTGTGTGTTTGGACATGCTCCGATTTCTCCAAGTAATGGGTGTATGTTTTTGAGCCTTGAATTTCTGGTTTGGGAGCGTTATTTATTAAGTTTTAGCCGGTGGGTCCGCGGAGCTCCCCTCCTACACCCCCACTCCTGATGACATCATCGGAAACCCATCCCTTTAGCACATTTTTAATGGATCATCAACATTCAGTATTGTCATAGACAACTTAGGATCTGGCTGTGGTTTTTTTTTTTTAGGGAAGCTGTGTCTTTTACTGAAACGGGAGGCGGCCATCTTGGATCCAGATGGAACGCAGGCTGAAACACATGACATGAAGATAGCTCCTACTCAGAAAGCTCTTATTCAGACCACAGTTCTGATCAGACCCTCTCTTCACAGTAGGGGCGCAGGCAGGCTCAGGAGGGATCAGGTAGGGCGCAAGAAGGCGGGCAGCCAATATCTTCAACTGGTTTAGCCAACAAAATAGTCAGTGGGTCCATAGAAATGGACACATCCGTTATTTCTTTTTTTAATAGATTGGATAACGATCCAATATTTCTATTGCCGGACACGTCCACCAAATGTGGACCATATCGCTTCTCTGCCCAAAACCCCTCCAGCACAGATCAGACACCACAGGGTAGATTTGCTTCAGCCGCGATGGCGTGAGGTACCAATGAATACAATTTTATATATATTTTCTTTAGTTGCTCTGCATATGGAAGTTTTTGCAGCAAACTCCCATATATCCTCCCAATCATCCCTGTCAATTTCTATTTTCAAATCCGCTGCCCATTTGAGCATGCAGTCATGATCATGTGAATTGACCAAGGCCTCCAAACTGGCTTTTATTCTAGTTATCAAACCTTTTTGATAACTACCTCTCCTACATAGTGCTTCAAAACTTGTAAAGGGAGTAAATTCTAATTTTGGGGACATTTTTGGAAAAAAATTCTGATCTGTAGATATTTAAACATACTAAGGTCTGGTGCCTCATACCTAGTTAGGAACTCTTGGAAACTAGAAAGTTTTCCTTTATGCACTAGGTCGGCAACTACTCTAATATGTTTAGCTTTAATTTGGTCAAATTGTTTATAATCACAGCCTGGGGGGAAATTGGGATTATTAAAAAGCGGAGTGAGTTGCGAAACGGGAGACACAAGATTAAATTTGCCCTTAGACTTGCTCCAAATCTCTCAGGTAAATCTCGTCGGATCTAGCTCAAACATTTTGGCGTACACCTCCTTATCCAGTGCCCATAGGGACACTGGCAGAGAAGACGTTCTAGCATATTGGGATTCTATGGCTAACCAACAATATTGTGTTGGACCAGCGTTCCACATCACCACCTGCCTTAGTTGGGCAGCTTGGTAGTATTTCGAGATATCTGGGACACCCAAACCTCCTCTTGTCTTTAAAGCCATCATCACCGATCTAGCTGTTCTAGGCCTTTTACCTTGCCAAATAAAATTAAATATTCTATTTGGGAAATTTTTCAGTTCGGATCCCGGTATCCGGACTGGGAGAGTCTGGAAATGATATAATAACCTAGGGAGTATATTCATCTTGACTGATACTATTCTCCCAATCCATGACACCTGATATCCTTCCCACTTTGAGTGCACACTAGGCCAGGGATAGTATATACGGTATCAATTCCTATCTACAATGATTGTTCAGTTAACCTTTACAGGGAAGCAATTGCTCACTGCATTGAGTGAGGACAATTGCCACTAAAATGCCATAGCCAAAATAACAAAATTTTATTAAATATCAGCAAAACTCACAACATAAACGGTGCATGCTCTAAACTAACTAAAACCAATTAAAATCTGGATCCGGGAAACAGTCTCAATTGTAGCGGTCGGAATAATTCACCATCTATTTACCATATTGGTATATATAAATTGCCACCATTCATTGGCTATAATTGGAACGAATAGCTATGCAACCATATTGTGTAGGTGTGCATAGGATAAATGCACAACGTGGCAGCACAGGTAGAAAACAATACTTAAACGCCACCGTGGCTTAGTATCTTCAATAGTACTCGCAGCTGTTATGACACAATTATGGATTGTACATAGACTGACCGCTTAGGCAGACTTAAAAGAGAGAAAACAAAGGAAATACCTACGCGACAAAGTAGATTTTGAGGAAAACAGAATCTTTAAATATAAAATCTTCAAACAAAATAGAAATACACGTCGCCCTACACCGCTCAATTCGTCAACTGAGTGGGAAGGATCTGCAAGTGACCTAGAACAAGAAAAAAGTAAAGACCCTAAACAAACCACCACTACATCCTTAGTCGCCAACAGTACAGGGGTTTTTTTTAGATTTGGAGGGGCCTTCATACCTAAGCGACACACTAGGAGGAAAACCAGAAGGGGATCAGGACGATTATCTGAGAGACAAAAAAGTATGGGGGTACAAAGGTCCCGGCCACCAGAGAGGCAGCAGGAACAAAAAGAAAAAGCAACCAAATTACAGGTCATAAACCTATCCTCTAAGATTCTTAATACCCATCACTTGCAGGTTCTAGCAAAAGGCCTATCATTTTGCCCAACAAGTAAAATGAATCTGTTCGAAATTGTTAAAGATCTGAACCTCTTCTCCAGGAAGTTACTTCTTCAGAAATTTTTCATTAAACAAAAGAAAAGGAGCTTAGTTAACAACCCTGATTTGGAGAATCTAAATACTAATGATCTGGACAATTTGGCCACTCTTGAGGAACTTGTAATAGACAGTGACAGACCTATAGGGGAAGGTCCGTTTACACAGTTTAGGGCAAAATCTACCTTTACACCACCACAGGAGATTAGTGCACAAATCAAAGTGTTCACTGAACTAGTCACACATGACCTTGAAAAACTAAACAACAGGACAAGCAAGTACAACTTGACTAGAGATGAACACAATGCATTGAAAGAACTGAGCCAAGATGATGACTTGATAATCAAGCCATCAGATAAAGGTGGGAATGTGGTGGTGTTAGATAAGGTAGCCTATCAACGTGAATGCCTTAGACTACTGTCTGATAAATCCTGTTACCATATACTCGACTATGACCCCACATCTAATTTCCAAAAAGAACTATTCAATATACTAGAGACAGGTAAAACTAATAAGATCATTACGAATAAAGAGTTTGAGTTTCTTTATATTAAGAACCCGAAGGTGGCGACATTTTATCACCTTCCAAAGCTACATAAGGACAAGATACCGCCCCCAGGGAGACCCATAGTTTCTGGCATTGGGAATTTGACGTCCAATGCCAGTATCTATGTGGACAAATTATTGAGACCATTTGTCAGTTCTCTCCCATCATATCTGCGCGATACTAAGGATATACTGCTTAAACTGGAGGGCATCACTACAGGCCCTAACACACTCCTAGTTAGCCTGGATGTTGAGGGACTTTATACCAGCATCCCACACATGGTTGGTATGAAAGCCGTTGCCCATTTTTTACGATCAAGAGGACAAGATCTAGTAGGTCACAATGATTTTATCCTACAACTTCTGAACCTTACCCTTACAAAGAACTATTTTGTATTCAACAATAGGTATTATCATCAAATCCAGGGTACCGCCATGGGGACCACCTGTGCCCCCACTTATGCGAATTTATATCTTGGCTGGTGGGAGGAAACGGTGGTCTTTGGCGAGGACCTGGAGGCCTATACCATCTTCATTGACCTATGGGTAATGTTCATTGATGATATCTTCCTCCTTTGGACAGGTCCGGCGGATCTTCTAACCGAATTTGTGAATAAGCTAAATATTAACGAAAATAACCTTAAACTCACCACTGTCTCAAGTCTTTCAAAAATAGACTTTCTGGACATCACCATCCTAAAAGATGCAATAGGTAAAATAGAGACTACTATCTTTAGGAAAAGCACGGCAACAAATAGCCTGCTCAGAGCAGAGAGCCAACACCCACGACATGTCATAAATGCGATTCCTATAGGGCAATATCTAAGGGTCCGGCGTAACTGCTCGACGCTTGCAGAATACAAGGAACAGGCCAATTCACTTACAAATAGATTCCTGGAGAGGGGACACTCGAAAGGCAGTTTAGTAAAAGCTTATAATCGGGCCATACATACACCACGGACACAACTTTTAGCAACTACTAACCAGAGGAATGGAGGAGATGGATTTAAACCCATACGATTTGTTGGAACTTTTAGTGACCAATGGGGCTCAATCTACCGCATTCTTAATAAACATTGGCATATCCTTCTAGATGACGATGACATAAAGGAGGTGTTGCCAACACACCCCAAACTCACTAGTAGGAGGAGTCGGAACCTAAAAGACATCCTAGTGAGAAGCCACTTTAAGTCTAAACAAAAGGGTACCTGGTTAGATCCAAAACCAGTAGGATCATATGCCTGCGGAAGGTGTAAAGCCTGCAAATATGTGCCAAAGACCATTGAATTTTCAGATTCAAGTAAAACAAGAACATTCAAAATCAGACAGTACATTAACTGTACTACTGAGGGGGTTATTTACCTGATCATCTGCTCCTGCGGGAAATTGTATGTAGGGAAAACATTCAGACACTTCAAAACCAGAATACTTGAACATCTGGGATCAATACGAAATGCGAAAGATACTCCACTGGCACGGCATGTATTGACTGAACACAATGGAAATAGTGATAAACTAGTATTCATTGGTATTCAGCATATCCCATGGGGCCAACGCAAGGGCGACTGGAATAGGATCCTTCTGCAAACAGAATGCAGATGGATATATACATTAAAAACACTCAGCCCTGTAGGTCTGAATGAGGGCTACATATACACCTCCTTCATATAAAATACATACACAACACACAGTATGCTGCGATAAGATGTAAGCTATGGATATATAATCGGATCGGGAATTATCCCCATATCTGTCCGTATTGACCCTTTGGGCGGACATTAGTAATACTAGTAACACTCCTACACAATTACTACCACACTTATGGAATGTTGAGTGGCTTACACGAGTTTATGTCAAATATCTAGTGGGAGGGCTTTAGTGGGATACAGCTTAAAATTTAGAAGTTCGTTTTGACCCTCGGGGCGGACAACTTAGGTTAGAACACTCCTACATAGCAATTACATTAGACTGCACTACTGGATTATTCCCTCACGATTTCTTAAGACCATTTTGCTAATCACAGTATCATATGAAGGAGGTGAATGTGAGACTGATTTATGACATTGCCCTATACCCTGCACACTGCCTAAACTACTTCCATACAAATTGGGCACCCTAATATAAATGTCTTAGAGTGGGAAGGATATGTATATAACAGGACAGCTTTATAAGTACCAAGCAGTATAACTATTTATACAATTTAGACATTCTCTTTGTAATTGGTACAATGATATGCATGTAGAAGCATTAAACAGCTACTACTACATATAGGTTGGAAGCAAAACACACACACTCAAAAAACCACAATCACAAACTCCATATTATACTTTATTGAAGTTCAGCTGTAGATGCCTATGGCTTTAATAAACAATTGCAGGCACTTTCTGCAATCAATTAGCAGCATATATATGGATATAGCGCTGCTCCATACTGGCACCTCCCATCCTTGAGAAAGCGCAGGTCCCCCTACGCGCGAAACGTATGTCGGAATGACGTCATCACGCTGACGTCTTGAAGGAGGCAGGAATCCGGTGAGACCAGTCCGTGCATCGGGCTGCAGCGGGGTTACAATATACAGGCTCGTTTGTATTTAGTGTGTATGTGATCGGGTTATACTGAAGTGTGTGGGAGGTTCCACCTACAGAGTGTATTATTGTGTGGATTTTTATGCGCAACCGCTTCGCTATACTAACGGCTGGAGGGGTGTAACATACACTGGTGCTGGAGACCCTGCGAACACTACGTGGATTACTGCGGTATGCAGTTGTATTGTTTATCAGCGCCACTAATACTATACACTTGCTCCACACACACTTATACACTCAATATCATAAGTGGGCATAATCCATTATCACTGATCACATAGGGCGATACCTTAAGCCTAATTACACTGGCGACACACTTTATTCGAGCTCGGCTAGTCCCACGAATTCGGGTATACCCGGGTGTATTGAGGTTTGTGACTGTTTTCTGCCCGAGTGCATTGAGGTATTTTCCAAGCAGGGATTGAAGCATTTTATTCCCGCTGGCTGCAATACTGCAGAGTATATATATATATATACTGCATTACAATTTATGAATTTATGCCATCTGGTAGACACGCGAAGCATTGCAGCCTATTAAATCCTAATCATTATCATTTAACAGATCAGCCGCCCGTCAGCCAGGCATGAACCCAGGCTGGGAAGGCAAACGCAACGGGGCTTGTCAGAGGTGAGGAGCGGCGCATTCCAGGTATCTGCCAGGTACATACTGGGTATTTGCTCGAATAAAGTGTGTCGGTGCAGTATTAGAGCCGCCCCGCTGCCTAAGCGGTCAGTCTATGTACAATCCATAATTGTGTCATAACAGCTGCGAGTACTATTGGAGATACTAAGCCACGGTGGCGTTTAAGTATTGTTTTCTACCTGTGCTGCCACGTTGTGCATTTATCCTATGCACACCTACACAATATGGTTGCATAGCTATTCGTTCCAATTATAGCCAATGAATGGTGGCAATTTATATATACCTATATGGTAAATAGATGGTGAATTATTCCGACCGCTACAATTGAGACTGTTTCCCGGATCCAGATTTTAATTGGATTTAGTTAGTTTAGAGCATGCGCCGTTTATGTTGTGAGTTTTGCTGATATTTAATAAAATTTTGTTATTTTGGCTATGGCATTTTAGTGGCAATTGTCCTGACTCAATGCAGTGAGCAATTGCTTCCCTGTAAAGGTTGACTGAACCATCATTGTAGATAGGTATTGATACCGTATATACTATCCCTGGCCTAGTGTGCACTCAATGAGGATCTTTTGAGTGGGTCTCTAAACCCACTTTTATGTGTTTGTCGCTTGTCTACATTATCCTCTTCTGCACCGGCAGGGAATATAGAATTATCTGAGCATTAACACAACTGTCCAGGTGAGCGGTGAATCTACAAGTTATGTATACATAATCCTTCCCACTTTGCCAGATCCCTTTTAATCTTATCAAACAATGGTGGATAGTTGCCTTGATATAGGGAGTGGTAGTTCCTAGACACATTTACTCCCAGATATTTAATATGTGAGGAACTCCATCTGTAGCTGAAATTCAGTTTTGGTAATTTTATCTCTGGATCTGAAAGATTCAGATTAAAAGACTGTGACTTGTCGCTGTTCATTTTATATCCAGAGGGAGAGAGAAAGAAAGGAAAGATCCCCTAAGGCCACGTCATGGTCTCTGGGGTGTGGAAAAAGAAAGAGAGGAGGGGGGGGGAGAGAGGGAGTCATTCCACCCTCGTCCGGCCGGGTCCCGGCATCCATCCTTCACGGCTCTACTGTGGTTCAGATCCGTCTGGGGTTGTATCCTGATTTGGTTCGGATTAATGGGTTAACCAGGGTTCCCAGATTTTATAGAAACCTTCAGTTGAGCAGTTCAAGAAGGCCGTGAGTTTTTCCAAACTCATAACATCGTTAACTCTTTTTTTCACTAGCTGTTTGGTGGGGGGCGCTATCTTCTTCCAAGAGTATGCGACTGAACACCTTGCTGCTGTTAGAATAAAGGAGATTAATTTCCATACTGGGCGATCGATGTCCTCTATCGGCCTGCCCAGTAGGAAGGTCAGTGGATCTATAGGAATTGTGAGGCCTGTGACCTCTTTTATCAAATCTTGTACCGTAAGCCAATATTTCTGAATTTCTGGACATGACCACCATATATGGGCCATGTCCCCTCTATGTCCACAGCCTCTCCAGCATAGATCTGAGGCCAGAGGGTAGATTTGTTTTAACCTCACTGGGGTAAGATACCAATGATACATTATTTTATAGATGTTTTCCTTCACCGTGGTACAGATGGAAGTTCCTGAGGCCGCGTCTCAAATTTCCTCCCAGTCCTTTCTGTCAATAACTATGTCCAATTCCGCTTCCCATTTAAGCATATAGTCGTGAGCGGTAAAGTTATCCGGATTCTCCATGCCGGCATATATTTGTGTTATTAGACCTTTTTGATGTACTCCTTCGCGACAGAGTTTCTCAAATTTTGTGAGAGGGGGGAATTTCAATGATGGGGACATTTTTGCAGAAAGTGTCGAATTTGGAGAAACTTAAATGTATCCAGGTGGGGTAATTTTAATTTGGTTCGCAATTCGTGGAGACTCAGGAACTGTCCATCGCTCAGCAGGTCCGCGATCGCTCTGATCCCCATTGTTTTAAATAGGTTGAATTGTCGGGTTTCACACCCTGGTGGGAATTTAGGGTTGTCAAATATTGGAATGAGCTGAGAGCAAGGGGACGAGAGTAAGAATTTAGTTTTAGTTTTTGCCCATATGTCCCAAGTATGTTTCATTGCCCCCAGCCCGAATTTGGGCACCATGTCATTTCCCCTGTCACTGCTCCAGAGAAAAGCTGGTAGAGAAGGCGTTCTGGAGTAATGAGATTCAATTGCTAGCCAACATAGCTTGTCTGGGTCCCGAATTTTCCTAAATAGGTTGGGATAATTATTTTGGTATAGGGAGCAATAGTTCCTCGATACATGTACTGTACTCCCAGGTATTTGATGTATATAGGGCTCCACTTATAATTAAAGTTTGATTTCAATGTCCGCATCTCTGGTTCTGATAGATTTTTTTTGTTTCAATTTTTTTATTAGGCAGTTATAACAGTCAACATATTTTCTATGACAGTACATTTGTGGCCTAACACAATTTTTTACATATGAAAGAAAAGTCTCGACGTCCCCCTGTTCCTCCAGGGTCTGTCGGGGTGACGCGAGAATTGAAGTAGAAAAGGGAAGAGAAGGAGGGGAAAAGAGAGAGAGGAGAGGAGGTGGGGGAGGGGAGTAGTTGTACCCTTCCCTCGCCTTGGCATGCGCCTTTAGTTTCCGTTACCCATTGTGGCTCCTACCTCTATCCTTACTGTATATGGCGTTTCTGTGTGGCAGGGCCATTCTAGTGAACCATGGGTCCCAAATATTGTAGAAGGCAGTGGTGGACCGTTTCAGAAATGCTGACAGTCTCTCCATTTCCTTTACTTCGTTGAGTCTATTTATTACTGTCTGTTTGGAGGGGGGGACACTTTCTTCCAGGCGGCTGCCACCGCACATCTAGCCGCAGTGAGAATAAAGGAGATCAATTTGCCTGTTGGTCGGTCCAGTGTTTCTAGGGGCCTGGCCAATAGGTAGGTCAGCGGTTCAACCGGGATTGTGAGGTCTGTGACCTCTTTTATAAGATTGTGTATGGTTTCCCAGTATTTCTGAATTTCTGGACATGAGCACCAGATGTGGGCCATGTCCCCCTTTTGACCGCAGCCTCTCCAGCACAGATCAGAGGCCAGGGGGTAGATTTGGTTAATTTTGGCTGGGGTGAGATACCAGCGAAACAGTATTTTATATAGATTCTCTTTTATTGTGGTACATATGGAAGTTCCTGAAGCTGTTTCCCAAATACTTTCCCAATCCTCTCGGTCTATAACGATGTCCAATTCTGCTGCCCAATGCAGCATATAGTCATGCGTGGGGGCTTCTGAGGCTCTCTCCAGTTCTGCACAGATTTGTGTTATGAGACCTTTCTGATGGCCGGACTCCCTGCATAGCCTTTCAAAGCCAGTGAGAGGGGGAAATTCCAACGTTGGGGATAATGTTTGGGTAAAGTGTCGAATTTGTATTTGAAGACATTCAGCCCTAC
The DNA here is from genome assembly GCF_040206685.1 of Ascaphus truei. NCBI lineage: Eukaryota > Metazoa > Chordata > Amphibia > Anura > Ascaphidae > Ascaphus > Ascaphus truei. The sequence continues at coordinate 174,138,753 of NC_134486.1, read as the reverse complement.
TATCTCATATTTGGATTTTAAGTTTTGGTAACTCAGGAACTCCCCCAAGCTCAGGAGTTGGACAATTGCTCTAATATTTTTGGTTTCAAATTGATCAAATTGTCTGGGCTCACATCCAGGTGGGAATTTTGGATTTTTGTAGATTGGTAGATTGGTGTGAGTTGGGAACGAGGTGTCGTGAGCTTAAATTTATATCTGCATTTTGTCCAGGTCTCCCAAGTGTGTCTCATCGGGCCTAGTTTGAATTTGTTGCTTAGCATGTCTTCCCTGCTCATGTACCAAAGGCAAGCTGGTAGTGAAGGCGTCCCGGCATAGTGTGTTTCTATACCTAGCCAACAGTATTGTTTTGGGCTAGCGTTCCATACCACTGCCTGCCGTAGTTGTGCGGCTAGGTAGTATCTTGTTATGGCTGGAACTCCTAGTCCTCCTCTCCCCCTTGAGGCCAAGAGAAACGTTTTGGCGACTCTAGGCTTTTTGCCTTGCCAGATAAAGTGGAAGATTAATTTTTGAATATTTTTTAATTCTGAGCCAGGGATGGGAACCGGGAGGGTCTGGAAATAGTATAGTAGCCTAGGGAGTATGTTCATTTTGACCGAGACCATCCTCCCGATCCATGATATCTGGTATCCTCCCCATTTATCTAAGTCTTGCTTAATTTTTTTGAACAGGGCCGGATAGTTATATTGATATAGTGTTTGGTAGGTCCTCGATATCTTTACTCCTAAGTATTTGATACAAGAGGAGCTCCAACGATAGTTAAAATTTAATTTGAGGAGTTCCACCTCTGGCTCCGGCAGGCTGAGGTTCAGGGCCTCCGATTTGTCGTTATTTATTTTATATCCCGAGATTTGTCCAAAGTCTCGGAGCTCTTTTTGTAGGTTGGGCAGGGAGATTTGGGGTTTGGAAAGGGTTAGGATGACATCATCAGCGAATAGGGATATTTTGTGCTGCCTGTGTCCAATTTCTATTCCTTGGATGTCTCTATTGAGTCGTATTGCTGATGCCAGTGGTTCTATGGTTAGTGCAAAGAGGAGAGGAGATAAGGGGCATCCCTGTCGAGTACCATTGGTGATCTCAAACCTCTGGTTATTGCCCCCTGGTAGTTTTACCGTTGCTGATGGGTTTTGGTATAATCTACGGACCCCCTCTATATATGCGTCTTTGAAGCCAAATTTGCGCATAGTTTGGTCCAGGAATTGCCAGTTTATTCTATCGAACGCCTTCTCTGCATCTAGGCTTAACAAAAGTGCTTTGGTCCCTGTGAGGTGTACATGTTCAATGATGTTGATTATCTTCCGAGTGTTATCCGAGGCTTGTCTGCCCTTGACAAATCCGACTTGGTCAATATTAATTAATCTCGGCAAGATGGGGTTTAATCTGTTTGCTAAAATTTTACTATATAATTTGAGATCACTGTTGAGGAGGGAGATTGGACGATAGCTTCCACACTGCATCGGGTCTCTGCCTTCCTTATGTATAATGGCCAGGTTGGCTAAAGACATTGATGTGGGAATATGGTTCCCTTCCATGAAATAGTTAAATGTTTTTAGAAGATGCTTAGATAGTGTGGGCAAGAATCTTTTATACTGTAGTAGACGTTGGTGAAACCGTCAGGGCCAGGAGACTTAGTGATCTTTAATGATTTGACCGCCTCCTCCAGTTCCTCTTTTGTAATCTCAGCATTGAGGACTGTGTTTTCCTCCTCCGTTAAAGTGGGGAGCTGACATTTGTTCAAATATTGTGTTATGGCCTCTATGGCTATTGGTGCGGGGCGGTCAATTTTAGATCTAGCCTTGTTTCCCTTGTCGTAATAGAGTTGGTTTGTCCATTTGAGGGCCTTTTCTACATCCTCCAGCTGAATCTGCCTAAGTTTTGTTCTAGCTGTAACCAGCGTTTTATATAATTTCTTTGTAGGGTTGGCCTTATGGGCTTGTTCTATGGTTTTAATGCTATCTGTAAGTTCTTTGATTTGTGTTAGGCGGGCTTTTTTCCTATGGGAGGCGATGGAAATAAATTTCCCTCTGATGTTTGCCTTATGGGCTTCCCATAGGATTGCTGGAGAGGAGACAGTTCCTGCTTTGAAGAAGAAATAGTCCTTAAGTGAGGCTCTAATTTCTCTTTCTATCTCTGGGTGGTTTAATAACGAATCATTAAGTCTCCAGGAATAGCTTGTTGTTTTTTCAAAGGGGAGTGATAGTGTTAAGGTGATTGGGGCATGATCCGACCAGGTGATTGAGCCAATGTCTGATTCAATGGCTGCCGCCATCATGTTTTTTGTGGTCAAGAAAAAGTCTATTCGAGAGTAAGTCTGGTGAGGCGCTGAGAAAAAGGTATAGTCTCTCTGGCCTTGATGTTGGGATCTCCACACGTCCACTAGTGAAAATTCGTTTAGAATTCCCCTGAACCTTTTCCCCATGATCTGGGAGTAGGTTGTACGGGGGGGACCCATCGTGGTTGATCTATCCTCGGTAGGGTTTAAGACCATATTTAGATCACCCCCTACTATCATCGATGATAGATATCCCGGGTCTACGCCCTCGAGAACAGCTTGGAGAAATTCTGTTTGGTTCTCGTTTGGGGCGTATACATTGATCAGGGCAATTGTCGAGCCCGCTAAGGAGCCATATACCACAAGGAATCTACCCTCTGGGTCCACTGTCGTTTTGATATGATTGAATGGGGTGCCTTGTCTGATTAGGATAGCCACACCCCTCTTTTTACTACTAAATGAAGCAAAAAAGCTTGTTGGGAACATTTTTTTGAATAAATTTGGGGGGTCTTGAGATGTGAAGTGTGTCTCCTGTAAGAATATGATGTCCCCCCCCTGATTTTTTCATGTCCTGAAGGGCCAATCTCCGCTTCCTGTTGATTTGCAACCCTTTGACGTTTAAAGATCTCACTTTAATCGGGGCTGTATTTGCCATTCTTATATTTTATTTTCGTGGGTCGTGGACTCGGGGTCTCATCTCTCCCACTAGTTGAGACCTTGCTCCTGTTTCCTGGGAGTGTGACATATTTTCGTCTATGGGCTTGGTGGGTTGAAGGTGTAACTTCTTTATTGGCCCTTTGCGGCTTGCTGTTGAGCTGCCAAGGGGAGGGGGGGAGGGGGGGGGAAGATCTGCTGGGACAGGGTCAGCAGATGGAAGAGAAGTAGGATTAGGCCTTGTACAGGTCCTAAAGTGATATTGCCATGTCTCCTGGAGACCGGCATTCGGACAAATTTGCCCATTCTGGGGTGGGTCCGGAGCCCGAGGCCGGAGTGCAACTGGGAGGTCCTGGCCCGCTGCTGCGTATGTTGCCCTTCGACCCCTCGACCCTTGGGTACGGGTGGCTATGATGGGGGGGACCAAGGTAAAGGTGTGGGGGGGGAGGGGGAGTGACGGGTGAGGAGAGGGGGGAGAGATTTTTGGCCGGGTGTCGGAGTAGAGAGCGGTGGGGGAGGGGCTATAGAGGGAAGAGCAGTGCGGTGAGGAGGTGAAGGGTTGGGGGGGGGGGGGAAAGGGGGGGAGGGAGGTGAAGGGAAAGTAAGTAGGAGGGGAAAGAGGGAGGTAGGTCCGGGTCTTTAGTTGGTCAGATGCAAACCATATTTCACATTTACCCCTTTTACCCCATCTTTTGCTGGGGTATGAAGCTCAGTGCATATTATACATACATACATATATTAGTACATTTGTTGAAATTGGGAAAGGGGAATACATGCGTTTATCATTTCAGTGCGGGTACATTGATTTACGTACATGGTATACATTTGGTATAACGCTTTGTTTTTATCACCACGTGATTCCTAGCGGTTGTCATGGACACCCGCCTTCCCTCTGTTAGGCTGTATGTTTTATTTCTATCCGTGGGTTAGCAGAGGATGCGCGGGGGGGAACCTGGGTGGATTTCGGGGCGGGTTGCGTGGGGGGGGAGCATGTGGGGGGCAAGGGAGGGGAGAGAAGGGAAGGGGGGTGGGGTCTGCTGTTTGGGTGGGTGGCTAACGGTGAGTACAATTATGTCGACATAGCTGATGCCTAGCTTTTGACATATGATATGCATGTGATAATACAGTGTCGATCCGGCAAGACACAGACCGCAACTGGTGTTACTGGAACCTGCTGGTTCTTACTTAGCGCCTTCGTTTCAGCACTGTTCTCGGTCTGTTGGTTGGAGTGGTAGGAGTTGGAGGCAAGCTCCGGATTCAGCAAGTCTTGTAGTGCTTCTGTTTAGGTTAGTAAGGGGGGGGGGGATAGGGGAGTGCGGGGAGGGGGGGGAAAGGGGAGGGGGGGTTACGGGTAGACTGGGGGGGAGAGGGAAATGTAGGGGGGGGAGTGGGGGCAGGAGGGAAACGGGTAGGGATGGGGTAGGGGGTGTGTCATCTATTAGGTTGTAAGGACTCTGAGGACTCAGGGATTGCCTGCGTATGGGGAGTTGTTCCAGGGAACGCAGATGCCACACTTGTAAGGGTAACGTACTTACAGTTTCGGGGGGGGGCCGATGCCTACCTGGTGTGGACCTGTGTGCCGGCCTCTCATAGGGCTGATTGCCCTGAGGTGCCGGCTGCTGTTGCTCGGGGGTTGGTGAGGAGTGGGGGCGACGGGGGTAGAGGGGGCCATGGGGTTCCCCATCGAACCTTGCTCCTCCTGTAAGATTCTCTTCCCTCCCCCCTCCCGCAACAGTGAGCCCCACCCCCTCCCAAATAGAAGGCCTCTTTAATACGGCTCCGGCTGACAGCCTTGTGTCGGTCTTGCGGCCGGCTCCTCTTGGGCGGATGAGCAGCCTTTCATGGTGGACACTCCGGCTTGGCAGGCGGTCTTCTTTATTCTCTGCAGCAGGCAGGTACGGCGGCTCCCTCTGTTATGCTTGATCCTCGTTGTGGCTGGGTTTCTAGTAGTCGCTCTGGTTTATGGGTAGGTATCTTGCTGAGTCCTCGTGTGGCGTTTTTGTGACACTATAGCGCTGAGACTGGGAGAACAGACAACAGAAAGATACGTTTATTATGTCTTTATTTTCTTTGTTTTCGACCTGCGAGGCGCTCTGAGGTCCTCACTGAGGGACCCTCATTCTCCTGTTCGTGGGAGTCAGGTGGATCAGCATTCCACGATGGGGGGGGAGACAGGCCCACTGCTTTCGCCAGTCTGGACATCTCAGTCGGGTGTCTAATGACATGTGTCTTCCCATTTCTGATGATTATTAGTTTAAATGGGAACCCCCATTTGTACTTGATACCTTTGTCTCTGAGGAGGGTGGTCAGGGGTTTTAAGTCCATCCGCTTGTTGATAGTTTGCTTTGCTAAATCATTATAGATTTGCATATGGTCATCTTGGTAAGTGAGCGGGTCTTTTTTCCTGCAGGCTGTCATAAGCTTCTCTTTGGTGGTGTAGTGGTGTAGCGGCATAGCCTGACTATGGTGTCCCTGGTCTTATTTGGGTCGTCTGACCTTGGCCCGAGGGCGCGATGGGCCCTATCCATCTCAAAGTCCTTTTTGTCCAGGTCTGCGCACAGCGAGGAGAAGAGCCCTAAGAGGTATAGCTGTAGTTTATCTGACTGGATCGTCTCTGGACTTCCGCGGATCCGCAGGTTCTGTCATCTCTCACGGTTTTCCTGGTCCTCGAGGTTATCTTTCAGATATCTAATCTCCATTCCAAGCCGGAAGATTTCATTGTTTGCATCTGTTTGTGTCTGGAGAGATTCCGCCATTTTAGTTTCTAGTGTTGTCGTCCGTTCAGCGAGGCCTGCTATTTCGTGCCTCAGTTCTGTTACGGCAGCCTTCAGGTCTTGCTGTATAGAAGTGTGCAGTTTGTCTAGCATGCCCTTCATCAAGTCTTGCATGAATTCCCTTGTTGGGATAGTCTCTGGGCTTTGCGCTCGCTCCCTTTGTTCTCGGGCCGCGGCCTGCTGCTTAGGGCCTCGTGTGTTCGTTGGCCCGGCGCCATCTTGGTTTCTCGGGGTAGGCTCCGAGCTCCGCTGAGATGGCGGAAAAAAGTTTAATGAGCCCTGGCCGGGCGGCGCTTTTTGCTTTGCAGCCATTGCGGGGTGTTTATTCTGCTAGGGGTTATGTTTTTGGGGTCGGGTGGTGGGGTGAGGGGCGCTTGTATAGCGGTCTATGCGCGCGGGCCGGCGGAGCTCAGCTCTCACACGTCCATCTTATCTGGCTTTGTTTTTTTATTTTCTGTTTATTTAATTATTTATTTTCCTGTGGGGGGCTGTGTCTTTAAATCAGACCTGCGGCGGCCATCTTGGATGTAGCCGACACACAGGCTGAAACGCAGGGAGCCAGGCAGCACTATTCCCAGCCGGGGGGGGGGAGGGGGGCTCAGGTATCACTTGGCCAGGCTTCCCCACTCTCCCTGCGGTCAGCTGTCCGGTCGTCTCTGGGGAGCCTCCCCGTCTGTTATGCCACTATGTTATGTCACTATTCCCTGCGTGTGAGCCCAGCGACCATCTTAGGTGGTGCTGCTCCTCCACGCCGGGGCTCAATCGGGACTGGAGGGGTACTCTCGGCCTCGTCTCCCCCGGCCCACGGCTCTGCTCACCTCTGTGGGGCTTCCTCCTCTCCCCTCCGGGACCCCGCCGTGTCACTCACCCCTCGGGGAAGCCGCGCTTCTCCCTGCGTGAGCCTCCGCAGCCGAGTCAAGATGGCCGCTCCGCCTTCCCCCTCGGCTCCCTCCCGAGCACTCGAGATCGCCACTGGTGCTGGTAAGCTGCTCCGGGATCTGTCTGCTGTGATAATCTTTTGCGGGGAAGCGGAGAGGGGGGGGGCTGGGCGGTTTTGTCGGGGGCCGCGCTGCACCTCTCAGCTCCACAGAGTCTCCCTGTCACGCACGGGCCTCAGCAGCTTCTTTTACTCACTTTATTTTCTGCTCCCTTGTTCTGTATATTTGGGGGGCTTAGCAATGTCCAATTTCGTTATTGTTTGTGTTAAAATCACCCCCGTCTCCTGCTGTCTTATAGTGTGGTGTTTGAAATTTATTTTGGCCAGATTGATGTTCGCTATTTCTTTGTTTGAAGTTTTGTCTGCAGGAGCTTAAGACAGACACAGCCTTTGCAGTTAGACTCCAGGCCACGCCCAGGTTCTGATAGATTTAAGTTGAGGGCTTCTGACTTATCACTGTAAATTTTGTATCCTGATATTTTGCCAAATTCCTTTAATTCTTTGTGTAAGTTGGGAAGGGAGATCTGGGGCTGCGTTAATGTTAATATGATATCGTCTGCGAACAATGAGACTTTATAGTTTATTCCGCCAATTGGTACCCCCTGTATATTTATATTGTCTCGTATTTTAGACGCTAGAGGTTCGATTCTTAGGGCGAAGAGGAGGGGGGACAAAGGGCATCCCTGTCTCGTTCCATTTTTCATTTCAAATTTTTTTGCTGTACCCCCCGGGAGTTTCACCACTGCAGACGGGCAGCAGTACAGCGCTCGGACTCCCGCTAGATACGCATCTTTTAAGCCGAATTTCTGCATTGTTTTGTCAAGGAATAGCCAATCAATTCTATCGAACGTCTTCTCTGCGTCCAGGCTTAACAGAACCGCTTTGGTAGCTGTGAGGTGGGCATGATCAACTATATTTATAATTTTGCGGGTGTTGTTTGAGGCTTGTCTGCCAGATACAAACCCCACCTGGTCGTTGTGAATTAATCTCGGTAGGATGGGATTCAGTCTATTTGCCAGGATTTTGCTGTATAGCTTAAGATCGTTATTTAGTAGGGAGATTAGTCGGTAGCTCCCACATAGCAGTGGGTCCCTACCCTCTTTGTGGATGATGGTGAGATTGGCCTGGGTCATTGATGGGGGGATTGGGCTGCCCTCCATGAATGAATTGAATAAGCTGAGTAGGTGTTTAGTTAGGATCGGGGAGAATCTTTTGTAATAAACATTGGAGAAGCCTTCGGGGCCAGGGGCTTTTGAGATTTTTAATGTTTTTATTGCGTCCGCCAGCTCTTTTTGGGTAGTTTTTGCGTTAAGCATTTGATTCTCCTCCTCTGTCAGTGTTGGTAGGAGGCAATCGGACAGGTAATTACTAATAGGTTCAGTGGCTGGTATCCCCGTGTTCCCACCCTGAGCCTTGAGGTTATAAAGTTTAATATAAAATGCGGTAAATTCCTCCGCTATTTTCTGTTCGTTATAGATTATTTCTCACGATTAATTTTTTATCGCTGTGATCTGGGAACGCTTCTGTATACCTCTTAGTTTGCTCGCCAAAGGTATGTCAGCCTTATTGCCCTTGTCATAGTATTTCTGACTAGTCCATGTAAGAGCTTTTTCTAGTTCTTCCATTTGGGCTTGTTTTAGCTCATTCCTGGCTGCGGTCAAGGTTTTATAATGATAGGCAATAGAGAATGCTAGAGCCTCTGGTCTCAGGGTATTGTGGAGGTTGCACTAATCATTGCATGCTGTGATTGATCTGCTCAGTATCAATAGTTGGATATCACACTGACAGTAGGTAGTGATGCATGCAGAGTAGTGAATGCAAATAAATGTGCCACTGTCATATATCACAAAACCTATATAGGTACTAGGTCACACGATCAATGATTCAGTAAATCATTAATGCACATTATACCACATTATATAAATGAACCGCGGCATGTGCATCAAAAACCGGACCTGATATATGCATAAACTACCTCTGCTAGGCAGTTAACAACTCGAACAACCCCACACAAACTACCAGGAACAGTCTCACCCGTGACTCCTCCTACACGACGTCAACATGGTGACGTCATGCCGACGATCGTTTTGCGCATAAGAGGCTGGCGCTTTCTCAAGGTTCAGGTATCCAACAATTGATACTGAGCAGATCAATCACTGCATGCAATGATTAGTGCAACCTCCACCATACCCTGAGACCAGAGGCTCTAGCATTCTCTATTGCCTATCATTTGTATTTACCATTGTGTCTCACACTACCACCTGGTACTGGTAAGGGGACATACACTAATATTTGGGAATTCACCTTATAAGAATATCCCCTTACCCTGCCTCACCCATGATTTATGTTTTAATAGTTTTTATGGTTATTTTGAGTGTGTGTTACTGCGTCGACTTCTGAATATTAATAAATCATTTATTATTTTTGCCCTAGGGCATTTTAGTGGTAATTGTCCTCCCACAGTGTTGGGAGCGGTTACGTAATTGTACCCTTATAGCCTTACCATTACTCTAGTGGGTTACTATACCTGTGGACTATTTTCGGCTTTGCTGTGCATTAAAGTGGGATCTTTTTAGGAGCATCCTTTGTCTCCTTATATATGTATAATTATTTTAGTTGTCAGATCTGTTATTAATTTCACCTTGGCCTTTCTGTGGGATGCAATTGAAATAAAAGTTCCCCTAATTGCTGCCCTATGGGCTTCCCACAGAACCGCCGGAGAGTCTACTATACCCCAGTTGAGAGCGAAGTACTCCCTAAGAGCCTTTTTACTTTCTTTTTCTACCTCCGGGTGGTTCAGTAGGGAGTCGCTCAGCTTCCAAGTGTAGGCGGTTAATTTATGAAATGGGGTGGATAGGGTTAATGTGATGGGGGCGTGATCTGACCATGTAATTGGGCCTAAGTCCGAATTTGTGCAGGCTTCCAGGATATATTTGGTAGCAAAAAAATAGTCTATACGAGAATATGACTGGTGGCGTGCGGAATAGAATGTGTAATCTTTTTGGCCCTGGTGTTGGATTCTCCAGATGTCCATTAAGGAATATTCCTTGGTGATTGTTTTAAATTGTTTCTCCATCCTCTGAGGTGGAGCTCTGTGTTGGCCTTGTTGGCCTGAGGTTCTGTCCTCCGCAGAGTTTATGGCCATATTAAAGTCTCCGCCCACAATCAACGAAGATAGGTAGGTAGGGTCAACCTTTTCTAACACTGCTTTCAGGAATTCCGTTTGATTATCATTTGGCGCGTAGATGTTGATCAGAGCGACCGGCGAGCCAGCCAGTGAGCCATATACCATTAGAAATCTACCCTCTGGGTCTGAAGTGCTTTTGGTGATATTGAATGGGGTTCCTTGTCGGAGCAGGATCGCTACTCCCCGCTTTGTACTGTTAAATGACGAGAAGAAACCCGTAGGGAATACATTGCTAATCAATTTGGGCAGCTCTTGGGATGTAAAGTGCGTCTCTTGGAGGAAGATGATATCTCCCTTGGACTTTTTCAGCTCTTGGAGCGCCAGTCGTCTTTTTCTATTATTATTCAGGCCCTTTACGTTTAGTGATACAAGTTTAATTGCGGACTGACTAGCCATTTGGGCGAGAGAGTTTAGTGTCCATCGGGGTCTCGCCCTTCCCACTGGGGAGATCCTGGTTCGTTGGTTCAGAGAACCTTTTTAACGCTTCTTGATGGTGCTGTTTGAGTATGGGTGTCAGGCCCGCCCGACGAGGGGTTGGGTGGGAGGAGGGCAGGGAAGGTCGAGAGGGGGGGGGGAATAGGCTGCTGGGACAGGGTCAGCAGCAAGAGGCAAAGTGGGACGAGGTCAGCTAATGACCTCCAATAAGTACGTCCGGGATTGGCTTCCGGCATTTGGGCTTAAGGCCCAATGGGGGGGAATCCGATGGTTCAGGCATGGGCGTGCAGGGAAGGTGCGGACCCTTGTACTTGCTTAGTGTAAGCTCTACCTTAGTTTAAGAGGGGGGGGAGGGGGGGAAATGGGAGGGGGGGAAATGGGAGGGGGGGAAAGGGGTCAAAGGGACGCAGGTCCCGAAACGCGTCAGAGTTACTATGTACTCCTTTTGACCACTTAATAAACCTTTTTATATCCGATACTGGTTTGCAGCCCCCATTGTTTGCACGGTTGTGCTCTGCCACTGTACCCTATGGGACTACTCTCTGCAATTACGTCTGGCGTGACGCACCCACTAATCAAGGACTGAGCTGTGCTTCGAGGGAGTTCCTCACATTGATTGTTTGATTGGTATGTACTTTTGTTTTGCTGGGGGTCTATACAGGACCTTTATGGTATATATAGAGATCTGTGTTAGCCGTCCAGCGTAACTAGTACACTCCTATGTTTATATCATCCTAATGAGTCTCCTTAGCTCTTATACACGCTCTAATGCCTTGGTTACTGTCACGGTAGCTTGTGACAGGTTGTAATTTACACCAAAACTATATATAAATATATATATACCTGGGTTTGTGCTGGGACGAGACTTAGATATGATAAATATAATTTATTCCTTGATAAAGGTGAACACAACAGATATGTTCAAATAACAGGCAAAATATAGACACTTACCTAAAGATTAGGACAGAAGGCCATCAGGACACAGACTTGGCCACTTCTCCCAGATTTCAGTTGACATCACAGCAATACATGCAGGACACATGCAGGACATGAAGCCTTTGCATGCAGGCATCAAGACATTTGCATCAAGACAATGAAGAACATGAACAACATGGGTAAAGGGTGGCTTTGACTTATATACTATGTCAAACTCATCTCTTTAACCCTAGGTGCCGCGACGGCTAGCAAAAAGTCTTTGAAGCTCTTTTGGCTTCCATTGAAGTGTGAATTACCACATTTACAAAAACATCCACTTCCCTTGGTCCCTAGGCCAAGCATAAACAATTAGCAATTTGGTCTTTGATGACCAGGCTATGTAAATTCTAGCCTTTCCTGCTCATCACAACAGGGGTTCCTCAGAACTCAACCAAAATGTCATATTTACTGCAAATCACCTCATAACTTGAGTTCAGTAATACATACAGTCAGGTGAGATATATTAATACAGTTCGTCCCACCGGACGCTCACAGAGAGACCAAACTTTACAGTGTAATATGAAAATTAATATAGATATTAATATCTGGCATTTAGCAGCAGTTACATACTGTATACAGTGTTTAGACTCCCAAAGATATGCTAAGTCCCACGAATACAAATATGTAATTCTTATCCTTTTCAGCCAAGGACATCTCATAATATTCTTATATTTAATAAGGTTACTCCTTTTGATTCCCTTCTTGGGTAGCTCCACTCCTACCCCATCAATAAAACCTTTTGAAGTAGGCTTGTGGCTTCTCGCATAACCAACTAGGTAGTTACCTGTTGATCCTTCCTGGGTCTTGCATAGCAATTCCCCTGTGAAGCCAGGCTAAATTCTAGCAGGATGTCCTATTTAGCATCCAACTGGCCAATTCACACCTCCTTTCTGGATATGCACTTCCAAGGAGGAAGCTTGCATATCAAACGTGAATAGACTCATGAGTCAAACCAGTTGGTCCTGGTACGCATTACAAAGGCAGGCAGAGGTAGTTAGCATTTGGCCTGAACCTTGTAAGACTGCAAAAAGTCACTTTATCAAAAATATATGTTCCTCTTATGACAAAGTTATATTTTTAATATGTGTGTACTTGGGGGGTGACCCGGAGGCTGTACCCCCAAGGCTCAGGGTCCTGGCTTACTCCGTTACCAAATTACCAGTTTTCACGTAACTGTTTATTCAGCACTGCATATAAGATTAACCCCTTAAGTCCCAGTGGGTGGGTTATGCAGACACTGACCCAGCAACAATACATTTTACACAGGGGAATAAGCATTTTCATGTTATAACAAAGGTTCAATCACATTTCTGGACCTCAGCCCAGTTAATCCCTTGTCTCCCTGGCGAGGTTAGAGGGGGGCCCTTGGGGAGTAACCCCGTTAATCCCGGGCCAAACCCTCACTATCGTCACAGTTACATATTTTATTACTCTGAATATGCATGTATGTTCCTAGGACAGCAGAGCCCTGAATATTGGGATAATATCCCTCACCCACTACGGTCAAGCTTATAGGTTTTGGATATGAGGAAGGCGTGGGGAGGGGAGGGAAAACTCCTAGCATAGCCGTAACATGGAGATCTTTCTGACAATCCTTAAAACCAGCGTAATAAACGTGAGAACAACTCTTAACAAGCTCAGTACATGAAAAGCATTATAACCTCTCTTTTTGTCAGTCGGTCAAGCTTATAGGTTTTGGATATGGGAAAAGGGGGGGAGATGGGGGGGGAGATAGGGGGGAGGGGGAGACCTGGGTTGACAGGTAACACAACAGCACATTGCATTAATGTTTTTAGGTATCATGCTGAACATAAACGGAATACTTCCTACGCTTGCTGGTCCGGGAAGAGGGGGGGGGGAGGGATGGGGCTCTTAGCATAGGAACCTTCCTGACTAACCTCACAACCATAGCATAAAACATGGGGGTAACATTTAGTGAAGTTAATATCCGAGGATCCTTATGACATTTCTATTTGATCTATGTGGCCCACCGTGTGCCTTCCTCAGAGGGTTTGACAACGTATTTTATTACTGCAGGCAGCATCATTAGTATGGGGCCGTGCGGCCATATCTTCTGTGGCATAGGGATGGCTTAGCACTAGATCCATGTGGCCAGCTAATCTAGACTGCCAGTTACTGTAATAGTGTCACTGCCGCTGCTTCCATTATCGAAGTCATTTGGGCTTCCTGTCTTGTGCAGGGCTCATTAGGCAGCTTCCCAGTTAACTAGTATTTCCTAGTCCGGGGGGGGGGGGGGGGTAGCAACAGTCGTGCGAACCGAGCCTGGGGTCCATAGTCCTGTACCCGGGCCTTAGACAGATTAAATTTTGCTACTTACAGTTAGTAGATCGCAGTGCTGTTGTCGGAGCATCGCGCTCCCCTCCTATCCCACCCACAAATCCCCCCGCCAACCCCCAAAGCCCAGCCGGACCTCAGCACTCTTCAACTGCCATCCGGTCAGCACAAAAGTTATAGTAGCTTCAGCTGGGGGCTGCCTCCGATCGTCAGGGGTCGGATTCTGAAGCTATGCGTCTGGCTGGGTCTGGTGTGGTTCTTGAGCCGTCATGTGCTCCCGTCTTCGCTGTGGACTACGGTGCTTCTCATCTGTTCTTAGACTGCCTTGGCGCCGCCGTTCTCCTCGTGGGACGGGTGCTGCGTGGTTCCGCGTCCTCCCGGTGCGGTGGGTCTTGTAGTTGCTCCGTTGTCCAGGAAAGCGGCGGGGGCAGACCCAGGGCTTTCACGAATGGGGCCATGTCCTCAGGGCGGCGGATGGTTAGGAATTTGCCGTCATAGCTTACCTTAAGCTTGAACGGAAAGCCCCAGCGGTACTTCACCTCCTTCTCCCGGAGGAATAAGGTCAAGGGCTTCATTTCTCTCCTTCGGTCGACTGTTATCCGTGACAGGTCGTTGAAAATTTGGAAAGTTTCATTTTGGAAAGGTAGTGACTCTTTCCCTCTGCAGGCGGTGATGATCTTCTCCTTTACTGTATAGCTGTGTAATCTTATGATTACATCGCGTCGCCGGTTGGGATCTTCTGATCTGGGAGCTACCCCCGGTGGGCCCTATCCATCTCTAGGTCCATGTCCTCTAGCGGGCCGCAGAGCGATGTGAACAGTTCCGCAAGATAGGGACGAAGCTGGCCAGGTAAGACCGTCTCCAGTACATTTCTTATGCGCAGATTCTGGCGCCTGTCCCTATTATCTTGGTCTTCCTGCCCGTCTTTGAGACGGGAGATCTCCTCTCCTAGCCGGATGATTTCTTCCTCGGCTGCTGTTTGTCTTGCCAGGGACTCCTCCAGTCCACCTTCCAGAGTCGTTGTCCTCTCTGTTAGGCCAGACATCTCCTGTTTAATCTCCGCTACTGCTGCTTTGATTTCTGCCTGCAGGGATGTTTGGAGCTTGACATGCATGGTGGAGAATAGGCTCTCCAGGTAGGATCAGGTGATCGGTTCCTCTATCTCCATTTCAAGAGTTGCATGGGCTTTCGTACCCATATTTAGAGCTGCTTGCGGCTCTTGTGAGCCTCGTGGTCCGCCACCCTCTTGGTATGCTGGACTCATGTGTCGGAGAGAAGAACCGTGACACCGCCGGTGCTGCGGGCTTCTTTGTGTGTTTGGACATGCTCCGATCTCTCCAAGTAATGGGGGTATGTTTTTGAGCCGTGAATTTCTGGTTTGGGAGCGTTATTTATTAAGTTTTAGCCGGTGGGTCCGCGGAGCTCCCCTCCTACACCCCCACTCCTGATGACATCATCGGAAACCCATCCCTTTAGCACATTTTTAATGGATCATCAACATTCAGTATTGTCATAGACAACTTAGGATCTGGCTGTGGTTTTTTTTTTTTTAGGGAAGCTGTGTCTTTAACTGAAACGGGAGGCGGCCATCTTGGATCCAGATGGAACGCAGGCTGAAACACATGACATGAAGATAGCTCCTACTCAGAAAGCTCTTATTCAGACCACAGCTCTGATCAGACCCTCTCTTCACAGTGGGGGCGCAGGCAGGCTCAGGAGGGATCAGGTAGGGCGAAGAAGGCGGGCCGCCAATATCTTCAACTGGTTTAGCCAACAAAATAGTCAGTGGGTCCATAGAAATGGACACATCCGTTCTTTCTTTTTTTAATAGATTGGATAACGATCCAATATTTCTATTGCCGGACACGTCCACCAAATGTGGACCATATCGCTTCTCTGCCCACAACCCCTCCAGCACAGATCAGACACCACAGGGTAGATTTGCTTCAGCCGCCATGGCGTGAGGTACCAATGAATAAAATTTTATATATATTTTCTTTAGTTGCTGTGCATATGGAAGTTTTTGCAGCAAACTCCCATATATCCTCCCAATCATCCCTGTCAATTTCTATTTTCAAATCCGCTGCCCATTTGAGCATGCAGTCATGATCATGTGAATTGACCAAGGCCTCCAAACTGGCTTTTATTCTAGTTATCAAACCTTTTTGATAACTACCTCTCCTACATAGTGCTTCAAAACTTGTGAAGGGAGTAAATTCTAATTTTGGGGACATTTTTGGAAAAAAATTCTGATCTGTAGATATTTAAACATACTAAGGTCTGGTGCCTCATACCTAGTTAGGAACTCTTGGAAACTAGAAAGTTTTCCTTTATGCACTAGGTCGGCAACTACTCTAATATGTTTAGCTTTAATTTGGTTGAATTGTTTATAATCACAGCCTGGGGGGAAATTGGGATTATTAAAAAGCGGAGTGAGTTGCGAAACGGGAGACACAAGATTAAATTTGCCCTTAGACTTGCTCCAAATCTCCCAGGTAAATCTCGTCGGATCTAGCTCAAACATTTTGGCGTACACCTCCTTATCCAGTGCCCATAGGGACACTGGCAGAGAAGACGTTCTAGCATATTGGGATTCTATGGCTAACCAACAATATTGTGTTGGATCAGCGTTCCACATCACCACCTGCCTTAGTTGGGCAGCTTGGTAGTATTTCGAGATATCTGGGACACCCAAACCTCCTCTTGTCTTTAAAGCCATCATCACCGATCTAGCTGTTCTAGGCCTTTTACCTTGCCAAATAAAATTAAATATTCTATTTGGGAAATTTTTCAGTTCGGATCCCGGTATCCGGACTGGGAGAGTCTGGATATGATATAATAACCTAGGGAGTATATTCATCTTGACTGATACTATTCTCCCAATCCATGACACCTGATATCCTTCCCACTTTGCCAGATCCCTTTTAATCTTATCAAACAATGGTGGATAGTTGCCTTGATATAGGGAGTGGTAGTTCCTAGCCACATTTACTTCCAGATATTTAATATGTGAGGAACTCCATCTGTAGCTGAAATTCAGTTTTGGTAATTTTATCTCTGGATCTGAAAGATTCAGATTAAAAGACTGTGACTTGTCGCTGTTCATTTTATATCCAGAGATTTTTCCAAAGTCTGATAGCGCCTTTTGGAGGTTGGGTAAAGAAGTCTGAGGGCTTGCTAAAGTCAGAATAATATCGTCTGCGAATAATGAGATTTTATCATTTGTTTTCCCAATCACTATATACAATGTATATTACTATTTGCTCTTATTTTAGCAGCCAATGGCTCAATCGTTAGAGCGAAGAGAGGAGGAGATAATGGGTACCCTTGTCTCGTACCATTTAAAAAAAAAAATTTCCCCAAACATTTTTATTAGGCAAAATCATCTTTACAGACATTGGTTTTACATTATCAGTGTTGGCCTAATACAGTTGTATTTTCCTTGTTCATGTGGTTTTACATTATCAGTGTTGGCCTAATACAGTTGTATTTTCCTTGTTCATGTGGGGGGAGAGAGAAAGAAAGGAAAGATCCCCTAAGGCCACGTCATGGTCTCTGGGGTGTGGAAAAAGGAAGAGAGGAGGGGGAGGGGGGGAGAGAGGGAGTCATTCCATCCTCGTCCGGCCGGGTCCCGGCATCCATCCTTCACGGCTCTACTGTTGTTCAGATCCGTCTGGGGTTGTATCCTGATTTGGTTCGGATTAATGGGTTAACCAGGGTTCCCAGATTTTATAGAAACCTTCAGTTGAGCAGTTCAAGAAGGCCGTGAGTTTTTCCAAACTCATAACATCGTTAACTCTTTTTTTCACTAGCTGTTTGGTGGGGGGCGCTATCTTCTTCCAAGAGTATGCGACTGAACACCTTGCTGCTGTTAGAATAAAGGAGATTAATTTCCATACTGGGCGATCGATGTCCTCTATCGGCCTGCCCAGTAGGAAGGTCAGTGGATCTATAGGAATTGTGAGGCCTGTGACCTCTTTTATCAAATCTTGTACCGTAAGCCAGTATTTCTGAATTTCTGGACATGACCACCAGATATGGGCCATGTCCCCTCTATGTCCACAGCCTCTCCAGCATAGATCTGAGGCCAGAGGCTAGATTTGTTTTAACCTCACTGGGGTAAGATACCAATGATACATTATTTTATAGATGTTTTCCTTCACCGTGGTACAGATGGAAGTTCCTGAGGCCGCGTCTCATATTTCCTCCCAGTCCTCTCTGTCAATAACTATGTCCAATTCCGCTTCCTATTTAAGCATATAGTCGTGAGCGGTAGAGTTCACCGGATTCTCCATGCCGGCATATATTTGTGTTATTAGACCTTTTTGATGTACTCCTTCGCGACAGAGTTTCTCAAATTTTGTGAGAGGGGGGAATTTAAATGATGGGGACATTTTTTGTAGAAAGTGTCGAATTTGGAGAAACTTAAATGTATCCAGGTGGGGTAATTTTAATTTGGTTCGCAATTCTTGGAGACTCAGGAACTGTCCATCGCTCAGCAGGTCCGCGATCGCTCTGATCCCCATTGTTTTAAATAGGTCGAATTGTCGGGTTTCACACCCTGGTGGGAATTTAGGGTTGTCAAATATTGGAATGAGCTGAGAGCAAGGGGACGAGAGTAAGAATTTAGTTTTAGTTTTTGCCCATATGTCCCAAGTATGTTTCATTGCCCCCAGCCCGAATTTGGGCGCCATGTCATTTCCCCTGTCACCGCTCCAGAGAAAAGCTGGTAGAGAAGGCGTTCTGGAGTAATGAGATTCAATTGCTAGCCAACATAGCTTGTCTGGGTCCGAGTTCCACATTACCGCCTGTTTTAATTGGGCAGCTTGGTAATATCTATTAATGTCTGGGACCCCCAGTCCTCCTTTTGTCCTAGACGCCATAAGAACCGACCTAGCTACCCGGGGTCTCCTTCCATAAAAATAAATTAGAGGATTTTATTTTGGATAGTTTTTAATTCAGAACCAGGGACATGGATCGGGAGCGTCTGGAAATAATATAATAATCTGGGGAGTATATTCATTTTAACTGAGATCATTCTCCCGATCCATGAGATCTGGTATTTTTCCCATTTATCCAGATCTTTTTTAATTTTCCTAAATAGGTTGGGATAATAGTTCCTCGATACATGTACTCCCAGGTATTTGATGTATATAGGGCTCCACTTATAATTAAAGTTTGATTTCAATGTCCGCATCTCTGGTTCTGATAGATTTTTTTTATTTCAATTTTTTTATTAGGCAGTTATAACAGTCAACATATTTTCTATGACAGTCCATTTGTGGCCTAACACAATTTTTTACATATGAAAGAAAAGTCTCGACGTCCCCCTGTTCCTCCAGGGTCTGTCGGGGTGACGCGAGAATTGAAGTAGAAAAGGGAAGAGAAGGAGGGGAAAAGAGAGAGAGGAGAGATGGGGGGGGGGGGGGAAGGGGAGTAGTTGTACCCTTCCCTCGCCTTGGCATGCGCCTTTCGTTTCCGTTACCCATTGTGGCTCCTACCTCTATCCTTATATGGCGTTTCTGTGTGTCAGGGCCATTCTAGTGAAAAAACAAAAATAAACTGTGCGCTACTATCTAACTTTTAAATATATATGGATACAGTGCAGTGACTAAACCATAAAATATTGAAATAAACCACAATACCATAGTGAATAAGTGATAAGATAATAAAATTATATCATAACCGTGTGGTTGATAAAGGCGTCTGCTGCTATAAACATTAGGGGTGGCTCAGCACCCCACACACTCTAAGAAATGGAAACAAAAAGAAAACAGCGCACAACGCCAAATAGTGAAGCAAGTATAAATATATATTAATAAAGGGGTAATAAACCTGCGTACTGCTGCGGCCAAGTTTATTCGAGCATTTGCCCGTTCTTGGCCGCAGCAGTAGCCTGGCCCGCGCCCGAGGGTGACGGGCGCGCGCCGAAGCAGCGGAAGAGGGCGCTCCGATCGGGGCGCTCTCCCTACCGCTGCCGGGTCTGCCGGGTCCCCCGGAACCCCCTGCCGCCCTCCCTCGGGGAGCCCTGGACGCGCGTGCAGGGGGCGCAGGCTCCCGAAGACGCGTGACCGTGCGTCTATGACGCGCGGCACGCCGAGGGGCGGCCACTAGCAAGCCGGGAAATCTCCCGGCTAGCGGATCTGGCCGCACTGCAATTAAGTGTGTCGGCAGTGTACATCAAGTTGATAAAATATGTGCATTTAGTGTATACTGTATCACACTAGTTTACCACTCCGCAGCTGTAAGCAGGAAGGTCTGGTACTTGGCTTTCTCTGCAGGAGCCTCCGTGGTGGTTCTGGGGCATGGGATCCTTCCCTCTCTCCTCTCCAGCAGGACGTCACTCTCAAGGGGGTTTCCATTAAGCAGCCTGGCTTCACTGCAGGTTCAAATGCTCAGTGGGACCGCTCCTCATCCGGCGATATGCCGCCTTTGGGGGAATTTCCCCTAGAATAACCCGTCTCTCCTGTGAGGATTCACTGCTCGTCACGGCCACTTAGATATCAAAACAGTCCAGAGCCGTTGGAGTGGCTCAGCAAACAGTTCCGCTGTGCGGACGCCAGACCGCAGCTAGCAGGGGCTCACTCAGCGTGCCACGATGCCGCTCCGTCACGTGGTGTGACGTGATGACGTCACAGTCTCCGCGGCAGTGGAGAAGACGATAGGGGGGAGGGATAGAAGTCCCTAAGAGTCTCTCAATAGCTCGAACAGCTCAAATAGCACAAAAACAGCATAAAGAATACTGATAACAGTGCGGATCCAATGAATGTAAATTAGCAAATGTACCCATTCTAGTGAACCATGGGTCCCAAATATTGTAGAAGGCAGTGGTGGACCGTTTCAGAAATGCTGACAGTCTCTCCATTTCCTTTACTTCGTTGATTCTATTTATTACTGTCTGTTTGGAGGGGAGTGACACTTTCTTCCAGGCGGCTGCCACCGCACATCTAGCCGCAGTGAGAATAAAGGAGATCAATTTGCCTGTTGGTCGGTCCAGTGTTTCTAGGGGCCTGGCCAATAGGTAGGTCAGCGGTTCAACTGGGATTGTGAGGTCTGTGACCTCTTTTATAAGATTGTGTATGGTTTCCCAGTATTTCTGAATATCTGGACATGAGCACCAGATGTGGGCCATGTCCCCCTTTTGACCGCAGCCTCTCCAGCACAGATCAGAGGCCAGGGGGTAGATTTGGTTAATTTTGGCTGGGGTGAGATACCAGCGAAACAGTATTTTATATAGATTCTCTTTTATTGTGGTACATATGGAAGTTCCTGAAGCTGTTCTGCACAGATTTGTGTTATGAGACCTTTCTGATGGCCGGACTCCCTGCATAGCCTTTCAAAGCCAGTGAGAGGGGGAAATTCCAACGTTGGGGATAATGTTTGGGTAAAGTGTCGAATTTGTATTTGAAGACATTCAGCCCTACTATCTCATATTTGGATTTTAAGTTTTGGTAACTCAGGAACTCCCCGAAGCTCAGGAGTTGGACAATTGCTCTAATATTTTTGGTTTCAAATTGATCAAATTGTCTGGGCTCACATCCAGGTGGGAATTTTGGATTTTTGTAGATTGGTAGATTGGTGTGAGTTGGGAACGAGGTGTCGTGAGCTTAAATTTATATCTGCATTTTGTCCAGGTCTCCCAAGTGTGTCTCATCGGGCCTAGTTTGAATTTGTTGCTTAGCATGTCTTCCCTGCTCATGGACCAAAGGCAAGCTGGTAGTGAAGGCATCCCGGCATAGTGTGTTTCTATACCTAGCCAACAGTATTGTTTTGGGCTAGCGTTCCATACCACTGCCTGCCGTAGTTGTGCGGCTAGGTAGTATCTTGTTATGTCTGGAACTCCTAGTCCTCCTCTCCCCCTTGAGGCCAAGAGAAACGTTTTGGCGACTCTAGGCTTTTTGCCTTGCCAGATAAAGTGGAAGATTAATTTTTGAATATTTTTTAATTCTGAGCCAGGGATGGGAACCGGGAGGGTCTGGAAATAGTATAGTAGCCTAGGGAGTATGTTCATTTTGACCGAGACCATCCTCCCGATCCATGATATCTGGTATCCTCCCCATTTATCTAAGTCTTGCTTAATTTTTTTGAACAGGGCCGGATAGTTATATTGATATAGTGTTTGGTAGGTCCTCGATATCTTAACTCCCAAGTATTTGATACAAGAGGAGCTCCAACGATAGTTAAAATTTAATTTGAGGAGTTCCACCTCTGGCTCCGGCAGGCTGAGGTTCAGGGCCTCCGATTTGTCGTTATTTATTTTATATCCCGAGATTTGTCCAAAGTCTCGGAGCTCTTTTTGTAGGTTGGGCAGGGAGATTTGGGGTTTGAAGCCAGGGTGTGCAGCGCACAGCAGTAGTAAGTAGGAGCAGGTCTTGCAGAAAAATAGTCCTTTATTAACACTTCATAATGTGGGACAACAGCAAACCTTCAACGCGTTTCGTTCAAAGGAACTTTATCAAGAAGTGCTGTGTATCTTAAAAACAACAATTTAAATACAGCTGACTGCCTGAATTCGCGCCAAATCGTGACGTCATAATCTGTGTTTGGCCAATGAAACTCATGATCCTCGCGCATGCGCGCGGCGCCAGATCTCTATGATCAACTCTATGGTTTGTCTAATCCTCGCGCATGCGCGTGGCGCCAGAGTGGCAGGAGTTCAACTGCTATTGCCAGCCGTGTAGAGAATGAGAAACACGCCCCTCCGACCGGCTCTCAATGCTCAAACACGCCTCTGGCTAATGCAGGATGACGCCCTCCTCCTCCACAGCCCGCGCATGCGCAGAAGCTTCCCCAGAAGGAAATAAATAATTAATTCCAGTGCCAGCAATATAACAGGGTATATAAGAGCCTTACACACGAAAAAAACATTGAATAGGCTGGGAAATATACAAGGCAGTAAGCTATATTGTACTAAATAACAATGACATATAGGCAAGATATGATATATCAGTACATACAGAATAACATGGATAATTAAATAAACCAAAAAATATATATGACACTTTAAAGCAGAAAAATATATAAAATACATATAACAAGACAATTTATTGTTAAAAGTTATATTTGTCCAAAAATCTATTAAATGATAAAACCAAACATAAACATATTAAAAACATTTTTAAAAAAAAGAAAAAACACAATAATTTTGTCTTGTGCCTGAATTTGAGCAACAGCAAATTGCTGCCCTGCTGGATGAAAATGATAATCGTCTTCATTTATTCTTCAAAACATTACTATCAAATGTGGAGTGTTTATACATATATATGTATTTTCTATTTTGGACACATTAGCCCGACCAATAAAAATTAAAATTTAAGTCTAAATCCAATTACTATCTATACATCAGGCATAAGTGTTTTGACATTAGGCAAGAAGTGGATGCTAAATTAGAATTAGAACTTATGTTACTTCTATATAAACTCTGACTATGGACATTATCAATAGCTTAAATGATTGATACAGAGTCTGAATTATCTTCAGGATGATGTATTTTAATTTTTGTCTTTTAGTCTAAATATGTATTATGTAGGGGTATGGATGAATCCCAATGAAGGTTTTTTGTCGTTTTCTAAAACCCCGTTGTGAACTAAGGCATGATATGTATATTAATTTGTCAAAAACTATATCACTCATTTGAGAAAATGGTTAATGTTCCATTCTATATTCATACCATCAGGGAACCTTGTTCTTAATGTGAATATCCAGTATGATTCTCTGCAATCTAATGTTTTCACAGTATTTCCCCCTCTTTCTTTTCTAATTATCTTCTCAATACCCACAAATGAGAAGTTACTGATGCCTCCTTGTCTACATTCCGAAAAATGTTTGGACACAGGGTGTTCCATATCCATTTTGCGTATTAACCTGCAATGTTCTTGCATCCTAGTTTTTAATGCCCTTGTGGTCCTGCCGACATATCTCTTCCCACAGCCACAATTAATAAGATATACTACAAATGTAGTGTTACAATTAATAAAATTGTGAATAGTGTGACGTTTATGTGGACTGTGGGAGAAGACATGTCGTGCCGGTTTCATGAACTGACACATGTTGCAATGATTACATCTAAAGGACCCTTTGGTCACAAAATGGTCTGAGTTCTTGACTGGTGTTGATACTACACTTGGAGATAAAAATGTAGCCAATGTCTTAGCTCTTCTATATACAAATTTGGGACCCTTATCTATGTATTCCTTAAGAATTGGATCCATCCGTAACAATTCCCAATGTTTATTCACAATTTTGTTTACTTGACTGCTGGATTTACTGTACTGTGAAATAAACAATGGACTTGTCCCATCCTCTCTGTTGTCTTTTTTTGCTGTTTTCGTATGTGTGCCCACCCCCCTCTCTCTGGACACAGGAGGCATTAGTGTTGCTCGTTCAATTTCTTTAACCTCCTGTAGTGTAGTCTGGAGGGTCTCCCGTTCATACCCTCTCTCAATAAATTTATTTGTCAGCTCCTCAGACTGAGTCACGAAATCGTCAAATGTTGAACAGTTCCGCCTCAGTCTGAGGTACTGACCCTTGGGTATTCCCTTAATCACAGACCTGGGGTGGCAACTGTCCGCTCTGAGAAATGAATTCCGAGAATTAGGTTTCTTGTAAATATCTGATTGTATTTTTTGATTGATATCAATGTAAAATAGAATGTCCAGGTAGCTGATGTGATGAGAGTGATAATTAATGGTGAGTTGAATATCAAAAGTGTTATTATTTAAATATTCTATAAATTTTAATAAGGTGTCAGTATTCCCGTGCCAAATAAAAATAAGATCGTCAATAAAACGCTTATAGAAAATAATATTGTGCCTATAAGGATTTGTGCTACCAAAGATGAAATTATTCTCCCACCACCCTATAAAAAGGTTGGCATAGGAGGGGGCAAAACTTGTCCCCATTGCCGTCCCCCGAAGTTGCAAATAAAATTTGTGATCAAAAAGAAAATAATTGTGCGTGAGTAAAAAAAGTATTGATTCCATTATGAATGTGGTTGTAAGTATTGAGCTACCTGGACATTCTATGAAATGGCGGACAGCCGCCATGCCCAGGTCGTGTTGAATGATCGAGTACAGGGAGACCACATCCATAGTAACCCACAGGTAGTCCTGATTCCAACTGATATGTTTTAATTTAGCTAGCAGATCCCCTGAGTCCAGAACAAAGGAGGGTAAATTCCTAACAAAAGGTTGCAGATATGCATTCACATATTGTGATAGACCATCTCCCAAAGATCCACCCTGACCTTCAAGGCACCTTATGCCCATTTAAAGGCACAGTACAAAGAGTTATATTGTCATTACCCAGCTAATACTCCCTTCCTTCAATACAGCCCCAGCACTTTGAGCACCATCACAACATACAAATCACGTTTTCTCTTTATGGTGGCTCGTGCATAAGTGGACTGGAAATGAATTAAGGAATTCGCTATATGAAAATATACAATTATTGGTCTCAATAGGAGCAGGTCTAAGCATTTTTTCAATTGTTTTATGGACATTGATTTACATTATCTGTGGGAACCCTAATGGATGATATGGAGGATTTACAAGAAAATATAACCTCAGCTGCATATACTTTTAATTGTGGAGACGATACAGGTAGAAAGAAAAAAGCCCTTCGAGTCTTTGAAAATGTAGTGGAAACAGACACAAATGACATCTGTGATTGATTTAAAGATATATTTCCAAAAACTAGAAAGATTGTTGATTTACAAAACCCGAATCTGGTGGGACATTGTGGCCACAGAGAATTATCTCAAAATGAAAAGAATTCCACGGGGCCTTAGAATGAAGAAAGCACCAACTTTTGGTTTCCCTGATAAAAACTTTGAGGAACAGTGGATCACCATGTTGAATACCTGTTCCTTTGGCCTAATGGAATTAATTTTGCAACATAAGATCAAAGAGAAATCAACATTAGACACACAGATTAAAGAACTTCAGGATAAGCTACGGAAATTTAAGGACATTGAGGGCTTTACCAAATATGACCAGATATTATCCAAGACTGTGGAGGAGGCAGAAAGAGAAATAATGATACGTAAACAAACCAAATATGATCGTGATCGTATAGATTACGAAAAAAATCAGATATACAACTGGCAGAGAACTGTTCCTGTGTTTGATCGTTTTTCAAGGAATACATCCAATAATCAATCACGCAGATTAATCCCAAACAAATCTATTTTAAAAACAAGCAACTTTGATTATCAAAGTGGGGACTCAGAACTGTCTGATGTGGAGACTACATCACATTCGGTCTCATTTATGGATATGGAAAATAGACCTAATACCTCCCAACGTGGGAATACTGATCATTCCAGAGATGAGAGGCGTCCATCAGACGGTATGATGGCCCGGGGGGAATCTACAGCTGTGAAAGCGAGTGACACTTATCAAACCGATCAACAGGCAAAAAACTATCTTATGTTCAGGAGAGACGAAAGAGGACAAGGAGGGGGGGGAAGAAAAGACACGGGAGGCAAGAGAGCAAACAAAAGGAAGAAGAATCATTAACTTGTATTAATAATGTTATTAATATATCTGGTATAGAGTTGTCGCCTGCTGAGACCTCACTCCTTAATAAAGGTTTAAAATATGCGCCGACTATGGACGTCGATCTCTTTGGTGTAGTGGTCGATGTCCATAAGTTTGTACGTAAACTTACTTTAAGAAAATTCTTTCATCACTCGAATAGTGGAGGTGGGCCTCACATGGAGACAACTCTAGGAGAAATACCCTGTGATTCAGTCCTAGGTAGAATAACTAATCCTTCTTGCTTACCTTCCCCCATCCCCAACATAGGAACCACTGACTCTTTCAGAGATGATTGTATCCTTAGGGATATGGAGGATCTTTTTGTAGAAGGTAATACTTTAGAAGACACACAAACACACATTTTAGGAGATTGGGATTCAAAACTCAGGGAAAAATCTGTTTTCTACCCCACTTTTGCTAAAGGTCCATATCTGAATATGTTTGAGAACCTTGTGATCCGTGATCTTAGATTGCTGGCTCAGGGTTTTTCCTTTTCCCCTTCAAGGTATGACAACCTCAATAAGGAAGAGAGAATTGCTATTAAATCACTACAGGAAAAAACACGATGTTAGTTATCAAGAATGCAGACAAGGGGGGTGCTGTGGTGGTACAGAGTAGGACTGACTACTTCAGGGAAGCATTCCGCCAACTTGGGGATGTGTCCTCCTATTCTGTGCTACCACGGGACCCCACGGACTGTTTTCTGAGGGAACTCCTTGAGCTTGTAGATCTGGGGACAGCTACACATGTTTTATCCAAAAATGAACCAGACTTTATTATTAACCGCCATCCCATCATTCCCATATATCACCATCTCCCAAAGATCCATAAGACTTTGGTCGACCCTCCTGGGCGGCCAATAGTCTCTAGCATCGGATCTTTGGGAGATGGTCTATCACAATATGTGAATGCATATCTGCAACCTTTTGTTAGGAATTTACCCTCCTTTGTTCTGGACTCAGGGGATCTGCTAGCTAAATTAAAACATATCAGTTGGAATCAGGACTACCTGTGGGTTACTATGGATGTGGTCTCCCTGTACTCGATCATTCAACACGACCTGGGCATGGCGGCTGTCCGCCATTTCATAGAATGTCCAGGTAGCTCAATACTTACAACCACATTCATAATGGAATCAATACTTTTTTTACTCACGCACAATTATTTTCTTTTTGATCACAAATTTTATTTGCAACTTCGGGGGACGGCAATGGGGACAAGTTTTGCCCCCTCCTATGCCAACCTTTTTATGGGGTGGTGGGAGAATAATTTCATCTTTGGTAGCACAAATCCTTATAGGCACAATATTATTTTCTATAAGCGTTTTATTGACGATCTTATTTTTATTTGGCACGGGAATACTGACACCTTATTAAAATTTATAGAATATTTAAATAATAACACTTTTGATATTCAACTCACCATTAATTATCACTCTCATCACATCAGCTACCTGGACATTCTATTTTACATTGATATCAATCAAAAAATACAATCAGATATTTACAAGAAACCTAATTCTCGGAATTCATTTCTCAGAGCGGACAGTTGCCACCCCA
The DNA here is from genome assembly GCF_040206685.1 of Ascaphus truei. Classification (NCBI taxonomy): domain Eukaryota; kingdom Metazoa; phylum Chordata; class Amphibia; order Anura; family Ascaphidae; genus Ascaphus; species Ascaphus truei. The sequence continues at coordinate 174,111,129 of NC_134486.1, read as the reverse complement.
GGTCTGTGATTAAGGGAATACCCAAGGGTCAGTACCTCAGACTGAGGCGGAACTGTTCAACATTTGACGATTTCATGCCTCAGTCTGAGGAGCTGACAAATAAATTTATTGAGAGAGGGTATGAACGGGAGACCCTCCAGACTACACTACAGGAGGTTAAAGAAATTGAACGAGCAACACTAATGCCTCCTGTGTCCAGAGAGAGGGGGTGGGCACACATACGAAAACAGCAAAAAAAGACAACAGAGAGGATGGGACAAGTCCATTGTTTATTTCACAGTACAGTAAATCCAGCAGTCAAGTAAACAAAATTGTGAATAAACATTGGGAATTGTTACGGATGGATCCAATTCTTAAGGAATACATAGATAAGGGTCCCAAATTTGTATATAGAAGAGCTAAGACATTGGCTACATTTTTATCTCCAAGTGTAGTATCAACACCAGTCAAGAACTCAGACCATTTTGTGACCAAAGGGTCCTTTAGATGTAATCATTGCAACATGTGTCAGTTCATGAAACCGGCACGACATGTCTTCTCCCACAGTCCACATAAACGTCACACTATTCACAATTTTATTAATTGTAACACTACATTTGTAGTATATCTTATTAATTGTGGCTGTGGGAAGAGATATGTCGGCAGGACCACAAGGGCATTAAAAACTAGGATGCAAGAACATTGCAGGTTAATACGCAAAATGGATATGGAACACCCTGTGTCCAAACATTTTTCGGAATGTAGACAAGGAGGCATCAGTAACTTCTCATTTGTGGGTATTGAGAAGATAATTAGAAAAGAAAGAGGGGGAAATACTGTGAAAACATTAGATTGCAGAGAATCATACTGGATATTCACATTAAGAACAAGGTTCCCTGATGGTATGAATATAGAATGGAACATTAACCATTTTCTCAAATGAGTGATATAGTTTTTGACAAATTAATATACATATCATGCCTTAGTTCACAACGGGGTTTTAGAAAACGACAAAAAACCTTCATTGGGATTCATCCATACCCCTACATAATACATATTTAGACTAAAAGACAAAAATTAAAATACATCATCCTGAAGATAATTCAGACTCTGTATCAATCATTTAAGCTATTGATAATGTCCATAGTCAGAGTTTATATAGAAGTAACATAAGTTCTAATTCTAATTTAGCATCCACTTCTTGCCTAATGTCAAAACACTTATGCCTGATGTATAGATAGTAATTGGATTTAGACTTAAATTTTAATTTTTATTGGTCGGGCTAATGTGTCCAAAATAGAAAATACATATATATGTATAAACACTCCACATTTGATAGTAATGTTTTGAAGAATAAATGAAGACGATTATCATTTTCATCCAGCAGGGCAGCAATTTGCTGTTGCTCAAATTCAGGCACAAGACAAAATTATTGTGTTTTTTCTTTTTTTTAAAAATGTTTTTAATATGTTTATGTTTGGTTTTATCATTTAATAGATTTTTGGACAAATATAACTTTTAACAATAAATTGTCTTGTTATATGTATTTTATATATTTTTCTGCTTTAAAGTGTCATATATATTTTTTGGTTTATTTAATTATCCATGTTATTCTGTATGTACTGATATATCATATCTTGCCTATATGTCATTGTTATTTAGTACAATATAGCTTACTGCCTTGTATATTTCCCAGCCTATTCAATGTTTTTTTCGTGTGTAAGGCTCTTATATACCCTGTTATATTGCTGGCACTGGAATTAATTATTTATTTCCTTCTGGGGAAGCTTCTGCGCATGCGCGGGCTGTGGAGGAGGAGGGCGTCATCCTGCATTAGCCAGAGGCGTGTTTGAGCATTGAGAGCCGGTCGGAGGGGCGTGTTTCTCATTCTCTACACGGCTGGCAATAGCAGTTGAACTCCTGCCACTCTGGCGCCACGCGCATGCACGAGGATTAGACAAACCATAGAGTTGATCATAGAGGTCTGGCGCCGCGCGCATGCGCGAGGATCATGAGTTTCATTGGCCAAACACAGATTATGACGTCACGATTTGGCGCGAATTCAGGCAGTCAGCTGTATTTAAATTGTTGTTTTTAAGATACACAGCACTTCTTGATAAAGTTCCTTTGAACGAAACGCGTTGAAGGTTTGCTGTTGTCCCACATTATGAAGTGTTAATAAATGACTATTTTTCTGCAAGACCTGCTCCTACTTACTACTGCTGTGCGCTGCACACCCTGGCTTTGAATCTACATTCTATTCAGCTGCACGCTTTGGAGGGGAGACTGGGAAGGAAAAGAAATACTACTACAGTGAGTACTATACCTGGGGCTGCCTAATGAGGAAGGGGGGGGGCTGTCATTTGGCAACCCACCCTGACCTTCAAGGCACCTTATGCCCATTTAAAGGCACAGTACAAAGAGTTATATTGTCATTACCCAGCTAATACTCCCTTCCTTCAATACAGCCCCAGCACTTTGAGCACCATCACAACATACAAATCAGATTTGGGGTTTGGAAAGGGTTAGGATAGGGAATAGGGATATTTTGTGCTGCCTGTGTCCAATTTCTATTCCTTTGATGTCTCTATTGAGTCGTATTGCTGATGCCAGCGGTTCTATGGTTAGTGCAAAGAGGAGAGGAGATAAGGGGCATCCCTGTCGAGTACCATTGGTGATCTCAAACCTCTGGTTATTGCCCCCTGGTAGTTTTACCGTTGCTGATGGGTTTTGGTATAATCTACGGACCCCCTCTATATATGCGTCTTTGAAGCCAAATTTGCGCATAGTTTGGTCCAGGAATTGCCAGTTTATTCTATCGAACGCCTTCTCTGCATCTAGGCTTAACAAAAGTGCTTTGGTCCCTGTGAGGTGTACATGTTCAATGATGTTGATTATCTTCCGAGTGTTATCCGAGGCTTGTCTGCCCTTGACAAATCCGACTTGGTCAATATTAATTAATCTCGGCAAGATGGGGTTTAATCTGTTTGCTAAAATTTTACTATATAATTTGAGATCACTGTTGAGGAGGGAGATTGGACGATAGCTTCCACACTGCATCGGGTCTCTGCCTTCCTTATGTATAATGGCCAGGTTGGCTAAAGACATTGATGTGGGAATATGGTTCCCTTCCATGAAATAGTTAAATGTTTTTAGAAGATGCTTAGATAGTGTGGGCAAGAATCTTTTATAGTAGACGTTGGTGAAACCGTCAGGGCCAGGAGACTTAGTGATCTTTAATGATTTGACCACCTCCTCCAGTTCCTCTTTTGTAATCTCAGCATTGAGGACTGTGTTTTCCTCCTCCGTTAAAGTGGGGAGCTGACATTTGTTCAAATATTGTGTTATGGCCTCTATGGCTATTGGTGCGGGGCGGTCAATTTTAGATCTTAAATTATATAACTCAGTATAGTATTTTGTAAATTCCTCTGCAATTTTCTTGTCACTACAGTATATTGTATCTCACCAGATTTACTTTTGATAGCTGTTATTTGAGATCTCTTTTGCACCCCTCTTAGTTTACTTGCTAAGAGTCTATCAGCCTTGTTTCCCTTGTCGTAATAGAGTTGGTTTGTCCATTTGAGGGCCTTTTCTACATCCTCCAGCTGAATCTGCCTAAGTTTTGTTCTAGCTGTAACCAGCGTTTTATATAATTTCTTTGTAGGGTTGGCCTTATGGGCTTGTTCTATGGTTTTAATGCTATCTGTAAGTTCTTTGATTTGTGTTAGGCGGGCTTTTTTCCTATGGGAGGCGATGGAAATAAATTTCCCTCTGATGTTTGCCTTATGGGCTTCCCATAGGATTGCTGGAGAGGAGACTGTTCCTGCGTTGAAGAAGAAATAGTCCTTAAGTGAGGATCTAATTTCTCTTTCTATCTCTGGGTGGTTTAATAACGAATCATTAAGTCTCCAGGAATAGCTTGTTGTTTTTTCAAAGGGGAGTGATAGTGTTAAGGTGATTGGGGCATGATCCGACCAGGTGATTGAGCCAATGTCTGATTCAATGGCTGCCGCCATCACGTTTTTTGTGGTCAAGAAAAAGTCTATTCGAGAGTAAGTCTGGTTAGGCGCTGAGAAAAAGGTATAGTCTCTCTGGCCTTGATGTTGGGATCTCCACACGTCCACTAGTGAAAATTCGTTTAGAATTCCCCTGAACCTTTTCCCCATGATCTGGGAGTAGGTTGTACGGGGGGGACCCATCGTGGTTGATCTATCCTCGGTAGGGTTTAAGACCATATTTAGATCACCCCCTACTATCATCGATGATAGATATCCCGGGTCTATGCCCTCGAGAACAGCTTGGAGAAATTCTGTTTGGTTCTCGTTTGGGGCGTATACATTGATCAGGGCAATTGTCGAGCCCGCTAAGGAGCCATATACCACAAGGAATCTACCCTCTGGGTCCACTGTCGTTTTGATATGATTGAATGGGGTGCCTTGTCTGATTAGGATAGCCACACCCCTCTTTTTACTACTAAATGAAGCAAAAAAGCTTGTTGGGAACATTTTTTTGAATAAATTTGGGGGGTCTTGAGATGTGAAGTGTGTCTCCTGTAAGAATATGATGTCCCCCCCTGATTTTTTCATGTCCTGAAGGGCCAATCTCCGCTTCCTGTTGTTTTGCAACCCTTTGACGTTTAAAGATCTCACTTTAATCGGGGCTGTATTTGCCATTCTTATATTTTATTTTCGTGGGTCGTGGACTCGGGGTCTCATCTTTCCCACTAGTTGAGACCTTGCTCCTGTTTCCTGGGAGTGTGACATATTTTCGTCTATGGGCTTGGTGGGTTGAAGGTGAAACTTCTTTATTGGCCCTTTGCGGCTTGCTGTTGAGCTGCCAAGGGGAGGGGTGGAGGGGGGGGAGGAAGATCTGCTGGGACAGGGTCAGCAGATGGAAGAGAAGTAGGATTAGGCCTTGTACAGGTCCTAAAGTGATATTGCCATGTCTCCTGGAGACCGGCATTCGGACAAATTTGCCCATTCTGGGGTGGGTCTGGAGCCTGAGGCCGGAATGCAACAGGGAGGTCCTGGCCCGCTGCTGCGTATGTTGCCCTTCGACCCCTCGACCCTTGGAAGAGCAGTGCGGTGAGGAGGTGAAGGGTTGGGGGGGGAAAAGGGGGGGGGAGGGAGGGGAAAGGAAAGTAAGTAGGAGGGGAAAGAGGGAGGTAGGTCCGGGTCTTTAGTTGGTCAGATGCAAACCATATTTCACATTTACCCCTTTTACCCCATCTTTTGCTGGGGTATGAAGCTCAGTGCATGTTATACATACATACATACATATATTAGTACATTTGTTGAAATTGGGAAAGGGGAATACATGCGTTTATCATTTCAGTGCGGGTACATTGATTTACGTACATGGTATACATTTGGTATAACGCTTTGTTTTTATCACCACGTGATTCCTAACGGTTGTCATGGCCACCCGCCTTCCCTCTGTTAGGCTGTATGTTTTATTTCTATCCGTGGGTTAGCAGAGGATGCGCGGGGGGGAACCTGGGTGGATTTCGGGGCGGGTTGCGTGGGGGGGGGGGAGCATGTGGGGGGAAAGGGAGGGGAGAGAGTGGAAGGGGGGGTGGGGTCTGCTGTTTGGGTGGGTGGCTAACGGTGAGTACAATTATGTCGACATAGCTGATGCCTAGCTTTTGACATATGATATGCATGTGATAATACAGTGTCGATCCGGCAAGACACAGACCGCAACTGGTGTTACTGGAACCTGCTGGTTCTTTCTTAGCACCTTCGTTTCCGCACTGTTCTCGGTCTGTTGGTTGGAGTGGTAGGAGTTGGAGGCAAGCTCCGGATTCAGCGAGTCTTGTAGTGCTTCTGTTTAGGTTAGTAAGGGGGGGGGATAGGGGAGTGCGGGGAGGGGGGGGAGAAAGGGGAGGGGGGGAAAGGGGAGGGGGGGTTACGGGTAGACTGGGGGGGGAGAGGGAAATGTAGGGGGGAGTGGGGGCAGGAGGGAAACGGGTAGGGATGGGGTAGGGGGTGTGCTTCTATAAACTCCTAGCAATTTTGAACTTGTAGGGATGGGGGATAGCTAGTGTCACTCTCGCTTCAGTCCTTACGCACAGCTTAGTGTCATCTATTAGGTTGTAAGGACTCTGAGGACTCAGGGATTGCCTGCGTATGGGGAGTTGTTCCAGGGAACGCAGATGCCACACTTGTAAGGGTAACGTACTTACAGTTTCGGGGGGGGGGGCGATGCCTACCTGGTGTGGACCTGTGTGCCGGCCTCTCATAGGGCTGATTGCCCTGAGGTGCCGGCAGCTGTTGCTCGGGGGTTGGTGAGGAGTGGGGGCGACGGGGGTAGAGGGGGCCATGGGGTTCCCCATCGAACCTTGCTCCTCCTGTAAGATTCTCTTCCCTCCCCCCTCCCGCAACAGTGAGCGCCCCCCCCCCTCCCAAATAGAAGGCCTCTTTAATACGGCTCCGGCTGACAGCCTTGTGTCGGTCTTGCGGCCGGCTTCTCTTGGGCGGATGAGCAGCCTTTCATGGTGGACACTCCGGCTTGGCAGGCGGTCTTCTTTATTCTCTGCAGCAGGCAGGTACGGCGTCTCCCTCTGTTATGCTTGATCCTCGTTGTGGCTGGGTTTCTAGTAGTCGCTCTGGTTTATGGGCAGGTATCTTGCTGAGTCCTTGTGTGGCGTTTTTGTGACACTATAGCGCTGAAACTGGGAGAACAGACAACAGAAAGATACTTTTATTATGTCTTTATTTTCTTTATTTTCGACCTGCGAGGCGCTCTGAGGTCCTCACTGAGGGACCCTCATTCTCCTGTTCGTGGGAGTCAGGTGGATCAGCATTCCACGATGGGGGGGGAGACAAGCCCACTGCTTCCGCCAGTCTGGACATCTCAGTCGGGTGTCTAATGACATGTGTCTTCCCATTTCTGAAGATTTTTAGTTTAAATGGGAACCCCCATTTGTACTTGATACCTTTGTCTCTGAGGAGGGTGGTCAGGGGTTTTAAGTCCATCCGCTTGTTGATAGTTTGCTTTGCTAAATCATTATAGATTTGCAGATGGTCATCTTGGTAAGTGAGCGGGTCTTTTTTCCTGCAGGCTGTCATAAGCTTCTCTTTGGTGGTGTAGTGGTGTAGCCTGACTATGGTGTCCCTGGTCTTATTTGGGTCGTCTGACCTTGGCCCGAGGGCGCGATGGGCCCTATCCATCTCAAAGTCCTTTTTGTCCAGGTCTGCGCACAGCGAGGAGAAGAGCCCTAAGAGGTATGGCTGTAGTTTATCTGACTGGATCGTCTCTGGAATTCCGCGGATCCGCAGGTTCTGTCGTCTCTCGCGGTTTTCCTGGTCCTCGAGGTTATCTTTCAGATATCTAATCTCCATTCCAAGCGGGAAGATTTCATTGTCTGCATCTGTTTGTGTCTGGAGAGATTCCGCCATTTTAGTTTCTAGTGTTGTCGTCCGTTCAGCGAGTCCTGCTATTTCGTGCCTCAGTTCTGTTACGGCAGCCTTCAGGTCTTGCTGTATAGAAGTGTGCAGTTTGTCTAGCATGCCCTTCATCAAGTCTTGCATGAATTCCCTTGTTGGGATAGTCTCTGGGCTTTGCACTCGCTCCCTTTGTTCTCGGGCCGCTGCCTGCTGCTTAGGGCCTCGTGTGTTCGTTGGCCCGGCGCCATCTTGGTTTCTCGGGGTAGGCTCCGAGCTCCGCTGAGATGGCGGAAAAAAGTTTAATGAGCCCTGGCCGGGCGGCGCTTTTTGCTTCGCAGCCATTGCGGGGTGTTTATTCTGCTAGGGGTTATGTTTTTGGGGTCGGGTGGTGGGGTGAGGGGCGCTTGTATAGCGGTCTATGCGCGTGGGCCGGCGGAGCTCAGCTCTCACACGTCCATCTTATCTGGCTTTGTTTTTTTATTTTCTGTTTATTTAATTATTTATTTTCCTGTGGGGGGCTGTGTCTTTAAATCAGACCTGCGGCGGACATCTTGGATGTAGCCGACACACAGGCTGAAACGCAGGGAGCCAGGCAGCACTATTCCCCGCCAGGGGGGGGGGGCTCAGGTATCACTTGGCCAGGCTTCCCCACTCTCCCTGCGGTCAGCTGTCCGGTCGTCTCTGGGGAGCCTCCCCGTCTGTTATGCCACTATGTTATGCCACTATTCCCTGCGTGTGAGCCCGGCAGCCATCTTAGGTGGTGCTGCTCCTCCACGCCGGGGCTCAATCGGGACTGGAGGGGTACTCTCGGCCTCGTCTCCCCCGGCCCACGGCTCTGCTCACCTCTGTGGGGCTTCCTCCTCTCCCCTCCGGGACCCCGCCGTGTCACTCACCCCCTCGGGGAAGCCACGCTTCTCCCTGCGTGAGCCTCCGCAGCCGAGTCAAGATGGCCGCTCTGCCTTCCCCCTCGGCTCCCTCCCGAGCACTCGAGATCGCCACTGGTGCTGGCGAGTCTCCTACCGGCTGGTAAGCTGCTACGGGATCTGTCTGCTGTGATAATCTTTTGCGGGGAAGCGGAGAGGGGGGGGGGGGGGCTGGGCGGTTTTGTCGGGGGCCACGCTGAACCTCTCAGCTCCACAGAGTCTCCCTGTCACGCACGGGCCTCAGCAGCTTCTTTTACTCACTTTATTTTCTGCTCCCTTGTTCTGTATATTTGGGGGGCTTAGCAATGTCCAATTTCGTTATTGTTTGTGTTAAAATCACCCCCGTCTCCTGCTGTCTTATAGTGTGGTGTTTTAAATTTATTTTGGCCAGATTGATGTTCGCTATTTCTTTGTTTGAAGTTTTGTCTGCAGGAGCTTAAGACAGACACAGCCTTTGCAGTTAGACTCCAGGCCACGCCCAGGTTCTGATAGATTTAAGTTGAGGGCTTCTGACTTATCACTGTTAATTTTGTATCCTGATATTTTGCCAAATTCCTTTAATTCTTTGTGTAAGTTGGGAAGAGAGATCTGGGGCTGCGTTAATGTTAATATGATATCGTCTGCGAACAATGAGACTTTATAGTTTATTCCGCCAATTGGTACCCCCTGTATATTTATATTGTCTCGTATTTTAGACGCTAGTGGTTCGATTGTTAGGGCGAAGAGGAGGGGGGACAAAGGGCATCCCTGTCTCGTTCCATTTTTCATTTCAAATTTTTTTGCTGTACCCCCCGGGAGTTTCACCACTGCAGACGGGCAGCAGTACAGCGCTCGGACTCCCGCTAGGTACGCATCTTTTAAGCTGAATTTCTGCATTGTTTTGTCAAGAAATAGCCAATCAATTCTATTGAACGTCTTCTCTGCGTCCAGGCTTAACAGAACCGCTTTGGTAGCTGTGAGGTGGGCATGATCAACTATATTTATAATTTTGCGGGTGTTGTCTGAGGCTTGTCTGCCAGATACAAACCCCACCTGGTCGTTGTGAATTAATCTCGGTAGGATGGGATTCAGTCTATTTGCCAGGATTTTGCTGTATAGCTTAAGATCGTTATTTAGTAGGGAGATTAGTCGGTAGCTCCCACATAGCAGTGGGTCCCTACCCTCTTTGTGGATGATGGCGAGATTGGCCTGGGTCATTGATGGGGGGATTGGGCTGCCCTCCATAAATGAATTGAATAAGCTGAGTAGGTGTTTAGTTAGGATCAGGGAGAATCTTTTGTAAAAAACATTGGAGAAGCCGTCGGGGCCAGGGGCTTTTGAGATATTTTTTTTTGTTTCAATTTTTTTATTGTTTTATCAGTGTACACAACAGATAGTAAACATTGATATTTGCATATATTAATAAAAACATCCGTATTCCGTTTTTTTTATTCAGATATGTGTTTATCTAAATGTTTGTATGTCTGAATGCTCGTATGTTTCTGCTGTTATGGTTCTAACTAGGAAGCTGCCGCTTCCGTGTGTCCTGTTTTTTGTACTGTAATATAGTAGAGAAAAGAAAAGGTGGAGAGCAGAGAAAGAGAGAGGAGAGATAAAAGAAGGGAGATAAGGGGAGGGGGAGAGGTGCTGCGGGATGGCGTCCAGTTTTGTATATATCCTGCCTTTTCCTTTAGGAATTTATTATGTACCTGACCAAATTTCCCATGTCTTATGGAACTTATCCATCTTTTGGGTCAGTTTTGCCGTAAGAAGTTCCATTGTCTTTATTTCTCGCATTCTGCAGAGTACGGTCTGTTTAGCAGGGGCATTCGCCTTCTTCCACGCTGCAGCAACGGAACAACGTGCCGCCGTGAGCACATGGCTCACCATCTTACTCTCTGCTGTGTCTAATTCGTCAATTGGCTTGGCCAGCACCATGGTCAGCGGGTCCACCTCAATCTCTACCCCCAGGTACTCTCGGATTAGTGTTTGAATCATGACCCAGAACACCTGAGTCTTGGGGCAGTTCCACCAGATATGAGCCATGTCTCCTCTTTGCCCGCAACCCCTCCAACACAAATCTGGGGTCCCGGGGAAGATCTGGCTCAACCTATTCGGGGTTAGGTACCAGTAAAATATAATTTTATAGATGTTCTCTTTAATGGTAGTACAAATCGATGTTTTGGATGCTGCCTCCCAGGTATCCTCCCAGTCTTCTCTATCAATCTCTATATTTAAATCCTCCGCCCATTTGGACATATACCTGTGTTGGGAACAGCCTGTTGATCGCGCCAGGCCCAGATATATTTCCCAGATCAATCCTTTAGCATAGTACCCTTTCCTGCACAGTCGTTCAAAATTTGTTAGCTGCTGGAAAGCCTTATCTTTGGATACTGTTTGCAGGTAGTGCCTGATTTGTAAAAAGCCAAATATTGGGAGGTTTGTCGTTTGATATTTTTTTTCCAATTCTTGGGTCAGCAAGAGCCTACCTTGCCCAGAGAAATCCTCTGCTATCATCATCTTCAGCTGTTTAAATTTACTGAGTCTCTGTGGGAACCCGCCGGGGGGAAATTCTGGGTTATCGAATATGGGTGTTAATAGGGAGGGGTGAGCCGTCAAGCCATATTTGTCTTTATTTTTGGTCCATACTCTCCATGTACATTTCATTGCTCCCAGTTTTAATGTTTCCGAGAGGATCTCTCTACCCCGCACAGTCCACAGGGTGGCCGGGAGTGAGAGGGGTCTCGCGTAGGAAAACTCTATCCCTGTCCAACAGCTTGTAGTTGGGTCATTGTTCCACATTATCACTTGTTTCAGTTGGGCCGCCAAATAATATTTAATGATATCTGGGACTGCCAAGCCTCCACATTCTTTTGGTGCTAACATTATGGTTGTAGCTACTCTTGGTCTTTTGTTTTGCCAAATGAATTGAAAAATTCTGTTTTGTATATTCTTTAATTCCGACATTGGGATATCAATTGGGAGAGTCTGGAAGTAATACAGAAGTCTTGGCAGGATATTCATTTTGACCGTAGCTATTCTGCCTAACCAAGATATCTGGTATTCATTCCAGCTCTGTAAGTCTTTTTTTAGCCTCTCAAATAGGGGCGGATAGTTATATTGATATAGTGATTTGTACTCCCGTGTTATTTGGATTCCCAAGTATTTGATTTTCGTGGAACTCCACTTATAATTAAAATTTAATTGTAGCAGTTTGGCCTCGGGATTAGGTAGAGATACATTTAATGCTTCCGACTTATCCATATTGATTTTATACCCCGAGATTTTGCTAAATGTATCTAATTGTGAATGTAAATTCACGAGTGAAGTCAAGGGGTTGGCTAGAGTTAGGATAATGTCGTCAGCAAAAAGGGATATCTAATGTTTATAGGGTTCGAGTTTCCTCCTGGGAGTTTCACTACAGCCGTGGGAGTTTTATAGAGGGCTCAAACCCCCTCAAGATATGGGCCCTTAAATCCGAATTTAATTAATGTTTGGTCTAAAAATTCCCATCTGATCCTGTCAAACGCCTTTTCCGCGTCTAAACGTAACAGGATGGCTTTCGTGGATGAGAGATGTACATGGTCGATTATGTTTATAATTTTTCTCGTATTATCTGAGGCTTGTCTGCCTGAAATAAATACGACTTGGTCCTTGTGGATCAGGCCTGGGAGAATGGGAGTTAGTCTGTTAGCTAGGATTTTGCTATAAAGTTTTAGGTCCGAATTAAGGAGGGCTATGGGGCGATAATTACCACACTGTAGTGGGTCTCTCCCTTCCTTTGGTATGAGTGCCAAATTCGCTCTAGACATAGAAGCGGGGATAGCCGTTCCCTCCAGAAACTCATTAAACATATCCAGGAGATGTGGTGCCAAGATCAATTTAAATTTTTTATAGTATTGATTGGAAAACCCATCCGGGCCTGGCGTTTTACTAGGTTTTAGTTGTGAGATGGCTTCTAGTAAATCATCCTGCGCAATTTCTTTATTTAGCTCTAGTAAGTCAGCTTCTGAAAGGCTTGGAAGGTTACATGACGCTAGGTACTTAGTAATAGCTTCTGCATTTGAGGAGCTGTTTTGGGGGAAGTTCAAATTATATAGTTTGGAGTAGAAGTCTGAGAATGTGGCCGCTATCTGTTTTTCGCAATATGTTTTGATGCCCGTCTTTGTTTGTATGACGGATATTTGGGATTTGGTTCTCAGACCTCTTAATTTAGATGCTAATAACCGGTCGGCCTTATTTCCTTTGTCATAATATTTCTGCTTCGTCCACCTCAGCGCCCTCTCCACTTCATCTATTTGTATCTGCCTGAAATCAGATCTAGCCTTGTCCAGTACTTTGCGTAGTTGTTTTGAGGGATTAGCTTTATGTTTATGTTCTAGGAGTTTAACTTTCTCCGCTAATTCGTCGTACAATTTCTGTTTTTGCTTTTTCTTATATGATGCTATGGAAATTATATTCCCTCGAATCGTGGCCGTATGGGCCTCCCATAGCAACACTGATGACTTTACAGAGCCCTTGTTCAGCGCAAAATATTCTCTGAGCTTTTGCTTAATCTCTATCTCTACATCTATTTGGTTTAACAGAATCGTTTAGTTTCCAATTATATTGATTATATTTATAGAAGGGGAGGGAGAGCGTCAGCGAGATCGGAGCGTGGTCCGACCATGTTACAGAACCTATGTCCGACTGGGAGGTTGCCTGAAAGATATCTTTAGTACCCAGAAAATAATCAATCCTTGAATAGGTCTGGTGCGGGGGAGAAAAATACAAATAGTCCCTCTGGCCCTGATGCTGCGCCCGCCAAATATCTATCAGCGAAAACTCTTTCAGTATGTTCTGAAACCTTTTGGCATTTGTGGTCGTAATGCGTGGGTGGGGAGTACCCAGTGGGCTTGTCCTATCTTGATCAGGTGCTACAACCATATTAAAATCTCCTGCTATCAATAGCGTAGTTCTAGGTTGGGGGGCTAGCTTGTCACATAGATCTCTCAAAAAGTCAGCTTGACCCTCATTTGTGGCGTATATATTAACAAGGGTAATCTCCACATCTGATAGTGTGCCTTGCAGAATGAGGAATCTACCTTCTGGGTCTACGGTTTGTTTTTGAAGTGTGAATTTGACATTTTGTCTAAATAAGATGGCTACCCCTTTTTTTTTAGTGGAGCAGGATGCATAATATGCCTGGGGGTAGTATCTCTGAAAGGTGTTAGGGGGCGATATCGTATTAAAGTGCGTTTCTTGTAAGAATAGCACATCTCCTTTTGTTTTTTTTAATTCTTGTAAGGCGAGCTTTCTTTTGATTGCTGAGTTAAGTCCCCTAACATTTAGGGACACTAGTTTAAGTGTTGTATTTGGAGCCATTTTCGGAGCCATCCAGCAAACAGCTCCAGGGCTTTCCGGATACAGTCGGGTCCCCTCTTTCCCATAAGCTTTAGTCTCTGCGTTCAAATCCTTTCACCAGGTCAAAGGGGTCTCCACTTCTTTGCTGCGCTGGGATGTGTAGATCCTTGTAGCTCCAGGGGCATGCGCCCTCTTTGTGGACAGGTAGGTATGTGTTCCCCGCCGGGGGCAGACCAGCGTTCCTCATCTCGTATGTGTCTCAGAAGCTCGTAAGGGGGGGGGGGGCAATAGGGCGTCCAAACATATAAATTTTGCCGGGAGTAGTCTTTTCCTCTCCAGGTGACATTTCTCAGTCCTCACCTGCCTGGTTACGTTGGGTGGCTATTCTCTGAGAGGAGCGTGGTCCCCTCTCTGTTGGCCTGTGATCTGGGTCTCCGTCCGTATCTTCAGGGGCAATTCCACCTCCATTCTTGTGGGGGACACCGAGCCCCTTTAGGAATCTTGGTATCTCTTCCGGGTAGGAAAGGGTGTGGAATTTGCCTCCAGCCTGGGCCACAATTTTAAAAGGGAATCCCCAGCGATATTTAATCTTGTTGTCCCTTAATTTTAGTGTGAGGGGTCTGAGCTCTCTCCTGCGGTCTACTGTACGTTTTGAGAGATCACTGTATATCTCAATATGTACATTCCGGAACTGGATGTGTCCTTTCTCCCTGCTCGCCGTCAGTATTTTCTCCTTTGTGGAGTAATAATGGAACCTGACCAGTATATCTCTGGTCCTCTTGGGGTCCGTGGACCTAGGTCCGAGGGCCCTATGGGCTCTGTCCATCTCTAGCTTTTAAGGAGTTAGGTCAGGTACCAGATGAATAAAGAGGTCTGATAGGTATGTGCTCCATCCCAATTCTGGGTGCAATTACCAGGATCCCCCCCTCAGTCCACTCCCTGTAGTAACATAAGCACTTTATTCACGCTATATATTCTATTAGCCTGTGTGCAGTTATCTGGGATCTGTGGAAGATTAACATCTTGTCTTCCTGTTTACTTGCCTGATAGGTATGTGTGCAGCTGTTCAGTCTCCACTGTTTCTGGGACATACCTCAGTCTCAAGTTCTGCCGCCGATCGCGGTTTTCCTGGTCCTCGGCACTTTCCTTGAGCCCTCTGATCTCCCAGTGCAGGCGGTTGATCTCGTCCTCCGCGGAGAACTGAGCCTGCTCCAGTGTTTCCACTGTGTTTGCCAGCCCATCTGTTTTGGCCATTAGGAGATTCAAGTCCGCCCTTAGGGTGTAAATGGCTTTACCCAAATCATCCCGAAACTCCTTCCTCATTCTGGAGATTCAAGTCCGCCCTTAGGGTGTTAATGGCTTTACCCAAATCATCCCGAAACTCCTTCCTCATTCTGGTGAAGAGGTTTTCTAAATATGTTTTGTTCACATCTATGTTTTCAATTTCCTGCTCATGCGCCCCGCTCGGGCCCTCCCGCGTGTCGGATGAGCCGCCATCTTGGGAGGTCTCGCAACTCCCCGTGGTCCGCTGGCTTTGTGGGAAGTAGCTCGTCACTGACTGCTGAGCTGCCTTCTTATTTTTGCCGCTCATGCTGGCTACCTTCCTCTCCGCTTGTATGTATTTATTGGGGGGGTTTAGATGTAGAGATGCCGCAGGAACTGTGGGGTCTTTTTAGTGCTGTAGGATAGGATTGTTTGTTTAGTCTAGTACAGCTTGTCTGGGTAGATATGGGGTTATTGGACCCAGGGGTTCTGGCCTTAGGGCTGTGTTTCTGACCTGCAGGTCGTTCTCTCTGAGGCACCTTTGTGTGGTGGTGGTGCTTCCACGTGGTGGTGCTCCCCCAAGATGGCCGCCTCCTCCCTCACCACACTACTGAGGCCTATGGCTCCCTTCACTAGTGGGTCCCCTCCCGGTGTTCTTCACTCCCAGCAGGGCCCTAGGTCAGGTTTGTACCTTTTATTTACGTGTGCCATCCTGGGGGGGGGAGCTGGACCCGTAATGGGGGGTCTCCGCTCGCGCCTTTCCTCACGGCCTCAGGCGGCCACAGCGGGCCCTTCTCTTACCCCACAGGGGGTCGGGGGTTCCGTCCCCGATCACCGCTGATTCCCCTCTATTCTTGGCTCCTCGGGGCGCGCGGAGTCCCGTCGCCTCTCGTCTCCGGAGTCTCTCCGTCAGATTTGAATTTTGCGGGCTGCAGAGGGGAAAGTCCCGCACCGGGGGCAGGGGGTCTCCGACACAGCTCTCCGGGACGCCGGAGCCAGCCACTTCGGAGCCCAGCTAGTCACCGGAGCAAAGTCTTTGGGGGTTCACTTAGGGATTCCTCCGCTTCTCTTGATTATTTTATTATTTAATATGCTTCGTTAGTGCTATTCATTCAGAGGGGGTCGGGAGCGTCTCTTTCAAGCTGCCATTCCCCTTGACGTCACCGGAAGTCTCCGGCTTTTGAGATTTTTAATGTTTTTATTGCGTCCGCCAGCTCTTTTTGGGTAATTTTTGCGTTAAGCATTTGATTCTCCTCCTCTGTCAGTGTTGGTAGGAGGCAATCGGACAGGTAATTACTAATAGGTACAGTGGCTGGTGTCCCCATGTTCCCACCCTGAGCCTTGAGGTTATAAAGTTTAATATAAAATGCGGTAAATTCCTCCGCTATTTTCTGTTCGTTATAGATTATTTCTCACGATTAATTTTTTATCGCTGTGATCTGGGAACGCTTCTGTATACCTCTTAGTTTGCTCGCCAAAAGTCTGTCAGCCTTATTGCCCTTGTCATAGTATTTCTGACAAGTCCATGTAAGAGCTTTTTCTACTTCTTCCATTTGGGCTTGTTTTAGCTCATTCCTGGCTGCGGTCAAGGTTTTATAAATCTTTTTCGAGGGGTTGGGTTTGTGCTGTTGTTCCAGCTTAATTATTTTAGTTGTAACAACTAGTGACATACCGCTCACCTCAATATTGAATACCAACTCTATGATAGGGATGACAGACATACATATATAAGGAGACAAAGGATGCTCCTAAAAAGATCCCACTTTAATGCACAGCAAAGCCGAAAATAGTCCACAGGTATAGTAACCCACTAGAGTAATGGTAAGACTATAAGGGTACAATTAAGTAACTGCTCCCAACACTGTGGGAGGACAATTACCACTAAAATGCCCTAGGGCAAAAATAATAAATGATTTATTGATATTCAGAAGTCGACGCAGTAACACACACTCAAAATAACCATAAAAACAATTAAAACATAAATCACGGGTGAGGCAGGGTAAGGGGATATTATTATAAGATGAATTCCCAAATATTAGTGTATGTCCCCTTACCAGTACCAGGTGGTAGTGTGAGACACAATGGTAAATACAAATGATAGGCAATAGAGAATGCTAGAGCCTCTGGTCTCAGGGTATGGTGGAGGTTGCACTAATCATTGCATGCTGTGATTGATCTGCTCAGTATCAATAGTTGGATATCACACTGACAGTAGGTAGTGATGCATGCAGAGTAGTGAATGCAAATAAATGTGCCACTGTCATATATCACAAAACCTATATAGGTACTAGGTCACATGATCAATGATTCAGTAAATCATTAGTGCACATTATACCACATTATATAAATGAACCGCGGCATGTGCATCAAAAACCGGACCTGATATATGCATAAACTACCTCTGCTAGGCAGTTAACAACTCGAACAACCCCACACAAACTACCAGGAACAGTCTCACCCGTGACTCCTCCTACACGACGTCAACGTGGTGACGTCATGCCGACGATCGTTTCGCGCATAAGGGGCTGGCGCTTTCTCAAGGTTCAGCCTCACCCGTGATTTATGTTTTAATTGTTTTTATGGTTATTTTGAGTGTGTGTTACTGCGTCGACTTCTGAATATCAATAAATCATTTATTATTTTTGCCCTAGGGCATTTTAGTGGTAATTGTCCTCCCACAGTGTTGGGAGCGGTTACATAATTGTACCCTTATAGCCTTACCATTACTCTAGTGGGTTACTATACCTGTGGACTATTTTCGGCTTTGCTGTGCATTAAAGTGGGATCTTTTTAGGAGCATCCTTTGTCTCCTTATATATGTATAATTATTTTAGTTGTCAGATCTGTTATTAATTTCACCTTGGCCTTTCTGTGGGATGCAATTGAAATAAAAGTTCCCCTAATTGCTGCCCTATGGGCTTCCCACAGAACCGCTGGAGAGTCTACTATGCCCCAGTTGAGAGCGAAGTACTCCATAAGAGCCTTTTTAATTTCTTTTTCTACCTCCGGGTGGTTCAGTAGGGAGTCGTTCAGCTTCCAAGTGTAGGCGGTTAATTTATGAAATGGGGTGGATAGGGTTAATGTGATGGGGGCGTGATCTGACCATGTAATGGGGCCTAAGTCCGAATTTGTGCAGGCTTCCAGGATATATTTGGTAGCAAAAAAATAGTCTATACGAGAGTATGACTGGTGGGGTGCGGAATAGAATGTGTAATATTTTTGGCCCTGGTGTTGGATTCTCCAGATGTCCATTAAGGAATATTCCTTGGTGATTGTTTTAAATTGTTTCTCCATCCTCTGAGGTGGAGCTCTGTGTTGGCCTTGTTGGCCTGAGGTTCTGTCCTCCGCAGAGTTTATGGCCATATTAAAGTCTCCGCCCACAATCAACGAAGATAGGTACTGCACCGACACACTTTATTCGAGCAAATACCCGGTATGTACCTGGCAGATACCTGGAATAAGCCACTACTAACCTCTGACAAGCCCCGTTGCATTTGCCTTCCCAGCCTGGGTTCATGCCTGGCTGATGGGCGGCTGATCTGTTAAATGATAATGATTAGGATTTAATAGGCTGCAATGCTTCGCGTGTCTACCAGATGGCATAAATTCATGAATTGTAATGCAGTTTATATATATATACTGTGCAGTATTGCAGCCAGCGGGAATAAAATGCTTCAATCCCTGCTTGGAAAATAACTCAATGTACTCGGGCAGAAAACAGTCACAAACCTCAATACACCCGGGTATACCCGAAATCGTGGGACTAGCCAAGCTCGAATAAAGTGTGTCGCCAGTGTAGGTAGGGTCAATCTTTTCTAACACTGCTTTCAGGAATTCCGTTTGATTATCATTTGGCGCGTAGATGTTGATCAGAGCGACCGGCGAGCCAGCCAGTGAGCCATATACCATTAGAAATCTACCCTCTGGGTCTGAAGTGGTTTTGGTGATATTGAATGGGGTTCCTTGTCGGAGCAGGATCGCTACTCCCCGCTTTTTACTGTTAAATGACGAGAAGAAACCCGTAGGGAATACATTGCTAATCAATTTGGGCAGCTCTTGGGATGTAAAGTGCGTCTCTTGGAGGAAGATGATACTGTATCTCCCTTGGTCTTTTTCAGCTCTTGGAGCGCCAGTCATCTTTTTCTATTATTATTCAGGCCCTTTACGTTTAGTGATACGAGTTTAATTGCGGACTGACTAGCCATTTGGGCGAGAGAGTTTAGTGTCCATCGGGGTCTCGCCCTTCCCACCGGGGAGATCCTGGTTCGTTGGTTCAGAGAACCTTTTTAACGCTTCTTGATGGTGCTGTTTGAGTATGGGTGTCAGGCCCGCCCGACGAGGGGTTGGGTGGGAGGAGGGCAGGGAAGGTCGAGAGGGGGGGGGGGGGGAATAGGCTGCTGGGACAGGGTCAGCAGCAAGAGGCAAAGTGGGACGAGGTCAGCTAAGGACCTCCAATAAGTACGGCCGGGATTGGTGTAAGCTCTACCTTAGTTTAAGAGGGGGGGAGGGGGGGAAATGGTTGGGGGGGAAAGGGGTCAAAGGGACGCAGGTCCCGAAACGCATCAGAGTTACTATGTACTCCTTTTGACCACTTAATAAACCTTTTTATATCCGATACTGGTTTGCAGCCCCCATTGTTTGCACGGTTGTGCTCCGCCACTGTACCCTATGGGACTACTCTCTGCAATTACGTCTGGCATGACGCACCCACTAATCAAGGACTGAGCTGTGCTTCAAGGGAGTTCCTCACATTGATCGTTTGATTGGTATGTACTTTTGTTTTGCTGGGGGTCTATACAGGACCTTTATGGTATATATAGAGATCTGTGTTAGCCGTCCAGCGTAACTAGTACACTCCTATGTTTATATCATCCTAATGAGTCTCCTTAGATCTTATACATGCTCTAATGCCTTGGTTACATATTTTAGTACTCTGAATATGCATGTATGTTCCTAGGACAGCAGAGCCCTGAATATTGGGATAATATCCCTCACCCACTACGGTCAAGCTTATAGGTTTTGGACCTGGGAAAAGGGGGGGAGATGGGGGGGGGTGGGGAGATAGGGGGGAGGGGGAGACCTGGGTTGACAGGTAACACAACAGCACATTGCATTAATGTTTTTAGGTATCATGCTGAACATAAACGGAATACTTCCTACGCTTGCTGGTCGGGGAAGAGGGGGGGAGGGATGGGGCTCTTACATTTAGTGAAGTTAATATCCGAGGATCCTTATGACATTTCTATTTGATCTATGTGGCCCGCCGTGTGCCTTCCTCAGAGGGTTTGACAACGTATTTTATTACTGCAGGCAGCATCATTAGTATGGGGCCGTGTGGCCATATCTTCTGCGGCGGAAGGGCAGGCTTATGGGCTTTGGAGCGTGAGGGGGGGAGGGGAAAGGGGGGGGGAGAGAAAAGGGAGTACATTATATTATAACACATACAACTTTTCTCAACTTCAACATTCATCAACTGAGGAACAGGTTTTTTTTTTTTTACATAACTCAACTGTGGCATAGGGACGGCTTAGCACTAGATCCATGTGGCCAGCTAATCTAGACTGCCAGTTACTGTAATAGTGTCACTGACGCTGCTTCCATTATCGAAGTCATTTGGGCTTCCTGTCTTGTGCAGGGCTCATTAGGCAGCTTCCCAGTTAACTAGTATTTCCTAGTCCGGGGGGTGGGGAGGTTAGCAACAGTCGTGCGAACCGAGCCTGGGGTCAATAGTCCTGTACCCGGGCCTTAGACAGATTACATTTTGCTACTTACAGTTAGTAGATCGCAGTGCTGTTGTCTGAGCATCGCGCTCCCCTCCTATTCCCCCCGCCAAACCCTAAAGCCCAGCCGGACCTCAGCACTCTTCAACTGCCATTCGGTCAGCGTCAAAAGTTATAGTAGCTTCAGCTGTGGGTTGCCTCCGATCGTCAGGGGTCGTATTCAGAAGCTATGCATCTGGCTGGGTCTGGTGTGGTTCTTGAGCCGTCATGTGCTCCCGTCTTCGCTGTGGACTACGGTGCTTCTCATCTGTTCTTAGACTGCCTTGGCGCCGCCGTTCTCCTCGCGGGACGGGTGCTGCGTGGTTCCGCGTCCTCCCGGTGCGGTGGGTCTTGTAGTTGCTCCGTTGTCCAGGAAAGCGGCGGGGTCAGACCCAGGGCTTTCACGAATGGGGCCATGTCCTCAGGGCGGCGGATGGTTAGGAATTTGCCGTCATAGCTTACCGTAAGCTTGAACGGAAAGCCCCAGCGGTACTTCACCTCCTCCCGGAGGAATGAGGTCAAGGGCTTAATTTCTCTCCTTCGGTCGACTGTTATCCGTGACAGGTCGTTGAAAATTTGGAGAGTTTCATTTTGGAATGGTAGTGACTCTTTCCCTCTGCAGGCGGTGATGATCTTCTCCTTTACTGTATAGCTGTGTAATCTTATGATTACATCGCGTCGCCAGTTGGGATCTTCTGATCTGGGAGCTACCGCCCGGTGGGCCCTATCCATCTCTAGGTCCATGTCCTCTAGCGGGCCGCAGAGCGATGTGAACAGTTCCGCAAGATAGGGACGAAGCTGGCCAGGTAAGACCGTCTCTGGTACATTTCTTATGCGCAGATTCTGGCGCCTGTCCCTATTTTCTTGGTCTTCCCGCCCGTCTTTGAGACGGGAGATCTCCTCTCCTAGCCGGATGATTTCTTCCTCGGCTGCTGTTTGTCTTGCCAGGGACTCCTCCAGTCCACCTTCCAGAGTCGTTGTCCTCTCTGTTAGGCCAGACATCTCCTGTTTAATCTTCGCTACTGCTGCTTTGATTTCTGCCTGCAGGGATGTTTGGAGCTTGACATGCATGGTGGAGAATAGGCTCTCCAGGTAGGATCGGGTGATCGGTTCCTCTATCTCCATTTCAAGAGTTGCATGGGCTTTCGTACCCATATTTAGAGCTGCTTGCGGCTCTTGTGAGCCTCGTGGTCCGCCACCCTCTTGGTTTGCTGGACTCTTCTGTGTCGGGGAGAAGAACCGTGACACCACCGGTGCTGCGGGCTTCTTTGTGTGTTTGGACATGCTCCGATCTCTCCAAGTAATGGGGGTATGTTTTTGAGCCTTGAATTTCTGGTTTGGGAGCGTTATTTATTAAGTTTTAGCCGGTGGGTCTGCGGAGCTCCCCTCCTACACCCCCATTCCTGATGACATCATCGGAAACCCATCCCTTTAGCACATTTTTAATGGATCATCAACATTCAGTATTGTCATAGACAACTTAGGATCTGGCTGTGGTTTTTTTTTTTTAGGGAAGCTGTGTCTTTAACTGAAACGGGAGGTGGCCATCTTGGATCCAGATGGAACGCAGGCTGAAACACATGACATGAAGATAGCTCCTACTCAGAAAGCTCTTATTTAGACCACAGCTCTGATCAGACCCTCTCTTCACAGTGGGGGCGCAGGCAGGCTCAGGAGGGATCAGGAAGGGCGCAAGAAGGCGGGCAGACAATATCTTCAACTGGTTTAGCCAACAAAATAGTCAGTGGGTCCATAGAAATGGACACATCCGTTATTTCTTTTTTTAATAGATTGGATAACGATCCAATATTTCTATTGCCGGACACGTTCACCAAATGTGGACCATATCGCTTCTCTGCCCACAACCCCTCCAGCACAGATCAGACATCACAGGGTAGATTTGCTTCAGCCGCCATGGCGTGAGGTACCAATGAATAAAATTTTATATATATTTTCTTTAGTTGCTGTGCATATGGAAGTTTTTGCAGCAAACTCCCATATATCCTCCCAATCATCCCTGTCAATTTCTATTTTCAAATCCGCTGCCCATTTGAGCATGCAGTCATGATCATGTGAATTGACCAAGGCCTCCAAACTGGCTTTTATTCTAGTTATCAAACCTTTTTGATAACTACCTCTCCTACATAGGCAGCAGAGATGTAGAGGAGCACAGCAGCGTTTCTTGGCAGCATACCAGCTAGTGGATCGCCAAAATGAGGGTAACTCCAAGCAGGGATGAGTATTAAAAGAGTACTTTAATGCTCAGTGCAAAACAGAACAATGGTAGGAGCGCACCTACGCGTTTCGTCCGTAAAGGACTTTCTCAAGGTGGATTATACTCTATGTCCCTGAACCTGGATCCATTATGGTATATGGAATTATCAGTATTCTAATGAGCCATCTATGGTGATGCACCATAAACACCACTTACCTCTCCTACATAGTGCTTCAAAACTTGTGAAGGGAGTAAATTCTAATTTTGGGGACATTTTTGGGAAAAAATTCTGATCTGTAGATATTTAAACATACTAAGGTCTGGTGCCTCATACCTAGTTAGGAACTCTTGGAAACTAGAAAGTTTTCCTTTATGCACTAGGTCGGCAACTACTCTAATATGTTTAGCTTTAATTTGGTCGAATTGTTTATAATCACAGCCTGGGGGGAAATTGGGATTGTTAAAAAGCGGAGTGAGTTGCGAAACGGGAGACACAAGATTAAATTTGCCCTTAGACTTGCTCCAACTCTCCCAGGTAAATCTCGTCGGATCTAGCTCAAACATTTTGGCGTACACCTCCTTAGCCAGTGCCCATAGGGACACTGGCAGAGAAGACGTTCTAGCATATTGGGATTCTATGGCTAACCAACAATATTGTGTTGGATCAGCGTTCCACATCACCACCTGCCTTAGTTGGGCAGCTTGGTAGTATTTCGAGATATCTGGGACACCCAAACCTCCTCTTGTCTTTAAAGCCATCATCACCGATCTAGCTGTTCTAGGCCTTTTACCTTGCCAAATAAAATTAAATATTCTATTTGGGAAATTTTTCAGTTCGGATCCCGGTATCCGGACTGGGAGAGTCTGGAAATGATATAATAACCTAGGGAGTATATTCATCTTGACTGATACTATTCTCCCAATCCATGACACCTGATATCCTTCCCACTTTGCCAGATCCCTTTTAATCTTATCAAACAATGGTGGATAGTTGCCTTGATATAGGGAGTGGTAGTTCCTAGACACATTTACTCCCAGATATTTAATATGTGAGGAACTCCATCTGTAGCTGAAATTCAGTTTTGATAATTTTATCTCTGGATCCGAAAGATTCAGATTAAAAAACTGTGACTTGTCGCTGTTCATTTTATATCCAGAGATTTTTCCAAAGTCTGATAGCGCCTTTTGGAGGTTGAGTAAAGAAGTCTGAGGGCTTGCTAAAGTCAGAATAATATCGTCTGCGAATAATGAGATTTTATCATTTGTTTTCCCAATCACTATATACAATGTATATTACTATTTGCTCTTATTTTAGCAGCCAATGGCTCAATCGTTAGAGCGAAGAGAGGAGGAGATAATGGGTACCCTTGTCTCGTACCATTTAAAAAAAAAAATTTCCCCAAACATTTTTATTAGGCATAATCATCTTTACAGACATTGGTTTTACATTATCAGTGTTGGCCTAATACAGTTGTATTTTCCTTGTTCATGTGGGGGGAGAGAGAAAGAAAGGAAAGATCCCCTAAGGCCACGTCATGGTCTCTGGGGTGTGGAAAAGGAAAGAGAGGAGGGGGGGGGGGGGGAGAGAGGGAGTCATTCCACCCTCGTCCGGCCGGGTCCCGGCATCCATCCTTCATGGCTCTACTGTGGTTCAGATCCGTCTGGGGTTGTATCCTGATTTGGTTCGGATTAATGGGTTAACCAGCGTTCCCAAATTTTATAGAAACCTTCAGTTGAGCAGTTCAAGAAGGCCGTGAGTTTTTCCAAACTCATAACATCGTTAACTCTTTTTTTCACTAGCTGTTTGGTGGGGGGCGCTATCTTCTTCCAAGAGTATGCGACTGAACACCTTGCTGCTGTTAGAATAAAGGAGATTAATTTCCATACTGGGCGATCGATGTCCTCTATCGGCCTGCCCAGTAGGAAGGTCAGTGGATCTATAGGAATTGTGAGGCCTGTGACCTCTTTTATCAAATCTTGTACCGTAAGCCAGTATTTCTGAATTTCTGGACATGACCACCAGATATGGGCCATGTCCCCTCTATGTCCACAGCCTCTCCAGCATAGATCTGAGGCCAGAGGGTAGATTTGTTTTAACCTCACTGGGGTAAGATACCAATGATACATTATTTTATAGATGTTTTCCTTCACCGTGGTACAGATGGAAGTTCCTGAGGCTGCGTCTCATATTTCCTTCCAGTCCTCTCTGTCAATAACTATGTCCAATTCCGCTTCCCATTTAAGCATATAGTCGTGAGCGGTAGAGTTATCCGGATTCTCCATGCCGGCATATATTTGTGTTATTAGACCTTTTTGATGTACTCCTTCGCGACAGAGTTTCTCAAATTTTGTGAGAGGGGGGAATTTCAATGATGGGGACATTTTTTGTAGAAAGTGTCGAATTTGGAGAAACTTAAATGTATCCAGGTGGGGTAATTTTAATTTGGTTCGCAATTCTTGGAGACTCAGGAACTGTCCATCGCTCAGCAGGTCCGCGATCGCTCTGATCCCCATTGTTTTAAATAGGTCGAATTGTCGGGTTTCACACCCTGGTGGGAATTTAGGGGTGTCAAATATTGGAATGAGCTGAGAGCAAGGGGACGAGAGTAAGAATTTAGTTTTAGTTTTTGCCCATATATCCCAAGTATGTTTCATTGCCCCCAGCCCGAATTTGGGCGCCATGTCATTTCCCCTGTCACCGCTCCAGAGAAAAGCTGGTAGAGAAGGCGTTCTGGAGTAATGAGATTCAATTGCTAGCCAACATAGCTTGTCTGGGTCCCGAGTTCCACATTACCGCCTGTTTTAATTGGGCAGCTTGGTAATATCTTAATGTCTGGGACCCCCAGTCCTCCTTTTGTCCTAGACGCCATAAGAACCGACCTAGCTACCCGGGGTCTCCTTCCGTTCCAAATAAATTGGAGGATTTTATTTTGGATAGTTTTTAATTCAGAACCAGGGACATGGATCAGGAGCGTCTGGAAATAATATAATAATCGGGGGAGTATATTCATTTTAACTGAGATCATTTTCCCGATCTATGACATCTGGTATTTTTCCCATTTATCCAGATCTTTTTTAATTTTCCTAAATAGGTTGGGATAATTATTTTGGTATAGGGAGCAATAGTGCCTCGATACATGTACTCCCAGGTATTTGATGTATATACACTGGCGACACACTTTATTCGAGCTCGGCTAGTCCCACGAATTCGGGTATACCCGGGTGTATTGAGGTTTGTGACTGTTTTCTGCCCGAGTGCATTGGGTTATTTTCCAGGCAGGGATTGAAGCATTTTATTCCCGCTGGCTGCAATACTGCACAGTATATATATATACACTGCATTACAATTCATGAATTTATGCCATCTGGTAGACACGCGAAGCATTGCAGCCTATTAAATCCTAATCATTATCATTTAACAGATCAGCCGCCCGTCAGCCAGGCATGAACCCAGGTTGGGAAGGCAAATGCAACGGGGCTTGTCAGAGGTGAGGAGCGGCGCATTCCATGTATCTGCCAGGTACATACTGGGTATTTGCTCGAATAAAGTGTGTCGGTGCAGTAGGGCTCCACTTATAATTAAAGTTTGATTTCAATGTCCGCATCTCTGGTTCTGATAGATTTAAGTTGAGGGCTTCTGACTTATCACTGTTAATTTTGTATCCTGATATTTTGCCAAATTCCTTTAATTCTTTGTGTAAGTTGGGAAGGGAGATCTGGGGCTGCGTTAATGTTAATATGATATCGTCTGCGAACAGTGAGACTTTATAGTTTATTCCGCCAATTGGTACCCCCTGTATATTTATATTGTCTCGTATTTTAGACGCTAGTGGTTCGATTGTTAGGGCGAAGAGGAGAGGGGACAAAAGGCATCCCTGTCTCGTTCCATTTTTCATTTCAAATTTTTTTGCTGTACCCCCCGGGAGTTTCACCACTGCAGACGGGCAGCAGTACAGCGCTCGGACTCCCGCTAGATACGCATCTTTTAAGCCGAATTTCTGCATTGTTTTGTCAAGAAATAGCCAATCAATTCTATCGAACGTCTTCTCTGCGTCCAGGCTTAACAGAACCGCGTTGGTAGCTGTGAGGTGGGCATGATCAACTATATTTATAATTTTGCGGGTGTTGTCTGAGGCTTGTCTGCCAGATACAAACCCCACCTGGTCGTTGTGAATTAATCTCGGTAGGATGGGATTCAGTCTATTTGCCAGGATTTTGCTGTATAGCTTAAGATCGTTATTTAGTAGGGAGATTAGTCGGTAGCTCACACATAGCAGTGGGTCCCTACCCTCTTTGTGGATGATGGCGAGATTGGCCTGGGTCATTGATGGGGGGATTGGGCTGCCCTCCATGAATGAATTAAATAAGCTGAGTAGGTGTTTAGTTAGGATCGGGGAGAATCTTTTGTAATAAACATTGGAGAAGCCGTCGGGGCCAGGGGCTTTTGAGATATTTTTTTTTGTTTCAATTTTTTTATTGTTTTATCAGGGTACACAACAGATAGTAAACTTTGTTGTACATAGATTGGATAAACATTGATATTTGCATATATTAATAAAAACATCCGTATTCCGTTTTCTTTATTCAGATAGGTGTTTATCTAAATGTTTGTATGTCTGAATGCTCGTACGTTTCTGCTGTTATGGTTCTAACTAGGAAGCTGCCGCTTCCGTGTGTCCTGTTTTTAGTAGTATAGTAGAGAAAAGAAAAGGTGGAGAGCAGAGAAAGAGAGAGGAGAGAAAAAAGAAGAGAGATAAGGGGGGGGGAGAGGTGCTGCGGGATGGCGTCCAGTTTTGTATATATCCTGCCTTTTCCTTTAGGAATTTATTATGTACCTGACCAAATTTCCCATGTCTTATGGAACTTATCCATCTTTTGGGTCAGTTTTGCCGTAAGAAGTTCCATTGTCTTTATTTCTCGCATTCTGCGGAGTACGGTCTGTTTAGCAGGGGCATTCACCTTCTTCCACGCTGCAGCAACGGAATAACGTGCCGCCGTGAGCACATGGCTCACCATCTTACTCTCTGCTGTGTCTAATTCGTCAATTGGCTTGGCCAGCACCATGGTCAGCGGGTCCACCTCAATCTCTACCCCCAGGTACTCTCGGATTAGTGTTTGAATCATGACCCAAAACACCTGAGTCTTGGGGCAGTTCCACCAGATATGAGCCATGTCTCCTCTTTGCCCGCAACCCCTCCAACACAAATCTGGGGTCCCGGGGAAGATCTGGCTCAACCTATTCGGGGTTAGGTACCAGTAAAATATAATGTTATAGATGTTCTCTTTAATGGTAGTACAAATCGATGTTTTGGATGCTGCCTCCCAGATATCCTCCCAGTCTTCTCTATCAATCTCTATATTTAAATCCTCCGCCCATTTGGACATATACCTGTTTTGGGAACAGCCTGTTGATCGCGCCAGGCCCAAATATATTTCCCAGATCAATCCTTTAGCATAGTACCCTTTCCTGCACAGTCGTTCAAAATTTGTTAGCTGCTGGAAAGCCTTATCTTTGGATACTGTTTGCAGGTAGTGCCTGATTTGTAAAAAGCCAAATATTGGGAGGTTTGTCGTTTGATATTTTGTTTCCAGTTCTTGGGTCAGCAAGAGCCTACCTTGCCCAGAGAAATCCTCTGCTATCATCATCTTCAGCTGTTTAAATTTACTGAGTCTCTGTGGGAACCCGCCGGGGGGAAATTCTGGGTTATCGAATATGGGTGTTAATAGGGAGGGGTGAGCCGTCAAGCCATATTTGTCTTTATTTTTGGTCCATACTCTCCATGTACATTTCATTGCTCCCAGTTTTAATGTTTCCGAGAGGATCTCTCTACCCCGCACAGTCCACAGGGTGGCCGGGAGTGAGAGGGGTCTCGCGTAGGAAAACTCTATCCCTGTCCAACAGCTTGTAGTTGGGTCATTGTTCCACATTATCACTTGTTTCAGTTGGGCCGCCAAATAATATTTAATGATATCTGGGACTGCCAAGCCTCCACATTCTTTTGGTGCTAACATTATGGTTCTAGCTACTCTTGGTCTTTTGTTTTGCCAAATGAATTGAAAAATTCTGTTTTGTATATTCTTTAATTCCGACATTGGGATATCAATTGGGAGAGTCTGGAACTAATACAGAAGTCTTGGCAGGATATTCATTTTGACCGTAGCTATTCTGCCTAACCAAGATATCTGGTATTCATTCCAGCTCTGTAAGTCTTTTTTTAGCCTCTCAAATAGGGGCGGATAGTTATATTGATATAGTGATTTGTACTCCCGTGTTATTTGGATTCCCAAGTATTTGATTTTCGTGGAACTCCACTTATAATTAAAATTTAATTGTAGCAGTTTGGCCTCGGGATTAGGTAGAGATACATTTAATGCTTCCGACTTATCCATATTGATTTTATACCCTGAGATTTTGCTAAATGTATCTAATTGTGAATGTAAATTCGGGAGTGAAGTCAAGGGGTTGGCTAGAGTTAGGATAATGTCGTCAGCAAAAAGGGATATCTTGTAATCCGTATCTCCAATTGTAATGCCACTTATATTGTTGTCCTCTCTGATTGTTGTTGCCAAGGGTTCTATAGAGAGGGCAAACAGAAGTGGAGACAAGGGACATCCCTGTCTAGTACCATTCCTAATGTTTATAGGGTTCGAGTTTCCTCCTGGGAGTTTCACTACAGCCGTGGGAGTTTTATAGAGGGCTCAAACCCCCTCAAGATATGGGCCCTTAAATCCGAATTTAATTAATGTTTGGTCTAAAAATTCCCATCTGATCCTGTCAAACGCCTTTTCCGCGTCTAAACGTAACAGGATGGCTTTCGTGGATGAGAGATGTACATGGTCGATTATGTTTATAATTTTTCTCGTATTATCTGAGGCTTGTCTGCCTGAAATAAATACGACTTGGTCCTTGTGGATCAGGCCTGGGAGAATGGGAGTTAGTCTGTTAGCTAGGATTTTGCTATAAAGTTTTAGGTCTGAATTAAGGAGGGCTATGGGGCGATAATTACCACACTGTAGTGGGTCTCTCCCTTCCTTTGGTATGAGTGCCAAATTCGCTCTAGACATAGAAGCGGGGATAGCCGTTCCCTCCAGAAACTCATTATTATTAAAAAGCGGAATGAGTTGCAAAACGGGAGACACAAGATTAAATTTGCCCTTAGACGGAGACCCCGCCCCCAGAGTGAAACGGATGGCAGCTTAAGCCTTGAGCTCCATCCCTCATCCCTGACAATACACTCATAAAGCAAGCAAAACGAACCTTTATCACCCCTAACTACTTTCACAATACCATTAAAACATTAGAGATGGCACCGAAGCAGGCAAAAAAGCAGGAGACCTCCGTAAATATCTGGCACCGGATTCAAATGCAGGATCAGAGTCAGAACGCGATGAAGACACAGCGGAAGGACCGGAGCAATTACCTGTCCGCCGCTGTGATTTTGAGAGGTTGTATAGAGACATGAAAGCCCTTATACACCTGGAAATGCAGGACTTAAAAAAGGAGGTGCAGGGGCTCGTGAGTGCACCGGAGCCCTGGAAGAGAAATTCAGCACCAATACAAAACTGATTAAAAAAGCTGACAAACGATCCACATACTTACAAGCACAAATTTCGGAATTGGCTGACAGACAGGAAGATGCGGAGAACAGGGACCGCAGGAATAACATTAGGGTACGGGGGATCCCTGAAACCGTCACCAATGTGGAGGATTTCATCTCAAGATGGATGGCGGAGTTACTCCCTGACTGCCCACCCAATGAAAGAATAATGGATCGCTGCCATCGTGCCCTAAGAAGCAAACCAGCAGCAACAGAGCAGCCGAGAGATGTAATAGCCCGGCTGCACCATTATCGCACCAGAGATGCTATCCTACAGAAGGCCAGAGTGGCAGAAGCCTGCAGATTCGAGGAGATCACAATGCAACTCTTCCAAGATCTCTCACCGCTTACCCTGGCCAGGAGAAGGAAACTCCAGCCCATCACCCGCACACTGAGGGACAGAGCCATCAGATATAGGTGGACCTTTCCGTTTGGCCTGCTGGTCATCCGCAACGGAAGGGCCATCTCCATGAAGGAGATAGAAGAGGGAGCTGAGTTCCTACAAAAACTAGGGATCAAGGAGAACTCACCCACGAGCCCTAGAGGAGAAAAGCCCAGAGAAACGGATTGGCAAGTGGTGGGGGCTGTGGGCGAAAGCCGGGAAGCTCTCACATGAGCTCGCTTAAAGTCTCGTATCTTGAAGTTACCTCATGGTTAGAGGCTAGTTAGTAAAGTTATATGTTGCTCCTGAACTGTCTCCCCCCTTGATTAACCCCGAGTGTGACGAACAAGGAGCTGGCTGCTTACGTGGCTATAGCCAGACTCAACACTACACGTTATGGGACCCTGCAACCCTCCAAGGCATTCCTGCAAGAAACACCAACTAAAAAGTGGAAAATCGTACCTGCATACATCATGGCGGCGGGCGGTGGAACGCAAGCTGCCCATCATGGCGGAAGAGCTCGATGGAGTCCACGAGGCGGCTTCACGGAAGTGCTGCAAGTTTCGGCGGGAGAGCTAGGGGAGTGGCGACCTTCCACGCGGGCTTCAGGTGAGAAAATGGCGTTCCCCGGAACAGCGTCACCGGAAGTGTGCTGGGCGCCATCTTGTAGGAGGCTAAAGAGAAATTACCGCTGACGTCATCTCGGAGCGCCGAACACCATCTAGTCTCGCGAGAAGAGACTCTGACTCATAAACCGGGTAAGGAAGAGGATAAAGTACCAGGAATGCAGCAGAGGGACAACTCTACCTGATGGCGGAGGAAGAAGAGAAGGCGTGGACAACATCCTACAGCGATCCGGAAGGAGGGCCCACGAACCACCACACCACCACGTTGCAAGCAAGCAAGGCCCATCATGCAAGCAGCGGAGTAGCCGAAATAATAAACACTGTCCCCAGGCAAATGTAGCTGTGTGCCCATTCCCCTAGGGGCTAATCCCCCCACCCAAAGACACGATACCAAATTGGGGGTGTTGGGAGGGTCATAAAGCCACACTAGCTTATTAAAGTGGCAGTCCCCCTTGAAAAAAAAAAAAAAGGGGGGAGAAAAAAAAAATAATAAAAAAAAAAAGGGGAATTAAAACAAATATATAAAGAAAAGACTCAGGACTGAGAAGGGGGGGGGGGGAGGGGGAGAAAAAGTTGCAGTATCTCAGTTAAACTGCCAAAAGAAGGGTTCTGTTTTTCTGTTTGTTCATTTATCTATATTATCTATAATGAAGATGAATCACCTAATGTTGTCGGGGGGAGGGTGGAGTGCCCTCCAGTCTCAACGAGGGCATGAGCCTCCACATGGGCGCGGGGGGTAACTCCGTCCGGCGGCCCATGAAAGTCCTCACTGAATCAGCAACGAGGAGCGGTAGAGGGGGATGGAGGTCCATCCCGGACTACGCTCGTGCTGTACGTTTAGGAGAGGCAGAGAAGGCACTTGGGGAGGACTGGTCTCGCCCTATTGCCGGATGTGCTAATTTTGTGTTTTTATGTTTCGTTACATGTGTTTATCTGTTCCCCCAGTGTACTTTCCCTTGTTCTTCCCGGCTGCAGTCCGAATCCTCGGAAAGAAATAGAAGATTCTCGACGCTGACACCATGGGCTCGGACGGTTGATTACAAACGAGTAAAGGTTTGGAAATACACTCATGAGTAAAGAGATCACTATTATTTCACACAATGTGAAAGGCTTTAACAGTCCAGGGAAGCGCAGGCTAGCTATGGCAGACTATAAGAAAACAGACCCTGACATAATTCTATTACAAGAAACACACTTTTCGAAATCCAGTTCCCCGAAATATATTGACTATAGGTTTAGGAATTGGTTCTCAGCTTCATCCAACAAAAAAAAAAGAGGAGTAGCCATTCTACTACATAACCGTTTGCCCTATGCGATTAAGACCATTAAAAAAGACAACAACGGCCGATTTCTGATTATAAGCGGCGAAATAAGAGGTCAGCCGATCACATTGGCAAACGTTTATGCTCCAAGTGAAGGCACAGAGGCTTTCCTGGAAAGGTTCTTCTCCATCCTCCAGAGGATGGCACAGGGATGCGTAATACTAGGGGGTGACTTTAATCAGACACTAGATCCAGTAATGGATAGATGCACCCCGAGCGGTAAAGCTAACTCAAAGGTTAGACAAACCTGGAATAGAGGGCTGAGAACTAATAATCTTTTAGATATATGGCGGGAAAAGCACCGCCAGGACAAAGGATTTACATTTTACTCCCACCCGCATGACAGATATAGTAGGATAGACTACCTCTTTGTATCCAGTAGAATGGTTTCACAGATCTCCCACTCGGGCATCCACGATATTTCGTGGTCAGATCATGCGCCGATAGAGTTGCGGTGCTCCGATTTTATTCTGGACAGACCAGGAGCGAACTGGAAACTTAACGAAGTTTTACTAAAAATCCCCGAAATTGCACAAAATGTGGGGGATAGAATCAGGGAATATTTTCAGGAGAATATGGGAAGTGTGACTTCGCAGGCTACCCTATGGGAAGCCCATAAGGCGACTCTGAGAGGAGAGCTCATAAGGATTGCAAGCAGGCGAAAGAGGGAGAAGGACAAAAAAATCAATCAGTTACAGAAGGAATTGGCAGTCCTCTCAGCTCGACATAAAAATAACAAAGATGGAATGACCCTTAAGGAGTTGCTAGACACCAAAACCAAACTTAATATCTTGCTGACCTCCCGTGCTGAAAAGGAGCTGACATGGTCTATACTGTAGTTTATGACATACGAGAAAGAAACCACAGACGGGTTCATAACCCTGATGACTCATTATGGGAAGTATTTTTGTACTATGAATTATTTATTCCAGGAGAGGTTTATACAACAAATTGGGAACTGCTTAATTTTGGACACTTAACACACACAGGTTCTTATTTCGCAAGGGTACAGGTTGCTCAACCATTTCAGTACATGTCTGTGAAATGTGATCGTGAATTTTTCATCAGCACTAGAAGATGTGTTGATAGAGGTTATTTAATTTGTGATGACATTATACAGCACATGCCTTGCAATGATCAAATGCAAGGTAGCAACTGCCCGATAACTGCAACACCCATTCAAACTCCTTTTACATTAATTCACAGCTTAGATAATGGGAGTTATATAGTATTATCTACAGAAGAGGATTGCGATATTCCTCCTTTTCAGGCATCACTTGTCACGGTTAATGGGAGTATACAGTGTTATGGTACTACACTTATTCCACCTCTGTTACATCAGACACTCACATCTGGAGTACATTTCCAGGTACCAGCTATCACACTGATCCTTCCTCACATGACAGCCTATTTGGCACATTTAAAGAAAATGAAGGTTACTATAGGGTTCACACATGATATAGTACATACCCTTTGACAGAGAGTTCACAGTGAATTACTACGTGTTGATTTACACCCGGGTGATTTTCCCCAGTGGTTGACTACACTAGGTGAATCATTGAAAACTTTTTGGCCAATGACAGGTAATTTTTTGACAAAAATAGGCACTAGCCTACAAACTACTGGTAAAAGTATTTTTAGTGGACTAGGAAATGCGTTTGGAATCCTAGGTTATTTGAAACCACTATTGTTTTTTATTTTAGGGATAATAATCCTTGTTATTTTGCTTCGTATTTTCTCTTTTCTTCCGAAGATGAAGAGGCGTTCAGCTTAATCACATTTTGCTTTCTAGCATATATTCTTATATTTTTACCTAGATACTAATATACTGTTTTAAGCACACAGGTCAAATCTAACCTGCTGCAGTATGCTTTGTTGCAAGGACACAGACGAAAAGAAAGATACTTCACAAATCTTGCGTCTACCACGGTCCTATCAAACTTCCATGAGGATGTACTTACTGTAGATGAACTGGTTTTACCACATCGGAAACCACGCTAAGTGCATGCAGTTCACAACACGATGAGAGACTTTATGTATCAGAACTCTCTTGCTTCCTCAGGACCGTTTTCAGTTTTAACACCTAATGGGACATTGCTACCGCGTAGCTTGCTAATGTTATGTAATTTTTGGCAAGTGAAATCTTTGCTATCTCTTGGTGATCAACCCAACTTCAAGTGTAGAGACATTCACCGTCAAATATTTCAAATGTCTTTTTATACAATTGAAGAAGGTCATATCAGCATTGTTAGCCACGGGTCATATAATTGTACCACTTTGTTTGCATGTTCAGGTAATAAACATCAACATTGTTTTGGGGCCCGTTGGGATACTACGCTTTTAAGTATGTATGAACGTCAACATCAACCCGCTTTACAATTGGGTGATTTTTACAAATTGATACCTTCCCATCGTGGAATAACTTGTGCACATATGCGCAGTTGTGGGTGTTTTGCGATCAATCACATACTCCTGTGAGTTCAAGCTCATCAACATCAGAGAGCGGTGACACTGTCTTCCAAAAGTACACATAATGAATATTTTCTGCTTTGATAGTTTTTCTGCATTTGCAAACATATGATAATTATGTGTAGGAGAGGGTGTTATGGATTACAGGTATTTTCTGGCATATAACGCATAATGAATACAGGTCACAGGTACATATATACATAGTATCATTATAAGGCCTAGTATAGCTTAGAGTATACTGTTAAAATCCTGGTTTTTCTTGTCTTAGAAATAATAGCTTGTTTTGCTCAGAAGTGGCAGGATATTGGGACAGGTTACATAGACATAAAAGGGGAACTAACACCGGTAAACAGGCCGTGGTTTAAAGGTAACTTACGACATATATCATACGTCACTAACTGTAAATTCTGATGGTAAACATCATACGTCACAAACCACAGAGCATGGACACATGACACGTGTCACACGTACGCAGCAAACAATGAACACTATAATAGGTTTGCACGACTCCATGTTAAACCAGAACCGAACTTAGGTGTGAAGTCACACAGATGAGACTTGAGCTGGGACTGGCTGACCTATTGTAATATCTTTTGGTTTGTGAGTATTGACAATGCATATACTGTATAGTTATAATCTCTGCATAGTTAGGAATGGATTGGTAACATACTGTAACTGCTAGCCATCAGCTTATAAGAAGCTTGTTGTGATATTTCTGATATTTCTGAATATTGTTGTGATACAATAAATGATAAACCTTATCTTATACAAACTCTAAGTGACCTTTCTTTATAATAATCTCACAATACTCTCCATAATATTATTAATATGTGAGAGTGTGGCCGAGACTTTGCAAGTACGACATTGTGGTCGGTGCTCTCTGCTTAGTGCAGGACATAACTCACCATAAGGCGATACTTGAAAAAGGAAGGCAGGCTGAGCCCAGATTAACTTCCCGTGCTGAAAAGGAGCTGACATGGTCTAAGCGGAAATTTTTTGAGAAAGCAAACAGGCCAGATACCCTACTTGCCAACAAATTACGAGACAAAAACCACGTCTCCCAAATTCAGATAATTCGAACAGAACAGGGGGATCTGACCTCTGACCCCAAAAAAATAGTTTATGAATTTAAAACATTATGAAACCCTATATGATGGGGCGAAGGTGGCACACACGCCAACCACAAAAACACGACTAAAGACGTTCTTAACAGAGGCTCAATTGCCTAAAGTGACCAGAGAGGAGAGGGACGCACTACAGGCAGACTTTACTATCGAGGAACACCTCTAGAGGTAATGAAGTCATTAAAAGCAGCCAAGGCCCCAGGCCCAGATGGCTTTTCCAATCTCTATTATAAGAAATTTCGCAAAATATTAGCTCCTCATCTACTAAAACTGTGTAATTCTTTCCTGGATGGTGCCCCCATCCCAAGCTCGATGCTCCAGGCGTCTATCTCAGTAATCCACAAACAAGGAAAAGACCCAGCGGACTGTAAAAGCTATAGGCCCATCTCTTTAATAAACTCTGATACAAAAATCTTTTCCAAACTTTTAGCTAACCGCCTTAACCAGGTGTTGTCCAAGTTGGTCCATCCTGATCAAGTGGGGTTCATATGTGGTCGACAAGCAGCTGATAACACCAGACGGATTATAGATTTGATTGATCTGGCGCAAAAAAAACATCCCGTCTATGGTGCTTAGTTTAGATGCAGAAAAAGCGTTCGACAGAATTGATTGGCCCTACTTGAGGGAGACGCTATGAGCGTTCGGCTTGGGTGGGAGAATGATAGAGGCAATTCTCGCTCTGTATCGGGGACCGACGGCAAAGGTCAGGCACCAGGGCTTCCCCTCGGATGAATTCCTGATTAAGAGCGGCACCAGACAAGGCTGTCCTCTGTCACCCCTTCTCTTTGCGCTATGCATCGAACCCCTAGCGGCGCACATCCGCCTCAGCCCGAATATAGCAGGAATCCAAATTAGTGACCAGCCACATAAGGTGGCCCTGTACGCTGATGACGTGATACTCACGTTATCACAGCCCCTCACCTCTCTGCCGAACGTCTTTCAATTGCTAGGGGAATTTAATGCGATATCTGGGTTCAAAATTAACCAGGCAAAATCAGAAGCCCTAAATATCAACTTACCTAAGGCCACCGAGAAACTGATCACGGTGAACTTTGAATTCAAATGGCAAACCTCCTCCATAAAATATTTAGGGATAAATATCACGAAGCAATCAGGCACCCTTTATAAGGCGAATTACCCCAGACTAATACGGACACTGAAGGAAGATCTACGGAAATGGGCAGGGTACAACATATCCTGGATTGGCAGGATTAAGTCTCTAAAAATGAATCTCCTTCCCAGAATTCTGTACCTATTTCAGACTCTTCCGGTCCCTATAATCAGGGAAGAGATCCTTCGGTTACAGTCCGCAATGGTGAAGTTTGTCTGGGGTAATAAAACCCCCCGCATCAAAACTAGCACACTAATTCGGCCCACAACAAGAGGAGGATTAGCGGTACCTTACCTGTTATCATACTTCAGAGCGGCCCAATTGACCCAAATTATCCAGTGGCACACCCACCCTAGTCGGAGGCGATGGGTGAAACTGGAGGCGGCCTGCTGTGCCCCGGTGGCATTGCAGGACCTGATCTGGCTCCCAAAGAAGGTTCGCAAGGACTTCAAACTCCCGCTCCCCGCGATTGCCAGCTCTTTGGCAGTATGGGACAAAAGCAAATATAAGCACGTATTAATGAGACAACACTCCTTGATGACCCCAATTTTGGGAAACCCTGATTTCGCTCCGGGCCTGCAGAAGAAAGATTTAACTATATGGACACAGAAGGGCTACACTCGCCTTTTACACCTGGAGGGTAGAATATCTATCAAACCGTTTGAGCAAATTAAGTCTGAAAAATCAGTTCCAAATTCAGAATTTTTTAGATACCTCCAGCTAAGAGCTTTCTATGATACATTTCCCATTCGAGCTCAATGCACTAATTTTAAACAGCTCTGTTCTACTGGAACAGGAACCAAGGGACTTATCTCTACGATGTACAAAGCGGTAGTCTGTCCGACTCCTGACGCCGACGTGACACTAAAATATAAGAATAGATGGGAAAGAGATCTGGGGGACACACTAGAGGACGAGGACTGGGACTATATTGTCTTGGCGGCAGCTAAGAGCTCAATCTGCACGACATTGAAGGAGAACGCGTCCTGATGAGGTGGTATTTGACCCCATTACGATTATCAAAGTTTGTCTGGGGCTACCCTCCATTGTGCCCTAAAAATGTGGGGAGCAGGCAGCCTTGCTGCACATGCTGTGGGGTTGCACCAAGATACTGCACCGACACACTTTATTCGAGCAAATACCCAGTATGTACCTGGCAGATACCTGGAATGCGCCGCTCCTCACCTCTGACAAGCCCCGTTGCGTTTGCCTTCCCAGCCTGGGTTCATGCCTGGCTGATGGGCGGCTGATCTGTTAAATGATAATGATTAGGATTTAATAGGCTGCAATGCTTCGCGTGTCTACCAGATGGCATAAATTCATGAATTGTAATGCAGTATATATATATATACTGTGCAGTATTGCAGCCA
Source organism: Ascaphus truei (assembly GCF_040206685.1). NCBI lineage: Eukaryota > Metazoa > Chordata > Amphibia > Anura > Ascaphidae > Ascaphus > Ascaphus truei. The sequence goes on along the minus strand of NC_134486.1, from coordinate 174,072,278 downwards.
GCGGGAATAAAATGCTTCAATCCCTGCCTGAAAATAACCCAATGCACTCGGGCAGAAAACAGTCACAAACCTCAATACACCCGGGTATACCTGAATTCGTGGGACTAGCCGAGCTCGAATAAAGTGTGTCGCCAGTGTACTCCCAATCTGGGAAGATATCAGAAATTGGCTCCAGAGAATTCTCGATTGCGCGATCCCTTTGGACCGACCCCTGGTTGTTTCTGCTGGCCAGACGCACCCCGGGGTTAAACAGGTCGGAGCACAAATTAATTTGAAAATAGAAATTGACAGGGATGATTGGGAGGATATATGGGAGTTTGCTGCAAAAACTTCCATATGCAGAGCAACTAAAGAAAATATATATAAAATTTTATAACCCTCACTATCGTCACAGTTACATATTTTATTACTCTGAATATGCATGTATGTTCCTAGGACAGCATATTGGGATAATATCCCTCACTCACTACGGTCAAGCTTATAGGTTTTGGATATGGGGAAGGCGTGGGGAGGGGAGGGAAAACTCCTAGCATAGCCATAACATGGAGATCTATCTGACAATCCTTAAAACCAGCGTAATAAACGTGAGAACAACTCTTAACAAGCTCAGTACATGAAAAGCATTATAACCTCTCTTTTTGTCAGTCGGTCAAGCTTATAGGTTTTGGACCTGGGAAAAGGGGGTGGAGATGAGGGGGGGGTGGGGAGATAGGGGGGAGGGGGAGACCTGGGTTGACAGGTAACACAACAGCACATTGCATTAATGTTTTTAGGTATCATGCTGAACATAAACGGAATACTTCCTACGCTTGCTGGTCGGGGAAGAGGGGGGGAGGGATGGGGCTCTTAGCATAGGAACCTTCCTGACTAACCTCACAACCATAGCATAAAACATGGGGGTAACATTTAGTGAAGTTAATATCCGAGGATCCTTATGACATTTCTATTTGATCTATGTGGCCCGCCGTGTGCCTTCCTCAGAGGGTTTGACAACGTATTTTATTACTGCAGGCAGCATCATTAGTATGGGGCCGTGCGGCCATATCTTCTGCGGCGGAAGGGCAGGCTTATGGGATTTGGAGCGTGAGGGGGGGAGGGGAAAAGGGGGGGAGAGAAAAGGGAGTACATTATATTATAACACATACAACTTTTCTCAACTTCAACATTCATCAACTGAGGAACAGGTTTTTTTTTTTTACATAACTCAACTGTGGCATAGGGACGGCTTAGCACTAGATCCATGTGGCCAGCTAATCTAGACTGCCAGTTACTGTAATAGTGTCACTGCCGCTGCTTCCATTATCGAAGTCATTTGGGCTTCCTGTCTTGTGCAGGGCTCATTAGGCAGCTTCCCAGTTAACTAGTATTTCCTAGTCCGGGGGGGTGGGGAGGGTAGCAACAGTCGTGCGAACCGAGCCTGGGGTCCATAGTCCTGTACCCGGGCCTTAGACAGATTAAATTTTGCTACTTACAGTTAGTAGATCGCATTGCTGTTGTCGGAGCATCGCGCTCCCCTCCTATCCCACCCACAAATCCCCCCGCCAACCCCCAAAGCCCAGCCGGACCTCAGCACTCTTCAACTGCCATCCGGTCAGCGGCAAAAGTTATAATAGCTTCAGCTGGGGGCTGCCTCCGATTGTCAGGGGTCGGATTCTGAAGCTATGCATCTGGCTGGGTCTGGTGTGGTTCTTGAGCCGTCATGTGCTCCCGTCTTCGCTGTGGACTACGGTGCTTCTCATCTGTTCTTAGACTGCCTTGGCGCCGCCGTTCTCCTCGTGGGACGGGTGCTGCGTGGTTCCGCGTCCTCCCGGTGCGGTGGGTCTTGTAGTTGCTCCGTTGTCCAGGAAAGCGGCGGGGGCAGACCCAGGGCTTTCACGAATGGGGCCATGTCCTCAGGGCGGCGGATTGTTAGGAATTTGCCGTCATAGCTTACCGTAAGCTTGAACGGAAAGCCCCAGCGGTACTTCACCTCCTTCTCCCAGAGGAATGAGGTCAAGGGCTTCATTTCTCTCCTTCGGTCGACTGTTATCCGTGACAGGTCGTTGAAAATTTGGAGAGTTTCATTTTGGAAAGGTAGTGACTCTTTCCCTCTGCAGGCGGTGATGATCTTCTCCTTTACTGTATAGCTGTGTAATCTTATGATTACATCGCGTCGCCGGTTGGGATCTTCTGATCTGGGAGCTACCCCCGGTGGGCCCTATCCATCTCTAGGTCCATGTCCTCTAGTGGGCCGCAGAGCGATGTGAACAGTTCCGCAAGATAGGGACGAAGCTGGCCAGGTAAGACCGTCTTCAGTACATTTCTTATGCGCAGATTCTGGCGCCTGTCAATATTATCTTGGTCTTCCTGCCCGTCTTTGAGACGGGAGATCTCCTCTCCTAGCCGGATGATTTCTTCCTCGGCTGCTGTTTGTCTTGCCAGGGACTCCTCCAGTCCACCTTCCAGAGTCGTTGTCCTCTCTGTTAGGCCAGACATCTCCTGTTTAATCTCCGCTACTGCTGCTTTGATTTCTGCCTGCAGGGATGTTTGGAGCTTGACATGCATGGTGGAGAATAGGCTCTCCAGGTAGGATCGGGTGATCGGTTCCTCTATCTCCATTTCAAGAGTTGCATGGGCTTTCGTACCCATATTTAGAGCTGCTTGCGGCTCTTGTGAGCCTCGTGGTCCGCCACCCTCTTGGTTTCTGGACTCTTCTGTGTCGGAGAGAAGAACCGTGACACCGCCGGTGCTGCGGGCTTCTTTGTGTGTTTGGACATGCTCCGATCTCTCCAAGTAATGGGGGTATGTTTTTGAGCCGTGAATTTCTGGTTTGGGAGCATTATTTATTAAGTTTTAGCAGGTGGGTCCGCGGAGCTCCCCTCCTACACCCCCACTCCTGATGACATCATCGGAAACCCATCCCTTTAGCACATTTTTAATGAATCATCAATATTCAGTATTGTCATAGACAACTTAGGATCTGGCTGTGGTTTTTTTTTTTTTAGGGAAGCTGTGTCTTTAACTGAAACGGGAGACGCCATCTTGGATCCAGATGGAACGCAGGCTGAAACACATGACATGAAGATAGCTCCTACTCAGAAAGCTCTTATTCAGACCACAGCTCTGATCAGACCCTCTCTTCACAGTGGGGGCGCAGGCAGGCTCAGGAGGTATCAGGTAGGGCGCAAGAAGGCGGGCCGCCAATATCTTCAACTGGTTTAGCCAACAAAATAGTCAGTGGGTCCATAGAAATGGACACATCCGTTATTTCTTTTTTTAATAGATTGGATAACGATCCAATATTTCTATTGCCGGACACGTCCACCAAATGTGGACCATATCGCTTCTCTGCCCACAACCCTCCAGCACAGATCAGACACCACAGGGTAGATTTGCTTCAGCCGCCATGGCGTGAGGTACCAATGAATAAAATTTTATATATATTTTCTTTAGTTGCTGTGCATATGGAAGTTTTTGCAGCAAACTCCCATATATCCTCCCAATCATCCCTGTCAATTTCTATTTTCAAATCCGCTGCCCATTTGAGCATGCAGTCATGATCATGTGAATTGACCAAGGCCTCCAAACTGGCTTTTATTCTAGTTATCAAACCTTTTTGATAACTACCTCTCCTACATAGTGCTTCAAAACTTGTGAAGGGAGTAAATTCTAATTTTGGGGACATTTTTGGAAAAAAATTCTGATCTGTAGATATTTAAACATACTAAGGTCTGGTGCCTCATACCTAGTTAGGAACTCTTGGAAACTAGAAAGTTTTCCTTTATGCACTAGGTCGGCAACTACTCTAATATGTTTAGCTTTAATTTGGTCGAATTGTTTATAATCACAGCCTGGGGGGAAATTGGGATTATTAAAAAGCGGAGTGAGTTGCGAAACGGGAGACACAAGATTAAATTTGCCCTTAGACTTGCTCCAAATCTCCCAGGTAAATCTCGTCGGATCTAGCTCAAACATTTTGGCGTACACCTCCTTATCCAGTGCCCATAGGGACACTGGCAGAGAAGACGTTCTAGCATATTGGGATTCTATGGCTAACCAACAATATTGTGTTGGATCAGCGTTCCACATCACCACCTGCCTTAGTTGGGCAGCTTGGTAGTATTTCGAGATATCTGGGACACCCAAACTTCCTCTTGTCTTTAAAGCCATCATCACCGATCTAGCTGTTCTAGGCCTTTTACCTTGCCAAATAAAATTAAATATTCTATTTGGGAAATTTTTCAGTTCGGATCCCGGTATCCGGACTGGGAGAGTCTGGAAATGATATAATAACCTAGGGAGTATATTCATCTTGACTGATACTATTCTCCCAATCCATGACACCTGATATCCTTCCCACTTTGCCAGATCCCTTTTAATCTTATCAAACAATGGTGGATAGTTGCCTTGATATACTGTAGGGAGTGGTAGTTCCTAGCCACATTTACTCCCAGATATTTAATATGTGAGGAACTCCATCTGTAGCTGAAATTCAGTTTTGGTAATTTTATCTCTGGATCTGAAAGATTCAGATTAAAAGACTGTGACTTGTCGCTGTTCATTTTATATCCAGAGATTTTTCCAAAGTCTGATAGCGCCTTTTGGAGGTTGGGTAAAGAAGTCTGAGGGCTTGCTAAAGTCAGAATAATATCGTCTGCGAATAATGAGATTTTATCATTTGTTTTCCCAATCACTATATACAATGTATATTACTATTTGCTCTTATTTTAGCAGCCAATGGCTCAATCGTTAGAGCGAAGAGAGGAGGAGATAATGGGTACCCTTGTCTCGTACCATTAAAAAAAAACAAATTCCCCAAACATTTTTATTAGGCAAAATCATCTTTACAGACATTGGTTTTACATTATCAGTGTTGGCCTAATACAGTTGTATTTTCCTTGTTCATGTGGTTTTACATTATCAGTGTTGGCCTAATACAGTTGTATTTTCCTTGTTCATGTGGGGGGAGAGAGAAAGAAAGGAAAGATCCCCTAAGGCCACGTCATGGTCTCTGGGGTGTGGAAAAAGGAAGAGAGGAGGGGGAGGGGGGGAGAGAGGGAGTCATTCCATCCTCGTCCGGCCGGGTCCCGGCATCCATCCTTCACAGCTCTACTGTGGTTCAGATCCGTCTGGGGTTGTATCCTGATTTGGTTCGGATTAATGGGTTAACCAGGGTTCCCAGATTTTATAGAAACCTTCAGTTGAGCAGTTCAAGAAGGCCGTGAGTTTTTCCAAACTCATAACATCGTTAACTCTTTTTTTCACTAGCTGTTTCGTGGGGGGCGCTATCTTCTTCCAAGAGTATGCGACTGAACACCTTGCTGCTGTTAGAATAAAGGAGATTAATTTCCATACTGGGCGATCGATGTCCTCTATCGGCCTGCCCAGTAGGAAGGTCAGTGGATCTATAGGAATTGTGAGGCCTGTGACCTCTTTTATAAAATCTTGTACCGTAAGCCAGTATTTCTGAATTTCTGGACATGACCACCAGATATGGGCCATGTCCCCTCTATGTCCACAGCCTCTCCAGCATAGATCTGAGGCCAGAGGGTAGATTTGTTTTAACCTCACTGGGGTAAGATACCAATGATACATTATTTTATAGATGTTTTCCTTCAGCGTGGTACAGATGGAAGTTCCTGAGGCCGCGTCTCATATTTCCTCCCAGTCCTCTCTGTCAATAACTATGTCCAATTCCGCTTCCCATTTAAGCATATAGTCGTGAGCGGTAGAGTTCACCGGATTCTCCATGCCGGCATATATTTGTGTTATTAGACCTTTTTGATGTACTCCTTCGCGACAAAGTTTCTCAAATTTTGTGAGAGGGGGGAATTTGAATGATGGGGACATTTTTTGTAGAAAGTGTCGAATTTGGAGAAACTTAAATGTATCCAGGTGGGGTAATTTTAATTTGGTTCGCAATTCTTGGAGACTCAGGAACTGTCCATCGCTCAGCAGGTCCGCGATCGCTCTGATCCCCATTGTTTTAAATAGGTCGAATTGTCGGGTTTCACACCCTGGTGGGAATTTAGGGTTGTCAAATATTGGAATGAGCTGAGAGCAAGGGGACGAGAGTAAGAATTTAGTTTTAGTTTTTGCCCATACACTGGCGACACACTTTATTCGAGCTCGGCTAGTCCCACGAATTCGGGTATACCCGGGTGTATTGAGGTTTGTGACTGTTTTCTGCCCGAGTGCATTGAGGTATTTTCCAGGCAGGGATTGAAGCATTTTATTCCCGCTGGCTGCAATACTGCACAGTATATATATATATACTGCATTACAATTCATGAATTTATGCCATCTGGTAGACACGCGAAGCATAGCAGCCTATTAAATCCTAATCATTATCATTTAACAGATCAGCCGCCCGTCAGCCAGGCATGAACCAAGGCTGGGAAGGCAAACGCAACGGGGCTTGTCAGAGGTGAGGAGCGGCGCATTCCAGGTATCTGCCAGGTACAAACTGGGTATTTGCTCTAATAAAGTGTGTCGGTGCAGTATGTCCCAAGTATGTTTCATTGCCCCCAGCCCGAATTTGGGCGCCATGTCATTTCCCCTGTCACCGCTCCAGAGAAAAGCTGGTAGAGAAGGCGTTCTGGAGTAATGAGATTCAATTGCTAGCTAACATAGCTTGTCTGGGTCCCGAGTTCCACATTACCGCCTGTTTTAATTGGGCAGCTTGGTAATATCTATTAATGTCTGGGACCCCCAGTCCTCCTTTTGTCCTAGACGCCATAAGAACCGACCTAGCTACCCGGGGTCTCCTTCCATCCAAATAAATTAGAGGATTTTATTTTGGATAGTTTTTAATTCAGAACCAGGGACATGGATCGGGAGCGTCTGGAAATAATATAATAATCTGGGGAGTATATTCATTTTAACTGAGATCATTCTCCCGATCCATGAGATCTGGTATTTTTCCCATTTATCCAGATCTTTTTTAATTTTCCTAAATAGGTTGGGATAATTATTTTGGTATAGGGAGCAATAGTGCCTCGATACATGTACTCCCAGGTATTTGATGTATATAGGGCTCCACTTATAATTAAAGTTTGATTTCAATGTCCGCATCTCTGGTTCTGATAGATTTAAGTTGAGGGCTTCTGACTTATCACTGTTAATTTTGTATCCTGATATTTTGCCAAATTCCTTTAATTCTTTGTGTAAGTTGGGAAGGGAGATCTGGGGCTGCGTTAATGTTAATATGATATCGTCTGCGAACAATGAGACTTTATAGTTTATTCCGCCAATTGGTACCCCCTATATATTTATATTGTCTCGTATTTTAGACGCTAGTGGTTCGATTGTTAGGGCGAAAAGGAGAGGGGACAAAGGGCATCCCTGTCTCGTTCCATTTTTCATTTCAAATTTTTTTGCTGTACCCCCGGGAGTTTCACCACTGCAGACGGGCAGCAGTACAGCGCTCGGACTCCCGCTAGATACGCATCTTTTAAGCCGAATTTCTGCATTGTTTTGTCAAGAAATAGCCAATCAATTCTATCGAACGTCTTCTCTGCGTCCAGGCTTAACAGAACCGCTTTGGTAGCTGTGAGGTGGGCATGATCAACTATATTTATAATTTTGCGGGTGTTGTCTGAGGCTTGTCTGCCAGATACAAACCCCACCTGGTCGTTGTGAATTAATCTCGGTAGGATGGGATTCAGTCTATTTGCCAGGATTTTGCTGTATAGCTTAAGATCGTTATTTAGTAGGGAGATTAGTCTTATTATAAAGAGGAGTCATCAAGAATCTTGAGTGATCCGACCACATACCGGAAACTGGAGGGCAACCCAACGGATCTTTTTAAAAAGGAGTTGTTGGTGCATTTAGAACAGGGATTTCGAGATGAGATAATTAATAAACAAGAACTGGAATTCATCACTATAGAACAACCAAGGATTCCAGTATTTTATTTCATCCCGAAGATCCATAAGAATCTTAATCGGCCCCCAGGAAGACCGATAATATCTGGAATAAGGTCCCTCACCTCAAATCTATCGCAATTTCTAGATTTTCTGTTGCAGAAATATGTGAAGCAGGTCCCATCCTATTTGAGAGACACGTCGCACGTACTCACGACCATACAGGAGTTAAAGTGGTCCAAAGAATGTTGTTGGGTAACATGCGACGTAGTCTCATTATACACAATAATAGACCACAAGATGGGACTGGAGGCAATAAGGAGGGTTCTGGAAAAGGATAACTCTGTAGATAATAAACTAAGGACTTTCATCTTGGATGGAATCAGGTTCATCCTAACCCACAATTATTTTTGTTATGAAGGCGATTTTTTCCTCCAGACATGCGGCACCGCGATGGGCACCAGGTTTGCCCCAAGTTATGCGAACCTATTCATGTCCATATGGGAGGAGGATAACATATGGACCTCCAACCCATTTGGGGCAAACCTGGTGCTATGGAAAAGATACATCGATGATGTGCTGTGTGTCTGGAGGGGGCCTATGGATGAGCTTGAGGCATTCAAGCAATATTTGAATATTAATGAACTGAACCTGCGATTCACATTTAATCAAAGCAATACCATCATTAACTACCTTGACCTCTCTCTGTATATAGAGGATGATACTATCCAGACAAAAACATATAATAAGGATGTAGATGCAAATACCTATTTATTGGCATCAAGCCATCACCACCCAAACTGGCTCCGGAACATCCCCAAGGGACAAGCACTAAGGGTTAAGCGAAACTGCTCAAATGAAAAAGTGTACCAACAGCAGGTAAATGACCTTAGGGATAGGTTCCTGGAGAGGGAATACAAAATGCGTGATGTAGACTCTGCCATTTCTGAAGTTAATAAACTAGATAGAAAAAATATTCTATGTAAAGATCCGACCACAACTGTTATGAAGAAAAGTGACCCATTTCCATTTTTTGTAACCCAGTACAGTGGTCTGGCCCCCACTATAACAAAGGTTCTTACTAAACATTGGGGCATACTACAGAGGGACCCTGTTCTCAAAGAGATTGTCCCAGAAAAACCTCAGATAGTTTATAGAAGGGCAAAAAACCTAAAGTCCCGGCTATCACCAAGTTGTCCCTTTGATGGTCTTCGAGACCGCCATGTTACACTGGCGACACACTTTATTCGAGCTCGGCTAGTCCCACGAATTCGGGTATACCCGGGTGTATTGAGGTTTGTGACTGTTTTCTGCCCGAGTGCATTGGGTTATTTTCCAGGCAGGGATTGAAGCATTTTATTCCCGCTGGCTGCAATACTGCACAGTATATATATATATACTGCATTACAATTCATGAATTTATGCCATCTGGTAGACACGCGAAGCATTGCAGCCTATTAAATCCTAATCATTATCATTTAACAGATCAGCCGCCCGTCAGCCAGGCATGAACCCAGGCTGGGAAGGCAAACGCAACGGGGCTTGTCAGAGGTGAGGAGCGGCGCATTCCAGGTATCTGCCAGGTACATACTGGGTATTTGCTCGAATAAAGTGTGTCGGTGCAGTACATGGCTAAGTAACCTTAAAGGATACTATACATGCTCCAAATGTATTGGATGCAAAAATAGTGTTAAGGTCAAATCATTTAAATCAAACAAAACAGGAGTGGTCTACGATATAGAAACATTTATTAACTGTAAGACGGATTATTGTGTTTACTTACTGCAATGCCCATGTGGGCTACAATACATAGGGCGCACAGGGAGACCTCTCAAGAGGCGATTTGCCGAGCATATATACAACATCAAGAGAGGCCTCGAGACGCATAGCGTCTCTAATCATTTCAAGCTAGTGCATAATCAGATTTCTGATGGCCTTATATGTATGGGTATTGAACATCTAAAACCAAATTGGCGCGGGGGAGACAGGCTGGGCATGTTGTCCAAAAGAGAAAGTTATTGGATATATGTCCTGAAAACCTTGTCCCCATTGGGTCTAAATATTGATTTCGATCTGGCATCCTTTTTGAAAGACCCTTAGAATCTGCTTGTTTCATCTTTCTTCAATGTAGTTATCGTTTTCTATTGAATTTGTAAATATGATCAATGTTAAACATTAGGTTTATGTAATCAACTATAGGACAAGTGTTTATTTTATTAATTTAATGTTTTAACATGTTTTAAGTCATTTTATATTTTTTGATATTTTAAAAGGGTAGTAGTGAGGACTGGTTTGACCCTAACAGCACAGTATATCAAGTCAGCTGTTTCTGGTCCTGCAATTACTCAGTTAAGTGACGAAAATGATCGCCGCCCATTTGTGGGCAGATACAAGTTTTAGTGCATGTACTTAAGGCACCAGTGTACTGGACTCCTTCATTTCCTGAGGAAGTGACGTAGCGTCACGAAACGCGTAGAGAGGAGGAGCCTAGTACAGTGCACGTTGTAAGCTGTCACCTGCGTTGCATCTCGTGGTGTGGGGAGAACTTCGGGCGCTGCGCCGCTGACGTCATCGGTTGGCGCGCGACGTCGTGAACAACACACCATCGAGTGGACACAGGCTGCGGATGGCATTCTTGAGCGGCATGTTTGCCCTCGCAAAATGTGAGTGTAACATCGCTGCTTTTTAACATTGTTAAATAAAATTTGCGGAGTACACTAGGCTGTCTTTCAATTTTCTCCAACCACGGTTGTTGCGGTGTATGCTGCTACTGGGACGACGCAGACCGAGTTGAAGAGAGCCACCTTAGGAACCACGAGGGGCCCGTGGAGACCAGGGTGGAGGAAGAGAACCAAAGAACAGATTCTCTCCCCCGAATGAACAAGAAAATATCCTGTAAGTAGGGATTTTCCTCTTCAGGTTGGGGCAATTGAGTCTGTATACTGCGCAATGGTGTGTTTTCTTTATCTGTTATTGCAGACAACATAAGGGAACACGCCTAGAGGAAAATCTACCTCACATTGTTGATGAATCATTCTACCACCAGGACTGCCTTTTCAAACAGGACTGTCTTTCGATATGGTACTGTAATTATCATCACCACACTTTGCGCCGGGGACATTTTTTGTATTTGTATCTCCAGCTGAATCTGCCTAAGTTTTGTTCTAGCTGTAACCAGCGTTTTATATAATTTCTTTGTAGGGTTGGCCTTATGGGCTTGTTCTATGGTTTTAATGCTATCTGTAAGTTCTTTGATTTGTGTTAGGCGGGCTTTTTTCCTATGGGAGGCGATGGAAATAAATTTCCCTCTGATGTTTGCCTTATGGGCTTCCCATAGAATTGCTGGAGAGGAGACTGTTCCTGCGTTGAAGAAGAAATAGTCCTTAAGTGAGGCTCTAATTTCTCTTTCTATCTCTGGGTGGTTTAATAACGAATCATTAAGTCTCCAGGAATAGCTTGTTGTTTTTTCAAAGGGGAGTGATAGTGTTAAGGTGATTGGGGCATGATCCGACCAGGTGATTGAGCCAATGTCTGATTCAATGGCTGCCGCCATCACGTTTTTTGTGGTCAAGAAATAGTCTATTCGAGAGTAAGTCTGGTTAGGCGCTGAGAAAAAGGTATAGTCTCTCTGGCCTTGATGTTGGGATCTCCACACGTCCACTAGTGAAAATTCGTTTAGAATTCCCCTGAACCTTTTCCCCATGATCTGGGAGTAGGTTGTACGGGGGGGACCCATCGTGGTTGATCTATCCTCGGTAGGGTTTAAGACCATATTTAGATCACCCCCTACTATCATCGATGATAGATATCCCGGGTCTACGCCCTCGAGAACAGCTTGGAGAAATTCTGTTTGGTTCTCGTTTGGGGTGTATACATTGATCAGGGCAATTGTCGAGCCCGCTAAGGAGCCATATACCACAAGGAATCTACCCTCTGGGTCCACTGTCGTTTTGATATGATTGAATGGGGTGCCTTGTCTGATTAGGATAGCCACACCCCTCTTTTTACTACTAAATGAAGCAAAAAAGCTTGTTGGGAACATTTTTTTGAATAAATTTGGGGGGTCTTGAGATGTGAAGTGTGTCTCCTGTAAGAATATGATGTCCCCCCCTGATTTTTTCATGTCCTGAAGGGCCAATCTCCGCTTCCTGTTGTTTTGGAACCCTTTGACGTTTAAAGATCTCACTTTAATCGGGGCTGTATTTGCCATTCTTATATTTTATTTTCGTGGGTCTTGGACTCGGGGTCTCATCTTTCCCACTAGTTGAGACCTTGCTCCTGTTTCCTGGGAGTGTGACATATTTTCGTCTATGGGCTTGGTGGGTTGAAGGTGTAACTTCTTTATTGGCCCTTTGCGGCTTGCTGTTGAGCTGCCAAGGGGAGGGGGGGAGGAAGATCTGCTGGGACAGGGTCAGCAGATGGAAGAGAAGTAGGATTAGGCCTTGTACAGGTCCTAAAGTGATATTGCCATGTCTCCTGGAGACCGGCATTCGGACAAATTTGCCCATTCTGGGGTGGGTCTGGAGCCCGAGGCCGGAGTGCAACAGGGAGGTCCTGGCCCGCTGCTGCGTATGTTGCCCTTCGACTTCGACTCGGGGGAGGGGGAGTGATGGGTGAGGAGAGGGGGGGGGGATTTTTGGCCGGGTGTCGGAGTAGAGAGCGGTGGGGGAGGGGCTATAGAGGGAAGAGCAGTGCGGTGAGGAGGTGAAGGGTTGGGGGGGGGGAAAGGGGGGGAGGGAGGGGAAGGGAAAGTAAGTAGGAGGGGAAAGAGGGAGGTAGGTCCGGGTCTTTAGTTGGTCAGATGCAAACCATATTTCACATTTACCCCTTTTACCCCATCTTTTGCTGGGGTATGAAGCTCAGTGCATATTATACATACATACATACATACATATATTAGTACATTTGTTGAAATTGGGAAAGGGGAATACATGCGTTTATCATTTCAGTGCGGGTACATTGATTTACGTACATGGTATACATTTGGTATAACGCTTTGTTTTTATCACCACGTGATTCCTAGCGGTTGTCATGGCCACCCGCCTTCCCTCTGTTAGGCTGTATGTTTTATTTCTATCCGTGGGTTAGCAGAGGATGCGCGGGGGGGAACCTGGGTGGATTTCGGGGCGGGTTGCGGGGGGGGGAGCATGTGGGGGGCAAGGGAGGGGAGAGAGGGGAAGGGGGGGTGGGGTCTGCTGTTTGGGTGGGTGGCTAACGGTGAGTACAATTATGTCGACATAGCTGATGCCTAGCTTTTGACATATGATATGCATGTGATAATACAGTGTCGATCCGGCAAGACACAGACCGCAACTGGTGTTACAGGAACCTGCTGGTTCTTTCTTAGCGCCTTCGTTTCCGCACTGTTCTCGGTCTGTTGGTTGGAGTGGTAGGAGTTGGAGGCAAGCTCCGGATTCAGCGAGTCTTGTAGTGCTTCTGTTTAGGTTAGTAAGGGGGGGGGATAGGGGAGTGCGGGGAGGGGGGGGGAAAGGGGAGGGGGGGTTACAGGTAGACTGAGGGGGGAGAGGGAAATGTAGGGGGGAGTGGGGGCAGGAGGGAAACGGGTAGGGATGGGGTAGGGGGTGTGCTTCTATAAACTCCTAGCAATTTTGAACTTGTAGGGATGGGGGATAGCTAGTGTCACTCTCGCTTCAGTCCTTACGCACAGCTTAGTGTCATCTATTAGGTTGTAAGGACTCTGAGGACTCAGGGATTGCCTGCGTATGGGGAGTTGTTCCAGGGAACGCAGATGCCACACTTGTAAGGGTAACGTACTTACAGTTTCGGGGGGGGCGATGCCCTACCTGGTGTGGACCTGTGTGCCGGCCTCTCATAGGGCTGATTGCCCTGAGGTGCCGGCTGCTGTTGCTCGGGGGTTGGTGAGGAGTGGGGGCGACGGGGGTAGAGGGGGCCATGGGGTTCCCCATCGAACCTTGCTCCTCCTGTAAGATTCTCTTCCCTCCCCCCTCCCGCAACAGTGAGCCCCACCCCCTCCCAAATAGAAGGCCTCTTTAATACGGCTCCGGCTGACAGCCTTGTGTCGGTCTTGCGGCCGGCTCCTCTTGGGCGGATGAGCAGCCTTTCATGGTGGACACTCCGGCTTGGCAGGCGGTCTTCTTTATTCTCTGCAGCAGGCAGGTACGGCGTCTCCCTCTGTTATGCTTGATCCTCGTTGTGGCTGGGTTTCTAGTAGTCGCTCTGGTTTATGGGCAGGTATCTTGCTGAGTCCTCGTGTGGCGTTTTTGTGACACTATAGCGCTGAAACTGGGAGAACAGACAACAGAAAGATACGTTTATTATGTCTTTATTTTCTTTGTTTTCGACCTGTGAGGCACTCTGAGGTCCTCACTGAGGGACCCTCATTCTCCTGTTCGTGGGAGTCAGGTGGATCAGCATTCCACGATGGGGGGGGAGACAGGCCCACTGCTTTCGCCAGTCTGGACATCTCAGTCGGGTGTCTAATGACGTGTCTTCTCATTTCTGATGATTATTAGTTTAAATGGGAACCCCCATTTGTACTTGATACCTTTGTCTCTGAGAAGGGTGGTCAGGGGTTTTAAGTCCATCCGCTTGTTGATAGTTTGCTTTGCTAAATCATTATAGATTTGCATATGGTCATCTTGGTAAGTGAGCGGGTCTTTTTTCCTGCAGGCTGTCATAAGCTTCTCTTTGGTGGTGTAGTGGTGTAGCGGTGTAGCGGTGTAGCCTGACTATGGTGTCCCTGGTCTTATTTGGGTCGTCTGACCTTAGCCCGAGGGCGCGATGGGCCCTATCCATCTCAAAGTCCTTTTTGTCCAGGTCTGCGCAAAGAGAGGAGAAGAGCCCTAAGAGGTATGGCTGTAGTTTATCTGACTGGATCGTCTCTGGAATTCCGCGGATCCGCAGGTTCTGTCGTCTCTCGCGGTTTTCCTGGTCCTCGAGGTTATCTTTCAGATATCTAATCTCCATTCCAATACGTAAGATTTCATTGTCTGCATCTGTTTGTGTCTGGAGAGATTCCGCCATTTTAGTTTCTAGTGTTGTCGTCCGTTCAGCGAGGCCTGCTATTTCGTGCCTCAGTTCTGTTACGGCAGCCTTCAGGTCTTGCTGTATAGAAGTGTGCAGTTTGTCTAGCATGCCCTTCATCAAGTCTTGCATGAATTCCCTTGTTGGGATAGTCTCTGGGCTTTGCGCTCGCTCCCTTTGTTCTTGGGCTGCGGCCTGCTGCTTAGGGCCTCGTGTGTTCGTTGGCCCGGCGCCATCTTGGTTTCTCGGGGTAGGT
Organism: Ascaphus truei; assembly: GCF_040206685.1. Lineage (NCBI taxonomy): Eukaryota > Metazoa > Chordata > Amphibia > Anura > Ascaphidae > Ascaphus > Ascaphus truei. Next base: position 174,057,173 of record NC_134486.1, on the reverse strand, counting down.
TCCGAGCTCCGCTGAGATGGCGGAAAAAAGTTTAATGAGCCCTGGCCGGGCGGCGCTTTTTGCTTCGCAGCCATTGCGGGGTGTTTATTCTGCTAGGGGTTATGTTTTTGGGGTCGGGTGGTGGGGTGAGGGGCGCTTGTATAGCGGTCTATGCGCGCGGGCCGGCGGAGCTCAGCTCTCACACGTCCATCTTATCTGGCTTTGTTTTTTTATTTTCTGTTTATTTAATTATTTATTTTCCTGTGGGGGGCTGTGTCTTTAAATCAGACCTGCGGCGGCCATCTTGGATGTAGCCGACACACAGGCTGAAACGCAGGGAGCCAGGCAGCACTATTCCCCGCTGGGGGGGGGGGGGGCTCAGGTATCACTTGGCCAGGTTTCCCCACTCTCCCTGCGGTCAGCTGTCCGGTCGTCTCTGGGGAGCCTCCCCGTCTGTTATGCCACTATGTTATGCCACTATTCCCTGCGTGTGAGCCAGGCGGCCATCTTAGGTGGTGCTGCTCCTCCACGCCGGGGCTCAATCGGGACTGGAGGGGTACTCTCGGCCTCGTCTCCCCCGGCCCACGGCTCTGCTCACCTCTGTGGGGCTTCCTCCTCTCCCCTCTGGGACCCTGCCGTGTCACTCACCCCCTCGGGGAATCCGCGCTTCTCCCTGCATGAGCCTCCGCAGCCGAGTCAAGATGGCCGCTCCGCCTTCCCCCTCGGTTCCCTCCCGAGCACTCGAGATCGCCACTGGTGCTGGCGAGTCTCCTACCGGCTGGTAAGCTGCTCCGGGATCTGTCTGCTGTGATAATCTTTTGCGGGGAAGCGGAGAGGGGGGGGGGCTGGGCGGTTTTGTCGGGGGCCGCGCTGAACCTTTCAGCTCCACAGAGTCTCCCTGTCACGCACGGGCCTCAGCAGCTTCTTTTACTCACTTTATTTTCTGCTCCCTTGTTCTGTATATTTGGGGGGCTTAGCAATGTCCAATTTCGTTATTGTTTGTGTTAAAATCACCCCCGTCTCCTGCTGTCTTATAGTGTGGTGTTTGAAATTTATTTTGGCCAGATTGATGTTCGCTATTTCTTTGTTTGAAGTTTTGTCTGCAGGAGCTTAAGACAGACACAGCCTTTGCAGTTATTCTCCAGGCCACGCCCAGGTTCTGATAGATTTAAGTTGAGGGCTTCTGACTTATCACTGTTAATTTTGTATCCTGATATTTTGCCAAATTCCTTTAATTCTTTGTGTAAGTTGGGAAGGGAGATCTGGGGCTGCGTTAATGTTAATATGATATCGTCTGCGAACAATGAGACTTTATAGTTTATTCCGCCAATTGGTACCCCCTGTATATTTATATTGTCTCGTATTTTAGACGCTAGTGGTTCGATTGTTAGGGCGAAGAGGAGGGGGGACAAAGGGCATCCCTGTCTCGTTCCATTTTTCATTTCAAATTTTTTTGCTGTACCCCCCGGGAGTTTCACCACTGCAGACGGGCAGCAGTACAGCGCTCGGACTCCCGCTAGATACGCATCTTTTAAGCCGAATTTCTGCATTGTTTTGTCAAGAAATAGCCAATCAATTCTATCGAACGTCTTCTCTGCGTCCAGCCTTAACAGAACCGCTTTGGTAGCTGTGAGGTGGGCATGATCAAATATATTTATAATTTTGCGGGTGTTGTCTGAGGCTTGTCTGCCAGATACAAACCCCACCTGGTCGTTGTGAATTAATCTCGGTAGGATGGGATTCAGTCTATTTGCCAGGATTTTGCTGTATAGCTTAAGATCGTTATTTAGTAGGGAGATTAGTCGGTAGCTCCCACATAGCAGTGGGTCCCTACCCTCTTTGTGGATGATGGCGAGATTGGCCTGGGTCATTGATGGGGGGATTGGGCTGCCCTCCATGAATGAATTGAATAAGCTGAGTAGGTGTTTAGTTAGGATCGGGGAGAATCTTTTGTAATAAACATTGGAGAAGCCGTCGGGGCCAGGGGCTTTTGAGATATTTTTTTTTGTTTCAATTTTTTTATTGTTTTATCAGGGTACACAACAGATAGTAAACTTTGTTGTACATAGATTGGATAAACATTGATATTTGCATATATTAATAAAAACATCCGTATTCCGTTTTCTTTATTCAGATAGGTGTTTATCTAAATGTTTGTATGTCTGAATGCTCGTACGTTTCTGCTGTTATGGTTCTAACTAGGAAGCTGCCGCTTCCGTGTGTCCTGTTTTTAGTAGTATAGTAGAGAAAAGAAAAGGTGGAGAGCAGAGAAAGAGAGAGGAGAGAAAAAAGAAGGGAGATAAGGGGGGGGGGGGGAGAGGTGCTGCGGGATGGCGTCCAGTTTTGTATATATCCTGCCTTTTCCTTTAGGAATTTATTATGTACCTGACCAAATTTCCCATGTCTTATGGAACTTATCCATCTTTTGGGTCAGTTTTGCCGTAAGAAGTTCCATTGTCTTTATTTCTCGCATTCTGCGGAGTACGGTCTGTTTAGCAGGGGCATTCACCTTCTTCCACGCTGCAGCAACGGAACAACGTGCCGCCGTGAGCACATGGCTCACCATCTTACTCTCTGCTGTGTCTAATTCGTCAATTGGCTTGGCCAGCACCATGGTCAGCGGGTCCACCTCAATCTCTACCCCCAGGTACTCTCGGATTAGTGTTTGAATCATAACCCAGAACACCTGAGTCTTGGGGCAGTTCCACCAGATATGAGCCATGTCTCCTCTTTGCCCGCAACCCCTCCAACACAAATCTGGGGTCCCGGGGAAGATCTGGCTCAACCTATTCGGGGTTAGGTACCAGTAAAATATAATTTTATAGATGTTCTCTTTAATGGTAGTACAAATCGATGTTTTGGATGCTGCCTCCCAGATATCCTCCCAGTCTTCTCTATCAATCTCTATATTTAAATCCTCCGCCCATTTGGACATATACCTGTGTTGGGAAAAGCCTGTTGATCGCGCCAGGCCCAGATATATTTCCCAGATCAATCCTTTAGCATAGTACCCTTTCCTGCACAGTCGTTCAAAATTTGTTAGCTGCTGGAAAGCCTTATCTTTGGATACTGTTTGCAGGTAGTGCCTGATTTGTAAAAAGCCAAATATTGGGAGGTTTGTCGTTTGATATTTTTTTTCCAGTTCTTGGGTCAGCAAGAGCCTACCTTGCCCAGAGAAATCCTCTGCTATCATCATCTTCAGCTGTTTAAATTTACTGAGTCTCTGTGGGAACCCGCCGGGGGGAAATTCTGGGTTATCGAATATGGGTGTTAATAGGGAGGGGTGAGCCGTCAAGCCATATTTGTCTTTATTTTTGGTCCATACTCTCCATGTACATTTCATTGCTCCCAGTTTTAATGTTTCCGAGAGGATCTCTCTACCCCGCACAGTCCATAGGGTGGCCGGGAGTGAGAGGGGTCTCGCGTAGGAAAACTCTATCCCTGTCCAACAGCTTGTAGTTGGGTCATTGTTCCACATTATCACTTGTTTCAGTTGGGCCGCCAAATAATATTTAATGATATCTGGGACTGCCAAGCCTCCACATTCTTTTGGTGCTAACATTATGGTTCTAGCTACACTGGCGACACACTTTATTCGAGCTCGGCTAGTCCCACGAAGTCGGGTATACCCGGGTGTATTGAGGTTTGTGACTGTTTTCTGCCCGAGTGCATTGAGGTATTTTCCAGGCAGGGATTGAAGCATTTTATTCCCGCTGGCTGCAATACTGCACAGTATATATATATATATACTGCATTACAATTCATGAATTTATGCCATCTGGTAGACACGCGATGCATTGCAGCCTATTAAATCCTAATCATTATCATTTAACAGATCAGCCGCCCGTCAGCCAGGCATGAACCCAGGCTGGGAAGGCAAACGCAACGGGGCTTGTCAGAGGTGAGGAGCGGCGCATTCCAGGTATCTGCCAGGTACATACTGGGTATTTGCTCGAATAAAGTGTGTCGGTGCAGTACTCTTGGTCTTTTGTTTTGCCAAATGAATTGAAAAATTCTGTTTTGTATATTCTTTAATTCCGACATTGGGATATCAATTGGGAGAGTCTGGAAGTAATACAGAAGTCTTGGCAGGATATTCATTTTGACCGTAGCTATTCTGCCTAACCAAGATATCTGGTATTCATTCCAGCTCTGTAAGTTTTTTTTTAGCCTCTCAAATAGGGGCGGATAGTTATATTGAAATAGTGATTTGTACTCCCGTGTTATTCGGATTCCCAAGTATTTGATTTTCGTGGAACTCCACTTATAATTAAAATTTAATTGTAGCAGTTTGGCCTCGGGATTAGGTAGAGATATATTTAATGCTTCCGACTTATCCATATTGATTTTATACCCCGAGATTTTGCTAAATGTATCTAATTGTGAATGTAAATTCGGGAGTGAAGTCAAGGGGTTGGCTAGAGTTAGGATAATGTCGTCAGCAAAAAGGGATATCTTGTAATCCGTATCTCCAATTGTAATGCCACTTATATTGTTGTCCTCTCTGATTGTTGTTGCCAAGGGTTCTATAGAGAGGGCAAACAGAAGTGGAGACAAGGGACATCCCTGTCTAGTACCATTCCTAATGTTTATAGGGTTCGAGTTTCCTCCTGGGAGTTTCACTACAGCCGTGGGAGTTTTATAGAGGGCTCTAACCCCCTCAAGATATGGGCCCTTAAATACGAATTTAATTAATGTTTGGTCTAAAAATTCCCATCTGATCCTGTCAGTTGCCTTTTCCGCGTCTAAACGTAAGAGGATGGCTTTCGTGGATGAGAGATGTACATGGTCGATTATGTTTATAATTTTTCTCGTATTATCTGAGGCTTGTCTGCCTGAAATAAATACGACTTGGTCCTTGTGGATCAGGCCTGGGAGAATGGGAGTTAGTCTGTTAGCTAGGATTTTGCTATAAAGTTTTAGGTCCGAATTAAGGAGGACTATGGGGCGATAATTACCACACTGTAGTGGGTCTCTCCCTTCCTTTGGTATGAGTGCCAAATTCGCTCTAGACATAGAAGCGGGGATAGCCGTTCCCTCCAGAAACTCATTAAACATATCCAGGAGATGAAGTGCCAAGATCAATTTAAATTTTTTATAGTCTTGATTGGAAAACCCATCCGGGCCTGGCGTTTTACTAGGTTTTAGTTGTGAGATGGCTTCTAGTAAATCATCCTGCGCGATTTCTTTATTTAGCTCTAGTAAGTCAGCTTCTGAAAGGCTTGGAAGGTTACATGACGCTAGGTACTTAGTAATAGCTTTTGCATTTGAGGAGCTGTTTTGGGGGAAGTTCAAATTATATAGTTTGGAGTAGAAGTCTGAGAATGTGGCCGTTATCTGTTTTTCACAATATGTTTTGATGCCCGTCTTTGTTTGTATGACGGATATTTGGGATTTGGTTCTCAGACCTCTTAATTTAGATGCTAATAACCGGTCGGCCTTATTTCCTTTGTCATAATATTTCTGCTTCGTCCACCTCAGCGCCCTCTCCACTTCATCTATTTGTATCTGCCTGAAATCAGATCTAGCCTTGTCCAGTACTTTGCGTAGTTGTTTTGAGGGATTAGCTTTATGTTTATGTTCTAGGAGTTTAACTTTCTCCGCTAATTCGTCGTACAATTTCTGTTTTTGCTTTTTCTTATATGATGCTATGGAAATTATATTCCCTCGAATCGTGGCCGTATGGGCCTCCCATAGCATCGCTGATGACTTTACAGAGCCCTTGTTCAGCGCAAAATATTCTCTGAGCTTTTGCTTAATCTCTATCTCTACATCTATTTGGTTTAACAGAATCGTTTAGTTTCCAATTATATTGATTATATTTATAGAAGGGGAGGGAGAGCGTCAGCGAGACCGGAGCGTGGTCCGACCATGTTATAGAACCTATGTCCGACAGGGAGGTTGCCTGAAAGATATCTTTAGTACCCAGAAAATAATCAATCCTTGAATAGGTCTGGTGCGGGGGAGAAAAATACAAATAGTCCCTCTGGCCCTGATGCTGCGCCCGCCAAATATCTATCAGCGAAAACTCTTTCAGTATGTTCTGAAACCTTTTGGCATTTGTGGTCGTAATGCGTGGGTGGGGAGTACCCAGTGGGCTTGTCCTATCTTGATCAGGTGCTACAACCATATTAAAATCTCCTGCTATCAATAGCGTAGTTCTAGGTTGGGGGGCTAGCTTGTCACATAGATCTCTCAAAAAGTCAGCTTGACCCTCATTTGGGGCGTATACAGTATATTAACAAGGGTAATCTCCACATCTGATAGTGTGCCTTGCAGAATGAGGAATCTACCTTCTGGGTCTATGGTCTGTTTTTGAAGTGTGAATTTGACATTTTGTCTAAATAAGATGGCTACCCCTTTTTTTTTAGTGGAGCAAGATGCATAATATGCCTGGGGGTAGTATCTCTGAAAGGTGTTAGGGGGCGATATCGTATTAAAGTGCGTTTCTTGTAAGAATAGCACATCTCCTTTTGTTTTTTTTAATTCTTGTAAGGCGAGCTTTCTTTTGATTGCTGAGTTAAGTCCCCTAACATTTAGGGACACTAGTTTAAGTGTTGTATTTGGAGCCATTTTCGGAGCCATCCAGCAAACAGCTCCAGGGCTTTCCGGATACAGTCGGGTCCCCTCTTTCCCATAAGCTTTAGGCTCTGCGTTCAAATCCTTTCACCAGGTCAAAGGGGTCTCCACTTCTTTGCTGCGCTGGGATGTGTAGATCCTTGTAGCTCCAGGGGCATGCGCCCTCTTTGTGGACAGGTAGGTATGTGTTCCCCGCCGGGGGCAGACCAGCTTTATTCATCTCGTATGTGTCTCAGAAGCTCGTAAGGGGGGGGGGGGCAATAGGTCGTCCAAACATATAAATTTTGCCGGGAGTAGTCTTTTCCTCTCCAGGTGACATTTCTCAGTCCTCACCTGCCTGGTTACGTTGGGTGGCTATTCTCTGAGAGGAGCGTGGTCCCCTCTCTGTTGGCCTGTGATCTGGGTCTCCGTCCGTATCTTCAGGGGCAATTCCACCTCCATTCTTGTGGGGGACACCGAGCCCCTTTAGGAATCTTGGTATCTCTTCCGGGTAGGAAAGGGTGTGGAATTTGCCTCCAGCCTGGGCCACAATTTTAAAAGGGAATCCCCAGCGATATTTAATCTTGTTGTCCCTTAATTTTAATGTGAGGGGTCTGAGCTCTCTCCTGCGGTCTACTGTACGTTTTGAGAGATCACTGTATATCTCAATATGTACATTCCGGAACTGGATGTGTCCTTTCTCCCTGCTCGCCGTCAGTATTTTCTCCTTTGTGGAGTAATAATGGAACCTGACCAGTATATCTCTGGTCCTCTTGGGGTCCATGTACCTAGGTCCGAGGGCCCTATGGGCTCTGTCCATCTGTAGCTTTTAAGGAGTTAGGTCAGGTACCAGATGAATAAAGAGGTCTGATAGGTATGTGCTCCATCCCAATTCTGGGTGCAATTACCAGGATCCCCCCCTCAGTCCACTCCCTGTAGTAACATAAGCACTTTATTCATGCTATATATTCTATTAGCCTGTGTGCAGTTATCTGGGATCTGTGGAAGATTAACATCTTGTCTTCCTGTTTACTTGCCTGATAGGTATGTGTGCAGCTGTTCAGTCTCCACTGTTTCTGGGACATACCTCAGTCTCAAGTTCTGCCGCCGATCGCGGTTTTCCTGGTCCTCGGCACTTTCCTTGAGCCCTCTGATCTCCCAGTGCAGGCGGTTGATCTCGTCCTCCGCGGAGAACTGAGCCTGCTCCAGTGTTTCCACTGTGTTTGCCAGCCCATCTGTTTTGGCCGTTAGGAGATTCAAGTCCGCCCTTAGGGTGTTAATGGCTTTACCCAAATCATCCCGAAACTCCTTCCTCATTCTGGAGATTCAAGTCCGCCCTTAGGGTGTTAATGGCTTTACCCAAATCATCCCGAAACTCCTTCCTCATTCTGGTGAAGAGGTTTTCTAAATATGTTTTGTTCACATCTACAGTATGTTTTCAATTACCTGCTCGTGCGCCCCGCTCGGGCCCTCCAGCGTGTCGGCTGAGCCGCCATCTTGGGAGGTCTCGCAACTCCCCGCGGTCCGCTGGCTTTGTGGGAAGTAGCTCGTCACTGACTGCTGAGCTGCCTTCTTATTTTTGCCGCTCATGCTGGCTACCTTCCCCTCCGCTTGAATGTATTTATTGGGGGGGTTTAGATGTAGAGATGCCGCAGGAACTGTGGGGTCTTTTTAGTGCAGTAAGATAGGATTGTTTGTTTAGTCTAGTACAGCTTGTCTGGGTAGATATGGGGTTATTGGACCCAGGGGTTCTGGCCTTAGGGCTGTGTTTCTGACCTGCAGGTCGTTCTCTCTGAGGCACCTTTGTGTGGTGGTGGTGCTTCCACGTGGTGGTGCTCCCCCAAGATGGCCGCCACCTCCCTCACCACGCTACTGAGGCCTATGGCTCCCTTCACTAGTGGGTCCCCTCCCGGTGTTCTTCACTCCCAGCAGGGCCCTAGGTCAGGTTTGTACCTTTTATTTACGTGTGCCGTCCTGGGGGGGGGGAGCTGGACCCGTAACGGGGGGTCTCCGCTCGCGCCTTTCCTCACGGCCTCAGGCGGCCACAGCGGGCGCATCTCTTACCCCACAGGGGGTCGGGGGTTCCGTCCCCGATCACCGCTGATTCCCCTCTATTCTTGGCTCCTCGGGGCGCGCGGAGTCCCGTCGCCTCTCGTCTCCGGAGTCTCTCCGTCAGATTTGAATTTTGCGGGCTGCAGAGGGGAAAGTCCCGCACCAGGGGCAGGGGGTGTCCGACACAGCTCTCCGGGACGCCGGAGCCAGCCACTTCGGAGCCCAGCTAGTCACCGGAGCAAAGTCTTTGGGGGTTCACTTAGGGATTCCTCCGCTTCTCCTGATTATTTTATTATTTAATATGCTTCGTTAGTGCTATTCATTCAGAGGGGGTCGGGAGCGTCTCTTTCAAGCTGCCATTCCCCTTGACGTCACCGGAAGTCTCCGGCTTTTGAGATTTTTAATGTTTTTATTGCGTCCGCCAGCTCTTTTTGGGTAATTTTTGCGTTAAGCATTTGATTCTCCTCCTCTGTCAGTGTTGGTAGGAGGCAATCGGACAGGTAATTACTAATAGGTTCAGTGGCTGGTGTCCCCGTGTTCCCACCCTGAGCCTTGAGGTTATAAAGTTTAATATAAAATGCGGTAAATTCCTCCGCTATTTTCTGTTCGTTATAGATTATTTCTCACGATTAATTTTTTATCGCTGTGATCTGGGAACGCTTCTGTATACCTCTTAGTTTGCTCGCCAAAAGTCTGTCAGACTTATTGCTCTTGTCATAGTATTTCTGACAAGTCCATGTAAGAGCTTTTTCTACTTCTTCCATTTGGGCTTGTTTTAGCTCATTCCTGGCTGCGGTCAAGGTTTTATAAATCTTTTTCGAGGGGTTGGGTTTGTGCTGTTGTTCCAGCTTAATTATTTTAGTTGTAACAACTAGTGACATACCGCTCACCTCAATATTGAATACCAACTCTATGATAGGGATGACAGACATACATATATAAGGAGACAAAGGATGCTCCTAAAAAGATCCCACTTTAATGCACAGCAAAGCCGAAAATAGTCCACAGGTATAGTAACCCACTAGAGTAATGGTAAGGCTATAAGGGTACAATTAAGTAACCGCTCCCAACACTGTGGGAGGACAATTACCACTAAAATGCCCTAGGGCAAAAATAATAAATGATTTATTGATATTCAGAAGTCGACGCAGTAACACACACTCAAAATAACCATAAAAACAATTAAAACATAAATCACGGGTGAGGCAGGGTAAGGGGATATTATTATAAGATGAATTCCCAAATATTAGTGTATGTCCCCTTACCAGTACCAGGTGGTAGTGTGAGACACAATGGTAAATACAAATGATAGGCAATAGAGAATGCTAGAGCCTCTGGTCTCAGGGTATGGTGGAGGTTGCACTAATCATTGCATGCTGTGATTGATCTGCTCAGTATCAATAGTTGGATATCACACTGACAGTAGGTAGTGATGCATGCAGAGTAGTGAATGCAAATAAATGTGCCACTGTCATATATCACAAAACCTATATAGGTACTAGGTCACATGATCAATGATTCAGTAAATCATTAGTGCACATTATACCACATTATATAAATGAACCGCGGCATGTTCATCAAAAACCGGACCTGATATATGCATAAACTACCTCTGCTAGGCAGTTAACAACTCGAACAACCCCACACAAACTACCAGGAACAGTCTCACCCGTGACTCCTCCTACACGACGTCAACGTGGTGACGTCATGCCGACGATCGTTTCGCGCAAAAGGGGCTGGCGCTTTCTCAAGGTTCAGCCCCACCCGTGATTTATGTTTTAATTGTTTTTATGGTTATTTTGAGTGTGTGTTACTGCGTCGACTTCTGAATATCAATAAATCATTTATTATTTTTGCCCTAGGGCATTTTAGTGGTAATTGTCCTCCCACAGTGTTGGGAGCGGTTACTTAATTGTACCCTTATAGCCTTACCATTACTCTAGTGGGTTACTATACCTGTGGACTATTTTCGGCTTTGCTGTGCATTAAAGTGGGATCTTTTTAGGAGCATTCTTTGTCTCCTTATATATGTATAATTATTTTAGTTGTCAGATCTGTTATTAATTTCACCTTGGCCTTTCTGTGGGATGCAATTGAAATAAAAGTTCCCCTAATTGCTGCCCTATGGGCTTCCCACAGAACCGCCGGAGAGTCTACTATGCCCCAGTTGAGAGTGAAGTACTCCCTAAGAGCCTTTTTAATTTCTTTTTCTACCTCCGGGTGGTTCAGTAGGGAGTCGTTCAGCTTCCAAGTGTAGGCGGTTAATTTATGAAATGGGGTGGATAGGGTTAATGTGATGGGGGCGTGATCTGACCATGTAATGGGGCCTAAGTCCGAATTTGTGCAGGCTTCCAGGATATATTTGGTAGCAAAAAAATAGTCTATATGAGAGTATGACTGGTGGGGTGCGGAATAGAATGTGTAATCTTTTTGGCCCTGGTGTTGGATTCTCCAGATGTCCATTAAGGAATATTCCTTGGTGATTGTTTTAAATTGTTTCTCCATCCTCTGAGGTGGAGCTCTGTGTTGGCCTTGTTGGCCTGAGGTTCTGTCCTCCGCAGAGTTTATGGCCAAATTAAAGTCTCCGCCCACAATCAACGAAGATAGGTAGGTAGGGTCAACCTTTTCTAACACTGCTTTCAGGAATTCTGTTTGATTATCATTTGGCGCGTAGATGTTGATCAGAGCGACCGGCGAGCCAGCCAGTGAGCCATATACCATTAGAAATCTACCCTCTGGGTCTGAAGTGGTTTTGGTGATATTGAATGGGGTTCCTTGTCGGAGCAGGATCGCTACTCCCCGCTTTTTACTGTTAAATGACGAGAAGAAACCCGTAGGGAATACATTGCTAATCAATTTGGGCAGCTCTTGGGATGTAAAGTGCGTCTCTTGGAGGAAGATGATATCTCCCTTGGACTTTTTCAGCTCTTGGAGTGCCAGTCGTCTTTTTCTATTATTATTCAGGCCCTTTACGTTTAGTGATACAAGTTTAATTGCAGACTGACTAGCCATTTGGGCGAGAGAGTTTAGTGTCCATCGGGGTCTCGCCCTTCCCACCGGGGAGATCCTGTGGGGCTCTTACATTTAGTGAAGTTAATATCCGAGGATCCTTATGACATTTCTATTTGATCTATGTGGCCCGCCGTGTGCCTTCCTCAGAGGGTTTGACAACGTATTTTATTACTGCAGGCAGCATCATTAGTATGGGGCCGTGCGGCCATATCTTCTGCGGCGGAAGGGCAGGCTTATGGGATTTGGAGCGTGAGGGGGTGGAGGGGAAAGGGGGGGGAGAGAAAAGGGAGTACATTATATTATAACACATACAACTTTTCTCAACTTCAACATTCATCAACTGAGGAACAGGTTTTTTTTTTTTTACATAACTCAACTCTGGCATAGGGACGGCTTAGCACTAGATCCATGTGGCCAGCTAATCTAGACTGCCAGTTACTGTAATAGTGTCACTGCCGCTGCTTTCATTATCGAAGTCATTTGGGCTTCCTGTCTTGTGCAGGGCTCATTAGGCAGCTTCCCAGTTAACTAGTATTTCCTAGTCCGGGGGGGTGGGGAGGGTAGCAACAGTCGTGCGAACCGAGCCTGGGGTCCATAGTCTTGTACCTGGGCCTTAGACAGATTAAATTTGGCTACTTACAGTTAGTAGAGCGCAGTGCTGTTGTCGGAGCATCGCGCTCCCCTCCTATCCCACCCACAAATCCCCCCGCCAACCCCTAAAGCCCAGCCGGACCTCAGCACTCTTCAACTGCCATCCGGTCAGCGGCAAAAGTTATAGTAGCTTCAGCTGTGGGCTGCCTCCGATCGTCAGGGGTCGGATTCTGAAGCTATGCGTCTGGCTGGGTCTGGTGTGGTTCTTGAGCCGTCATGTGCTCCCGTCTTCGTTGTGGACTACGGTGCTTCTCATCTGTTCTTAGACTGCCTTGGCGCCGCCGTTTTCCTCGCGGGACGGGTGCTGCGTGGTTCCGCGTCCTCCCAGTGCGGTGGGTCTTGTAGTTGCTCCGTTGTCCAGGAAAGCGGCGGGGTCAGACCCAGGGCTTTCACGAATGGGGCCATGTCCTCAGGGCGGCGGATGGTTAGGAATTTGCCATCATAGCTTACCGTAAGCTTGAACGGAAAGCCCCAGCGGTACTTCACCTCCTCCCGGAGGAATGAGGTCAAGGGCTTCATTTCTCTCCTTCGGTCGACTGTTATCCGTGACAGGTCGTTGAAAATTTGGAGAGTTTCATTTTGGAAAGGTAGTGACTCTTTCCCTCTGCAGGCGGTGATGATCTTCTCCTTTACTGTATAGCTGTGTAATCTTATGATTACATCGCGTTGCCGGTTGGGATCTTCTGATCTGGGAGCTACCGCCCGGTGGGCCCTATCCATCTCTAGGTCCATGTCCTCTTGCGGGCCGCAGAGCGATGTGAACAGTTCCGCAAGATGGGGACGAAGCTGGCCAGGTAAGACCGTCTCCGGTACATTTCTTATGCGCAGATTCTGGCGCCTGTCCCTATTTTCTTGGTCTTCCTGCCCGTCTTTGAGACGGGAGATCTCCTCTCCTAGCCGGATGATTTCTTCCTCGGCTGCTGTTTGTCTTGCCAGGGACTCCTCCAGTCCACCTTCCAGAGTCGTTGTCCTCTCTGTTAGGCCAGACATCTCCTGTTTAATCTCCGCTACTTCTGCTTTGATTTCTGCCTGCAGGGATGTTTGGAGCTTGACATGCATGGTGGAGAATTGGCTCTCCAGGTAGGATCGGGTGATCGGTTCCTCTATCTCCATTTCAAGAGTTGCATGGGCTTTCGTACCCATATTTAGAGCTGCTTGCGGCTCTTGTGAGCCTCGTGGTCCGCGACCCTCTTGGTTTGCTGGACTCTTCTGTGTCGGGGAGAAGAACCGTGACACCGCCGGTGCTGCGGGCTTCTTTGTGTGTTTGGACATGCTCCGATCTCTCCAAGTAATGGGGGTATGTTTTTGAGCCTTGAATTTCTGGTTTGGGAGCGTTATTTATTAAGTTTTAGCCGGTGGGTCTGCGGAGCTCCCCTCCTACACCCCCATTCCTGATGACATCATCGGAAACCCATCCCTTTAGCACATTTTTAATGGATCATCAACATTCAGTATTGTCATAGACAACTTAGGATCTGGCTGTGGTTTTTTTTTTTTAGGGAAGCTGTGTCTTTAACTGAAACGGGAGGCGAGGCGGCCATCTTGGATCCAGATGGAACGCAGGCTGAAACACATGACATGAAGATAGCTCCTACTCAGTAAGCTCTTATTCAGACCACAGCTCTGATCAGACCCTCTCTTCACAGTGGGGGCGCAGGCAGGCTCAGGAGGGATCAGGTAGGGCGCAAGAAGGCGGGCAGCCAATATCTTCAACTGGTTTAGCCAACAAAATAGTCAGTGGGTCCATAGAAATGGACACATCCGTTATTTCTTTTTTTAATAGATTGGATAACGATCCAATATTTCTATTGCCGGACACGTCCACCAAATGTGGACCATATCGCTTCTCTGCCCACAACCCCTCCAGCACAGATCAGACACCACAGGGTAGATTTGCTTTAGCCGCCATGGCGTGAGATACCAATGAATAAAATTTTATATATATTTTCTTTAGTTGCTGTGCATATGGAAGTTTTTGCAGCAAACTCCCATATATCCTCCCAATCATCCCTGTCAATTTCTATTTTCAAATCCGCTGCCCATTTGAGCATGCAGTCATGATCATGTGAATTGACCAAGGCCTCCAAACTGGCTTTTATTCTAGTTATCAAACCTTTTTGATAACTACCTCTCCTACATAGGCAGCAGAGATGTAGAGGAGCACAGCAGCGTTTCTTGGCAGCATACCAGCTAGTGGATCGCCAAAATGAGGGTAACTCCAAGCAGGGATGAGTATTAAAAGAGTACTTTAATGGTCAGTGCAAAACAGAACAATGGTAGGAGCGCACCTACGCGTTTCGTCCGTAAAGGACTCTCTCAAGGTGGATTATACTCTACATGTATGTCCCTGAACCTGGATCCATTATGGTATATGGAATTATCAGTATACTAATGAGCCATCTATGGTGATGCACCATAAACACCACTTACCTCTCCTACATAGTGCTTCAAAACTTGTGAAGGGAGTAAATTCTAATTTTGGGGACATTTTTGGAAAAAAAATTCTGATCTGTAGATATTTAAACATACTAAGGTCTGGTGCCTCATACCTAGTTAGGAACTCTTGGAAACTAGAAAGTTTTCCTTTATGCACTAGGTCGGCAACTACTCTAATATGTTTAGCTTTAATTTGGTCGAATTGTTTATAATCACAGCCTGGGGGGAAATTGGGATTGTTAAAAAGCGGAGTGAGTTGCGAAACGGGAGACACAAGATTAAATTTGCCCTTAGACTTGCTCCAACTCTCCCAGGTAAATCTCGTCGGATCTAGCTCAAACATTTTGGCGTACACCTCCTTAGCCAGTGCCCATAGGGACACTGGCAGAGAAGACGTTCTAGCATATTGGGATTCTATGGCTAACCAACAATATTGTGTTGGATCAGCGTTCCACATCACCACCTGCCTTAGTTGGGCAGCTTGGTAGTATTTCGAGATATCTGGGACACCCAAACCTCCTCTTGTCTTTAAAGCCATCATCACCGATCTAGCTGTTCTGAGCCTTTTACCTTGCCAAATAAAATTAAATATTCAGATCCCGGTATCCGGACTGGGAGAGTCTGGAAATGATATAATAACCTAGGGAGTATATTCATCTTGACTGATACTATTCTCCCAATCCATGACACCTGATATCCTTCCCACTTTGCCAGATCCCTTTTAATCTTATCAAACAATGGTGGATAGTTGCCTTGATATAGGGAGTGGTAGTTCCTAGACACATTTACTCCCAGATATTTAATATGTGAGGAACTCCATCTGTAGCTGAAATTCAGTTTTGGTAATTTTATCTCTGGATCTGAAAGATTCAGATTAAAAGACTGTGACTTGTCGCTGTTCATTTTATATCCAGAGATTTTTCCAAAGTCTGATAGCGCCTTTTGGAGGTTGGGTAAAGAAGTCTGAGGGCTTGCTAAAGTCAGAATAATATCGTCTGCGAATAATGAGATTTTATAATTTGTTTTCCCAATCACTATATACAATGTATATTACTATTTGCTCTTATTTTAGCAGCCAATGGCTCAATCGTTAGAGCGAAGAGAGGAGGAGATAATGGGTACCCTTGTCTCGTACCATTTAAAAAAAAAAAATTTCCCCAAACATTTTTATTAGGCATAATCATCTTTACAGACATTGGTTTTACATTATCAGTGTTGGCCTAATACAGTTGTATTTTCCTTGTTCATGTGGTTTTACATTATCGGTGTTGGCCTAATACAGTTGTATTTTCCTTGTTCATGTGGGGGGAGAGAGAAAGAAAGGAAAGATCCCCTAAGGCCACGTCATGGTCTCTGGGGTGTGGAAAAAGAAAGAGAGGAGGGGGGGGGGAGAGAGGGAGTCATTCCACCCTCGTCCGGCCGGGTCCCGGCATCCATCCTTCACGGCTCTACTGTGGTTCAGATCCGTCTGGGGTTGTATCCTGATTTGGTTCGGATTAATGGGTTAACCAGGGTTCCCAGATTTTATAGAAACCTTCAGTTGAGCAGTTCAAGAAGGCCGTGAGTTTTTCCAAACTCATAACATCGTTAACTCTTTTTTTCACTAGCTGTTTGGTGGGGGGCGCTATCTTCTTCCAAGAGTATGCGACTGAACACCTTGCTGCTGTTAGAATAAAGGAGATTAATTTCCATACTGGGCGATCGATGTCCTCTATCGGCCTGCCCAGTAGGAAGGTCAGTGGATCTATAGGAATTGTGAGGCCTGTGACCTCTTTTATCAAATCTTGTACCGTAAGCCAGTATTTCTGAATTTCTGGACATGACCACCAGATATGGGCCATGTCCCCTCTATGTCCACAGCCTCTCCAGCATAGATCTGAGGCCAGAGGGTAGATTTGTTTTAACCTCACTGGGGTAAGATACCAATGATACATTATTTTATAGATGTTTTCCTTCACCGTGGTACAGATGGAAGTTCCTGAGGCTGCGTCTCATATTTCCTCCCAGTCCTCTCTGTCAATAACTATGTCCAATTCCGCTTCCCATTTAAGCATATAGTCGTGAGCGGTAGAGTTCACCGGATTCTCCATGCCGGCATATATTTGTGTTATTAGACCTTTTTGATGTACTCCTTCGCGACAGAGTTTCTCAAATTTTGTGAGAGGGGGGAATTTCAATGATGGGGACATTTTTTGTAGAAAGTGTCGAATTTGGAGAAACTTAAATGTATCCAGGTGGGGTAATTTTAATTTGGTTCGCAATTCTTGGAGACTCAGGAACTGTTCATCGCTCAGCAGGTCCGCGATCGCTCTGATCCCCATTGTTTTAAATAGGTCGAATTGTCGGGTTTCACACCCTGGTGGGAATTTAGGGTTGTCAAATATTGGAATGAGCTGAGAGCAAGGGGACGAGAGTAAGAATTTAGTTTTAGTTTTTGCCCATATGTCCCAAGTATGTTTCATTGCCCCCAGCCCGAATTTGGGCGCCATGTCATTTCCCCTGTCACCGCTCCAGAGAAAAGCTGGTAGAGAAGGCGTTCTGGAGTAATGAGATTCAATTGCTAGCCAACATAGCTTGTCTGGGTCCGAGTTCCACATTACCGCCTGTTTTAATTGGGCAGCTTGGTAATATCTATTAATGTCTGGGACCCCCAGTCCTCCTTTTGTCCTAGACGCCATAAGAACCGACCTAGCTACCCGGGGTCTCCTTCCGTTCCAAATAAATTGGAGGATTTTATTTTGGATAGTTTTTAATTCAGAACCAGGGACATGGACCGGGAGCGTCTGGAAATAATATAATAATCGGGGGAGTATATTCATTTTAACTGAGATCATTCTCCCGATCTATGAGATCTGGTATTTTTCCCATTTATCCAGATCTTTTTTAATTTTCCTAAATAGGTTGGGATAATTATTTTGGTATAGGGAGCAATAGTGCCTCGATACATGTACTCCCAGGTATTTGATGTATATAGGGCTCCACTTATAATTAAAGTTTGATTTCAATGTCCGCATCTCTGGTTCTGATAGATTTAAGTTGAGGGCTTCTGACTTATCACTGTTAATTTTGTATCCTGATATTTTGCCAAATTCCTTTAATTCTTTGTGTAAGTTGGGAAGTGAGATCTGGGGATGCGTTAATGTTAATATGATATCGTCTGCGAACAATGAGACTTTATAGTTTATTCCGCCAATTTGTACCCCCTGTATATTTATATTGTCTCGTATTTTAGACGCTAGTGGTTCGATTGTTAGGGCGAAGAGGAGAGGGGACAAAAGGCATCCCTGTCTCGTTCCATTTTTCATTTCAAATTTTTTTGCTGTACCCCCCGGGAGTTTCACCACTGCAGACGGGCAGCAGTACAGCGCTCGGACTCCCGCTAGATACGCATCTTTTAAGCCGAATTTCTGCATTGTTTTGTCAAGAAATAGCCAATCAATTCTATCGAACGTCTTCTCTGCGTCCAGGCTTAACAGAACCGCTTTGGTAGCTGTGAGGTGGGCATGATCAACTATATTTATAATTTTGCGGGTGTTGTCTGAGGCTTGTCTGCCAGATACAAACCCCACCTGGTCGTTGTGAATTAATCTCGGTAGGATGGGATTCAGTCTATTTGCCAGGATTTTGCTGTATAGCTTAAGATCGTTATTTAGTAGGGAGATTAGTCGGTAGCTCCCACATAGCAGTGGGTCCCTACCCTCTTTGTGGATGATGGCGAGATTGGCCTGGGTCATTGATGGGGGGATTGGGCTGCCCTCCATGAATGAATTGAATAAGCTGAGTAGGTGTTTAGTTAGGATCGGGGAGAATCTTTTGTAATAAACATTGGAGAAGCCGTCGGGGCCAGGGGCTTTTGAGATATTTTTTTTTGTTTCAATTTTTTATTGTTTTATCAGGGTACACAACAGATAGTAAACTTTGTTGTACATAGATTGGATAAACATTGATATTTGCATATATTAATAAAAACATCCGTATTCCGTTTTCTTTATTCAGATAGGTGTTTATCTAAATGTTTGTATGTCTGAATGCTCGTACGTTTCTGCTGTTATGGTTCTAACTAGGAAGCTGCCGCTTCCGTGTGTCCTGTTTTTAGTAGTATAGTAGAGAAAAGAAAAGGTGGAGAGCAGAGAAAGAGAGAGGAGAGAAAAAAGAAGGGAGATAAGGGGGGGGGGGAGAGGTGCTGCAGGATGGCGTCCAGTTTTGTATATATCCTGCCTTTTCCTTTAGGAATTTATTATGTACCTGACCAAATTTCCCATGTCTTATGGAACTTATCCATCTTTTGGGTCAGTTTTGCCGTAAGAAGTTCCATTGTCTTTATTTCTCGCATTCTGCGGAGTACGGTCTGTTTAGCAGGGGCATTCACCTTCTTCCACACTGCAGCAACGGAACAACGTGCCGCCGTGAGCACATGGCTCACCATCTTACTCTCTGCTGTGTCTAATTCGTCAATTGGCTTGGCCAGCACCAAGGTCAGCGGGTCCACCTCAATCTCTACCCCCAAGTACTCTCGGATTAGTGTTTGAATCATGACCCAGAACACCTGAATCTTGGGGCAGTTCCACCAGATATGAGCCATGTCTCCTCTTTGCCCGCAACCCCTCCAACACAAATCTGGGGTCCCGGGGAAGATCTGGCTCAACCTATTCGGGGTTAGGTACCAGTAAAATATAATTTTATAGATGTTCTCTTTAATGGTAGTACAAATCGATGTTTTGGATGCTGCCTCCCAGATATCCTCCCAGTCTTCTCTATCAATCTCTATATTTAAATCCTCCGCCCATTTGGACATATACCTGTGTTGGGAACAGCCTGTTGATCGCGCCAGGCCCAGATATATTTCCGAGATCAATCCTTTAGCATAGTACCCTTTACTGCACAGTCGTTCAAAATTTGTTAGCTGCTGGAAAGCCTTATCTTTGGATACTGTTTGCAGGTAGTGCCTGATTTGTAAAAAGCCAAATATTGGGAGGTTTGTCGTTTGATATTTTTTTTCCAGTTCTTGGGTCAGCAAGAGCCTACCTTGCCCAGAGAAATCCTCTGCTATCATCATCTTCAGCTGTTTAAATTTACTGAGTCTCTGTGGGAACCCGCCGGGGGGAAATTCTGGGTTATCGAATATGGGTGTTAATAGGGAATGGGTGAGCCGTCAAGCCATATTTGTCTTTATTTTTGGTCCATACTCTCCATGTACATTTCATTGCTCCCAGTTTTAATGTTTCCGAGAGGATCTCTCTACCCCGCACAGTCCACAGGGTGGCCGGGAGTGAGAGGGGTCTCGCGTAGGAAAACTCTATCCCTGTCCAACAGCTTGTAGTTGGGTCATTGTTCCACATTATCACTTGTTTCAGTTGGGCCGCCAAATAATATTTAATGATATCTGGGACTGCCAAGCCTCCACATTCTTTTGGTGCTAACATTACGGTTCTAGCTACTCTTGGTCTTTTGTTTTGCCAAATGAATTGAAAAATTCTGTTTTGTATATTCTTTAATTCCGACATTGGGATATCAATTGGGAGAGTCTGGAAGTAATACAGAAGTCTTGGCAGGATATTCATTTTGACCGTAGCTATTCTGCCTAACCAAGATATCTGGTATTCATTCCAGCTCTGTAAGTCTTTTTTTAGCCTCTCAAATAGGGGCGGATAGTTATATTGATATGGTGATTTGTACTCCCGTGTTATTGGATTCCCAAGTATTTGATTTTCGTGGAACTCCACTTATAATTAAAATTTAATTGTAGCAGTTTGGCCTCGGGATTAGGTAGAGATACATTTAA
This sequence comes from Ascaphus truei, assembly GCF_040206685.1. Taxonomy (NCBI): domain Eukaryota; kingdom Metazoa; phylum Chordata; class Amphibia; order Anura; family Ascaphidae; genus Ascaphus; species Ascaphus truei. The sequence continues at coordinate 174,036,703 of NC_134486.1, read as the reverse complement.
TGCTTCCGACTTATCCATATTGATTTTATACCCCGAGATTTTGCTAAATGTATCTAATTGTGAATGTAAATTCGGGAGTGAAGTCAAGGGGTTGGCTAGAGTTAAAATAATGTCGTCAGCAAAAAGGGATATCTTGTAATCCGTATCTCCAATTGTAATGCCACTTATATTGTTGTCCTCTCTGATTGTTGTTGCCAAGGGTTCTATAGAGAGGGCAAACAGAAGTGGAGACAAGGGACATCCCTGTCTAGTACCATTCCTAATGTTTATAGGGTTCGAGTTTCCTCCTGGGAGTTTCACTACAGCCGTGGGAGTTTTATAGAGGGCTCTAACCCCCTCAAGATATGGGCCCTTAAATCCAAATTTAATTAATGTTTGGTCTAAAAATTCCCATCTGATCCTGTCAAACGCCTTTTCCGCGTCTAAACGTAACAGGATGGCTTTCGTGGATGAGAGATGTACATGGTCGATTATGTTTATAATTTTTCTCGTATTATCTGAGGCTTGTCTGCCTGAAATAAATACGACTTGGTCCTTGTGGATCAGGCCTGGGAGAATGGGAGTTAGTCTGTTAGCTAGGATTTTGCTATAAAGTTTTAGGTCCGAATTAAGGAGGGCTATGGGGCGATAATTACCACACTGTAGTGGGTCTCTCCCTTCCTTTGGTATGAGTGCCAAATTCGCTCTAGACATAGAAGCGGGGATAGCCGTTCCCTCCAGAAACTCATTAAACATATCCAGGAGATGTGGTGCCAAGATCAATTTAAATTTTTTATAGTATTGATTGGAAAACCCATCCGGGCCTGGCGTTTTACTAGGTTTTGGTTGTGAGATGGCTTCTAGTAAATCATCCTGCGCGATTTCTTTATTTAGCTCTAGTAAGTCAGCTTCTGAAAGGCTTGGAAGGTTACATGACGCTAGGTACTTAGTAATAGCTTCTGCATTTGAGGAGCTGTTTTGGGGGAAGTTCAAATTATATAGTTTGGAGTAGAAGTCTGAGAATGTGGCCGCTATCTGTTTTTCGCAATATGTTTTGATGGCCGTCTTTGTTTGTATGATGGATATTTGGGATTTGGTTCTCAGACCTCTTAATTTAGATGCTAATAACCGGTCGGCCTTATTTCCTTTGTCATAATATTTCTGCTTCGTCCACCTCAGCGCCCTCTCCACTTCATCTATTTGTATCTGCCTGAAATCAGATCTAGCCTTGTCCAGTACTTTGCGTAGTTGTTTTGAGGGATTAGCTTTATGTTTATGTTCTAGGAGTTTAACTTTCTCCGCTAATTCGTCGTACAATTTCTGTTTTTGCTTTTTCTTATATGATGATATGGAAATTATATTCCCTCGAATCGTGGCCGTATGGGCCTCCCATAGCATCACTGATGACTTTACAGAGCCCTTGTTCAGCGCAAAATATTCTCTGAGCTTTTGCTTAATCTCTATCTCTACATCTATTTGGTTTAACAGAGAGTCGTTTAGTTTCCAATTATATTGATTATATTTATAGAAGGGGAGGGAGAGCGTCAGCGAGACCGGAGCGTGGTCCGACCATGTTATAGAACCTATGTCCGACTGGGAGGTTGCCTGAAAGATATCTTTAGTACCCAGAAAATAATCAATCCTTGAATAGGTCTGGTGCGGGGGAGAAAAATACGAATAGTCCCTCTGGCCCTGATGCTGCGCCCGCCAAATATCTATCAGCGAAAACTCTTTCAGTATGTTCTGAAACCTTTTGGCATTTTTGGTCGTAATGCGTGGGTGGGGAGTACCCAATGGGCTTGTCCTATCTTGATCAGGTGCTACAAGCATATTAAAATCTCCTGCTATCAATAGCGTAGTTCTAGTTTGGGGGGCTAGCTTGTCACATAGATCTCTCAAAAAGTCAGCTTGACCCTCATTTGGGGCGTATATATTAACAAGGGTAATCTCCACATCTGATAGTGTGCCTTGCAGAATGAGGAATCTACCTTCTGGGTCTAAGGTCTGTTTTTGAAGTGTGAATTTGATATTTTGTCTAAATAAGATGGCTACCCCTTTTTTTTTAGTGGAGCAGGATGCATAATATGCCTGGGGGTAGTATCTCTGAAAGGTGTTAGGGGGCGATATCGTATTAAAGTGCGTTTCTTGTAAGAATAGCACATCTCCTTTTGTTTTTTTTAATTCTTGTAAGGCGAGCTTTCTTTTGATTGCTGAGTTAAGTCCCCTAACATTTAGGGACACTAGTTTAAGTGTTGTATTTGGAGCCATTTTCGGAGCCATCCAGCAAACAGCTCCAGGGCTTTCCGGATACAGTCGGGTCCCTTCTTTCCCATAAGCTTTAGGCTCTGCGTTCAAATCCTTTCACCAGGTCAAAGGGGTCTCCACTTCTTTGCTGCGCTGGGATGTGTAGATCCTTGTAGCTCCAGGGGCATGCGCCCTCTTTGTGGACAGGTAGGTATGTGTTCCCCGCCGGGGGCAGACCAGCGTTCCTCATCTCGTATGTGTCTCAGAAGCTCGTAAGGGGGGGGGGGGGGGGGGCAATAGGTCGTCCAAACATATAAATTTTGCCGGGAGTAGTCTTTTCCTCTCCAGGTGACATTTCTCAGTCCTCACCTGCCTGGTTACGTTGGGTGGCTATTCTCTGAGAGGAGCGTGGTCCCCTCTCTGTTGGCCTGTGATCTGGGTCTCCGTCCGTATCTTCAGGGGCAGTTCCACCTCCATTCTTGTGGGGACACCGAGCCCCTTTAGGAATCTTGGTATCTCTTCCGGGTAGGAAAGGGTGTGGAATTTGCCTCCAGCCTGGGCCACAATTTTAAAAGGGAATCCCCAGCGATATTTAATCTTGTTGTCCCTTAATTTTAGTGTGAGGGGTCTGAGCTCTCTCCTGCGGTCTACTGTACGTTTTGAGAGATCACTGTATATCTCAATATGTACATTCCGGAACTGGATGTGTCCTTTCTCCCTGCTCGCCGTCAGTATTTTCTCCTTTGTGGAGTAATAATGGAACCTGACCAGTATATCTCTGGTCCTCTTGGGGTCCGTGGACCTAGGTCCGAGGGCCCTATGGGCTCTGTCCATCTCTAGCTTTTAAGGAGTTAGGTCAGGTACCAGATGAATAAAGAGGTCTGATAGGTATGTGTGCAGCTGTTCAGTCTCCACTGTTTCTGGGACATACCTCAGTCTCAAGTTCTGCCGCCGATCGCGGTTTTCCTGGTCCTCGGCACTTTCCTTGAGCCCTCTGATCTCCCAGTGCAGGCGGTTGATCTCGTCCTCCGCGGAGGACTGAGCCTGCTCCAGTGTTTCCACTGTGTTTGCCAGCCCATCTGTTTTGGCCGTTAGGAGATTCAAGTCCGCCCTTAGGGTGTTAATGGCTTTACCCAAATCATCCCGAAACTCCTTCCTCATTCTGGTGAAGAGGTTTTCTAAATATGTTTTGTTCACATCTATGTTTTCAATTTCCTGCTCGTGCGCCCCGCTCGGGCCCTCCCGCGTGTCGGCTGAGCCGCCATCTTGGGAGGTCTCGCAACTCCCCGCGGTCCGCTGGCTTTGTGGGAAGTAGCTCGTCACTGACTGCTGAGCTGCCTTCTTATTTTTGCCGCTCATGCTGGCTACCTTCCCCTCCGCTTGTATGTATTTATTGGGGGGGTTTAGATGTAGAGATGCCGCAGGAACTGTGGGGTCTTTTTAGTGCAGTAGGATAGGATTGTTTGTTTAGTCTAGTACAGCTTGTCTGGGTAGATATGGGGTTATTGGACCCAGGGGTTCTGGCCTTAGGGCTGTGTTTCTGACCTGCAGGTCGTTCTCTCTGAGGCACCTTTGTGTGGTGGTGGTGCTTCCACGTGGTGGTGCTCCCCCAAGATGGCCGCCTCCTCCCTCACCACGCTACTGAGGCCTATGGCTCCCTTCACTAGTGGGTCCCCTCCCGGTGTTCTTAACTCCCAGCAGGGCCCTAGGTCAGGTTTGTACCTTTTATTTACGTGTGCCGTCCTGGGGGGGGGGGAGCTGGACCCGTAACGGGGGGTCTCCGCTCGCGCCTTTCCTCACGGCCTCAGGCGGCCACAGCGGGCGCTTCTCTTACCCCACAGGGGGTCGGGGGTTCCTTCCCCGATCACCGCTGATTCCCCTCTATTCTTGGCTCCTCGGGGCGCGCAGAGTCCCGTCGCCTCTCGTCTCCGGAGTCTCTCCGTCAGATTTGAATTTTGCGGGCTGCAGAGGGGAAAGTCCCACACCGGGGGCAGGAGGTCTCTGACACAGCTCTCCGGGACGCCGGAGCCAGCCACTTCGGAGCCCAGCTAGTCACCGGAGCTAAGTCTTTGGGGGTTCACTTAGGGATTCATCCGCTTCTCCTGATTATTTTATTATTTAATATGCTTCGTTCGTGCTATTCATTCAGAGGGGGTCGGGAGCGTCTCTTTCAAGCTGCCATTCCCCTTGACGTCACCGGAAGTCTCCGGCTTTTGAGATTTTTAATGTTTTTATTGCGTCCGCCAGCTCTTTTTGGGTAATTTTTGCGTTAAGCATTTGATTCTCCTCTGTCAGTGTTGGTAGGAGGCAATCGGACAGGTAATTACTAATAGGTTCAGTGGCTGGTGTCCCCGTGTTCCAACCCTGAGCCTTGAGGTTATAAAGTTTAATATAAAATGCGGTAAGTTCCTCCGCTATTTTCTGTTCGTTATAGATTATTTCTCACGATTAATTTTTTATTGCTGTGATCTGGGAACGCTTCTGTATACCTCTTAGTTTGCTCGCCAAAAGTCTGTCAGCCTTATTGCCCTTGTCATAGTATTTCTGACTAGTCCATGTAAGAGCTTTTTCTACTTCTTCAATTTGGGCTTGTTTTAGCTCATTCCTGGATGCGGTCAAGGTTTTATAAATCTTTTTCGATGGGTTGGGTTTGTGCTGTTGTTCCAGCTTAATTATTTTAGTTGTAACAAATAGTGACATACCGCTCACCTCAATATTGAATACCAACTCTATGATATCAGCTGGTGCAAAGGGGATAGGGATGACAGACATACATATATAAAGAGACAAAGGATGCTCCTAAAAAGATCCCACTTTAATTCACAGCAAAGCCGAAAATAGTCCACAGGTATAGTAACCCACTAGAGTAATGGTAAGGCTATAAGGGTACAATTAAGTAACCGCTCCCAACACTGTGGGAGGACAATTACCACTAAAATGCCCTAGGGCAAAAATAATAAATGATTTATTAACATTCTGAAGTCAACGAAGTAACACACACTCAAAATAACCATAAAAACTATTAAAACATAAATCACGGGTGAGGCAGGGTAAGGGGATATTATTATAAGGTGAATTCCCAAATATTAGTGTATGTCCCCTTACCAGTACCAGGTGGTAGTGTGAAACACAATGGTAAATACAAATGATAGGCAATAGAGAATGCTAGAGCCTCTGGTCTCAGGGTATGGTGGAGGTTGCACTAATCATTGCATGCTGTGATTGGCTACCGGCATTTGGGCTTAAGGCCCAATGGGGGGGGAATCCGATGGTTCAGGCATGGGCGTGCAGGGAAGGTACGGACCCTTGTACTTGCTTAGTGTAAGCTCTACCTTAGTTTAAGAGGGGGGGAGGGGGGGAAAGGGGTCAAAGGGACGCAGGTACCGAAACGCGTCAGAGTTACTATGTACTCCTTTTGACCACTTAATAAACCTTTTTATATCCGATACTGGTTTGCAGCTCCCATTGTTTGCACGGTTGTGCTCCGCCACTGTACCCTCTGCAATTACTACTCTCTGCAATTACGTCTGGCGTGACGCACCCACTAATCAAGGACTGAGCTGTGCTTCAAGGGAGTTCCTCACATTGATCGTTTGATTGGTATGTACTTTTGTTTTGCTGGGGGTCTATACAGGACCTTTATGGTATATATAGAGATCTGTGTTAGCCGTCCAGCGTAACTAGTACACTCCTATGTTTATATCATCCTAATGAGTCTCCTTAGCTCTTATACATGCTCTAATGCCTTGGTTACATATTTTAGTACTCTGAATATGCATGTATGTTCCTAGGACAGCAGAGCCCTGAATATTGGGATAATATCCCTCACCGACTACGGTCAAGCTTATAGGTTTTGGACATGGGGAAGGCGTGGGGAGGGAGGGAAAACTCCTAGCATAGCCATAACATGGAGATCTTTCTGACAATCCTTAAAACCAGTGTAATAAACGTGAGAACAACTCTTAACAAGCTCAGTACATGAAAAGCATTATAACCTCTCTTTTTGTCAGTCGGTCAAGCTTATAGGTTTTGGACCTGGGAAAAGGGGGGTAGATGGGGGGGGTGGGGAGATAAGAGGGAGGGGGGAGGGGGAGACCTGGGTTGACAGGTAACACAACAGCACATTGCATTAATGTTTTTAGGTATCATGCTGAACATAAACGGAATACTTCCTACGCTTGCTGGTCGGGTAAGAGGGGGGGGAGGGATGGGGCTCTTACATTTAGTGAAGTTAATATCCGAGGATCCTTATGACATTTCTATTTGATCTATGTGGCCCGCCGTGTGCCTTCCTCAGAGGGTTTGACAACGTATTTTATTACTGCAGGCAGCATCATTAGTATGGGGCCGTGCGGCCATATCTTCTGCGGCGGAAGGGCAGGCTTATGGGATTTGGAGCGTGAGGGGGTGGAGGGGAAAGGGGGGGGAGAGAAAAGGGAGTACATTATATTATAACACATACAACTTTTCTCAACTTCAACATTCATCAACTGAGGAACAGGTTTTTTTTTTTTACATAACTCAACTGTGGCATAGGGACGGCTTAGCACTAGATCCATGTGGCCAGCTAATCTAGACTGCCAGTTACTGTAATAGTGTCACTGCCGCTGCTTTCATTATCGAAGTCATTTGGGCTTCCTGTCTTGTGCAGGGCTCATTAGGCAGCTTCCCAGTTAACTAGTATTTCCTAGTCCGGGGGGGTGGGGAGGGTAGCAACAGTCGTGCGAACCGAGCCTGGGGTCCATAGTCTTGTACCCGGGCCTTAGACAGATTAAATTTGGCTACTTACAATTAGTAGAGCGCAGTGCTGTTGTCGGAGCATCGCGCTCCCCTCCTATCCCACCCACAAATCCCCCCGCCAACCCCTAAAGCCCAGCCGGACCTCAGCACTCTTCAACTGCCATCCGGTCAGCGGCAAAAGTTATAGTAGCTTCAGCTGTGGGCTGCCTCCGATCGTCAGGGGTCGGATTCTGAAGCTATGCGTCTGGCTGGGTCTGGTGTGGTTCTTGAGCCGTCATGTGCTCCCGTCTTCGTTGTGGACTACGGTGCTTCTCATCTGTTCTTAGACTGCCTTGGCGCCGCCGTTTTCCTTGCGGGACGGGTGCTGCGTGGTTCCGCGTCCTCCCAGTGTGGTGGGTCTTGTAGTTGCTCCGTTGTCCAGGAAAGCGGCGGGGTCAGACCCAGGGCTTTCACGAATGGGGCCATGTCCTCAGGGCGGCGGATGGTTAGGAATTTGCCGTCATAGCTTACCGTAAGCTTGAACGGAAAGCCCCAGCGGTACTTCACCTCCTCCCGGAGGAATGAGGTCAAGGGCTTCATTTCTCTCCTTCGGTCGACTGTTATCCGTGACAGGTCATTGAAAATTTGGAGAGTTTCATTTTGGAAAGGTAGTGACTCTTTCCCTCTGCAGGCGGTGATGATCTTCTCCTTTACTGTATAGCTGTGTAATCTTATGATTACATCGCGTTGCTGGTTGGGATCTTCTGATCTGGGAGCTACCGCCCGGTGGGCCCTATCCATCTCTAGGTCCATGTCCTCTAGCGGGCCGCAGAGTGATGTGAACAGTTCCGCAAGATGGGGACGAAGCTGGCCAGGTAAGACCGTCTCCGGTACATTTCTTATGCGCAGATTCTGGCGCCTGTCCCTATTTTCTTGGTCTTCCTGCCCGTCTTTGAGACGGGAGATCTCCTCTCCTAGCCGGATGATTTCTTCCTCGGCTGCTGTTTGTCTTGCCAGGGACTCCTCCAGTCCACCTTCCAGAGTCGTTGTCCTCTCTGTTAGGCCAGACATCTCCTGTTTAATCTCCGCTACTGCTGCTTTGATTTCTGCCTGCAGGGATGTTTGGAGCTTGACATGCATGGTGGAGAATAGGCTCTCCAGGTAGGATCGGGTGATCGGTTCCTCTATCTCCATTTCAAGAGTTGCATGGGCTTTCGTACCCATATTTAGAGCTGCTTGCGGCACTTGTGAGCCTCGTGGTCCGCCACCCTCTTGGTTTGCTGGACTCTTCTGTGTCGGGGAGAAGAACCGTGACACCGCCGGTGCTGCGGGCTTCTTTGTGTGTTTGGACATGCTCCGATCTCTCCAAGTAATGGGGGTATGTTTTTGAGCCGTGAATTTCTGGTTTGGGAGCGTTATTTATTAAGTTTTAGCCGGTGGGTCCGCGGAGCTCCCCTCCTACACCACCACTCCTGATGACATCATCGGAAACCCATCCCTTTAGCACATTTTTAATGGATCATCAATATTCAGTATTGTCATAGACAACTTAGGATCTGGCTGTGGTTTTTTTTTTTTTAGGGAAGCTGTGTCTTTAACTGAAACGGGAGGTGCTATATTGGATCCAGATGGAACGCAGGCTGAAACACATGAAGATAGCTCCTACTCAGAAAGCTCTTATTCATACCACAGCTCTGATCAGACCCTCTCTTCACAGTGGGGGCGCAGGCAGGCTCAGGAGGGATCAGGTAGGGCACAAGAAGGCGGGCAGCCAATATCTTCAACTGGTTTAGCCAACAAAATAGTCAGTGGGTCCATAGAAATGGACACATCCGTTCTTTCTTTTTTTAATAGATTGGATAACGATCCAATATTTCTATTGCCGGACACGTCCACCAAATGTGGACCATATCGCTTCTCTGCCCACAACCCCTCCAGCACAGATCAGACACCACAGGGAAGATTTGCTTCAGCGGCCATGGCGTGAGGTACCAATGAATACAATTTTATATATATTTTCTTTAGTTGCTGTGCATATAGAAGTTTTTGCAGCAAACTCCCATATATCCTCCCAATCATCCCTGTCAATTTCTATTTTCAAATCCGCTGCCCATTTGAGCATGCAGTCATGATCATGTGAATTGACCAAGGCCTCCAAACTGGCTTTTATTCTAGTTATCAAACCTTTTTGATAACTACCTCTCCTACATAGTGCTTCAAAACTTGTGAAGGGAGTAAATTCTAATTTTGGGGGACATTTTTGGAAAAAAATTCTGATCTGTAGATATTTAAACATACAGTACTAAGGTCTGGTGCCTCATACCTAGTTAGGAACTCTTGGAAACTAGAAAGTTTTCCTTTATGCACTAGGTCGGCAACTACTCTAATATGTTTAGCTTTAATTTGGTCGAATTGTTTATAATCACAGCCTGGGGGGATATTGGGATTATTAAAAAGCGGAGTGAGTTGCGAAACGGGAGACACAAGATTAAATTTGCCCCTTAGACGGAGACCCCGCCCCCAGAGTGAGACGGATGGCAGCTTAAGCCTTGAGCTCCATCCCTCATCCCCGACAATACACTCATAAAGCAAGCAAAACGAACCTTTATCACCCCTAACTACTTTCACAATACCATTAAAACATTAGAGATGGCACCGATGCAGGCAAAAAAGAAGGAGACCTCCGCAAATATCTGGGCCGATCGAGCTCACGGAGCGTGGCAGCAACAATGGCGCCGGATTCAAATGCAGGATCAGAGTCAGAACGCGATGAAGACACAGCGGAGGGACCGGAGCAATTACCTGTCCGCCGCTGTGATTTTGAGAGGTTGTATAGAGACATGAAAGCCCTTATACACCTGGAAATGCAGGACTTAAAAAAGGAGGTGCAGGGGCTCGTGAGTGCACCGGAGCCCTGGAAGAGAAAGTCAGCACCAATACAAAACTGATTAAAAAAGCTGACAAACGATCCACATACTTACAAGCACAACGTTCGGAATTGGCTGACAGACAGGAAGATGCGGAGAACAGGGACCGCAGGAATAACATTAGGGTACGGGGGATCCCTGAAACCGTCACCAATGTGGAGGATTTCATCTCAAGATGGATGGCGGAGTTACTCCCTGATTGCCCACCCAATGAAAGAATAATGGATCGCTGCCATCGTGCCCTAAGAAGCAAACCAGCAGCAACAGAGCAACCGAGAGATGTAATAGCCCGGCTGCACCATTATCGCACCAGAGATGCTATCCTACAGAAGGCCAGAGTTGCAGAAGCCTGCAGATTCGAGGAGATCACAATGCAACTCTTCCAAGATCTCTCACCGCTTACCCTGGCCAGGAGAAGGAAACTCCAGCCCATCACCCGCACACTGAGGGACAGAGCCATCAGATATAGGTGGACCTTTCCGTTTGGCCTGCTGGTCATCCGCAACGGAAGGGCCATCTCCATGAAGGAGATAGAAGAGGGAGCTGAGTTCCTACAAAAACTAGGGATCAAGGAGAACTCACCCACGAGCCCTAAAGGAGAAAAGCCCAGAGAAACGGATTGACAAGTGGTGGGGGCTGTGGGCGAAAGCCGGGAAGCTCTCACATGAGCTCACTTAAAGTCTCGTATCTTGAAGTTATCTCATGGTTAGAGGCTAGTTAATAAAGTTATATGTTGCTCCTTAACTGTCTCCCCCCTTGATTAACCCCGAGTGTGACGAACAAGGAGCTGGCTGCTTACGTGGCTATAGCCGGACTCAACACTACACGTTATGGGACCCTGCAACCCTCCAAGGCATTCCTGCAAGAAACACCAACTAAAAAGTGGGAAATCGTACCTGCATACATCATGGCGGCAGGCGGTGGAACGCAAGCTGCCCATCATGGCGGAAGAGCTCGATGGAGTCCACGAGGCGGCTTCACAGAAGTGCTGCAAGTTTCGGCGGGAGAGCTAGGGGAGTGGCGACCTTCCTCGCGGGCTTCAGGTGAGAAAATGGCGTACCCCGGAACAGCGTCACCGGAAGTGTGCTGGGCGGCATCTTGTAGGAGGCTAAAGAGAGAATACCGCTGACGTCATCTCGGAGCGCCGAACACCATCTAGTCTCGCGAGAAGAGACTCTGACTCATAAACCGGGTAAGGAAGAGGATAAAGTACCAGGAATGCAGCAGAGGGACAACTCTACCTGATGGCGGAGGAAGAAGAGAAGGCGTGGACAACATCCTACAGCGATCCGGAAGGAGGGCCCACGAACCACCACACCACCAAGCAAGCAAGGCCCATCATGCAAGCAGCGGAGTAGCGAGATAATAAACACTGTCCCCAGGCAAATGTAGCTGTGTGCCCATTCATTCCCCTAGGGGCTAATCCCCCCACCCAAAGACACGATACCAAATTGGGGGTGTTGGGAGGGTCATAAAGCCACACTAGCTTATTAAAGTGGCAGTCCCCCTTGAAAAAAAAAGGGGGGGAGAAAAAAAAAATAATGAAAAAAAAAAGGGGGAATAAAAACAAATATATAAAGAAAAGACTCGGGACCGAGAAGGGTGGGGGGGGAGGGGGAGAAAAAGTTGCAGTATCTCAGTTAAACTGCCAAAAGAAGGGTTCTGTTTTTCTGTTTGTTCATTTATCTATATTATCTATAATGAAGATGAATCACCTAATGTTGTCGGGGGGAGGGTGGAGTGCCCTCCAGTCTCAACGAGGGCATGAGCCTCCACATGGGCGCGGGGGGTAACTCCGTCCGGCGGCCCATGAAAGTCCTCACTGAACCAGCAACGAGGAGCGGTAGAGGGAGATGGAGGTCCATCCCGGACTACGCTCGTGCTGTACGTTTAGGAGAGGCAGAGAAGGCACTTGGGGAGGACTGGTCTCGCCCTATTGCCGGATGTGCTAATTTTGTGTTTTTATGTTTCGTTACATGTGTTTATCTGTTCCCCCAGTGTACTTTCCCTTGTTCTTCCCGGCTGCAGTCCGAATCCTCGGAAAGAAATAGAAGATTCTCGACGCTGACACCATGGGCTCGGACGGTTGATTACAAACGAGTAAAGGTTTGGAAATACACTCATGAGTAAAGAGATCACTATTATTTCACACAATGTGAAAGGCTTTAACAGTCCAGGGAAGCGCAGGCTAGCTATGGCGGACTATAAGAAAACAGACCCTGACATAATTCTATTACAAGAAGCACACTTTTCGAAATCCAGTTCCCCGAAATATATTGACTATAGGTTTAGGAATTGGTTCTCAGCTTCATCCAACATAAAAAAAAGAGGAGTAGCCATTCTACTACATAACCGTTTGCCCTTTGCGATTAAGACCATTAAAAAAGACAACAACGGCCGATTTCTGATTATAAGCGGCGAAATAAGAGGTCAGCCGATCACATTGGCAAACGTTTATGCTCCAAGTGAAGGCACAGAGGCTTTCCTGGAAAGGTTCTTCTCCATCCGCCAGAGGATGGCACAGGGATGCGTAATACTAGGGGGCGACTTTAATCAGACACTAGATCCAGTAATGGATAGATGCACCCCGAGCGGTAAAGCTAACTCAAAGGTTAGACAAACCTGGAATAGAGGGCTGAGAACTAATAATCTTTTAGATATATGGCGGGAACAGCACCGCCAGGACAAAGGATTTACATTTTACTCCCACCCGCATGACAGATATAGTAGGATAGACTACCTCTTTGTATCCAGTAGAATGGTTTCACAGATCTCCCACTCGGGCATCCACGATATTTCGTGGTCAGATCATGCGCCGATAGAGCTGCGGTGCTCCGATTTTATTCTGGACAGACCAGGAGCGAACTGGAAACTTAACGAAGTTTTACTAAAAATCCCCGAAATTGCACAAAATGTGGGGGATAGAATCAGGGAATATTTTCAGGAGAATATGGGAAGTGTGACTTCGCAGGCTACCCTATGGGAAGCCCATAAGGCGACTTTGAGAGGAGAGCTCATAAGGATTGCAAGCAGGCGAAAGAGGGAGAAGGACAAAAAATCAATCTAGTTACAGAAGGAATTGGCAGTCCTCTCAGCTCGACATAAAAATAACAAAGATGGAATGACCCTTAAGGAGTTGCTAGACACCAAAACCAAACTTAATATCTTGCTGACCTCACGTGCTGAAAAGGAGCTGACATGGTCTAAGCGGAATTTTTTTGAGAAAGCAAACAGGCCAGATACCCTACTTGCCAACAAATTATGAGACAAAAACCACGTCTCCCAAATTCAGATAATTCGAACAGAACAGGGGGATCTGACCTCTGACCCCAAAAAAATAGTTTATGAATTTAAAACATATTATGAAACCCTATATGATGGGGCGAAGGTGGCACACACGCCAACCACAAAAGCACGACTAAAGACGTTCTTAACAGAGGCTCAATTGCCTAAAGTGACCAGAGAGGAGAGGGCAGACTTTACTATCGAGGAACTCCTAGAGGTAATGAAGTCATTAAAAGCAGCCAAGGCCCCAGGCCCAGATGGCTTTTCCAATCTCTATTATAAGAAATTTCGCAAAATATTAGCTCCTCATCTACTAAAACTGTGTAATTCTTTCCTGGATGGTGCCCCCATCCCGAGCTCGATGCTCCAGGCGTCTATCTCAGTAATCCACAAACAAGGAAAAGACCCAGCGGACTGTAAAAGCTATAGGCCCATCTCTTTAATAAACTCTGATACAAAAATCTTTTACAAACTTTTAGCTAACCGCCTTAATCAGGTGTTGTCCAAGTTGGTCCATCCTGATCAAGTGGGGTTCATATGTGGTCGACAAGCAGCTGATAACACCAGACGGATTATAGATTTGATTGATCTGGCGCAAAAAAAACATATCCCGTCTATGGTGCTTAGTTTAGATGCAGAAAAAGCGTTCGACAGAATTGATTGGCCCTACTTGAGGGAGACGCTGGGAGCGTTCGGCTTGGGTGGGAGAATGATAGAGGCAATTCTCGCTCTGTATCGGGGACCGACGGCGAAGGTCAGGCACCAGGGCTTCCCCTCGGATGAATTCCTGATTAAGAGCGGCACCAGGCAAGGCTGTCCTCTGTCACCCCTTCTCTTTGCGCTATGCATCGAACCCCTAGCGGCGCACATCCGCCTCAGCCCGAATATAGCAGGAATCCAAATTAGTGACCAGCCACATAAGGTGGCCCTGTACGCTGATGACGTGATACTCACGTTATCACAGCCCCTCACCTCTCTGCCGAACGTCTTTCAATTGCTAGGGGAATTTAATGCGATATCTGGGTTCAAAATTAACCAGGCAAAATCAGAAGCCCTAAATATCAACTTACCTAAGGCCACCGAGAAACTGATCACGGTGAACTTTGAATTCAAATGGCAAATCTCCTCCATAAAATATTTAGGGATAAATATCACGAAGCAATCAGGCACCCTTTATAAAGCGAATTACCCCAGACTAATACGGACACTGAAGGAAGATCTACGGAAATGGGCAGGGTACAACATATCCTGGATTGGCAGGATTCAGTCTCTAAAAATGAATCTCCTTCCCAGAATTCTGTACCTATTTCAGACTCTTCCGGTCCCTATAATCAGGGAAGAGATCCTTCGGTTACAGTCCGCAATGGTGAAGTTTGTCTGGGGTAATAAAACCCCCCGCATCAAAACTAGCACACTAATTCGGCCCACAACAAGAGGAGGATTAGCGGTACCTTACCTGTTATCATACTTCAGAGCGGCCCAATTGACCCAAATTATCCAGTGGCACACCCACCCTAGTCGGAGGCGATGGGTGGAACTGGAGGCGGTCTGCTGTGCCCCGGTGGCATTGCAGGACCTGATCTGGCTCCCAAATAAGGTTCGCAAGGACTTCAAACTCCCGCTCCCCGCGATTGCCAGCTCTTTGGCAGTATGGGACAAAAGCAAATATAAGCACGTATTAATGAGACAACACTCCTTGATGACCCCAATTTTGGGAAACCCTGATTTCGCTCCGGGCCTGCAGAAGAAAGATTTCACTATATGGACACAGAAGGGCTACACTCGCCTTTTACACCTGGAGGGTAGAATATCTATCAAACCGTTTGAGCAAATTAAGTCTGAAAAATCAGTTCCAAATTCAGAATTTTTTAGATACCTCCAGCTAAGAGCTTTCTATGATAAATTTCCCATTCGAGCTCAACGCACTAATTTTGAACAGCTCTATTCTACTGGAACAGGAACCAAGGGACTTATCTCTACGATGTACAAAGCGGTAGTCTGTCCGACTCCTGACGCCGACGTGACACTAAAATATAAGAATAGATGGGAAAGAGATCTGGGGGACACACTAGAGGACGAGGACTGGGACTATATTGTCTTGGCGGCAGCTAAGAGCTCAATCTGCACGACATTGAAGGAGAATGCGTATAAGGTCCTGATGAGGTGGTATTTGACCCCATTACGATTATCAAAGTTTGTCAGGGGCTACCCTCCATTGTGCCCTAAACAATGTGGGGAGCAGGCAGACTTGCTGCACATGCTGTGGGGTTGCACCAAGATACTCCCAATCTGGGAAGATATCAGAAATTGGCTCCAGAGAATTCTCGATTGCGCGATCCCTTTGGACGGACCCCTGGTTGTTTCTGCTGGCCAGACGCACCCCGGGGTTAAACAGGTTGGAGCACAAATTAATTGCACATTTTGCAACTGCCCTGAGGTGCGAAATAGCATCATTGTGGAAGCAGCCCGAATTACCAAATATCCCAAAAATCAGAAATAGAATTTGGCATGTTTGCCGGATGGAACAGTTAACGAGTCTGGTTAATGACACCAGCACAAACTTTCTAAAAGTCTGGGCTCCATGGTTAGCCCTGAATGATATCCCAGGGGTCAATGCCTCCAATATACTGCTTTAATAGCTCTAGACGCGTTCTCCTTGGATGAGTGTGGCTGACGGGGAGACATAGAATACAGACAGCGGAGAGGGACAACTAAATTCGGTAGTAGAGTGAGTGAGCAGGTTTAAGTGTACACATCCGCGGACGTACGCAAACATTAAGATAGAAGCTAGCCCGAGATCTGACGGACCTGAAGTCTCCAAAAAGAGCTCAGATGATTCGGAGCCTTTCTGTGGCAGCAATCTCCAAAACGAGCCTAGATGATTCGGAGCCTTTCTGTGGCAGCCTCACCCCTCCCCCCCCACTCCTCCCCCCTCCCTACTTCTTCCCTGGTGTATTCTGGTTGTAAGTCTGGTCGGTCTGTGCGTATCCCCGGTATGTCTTTTGTGAGTCCAAATACAAAATGAGTTGACATGTGTACTGTTATATACGACAATGGGTTGGTAGATTATGTGATGATTGTACCATAAACTCGATAAAAACTTTTTTGGTTGAAAAAAAAAATTTGCCCTTAGACTTGCTCCAAATCTCCCAGGTAAATCTCGTCGGATCTAGCTCAAACATTTTGGCGTACACCTCCTTATCCAGTGCCCATAGGGACACTGGCAGAGAAGACGTTCTAGCATATTGGGATTCTATGGCTAACCAACAATATTGTGTTGGATCAGCGTGCCACATCACCACCTGCCTTAGTTGGGCAGCTTGGTAGTATTTCGAGATATCTGGGACACCCAAACCTCCTCTTGTCTTTAAAGCCATCATCACAGATCTAGCTGTTCTAGGCCTTTTACCTTGCCAAATAAAATTAAATATTCTATTTGGGAAATTTTTCAGTTCGGATCCCGGTATCCGGACTGGGAGAGTCTGGAAATGATATAATAACCTAGGGAGTATATTCATCTTGACTGATACTATTCTCCCAATCCATGACACCTGATATCCTTCCCACTTTACCAGATCCCTTTTAATCTTATCAAACAATGGTGGATAGTTGCCTTGATATAGGGAGTGGTAGTTCCTAGACACATTTACTCCCAGATATTTAATATGTGAGGAACTCCATCTGTAGCTGAAATTCAGTTTTGGTAATTTTATCTCTGGATCTGAAAGATTCAGATTAAAAGACTGTGACTTGTCGCTGTTCATTTTATATCCAGAGATTTTTCCAAAGTCTGATAGCGCCTTTTGGAGGTTGGGTAAAGAAGTCTGAGGGCTTGCTAAAGTCAGAATAATATCGTCTGCGAATAATGAGATTTTATCATTTGTTTTCCCAATCACTATATACCATGTATATCACTATTTGCTCTTATTTTAGCAGCCAATGGCTCAATCGTTAGAGCGAAGAGAGGAGGAGATAATGGGTACCCTTGTCTCGTACCATTTAAAAAAAAAAAAAATTCCCCAAACATTTTTATTAGGCATACTGCACCGACACACTTTATTCGAGCAAATGCCTGGTTTGTACCTGGCAGAAACCTGGAATCCGCCGCTGCTCACCTCTTGCATGCTTCGTTGCGTTTGCCTTCCCAGCCACGGTTCATGCCTGGCTGACGGGGGCCTGATCTGTTAAATGATAATGAGAATGATTTACTAGGCTGCGATGTTTCGATTGTCCACCAGATGGC